>NC_137424.1:72865528-73465528 GCF_964374335.1 Astatotilapia calliptera
TTTCACTAACAATATGGAAAACAACATTGTGAGCGGAATATTAATTAATGACATCAGTGATCACCTACCAGTTTTTGCAGTTTATGACACTAATTATAAGAAAAATCAGCATGAAGAACAACTGAGATACAGACGGGACAAGGTGTACAAAGAAGCTGATATTGATATTGCATATGGAATATTTTTAAGAATATTCATGGAGTTGTACGATAAAAACTGTCCAACAATAAAATACAACAGAAAGCACAAATATTCAGATAGACCATGGCTCACTAAGGGTTTACAAAATGCATGTAAAAAGAAAAATACACTCTATAGGGAATACCTAAAACAAAGAACAAAAGAAGCTGAAAATAAATATAAAAAATACAAAAATAAGTTGACCAATATTATACGTGTATGTAGAAAGGAGTATTATCGTAAAATATTGAACAACAATAAACATAATATGAAAGGAATATGGGATGTTTTAAACGGTATCATTAAAAATAATTCTGGACAACAAAGTTATCCACAATACTTTATCGATAATGGCAATATTATGGAAAACACTGCTGATAAGGTCAACAGCTTTAATCATTATTTTGTAAATATTGGACCAAAACTGGCAGAACAAATTCCTGAGTCACTGCCATCAGTAGAATGTAGTGAAAACCTGATTGATAGGAACCCTAACTCAATGTTCTTCACATCAGTGGAGGAAAAAGAAATAATTGACATTGTACACATGTGTAAATATAAAACATCCACTGATTGTAATGATATTGACATGAAAATCGTCAAGAAGGTGATTGAAGGAATTGTAGGACCTCTAACATATATTTGCAACTTATCATTTCAGACGGGAAAAGTGCCAAACAAAATGAAAATAGCTAAAGTTGTGCCGCTGTATAAAACCGGGGATAGACGCCACTTCACAAATTACAGGCCTGTTTCTTTACTACCACAATTCTCCAAAATCCTAGAAAACCTGTTTAATAAACGATTAGACAAATTCTTAGATAAATATAAATTACTCTCTGACAGTCAATATGGATTCAGATCAAAAAGATCAACATCTCTGGCATTAATCGAATCAATTGAGGAGATTACGAATGCTATAGATCAGAAACAGTATGCAGCTGGAGTATTTCTGGATCTCAAGAAAGCATTCGACACAATCAATCATGACATATTAATTAATAAACTGGAACGGTATGGGATTAGGGGGGTTGTACTGCAATGGGTGAAAAATTATTTAAGTGACCGGAAACAATTTGTGAAGCTGGGTGTCCATTCCTCATCATGCTTGGACATTGCTTGTGGTGTTCCACAAGGCTCTGTACTGGGTCCAAAATTATTTATTATTTATATAAATGATATTTGTAAGGCATCTGATATATTAAAATTAGTATTATTTGCAGATGACACAAATATTTTCTGTTCTGGGGGGAATCTAAAGGAGCTGCTGGATACAATTACTTCAGAAATGTGCAAAATTAAAAAATGGTTTAACAGGAACAAACTATCGCTAAATCTAAGTAAAACTAAAATTATCTTATTTGGGAATTCCCTTAGAAATGCACAAGTGCAGATTCATGTAGATGGTGTGGAAATTGAAAGAGTACTTGAACATAAGTTTCTTGGTGTGATTATAGATGATAAATTAAACTGGAAGTCTCATATAAATCATATACATAACAAAATTTCAAGAAGTGTCTCAATCTTGAGTAAAGTAAAACACATTCTGGACCACAAATCACTCCACATTCTCTATTGTTCCCTGATTGCACCGTATTTGAATTACTGTGCAGAGGTTTGGGGCAATACTTACAAATGTTCGCTATCATCAATCTTTATATTACAAAAAAGGGCCATAAGGATAATCCATAAAACTGGTTACAGAGATCATACAAATCCACTATTCTTAAAATCAAAAATTCTAAAATTCACAGATCTGGTTCATTTTCTCACAGCACAAATTATATATAAAGCAATAAATAACCTGCTTCCTGACAATATTCTAAAAATGTTTTCTAAAAGGGAACGGGGATACAATTTGAGGGGGGAATTAAATTTAAAACATCCTCGTATCCGTACAACATTAAAAAGTTTTTGCATCTCTGTGTGTGGAGTGAAGCTGTGGAACAGACTAAGTAAAGATATGAAGCAATGTCCAAGCATGGCGCAGTTTAAAAAGCGGTTTAAGGATATGGTTTTTACAGGGTACAGGGAAAAGGTAGAGATTTGATAGGGTGTTCTTGTCTAATATTTTCATGGGTGTGCGCATGCACGGGTTTGTTGGTATGGGTATATATGTATGTGTATATGTGTGTATATATATGTGTATATATATATATATATATATATATATATATATATGTATATGTATATGTATATGTATATATATATATATATATATATATGTATATGTATATATATATGTATATGTATATGTATATATATGTATATGTATATATATATATATGTATATATATATATATGTATATGTATATATATATATATGTATATGTATATGTATATATATGTATATATATGTATATATATGTATATGTATATATATGTGTATATATATGTGTATATATATGTGTATATATATGTATATGTATATGTATATATATATGTATATATATATATATATATATATATAATATATATAAAATTGTAGGTTGTGTATCCTTCAGGTGTTAATGGGGTTATTGAAAATGTGTATATGTGCGTATGTGTGTATATACGTAGGTATGGATAGATAGAAACATATATGTGTATATATTAAAAAAAAAATTACACATAACATATAATGTAATTACAAGGAGGTATTTCTGTAGTCTATTGATACTAGATAGTGGAAAAGGGGTGGGATTAAATAAGCTTATGCTTCTTCCTGCTCCTTTTTGAACATGGACGTTATTTGGAGTTGTGGTTGCTCGTTTTCCTTTTGTTTGCTTTGTTCATTTGTCTCTTTTAATTCTATTTTTTTTTTATACTTTTTCAACATGTTCAAAATAAAGATTCAATCAATCAATCAATCAATACTTTGGTGTCACGGTTCGATATTTTTTCGATACAAAAAAATGTTCATGCCTTTTTAATTTGTCATTTATTAAAAGTATAAATATATATTTTAACTCAAAAGTACAGTTTTTAAATTTAACCCTAACCCTTGTGCGCGTTTTTTATTTTGACAGCGAATGCGCACCTGCGGACCACTTATGTGCAGCCCTGGTTATTTAGCTCGTCATATTGCAGCCACAGAAATTATTTTGTCCATGAAACCATAAAGCTGCACTTTCTTTTTGCCTTATAGTCTGATTTGTCATAACTTCTCCGTTTTGTGGTAAGCTTTTCTTTGGCTGTCACTTCTTCACCCTGACCTGTCTTAATTGGCTCAGCAGAACTAAAATATATATCATGCTGCTTTTACACACGCACTCACATAAGCTCAGCGATTCTCTGCGCGATCAACCTCTCACATGTTTAAGCTTGCTGCGGGAGATTTCACTTGTCATGTTTGGATAGTAAGCTAACGATTAATAAGACGATGTCAGAGGAATTGGTGCACAAATTATCATCACTCACAGATCAGTGCTGTCACTCTCTATACACAGTTGCACGATTATAAAGTGAAAGCAAAAAAACAAGCGCAAATTCAAACGCGATTTCAATATGTCACATATTGACAGTGGCTCACCGATGCCAATGACATAATTACCCAGCTACATTTCTGAAAGAATGCAAAAGCATTGACATATATTTTTCCTTCCTACAATAGCCCGACGGGCAGGGTAGCCCATCTGAAAAAATCGCTAGCCCCAGGACGTCGGGCTAGCGATATTGCGAGCCCTGTATCTGATTGAGGAATCACTCATCTTTGGGGAAGAGAGTTTATTACAGAGAAATGTCTCTTTCCAAAATAAAAGCTATACTATCCGCTTCTTCTGGGCTATATTCTCAGCAGCATAAGGAGAATCATGTGCTAACAGCTGTCTAAATGACTCGGCTAAAGTTAGTAGCATGCTTGTTGTTTTTGTCTTTGCACTAGGATGATGTCGGCGTAAATGTGCAGTCATATTCGTTGTGTTCCCACTAGTGCTTTCAGGTTAATCTCGTTGAAATGACCTTAATGCCACAACACGGCAAATCTCCATTAACGAGCTACCGCCGATCGCCCCGTGCATGGGGCTAGACGGCCAACACGTTAACGAGCTAACTGCGCTAACACACTAGTTCCCACCCATGTAATTGAGCATTGCATGGCACATCCAACATACTGTTTTACTTTAGTCCATGACTCGCTTACCTTCAGGGTCATACGTCACATGAAAACCAAAATAATTCCAAACACCACATCTGAATGAAGGTGGGGGAGGTCCATGTTACAAGGAGAGCTTAACTTCTGTCTCGCTAGCTTTCCCAGCGCTCTTCCTTCTGACGATGCTGTCTGTGTTGAGCGCTCAGTGGATCTGCGCTCGACAGTGCAGCCTAGGCGGAGTAGTCGAACGCCGATTCACTGAGCGCTCAACACAGACAGCATCGTCAGAAGGAAAGTTGATCAAATGAATTACAAATGTTGTATTGTTCGATACATATGCGTACCGAACCGAAAGCACTGTATCGAACGGTTCAATATCGATACGAATATCGTTGCACCCCTAATATAAATGTGTATATATATATACATATATATATATATGACAAATTATGCTCCAGTCATTTGATGTTACCAAGATAATGTCCGTTTTTATTATAGTTAAAAAAAAATTATGTACATTTCATTTATTGAACATCATATATTAGGCAAAAAAAGAGGTCATTATACTAACAAGACCAGATAATCCAAAGCATAAAATATTCAATATTTATCTGAAGAAGGCTTAAAAGTTAGAATAAACGGTGGTACAGTGGTTAGCGCTGCTGCCTCACAGCTAGAAAGACTCTGTTCAATTCCCGGGGTCAACATGGTGCCTTTTTGTGTGGAGTTTGCATGTTCTCCCTGTTTCTGTGTGGGTTTCCACCCACAATCCAAACATACATATCTGAATGACGACCCTGCCATGGACTGGCAACCTGTCCAGGGTCTACCCCGCCTAAAAAAAACAGCTGGGATAGGCTCCAGCACTCCTCCGATCCTTATGATGATAAAGCGGCTTGGAAAATGAATGAACAAAAAATAAATAAATAAGTTTTTGATGTCACAGAATAAAACAATGTAATGGCATTTTGTTTTGTTTTAATAGATCATGGCTCAGCAGTGGACTGTTGGAGAAGTATCTCTTTGGCTTGGGGAAAATGAATTGGCAGATTATCAACAGGTCTTTGTAGGTGAGCATTTCTATGGATGTGCTATATCAGTGTCCACGGTGCTCCACAAGAAAACCAACATATGAAAAACTGCTGAAACATCAACTGATATACCATGAAAGTGAATGTGGATTCTTCATTGTCTGCGGACTAGAAGACTGTCCCAGAAAGTTTTTGTCTGTGAAATCTTTGAAAAATCACATAAGGAAGAAACATAAATATCAGAAACAAGGATTAGAGTCTGCCCCAGACTGTGACCCTGTCATCCAGGAAACTGTTGAATTTCCCCAATCATCTGAACGAACTCTGAGTGAACTTGTAGAGAACTTTACGGAGACTGTGAGAAAACAACTGGCATTGTTTTCCTTGAATCTCCAAGAGAAAAGTATTGTAAATAGAAAAGTTCAAACATTTGTTATTAGTGAAGTAGAGTCAATTTTCAAGTATTTTATTGAAAACTATAGGGAGATATTTTCTAAATGTTTGCAGACTCTTAATTTTGATATATCAAGTTTTCATTATATTGATGACAATAGTTTGGTAGAACATTGCTTCACTGCAGTCAGCAACACATATCAACTAGACAGATACTGTGTTGAGAAATTAAACTTGATTGAACCTGTTGAATGTATCCTGGGGATAGATCCTTTTACTGGGAAACAGGACACTTTTCAGTATATTCCACTTCTAAAAGTCTTAGAATTAATATGTAATGATCCTAACATTTTAAGACAATTTTTTAGGCCAGAGTCCCGTGCTCCTGAAACCTTAACAGATTTTAGTGATGGGAAAATTTACAAAGAAAGTGATTTTTTTTAACACAGACAACCCACATTTGAGAATTCAGTTGTACAGTGATGAATTTGAAGTTGCTAATCCATTAGGATCAAAGAAACGTCTACATAAAGTGTCTGCATTTTATTTTACTTTGGGAAATATTCCACCAAACGACAGATCTGTTTTAAGACATATTCATCTGTTGATACTTGTCAAACATAGATTGGTGAAAACATATGGATTTGAGAAAATATTAGAACCATTAATTTGTGACCTACAGGTTTTGCAAGAACGTGGATTACGATTAAAATTTGAAGACAGACAGTACTGCATCAAAGGTGGTCTGGCCACAATATCTGCAGACAATCTAACCTCTCACACACTTGCAGGTTTTAGCTGCTCATTCAGTAATGGTAGAATATGCAGGTTTTGTATGTGTCATTACAAGGACCTGTCTAGGATCATTAGTGAGGGAGATTGTGTTCTTAGAACAAAGACTGTTCATGCATACCATCTGCAATGTGTTGAAGATGACCCCCACTGTAGGTCAGTGTATGGTGTAACTGGCCCATGTGCCTTCAACAAGCTGTCATATTTTGATACCACAAATGCATTCCCACCTGATGTAATGCATGATTTTCTTGAGGGGGTCATTCCTCTTGTTTTGAAGTCTGTTTTAAAAGCCTTGCACAAGGACAAAACCGTTACTATCCAAGAGGTGAATGACAGCATAAGGACTTTTAGTTTTGGACAGAATGACTGCACCTCCAAACCTGCTCTAATATCTGAGAAGGTAGCACTGGATGGAAATATCTCTGGAACTGCTGTTGAGAAATGGACATTATTTAGGACTCTGCCTTTCCTCATAGGCTCCAGGATTGAAAAGGGTAACAAGTTTTGGCAGCTTTATCTTTTGGTTCGAGAAATAGGAGAGATTATTCTTGGTCCAACCATCAGCACTGACTGGATTAGTAATCTACATGAACTGATCACTTACTTTTTGACAGATTTCAAGAATCTGTTTCCTGGTGTGTTTACACCCAAGCTGCATTTTCTGCTACATTATCCTCGGCTCATCCTTGATTATGGGTCACTCCGCTCTCATTGGTGCATGAGGTTTGAAGCCAGACATCAATATTTCAAGACAGTAGCAAGAATCACCAATAACTATATTAATATTTGTCAGACTTTGGCAAAGAGGAATCAGCTTCGTCAATGCTGGGAGTAGCAGCCTGAACGGATCATCAGGAGCGATCATACACAAGCAGCCGTTAATAACTTATCACTTCAAGAACTTCCAGTGAACTTGCAGATTTGTTTGCAAAACTTGGAGACAGCCGTTACTGTGGATGAGAAACTCTGGACAAGTAAATGCATCATTTTAAACTCTGTAAAATATGCAGTTGGAGATTTCTTCATTTTGGAACTTGTGCATGCAGAGCAAATTCCACTGTTTGTGAAAATAGTCCTGATTGTGTATATCAGGGCCAACTGGTTTCTTGTTGGAAGACTTTTCACAACACTGGAGTTTATAAGACACCTTCAATCATACCACATCAGAGAGACTGATGATCTGTTGATATTCAAGCCTGGGGATGAGGTAGACTTTCATGCTTTGGACGCATACAGATGTGATGGTCAAGACTTCATTACACTGATCCACCGACCTTTTAAGGCAGTCCATACCAAAGTCAGATAAGATACATCCTAAACCATGACTTTTTAGTTAGTTGTCAACCACTGTTAAAATGATTTTAACCACTTTTTGGCTATTCCACAGGTCTGTCATCATCTATAGTCACTAATGAACTCATAGCTGTTTTTTTTAGTAATGTTTTATTATATTTTTATTCTTTATCTTCGACATGCTCATTTCTGTTTTGATCGTGTCTTATTGTTTTTCTGTGCCACAGACAATGAAATCGATGGATCGACACTTCTGCAGATGACTGAAAGAATGAGTGAGCGTCTTTTTCCAAAAGTGAAAGACCAAGTGAAATTTTTGTCTGCTGTAGAGAAGCTGAAAGAGTGAGTCTTAAGTTGACTGGTTGATTCACTGAATTGTACATTCATACAATCCAGTGTTTCCCCTCCCCTAGGTTTATGGTGTTGGAGGGTGGGGGGCAAGGGGTTGACGCAAGCCCTGTTCTGTTTCTCCAGCGTTGATGTGCATCACACACTCATTTACTTTCAAATTGAAATGTCACAGCCACTCTTACTCTCTGTTATGATTCTGTTTCTGTAGTTCAGCAGCTGTTATTGTACGTTTTAAATATGCGGATATTCCAGATGCAGGACACAAGGACACGCATATTCATGTCTTGTAACAAACTCTAAACATACTTCTTACTTCTTCTTGCAGTGGAAGGCAACACAAAGAAAAGCATACTGTGTCAGCACTCCAACTTATGTTTAACTGCAAAGTGCAGTTTCCTCCAGCTGTGATCACTGCGTTGACCAATAAAGATGCAGCACTAAAGTCACCCACCAAGAACAGACTCAAAAACATGCTTATTCAAGCACTGTTTGACCACTTGAGTAATGAGACAATGTAAGTCTATATATAATTAAGATTTGATTAATTTAAAATACAGTATGTACATCAGAATTTAAGTTCATCATTCAAAATTTGCAGGTATCCCTCTCATGTGCAGTATGTAGAGCGTCTGAGGACTGTCCTTCTGAGTTTTCCATTATTGAAGGAGAGTTATGGCTCTGGATCGGCTGACTCTTGGTGGCGCTATCACTTGGTGTTCGCTCGCTCTGTGGTAGAGTATCACTTCCTGTTCCTGCTCAAACACAGTGGTGTTTCTGAGTAGCTTATTTGCTTAGCGATTTAATTAACAACTTTTAAATACATTCTTCTTTCATAGTATAATCTTCACGTGCTTCCTCCGAAGCACACTTTCTGTGTACTCACTACCTAATTTATAGCCAAAGTATTCACTCACTGTCTCTGTACTGTCTCGCTAGCCTAGCTTAGCTCGTAGCCGACTCATTAGCACCATGGCTACTTCACCTGTCCCTCCTGCACTTTCTTGCTCATTGTGTCAGATGTTTAGTTACTCCTCGGCCTCCTTTAGCAGTAATGATATCTGTAACAAATGTAGCATATTTGCAGCGCTGGAGGCCAGGATTACTGAATTGGAGACTCGGCTTCGCACCCTTCATTCACCCGCAGCTAGCCAGGCCCCTGTAGCTGGTGCAGCCGAAAATAGCGTAGGCCCCGCTAGCTGTTCCCCGGCAGGTCCCAAGCAGCTGGGGAATCAGGGCGGCTGGGTCACGGTGAGGAGGAAGCATAGTCCTAAACAGAAGCCCCAGGTACACCACCAACCCGTTCATGTGTCTAACCGTTTTTCCCCACTCGGCGACACACCCGCCGGGGGTCAAACTCTGGTAATTGGCGATTCTGTTCTCAGACATGTGAAGCTAGAGACACCGGCAACCATAGTCAATTGTCTTCCAGGGGCCAGAGCAGGCGACATTGAAGGAAATTTAAAACTGCTGGCTAAGGGTAAACGTAAATTCAGTAAAATCATAATTCACGTCGGCAGTAATGACACCCGGTTACGCCAATCGGAGGTCACTAAAATCAATATTGAATCGGTGTGCAACTTTGCCAAAACAATGTCGGACTCTGTAGTTTTCTCTGGTCCCCTCCCCAATCAGACCAGGAGTGACATGTTTAGCCGCATGTTCTCCTTAAATTGCTGGCTGTCTGAGTGGTGTCCCAGAAACGATGTGGGCTTCATAGATAATTGGCAAACCTTCTGGAGGAAACCTGGTCTTGTTAGGAGAGACGGCATCCATCCCACTTTGGATGGAGCAGCTCTCATTTCTAGAAATATGGACAAATTTATTAAACCCCCCAAAATATGACTATCCAGAGTTGGGACCAGGAAGCAGAGTTGCAGTCTTACACGCTTCTCTGCAGCTTCTCTCCTCCTGCTACCCCCCCAAAAACCCATCTCCATAGAGACTGTGTCAGCTTCCAAAAAGACAAAAAACAAACTAAAAACCAGCAACAAACAACTTAAACATAAACAATCACAAAGAAAGAACAATACAGTATCCACATCTGAACCAAAGAGTAAAACAGTGAAATGTGGATTATTAAATATTAGGTCTCTCTCCTCCAAGTCTCTGTTAGTACATGACTTAATAATTGATCAACAAATTGATTTACTCTGCCTTACAGAAACCTGGTTGCAGCAGGATGATTATGTTAGTTTAAATGAATCAACACCCCCGAGCCATTCTAACTACCAGAAATCTCGAAGCACAGGCCGAGGGGGCGGTGTGGCAGCAATTTTTCACACCAGCCTATTAATTAATGAAAGACCAAGACAGACTTTTAATTCATTTGAAAGCCTGATGCTTAACATTGTCCACCCCAGCTGTGAAACTCAGAAACCAGTCTTACTTGTTATCATCTATCGTCCACCTGGGCCTTACACAGAGTTTCTGTCTGATTTCTCAGACTTTTTATCTGATTTAGTTCTGAGCTCAGATAAAATAATTATTGTGGGTGATTTTAACATCCATGTAGATGCTAAAAATGACAGCCTCAACATGGCATTTAATCTGTTATTAGACTCAATTGGTTTCTCTCAAAATGTAAAAGAACCCACCCACCACTTTAATCACACTCTAGATCTTGTTTTAACATATGGCATCGAACCTGAACATTTAACAGTGTTTCCTGAAAACCCTCTCCTGTCTGATCATTTCCTGATAACATTTACTTTTACAATAATTGATTACACAGCGGTGAAGAGTAGACTTTATCAAAGTAGATGTCTTTCTGAAAGCACTGTAACTAAGTTTAAGAATATAATCCACCCACTGTTATCATCTCCAATGCCCTGTACCAACACAGAGCAAAGCAGCTATCTGAACGCTACCCCAACAGAGGTCGATTATCTTGTTAATAATTTCACCTCCTCACTACGTACGACTCTGGATACTGTAGCTCCTGTGAAAACTAAGGCCTCAAATCAGAAGTACCTGACTCCGTGGTATAATTCTGAAACACGTACCCTAAAGCAGATGACTCGTAATCTGGAGAGGAAATGGCGTGTCACAAATCTAGAGGATCATCATTTAGCCTGGAGAAATAGTTTGCTGCTTTATAAGAAAGCCCTCCGCAAAGCCAGAACATCTTACTATTCATCACTGATTGAAGAAAATAAGAACAACCCTAGGTTTCTCTTCAGCGCTGTAGCCAGGCTGACAAAAAGTCAGAGCTCTTTTGAGCCAACCATCCCTTTAACGTTAACTAGTAATGACTTCATGAACTTCTTCACAAATAAAATTTTTATCATTAGAGAAAAAATTACCAATAATCATCCCACAGATGTAATATTATCTACAGCTACTCTTAGTACCATTGATATTAAGTTAGACTCTTTTTCTCCAATTGATCTTTCTGAGTTAACTTCAATAATTACTTCCTCCAAACCATCAACGTGTCTTTTAGACCCCATTCCTACAAAACTGCTCAAAGAAGTCCTGCCATTAATTAATTCTTCGATCTTAAATATGATCAACCTATCTCTAATAATCGGCTATGTACCACAGGCCTTCAAGCTGGCTGTAGTTAAACCTTTACTCAAAAAGCCATCTCTAGACCCAGCAGTCTTAGCTAATTATAGGCCAATCTCCAACCTTCCTTTCATATCAAAAATCCTTGAAAGAGTAGTTGTCAAACAGCTAACAGATCATCTGCAGAGGAATGGTTTATTTGAAGAGTTTCAGTCAGGTTTCAGAGCTCAGCACAGCACAGAAACAGCTTTAGTGAAGGTTACAAATGATCTTCTTATGGCCTCTGACAGTGGACTCATCTCTGTGCTTGTCCTGCTAGACCTCAGTGCAGCGTTCGATACTGTTGATCATAATATCCTATTAGAGCGATTAGAACATGCTGTAGGTATTACAAGTACTGCGCTGCAGTGGTTTGTATCATATCTATCTAATAGACTCCAGTTTGTGCATGTAAATGGAGAGTCCTCTTCACACACTGAGGTTAATTATGGAGTTCCACAGGGTTCAGTGCTAGGACCAATTCTGTTTACATTATACATGCTTCCCTTAGGCAGTATCATTAGAAGACATAGCATACATTTTCACTGCTATGCAGATGACACCCAGCTCTATCTGTCCATGAAGCCAGATAACACACACCAATTAGTTAAACTGCAGGAATGTCTTAAAGACATAAAGACCTGGATGGCCGCTAACTTTCTGCTTCTTAATTCAGATAAAACTGAGGTTATTGTACTCGGCCCTGAAAATCTTAGAAATATGGTATCTAATCAGATTCTTACTCTGGATGGCATTACCTTGGCCTCCAGTAACGCGGTGAGGAACCTTGGAGTCATTTTTGACCAGGACATGTCCTTCAACGCACATATTAAACAAATATGTAAGACTGCTTTCTTCCATTTGCGCAACATCTCTAAAATTAGAAATATCCTGTCTCAGAGTGACGCTGAAAAACTAGTTCATGCATTTATTACTTCCAGGCTGGACTACTGTAATTCATTATTATCAGGATGTCCAAAAAACTCACTGAAAAGCCTTCAGCTAATCCAAAATGCTGCAGCAAGAGTCCTGACAGGGACTAGAAAGAGAGAGCATATTTCTCCTGTTTTGGCTTCCCTTCATTGGCTTCCTGTTAAATCCAGAATTGAATTCAAAATCCTGCTCCTCACATACAAGGTCTTAAATAATCAGGCCCCATCTTATCTTAATGACCTTGTAGTACCATATCACCCTATTAGAGCGCTCCGCTCTCGCTCTGCAGGCCTACTTGTTGTTCCTAGAGTATTTAAAAGTAGAATGGGAGGGAGAGCCTTCAGTTTTCAGGCCCCTCTTCTGTGGAACCAGCTTCCAGTTTGGATTCGGGAGACAGACACTATCTCTACTTTTAAGATTAGGCTTAAAACTTTCCTTTTTTCTAAAGCATATAGTTAGGGCTGGACCAGGTGACCCTGAATCCTCCCTTTGTTATGCTGCAATAGATGTAGGCTGCCGGGGGATTCCCATGATGCATTGAGTTTTTCCTTTCCAGTCACCTTTCTCACTCACTATGTATTAATAGACCTCTCTGCATTGAATCATATCTGTTATTAACCTCTGTCTCTCTTCCACAGCATGTCTTTATCCTGTCTTCCTTCTCTCACCCCAACCGGTCGCAGCAGATGGCCGCCCCTCCCTGAGCCTGGTTCTGCCGGAGGTTTCTTCCTGTTAAAAGGGAGTTTTTCCTTCCCACTGTCGCCAAAGTGCTTGCTCATAGGGGGTCATATGATTGTTGGGTTTTTCTCTGTATCTATGAAGCGCCTTGAGGCGACTTTTGTTGTGATTTGGCGCTATATAAATAAAATTGAATTGAATTGAATTGATATGTAAGTATTCCTGAAAAGCAAACATTGATACAATTGTCCAACAAATTGTCTTTGAATTGCCCAATTATTGGCTAACGAGTGTAACATGCTAACATTTTCATTGTTACATATTCAGAGGTTATCTGTTCCCTTGTGGCCACTACAATACAAGTATTAGTATTGTGATTTTTGAGGCAGATCTCATGCAGTATGGTCAAACAATAAATAAAATATCAATTGCTCTTTTAAATTAATTGTTTCATTTCTCTGTGGATTCTCAAGTGAATGGTGTGAAATTCAGCATTATATTAGCTCTGTTTGCCTTTGTATCAGAATAGTGTAGTTTTTGTATTTAAAAAATTAAATTTGAAAATAGGGCAGGGATAGCTCAGTAGGTAGTGTGGTTATCCCATGATCAGAAGATCGGGGGTTTGAATCAACTGAACGGCTACCCTGAGGTACCCTTGAGCAAGGTACCGTCCCTACACACTGCTCCCCAGGCGCCTGATTAGTGGCTGCCCACTGCTTCACTGAGTGAATGGGTTAAATGCAAAGAGAGAAATTTCCCTGTGGGGATCAATAAAGTATACATTATTATTAAAAGGTAGAGGTATTAACATATAGACGGAAAGATCATGACGAGTATGCTTGTAGGACATAATGCCATTAATACTTTATCTACCTTTTATAGTGTATTTAGCCAATCTAAAGTGCTCCAAACCTTTATATCATGTGTTTGATCAACTCCTAAGAGTTAAAGAAGAGATCTGTAAATAGGGCAATCGCTTGTCGATTGACTCCAGGATGTCTGCGATGTCTTTGCCGGCAGGCGATGTTGTACCGGGGGAGTCTGCCGGGCGACATCTCTTCGATGACGGCGTCTCAATTTTGGCCGGGGAGGATGCACTCTGGGCCTTATTCATTACTAAATCTTGAAAACAGCGGTCGATGTAATCTTGGAGAGCGTCTAAACTCTCCCCGTTGTCCTCCAGGGTGTTAGAGATGATAGAACAGATGTTGTTAGTTATATGACAATTGATTAGTATATTTGGTAATACTGAAGCTTGAAAAACCTTTGTTAAACTCTATGCTACCATTTGCTTTTTTTTTTTTTATTCCGCCAAATCTCCGGCGTCTGACGTCACCTACAACATGGGTCGCTTACCTACTCGTCACTTCCGTCACTTACCGTCTCACCGTCTTCTCTAATGATAATTGATGCGTGAAATAATGATTGTTCTGGTTTGCTATATAATGGTATATATTATGGTACAAAGCTAATATGTATATGTTTATCCTTTATTTTAGCTTCTTGAAGAGGCTTCCATGTTACTTAAAACTGATGTGGACAAAAAAGTAATCCGAGGATTCAGTAAGTTGGCAGCGAAGCTTGTGTCAATAGCCCCAAACAGCAACCTTAAAAGCCTCTGCTTAAAATCTGTTGATGAGAGCCAGACAGACACTGAAAGAAAAGGTGAGGGCACTTGGCAATAATGAGCAAAAACATTTTTAACTCCTATCTCAGATACCACTTTTTAAGGTTTCACATACAGCACATTAGTAAACACAGTGTCCCTTACAACAGCGGTCCCCAACCACCGCGCCTCGGACTGGTACCGGTCCATGAGTCGTTTGGTACCGGGCCGCGAGAGTTGAGGCTCAGGTGTGAAATGTATCGTTTTTCAGGGTTTTTATCGGTTTTCAGCGTTATTTTGTTATCATTTTTATCGTTTACTCGGTTTTCCTGGGTCTTTTCACGTGTGTTATGAATGAATTTTCTCTTTTTCGGCACCGGTACTAGTTTTATTTTGTTGTATTTATCCGCGACACCTTAAAGGCCGGTCCATGAAAATATTGTCGGGCATAAACCAGTCTGTGGCGCAAAAAAGGTTGGGGACCGCTGCTTTACAATATCCACAGACTGACATTTCTCCTGTCTCGTCTCTGCAATGATGTACTTTAAGATTTAACTGATATACCCTCGATGCTATATGTATCTCTATGAAGATTTTCAGTCATTCACACAATGTTTATCTCAAAAAATGTTCAGTGGCAGCTAGACTTGCTCTGCAAGTTCTTTAGGACTCAAATTATTTAAAGCTAGCAACTTACAGAACTGAACAACATTTTGGGGGTTTTGTATAAATGCTTAACATTTACACTGAATTATACTGAAAAGTTAATTAGGTATACATTTACTGCACTAATGCTTATGTTCTGCAAGACATTCAACGCCTGATAAAGGCACTCATATGGCCTTTACTGCTTTGTATTAACAAAATTGGCCAGAAAATATTTACATATTTCTCTTTATTTTTCAGGTCAGATGGTAAACACAGCTGTTCTTCTCCTGCCATCTATTTTCAAAGAAAATGCCTCTCATCTCTTCGTCATAAATAAGGTAAATTTATATATTTTTTGGTATGGTGAGAGGAGGGGGGGGGGGGGGGGTCTTGAACAAATCCAGTATTTTACAGGAGTTTTATACTTTCATTGGGACAGCTGTTGTTTATACTTATTTAAACTATACTCCTCATTTCAAGAATTTAATTTCTGTTTCAGGATCCACACAGCCCGATACCTACAATCGTACTCAGCAGCAGTGACGGCAAGCCCTTGAGTGATTCAACTGAGGTCAATGTCCAGATGGATGGACAAAAAATGATTCTGGACAGTGGGGAAATGGACATTTCATTGGCGATGGGTATTGTCTTCTCCCTGTACCATGTTTACAATGTTGCCTATCCAAGTGAACTAAAAAAGACATTTTGCTTTTTGGAGGCATTTGTTCTCAACTTGGGAACTCTGACTACACCTGTACCAGTAGCTGTGCAAAGAGTGACAAATGCATTAAATATCTCCTAGATTGCCAGCATAGTGCAGGTGAGAGACTGAAATTGTCCCAGTGTGGACTAACAAAGGACCATGAGTCCCACGTTAAACTTAACTTACATAACTTAAGGCTGCAGTTCATTGATAATTTAAATAAAAAGATTGTTCTTGAAATAGTTTTACTGAAAATGCAAACATGCTGATGAAAATGTGTTGTTTAATTGTCTGTTATGAAAGTATTGCTATTTCTAATGTAAAAATTGTTGTTTTATCTATAGTATAATATTTATATGTATTTATAGTAAAGATATTTAATTATTACTGTTTAAATGACTTATATGCTATTATTAGTAGTGGTGTTGTGCTTAGCATTAAAATGCCTTTTTGTCTTTTTCTGTAATACAAAGTGCCAATAAACCATTAATCTATGTCTATGCTGTGCTCGTATTTATTTTACCCTACTCAAATTCAATTTATTATACATTTTATTTTGAAATATTTAAAATGGTTCTTTAAAGAACCACTCAAAAAAGGTTCTTAAAAATGGTTCTTTAAAGAACCTTTATTTTTCTGAGTGTAAAGGTTCCTTCTTCTTTAAAATTCAAACTTTGTAATGAAAGGATATTTTTAACAGGCTGTTCTCGTTTATATGACCTCCATAAAAGAACAGGGTTAGAACACATTGTGACGAAGTAAGATGTTTGTTTTGTAGTCCATCTTCTGCACAATGTAGTTTCAACGGGCGGACATCCGGTGTCACATCGCTCCTCTCTTTCCCTGAGTCCTTAGCAAATCTCCTTCCCACGATGACATTTTCATCGAGGCCAAGGAAAAGAGTTTAGGAAAAGGAGATAGGCGCTACTTTTGAAATAACACCCCACGTGGTTACTTTGAGACGCTGAGTCACGTGACCTCGCAGCAACAAATCACAGCCGAGCCGGAAAAGGGGGCGGAGCAAAGTGTCTGTGCAGGAGAGGAGTCGAGCAGAGAGAGCTGCTTTTTTATGAAACGGGAGTAAAGTAGTGAACTTACAGGAACATATACCACTACCAACCTTTGGATCGATATCTGCATCAATCTGCACACCCTTGTCTCCTGAATTGTAGCTGAGATCAGCGTGAACCATGTGGGTCTCTGCTCCCTCATCTGTTTCCTGTTTGGAAAGACTTCCAGCGGGGCGGCCTGCCTCTCCCCACTGCAGGGAAAAGGGTAACACCACCTGGGTCTGGGTGCAGTTCCCCCCTCCAGGGGCGGGGGTACCTAGACCCGGTTCGTAGAGTACGCTTGGGGAGTGTGATCGTGTGTACAGCGTCTCTTTATGTCTGTCTCCACTTCGGTTGAGTGTGGAGTAAGTGCATATGAGAGCATGAGGGTGGGAATGGATGTTTGTATCTGTGTGTGCCTGTATGTCTGTGTCTATATGTCAGGTTGGGTATCAGACGCCACCTCTCTGGGGACATCTCAGGCCCTCCAAGGTTTGGAGGCCTATCTCCCACCACCACCACTTCCCCTGCCAGTGGCGGACTCCCTCAGACATCGGTGCGGCTGCCCCTCTGTTGGTCTTCCTTGGTCTCTTGTGTTCTGGGGGCCTCTGGATGTCTGGAGTTTTGATCTCCTCCATACCTGCTTCATGCCCTGGAGGACGGGGCTGTGGCCCCCCCACACCCTCTAGCAGATCATTACATGAAGGAACCTTTTAAAAAAAAACAAGAGCGTCCATGCTCACAGGTGTACACACGGGTGATTACACCCACAAACTACACCCTTTTTGGCTCCTACCTCAAAGCACACTGTGTTCTGTTGATCTTATGTGCTGCACAATAATGTTTAATATTTAGTATTTACTGTCATATTCCCATATATCATTGTGATGTTGTTTATTCTATTACTCTTGTTCTCTTCTGCTTGTTTTCTTTTTTCTTTCTCTACAGGTGATCCAGGTGATCAATATATGCATTTTTTTACTTTTTTTAAATTTATTTTTTTCTGCTCATTCTATTGGTTTTTGTTTTTTGCCCTTCTCCCCGTCCCTCTTCTCAGCTGTTTCTCTTTCCCTCTTTCTTTCTCCCCTTCTTTCCCCCAGTCAAGTCTGTCCCGTATTCAGCAAGTGAAAATAAAATAAACAATAAAAGGTGAATCAAATGGACCATTACGGCAAGGCTGGGATGGTCAATTTGGTAAAGTAAAATTTTGGTAAAGTAAAATTTGGTAAAATTTTGGTAAAATCCGTTGGGCATCTTTCTTTGCCTTTAGACAATAATTCTGATGCAAAAGAGCCAAACGGGACAGGCAAAAAAAAAAAAAAAGGAAAGACTTCCAGCTTCATCACGGAGTTTCTCTCGGTTTGTGGGATCATCTAAAGGTAAGCACCGAGCTAACTTTAATGTGGGTTCCGTTTATGTTGAGTTTATCTCTGTTGAGGATAATAGATTGCTTGGGATACACTGGAGTCAGACAGACTGTAGAGTTTGTGATTGCTTGCAACAATATGAAATGGCGGTTGCTAGGGGGTAAGAATACATATAGAAAAATAGTCTTGGAATATGAACAAAAGGATGGAGTGCAGGCAGGGCTCTAGAGAACAGCCAACCCCCACCCCTAGGACAGGAAGCCACAGGTACAAGCCTGGGGGAGGGAAATCAGCCTTTAGAATAGGACTTCATAGGATAATCTCCAGATGCATCTGTATTTTATTTTCTTCCAGCGCAAATAAGGACGTCTGATTTTGGAAGTAAAAGTCTCTGCCTGATTGCTACCATCAAAAAGAATCCGTGAAGGTGCCATACTTCTTCTTCTTCTTCTTCTTTTAACACTGTTTAGTCTTAATGTTTATTACGTATTATATACAAATGCAATAAGCAGCAGGTGCTATAGGCATCTGGAAGCAACTGTATATACAATTCTAACATGTGATTAACTATTAGTTACTCAGTGTCACTCTTTCTATGCAAAACTAAGCAACTGAAAATAATCAATACTCCCTTAAAAGTGCACATGTGTAATTTATATAATTACATCACCACATCTGATTAGAGTAACATTAAGCAGTTTTATATTACACAGAACAACGAGAACAGAGCTCTACAATTAATAACATCTAATATCAGCTAGTCTGACGATGAGCTGAACATCACTAATCATTACCGGTGCCTTTTTTGAGTCTCTCTGCTTTCCTCTCAATTTCTGTACATTATTTAAAACTCTTAATAAAGTGACCTTTTCTCTATATTGGCAATGTACATCTCTGTTTAGAGCTGTTCGCACTAAAGTAAAAAGCACCATCACTTCATGCGAATCCGCATGAAGTGACATGGTGCAATGCACCGATGTCTGAGGGCGTCTGCCACTAGTAGGGGGAGTGGTTGGGGAGATAGGCCTCCATACCTTGGAGTCCGTGTAGCGTGCCCACCCCCAAGATCCTATATGTATGTGTTATGAGAGTGTGAGTAATGTGAATGTGTAAGTTGTGAGATAAAATTGAGGCACAGGAAGCCAGAAGGAGACAGATGGGGGGGATGCCTCCCCTGCACCCTGGGGACATATCTTTACCCCAAGGCCCTGCATGTGTGGGTGATTGTGGTGGAGCGGGAAGAGGGAGGCAGCTGGAGATGGGGAGGGAAGGAAGCTCCCCCACTGACCCCAGTAGGCACTCCATTCTCTGCAACCCACCAGGGAAAGGGGGCCCAGGCCCATCCGGACTAGGGCCCAGTACAGCAGCGCCGCCTGACCCCACAGAGCCCGGGACAGCCCACCCGACCTCACCACAGAGAAAACTCCACCCACCCCATCCTCCTCTCATCTTCCAGACTACACGAGACAATAGCCCAGACTGAGATCTTCCTCCATCTCTCCTGTATCTCCCCCTCCTGCAGAGTGAGTTCCTGAAGAGAGGAGAGCTCCTGCAAGGTGTAACCTCCCCCACCAGTCGAAGAGCCCCCCAGGTGGCTCGACGCACCGGCAGCACCCTGCGCCAGGGCTGGGCCCCCATACACCCACCCGCCCACAACCCGCAACACACCAACCAGGACCCAAGCCCCCGAGCCACAGCCAGGGCCACAGCCCGGCGACGGAGCACCCCCACAACCCCATGCCCATCCCGGACCCACCCCGGGGCAGCAAGGCTACCAGGTCAGTAACCCACGTCCGTCAGCACAGACCCTCCCCTAGCCCCGCTGCACGCAGCCACGAGGAAACCGTCACCTAAGAACCATGACCGCTACCCCGGGTTGAGCCCTCCAAGGAAGATGCTCCTGGTGAACCACCCGACGCCCTAAGCCTGTCCCTACCCCACACCAACCACAACAGCATAGGTGGGACCAAACTATGATCCCCCACCCCCGCTAGGTGATGGAGCTGATCAAAGGAGCCCAGAGCAATTGATGTGATGTGGTGGCAGAGGCTGTATCAAGACAAATGTAATCTAATAGATAATTTCTATATTGGTTAGAATTAAGATTATTTTTATTTTTCCAGTTCATGAGGACTGTTTTCTTGGCGATGCATAGGGCAGTGAAAACCATATGGGCTATATTCTTATCTGTAGTGACATTATCTAAGTCAAGTTGTCAAGCTCTAAAAAGTACTGAAATAGTTCAGCTGATGCCATTTTGCAAAGGCAGAGAATTCAGAAACACATCATCTCTAAAAATGAGGTTCATACATTCTATATATTCAAGTTTCATTCTATATATTCAAAAGATCATTCTATATATTCAAGTTTCATTCTATAAATTCAAAAGATCATTCTATATATTCAAGTTTCATTCTATATATTCAAAAGATCATTCTATATATTCAAGTTTCATTCTATAAATTCAAAAGATCATTCTATATATTCAAGTTTCATTCTATATATTCAAAAGATCATTCTATATATTCAAGTTTCATTCTATATATTCAAAAGATCATTCTATATATTCAAGTTTCATTCTATAAATTCAAAAGATCATTCTATATAGTCAGACTTTGGTTGGAATATATATATATAATATTTTCCTAAAGGGCATAATATAATATACCAATATAATATATCCATAATATACATATATATACATATATATACATATATACACACACACAGTGGCTTGCAAAAGTATTCGGCCCCCTTGAACTTTTCCACATTTTGTGTCATTACAGCCACAAACATGAATCAATTTTATTGGAATTCCACGAGAAAGACCAACACAAAGTGGTGCACACATGAGAAGTGGAACGGAAATCATACATGATTCCAAACATTTTTTACAAATAAGTAACTTGTTCCTGTAGATCTTCACATACAGTGGGGCAAAAAAGTATTTAGTCAGCCACCGATTGTGCAAGTTCCCCCACTTAAAATGATGACAGAGGTCAGTAATTTGCACCAGAGGTACACTTCAACTGTGAGAGACAGAATGTGAAAAAAAATCCATGAATTCACATGGTAGGATTTGTAAAGAATTTATTCATAAATTAGGGTGGAAAATAAGTATTTGGTCACCTCAAACAAGGAAAATCTCTGGCTCTCACAGACCTGTAACGTCTTCTGTAAGAAGCTTTTCTGTCCCCCACTCGTTACCTGTATGAATGGCACCTGTTTGAACTCATCATCTGTATAAAAGACACCTGTCCACAGCCTCAAACAGTCAGACTCCAAACTCCGCCATGGCCAAGACCACAGAGCTTTCAAAGGACACCAGGAAAAGTATTGTAGACCTGCACCAGACTGGGAAGAGTGAATCTACAATAGGCAAGCAGCTTGGTGTGAAAAAAATCAACTGTGGGAGCAATCATCAGAAAATGGAAGACATACAAGACCACTGATAATCTCCCTGGATCTGGGGCTCCACGCAAGATCTCATCCCGTGGGGTCAAAATGATCATGAGAACGGTGAGCAAAGATCCCAGAACCACACGGGGGGACCTGGTGAATGACCTGCAGAGAGCTGGGACCAAAGTAACAAAGGTCACCATCAGTAACACACTACAACGGCAGGGAATCAAATCCCGCAGTGCCAGACGTGTTCCGCTGCTGAAGCCAGTGCATGTCCAGGCCCGTCTGAAGTTTGCCAGAGAGCACATGGATGATACAGCAGAGGATTGGGAGAATGTCATGTGGTCAGATGAAACCAAAGTAGAACTTTTTGGTATAAACTCAACTCGTCGTGTTTGGAGGAAGAAGAATACTGAGTTGCATCCCAAGAACACCATACCTACTGTGAAGCATGGGGGTGGAAACATCATGCTATGGGGCTGTTTTTCTGCCAAGGGGACAGGACGACTGATCCGTGTTAAGGACAGAATGAATGGGGCCATGTATCGTGAGATTGTGAGCCAAAACCTCCATCCATCAGTGAGAACTTTGAAGATGAAACGAGGCTGGGTCTTCCAACATGACAATGATCCAAAACACACCGCCCGGGCAACAAAGGAGTGGCTCCGTAAGAAGCATTTGAAAGTCCTGGAGTGGCCTAGCCAGTCTCCAGACCTCAACCCCATAGAAAATCTGTGGCGGGAGTTGAAAGTCCGTGTTGCTCGGCAACAGCCCCAAAACATCACTGCTCTCGAGAAGATCTGCATGGAGGAATGGGCCAAAATACCAGCTACTGTGTGTGCAAACCTGGAGACCTGCAGACCTATAGTAAACGTTTGACCTCTGTTATTGCCAACAAAGGTTATGTTACACAGTATTGAGTTGTATTTTTGTTATTGACCAAATGCTTATTTTCCACCCTGATTTACGAATAAATTCTTTACAAATCCTACCATGTGGATTCATGGATTTTTTTTTTCACATTCTGTCTCTCACAGTTGAAGTGTACCTCTGGTGCAAATTACTGACCTCTGTCATCATTTTAGGTGGGGGAACTTGCACAATCGGTGGCTGACTAAATACTTTTTTGCCCCACTGTATATATTATGTGTCTGACAACTCTTTGAAAAAAAAGCTGCCTGTCAGCACACCAGACTGGCCTAACTTTAAGCCATAGCAAAAGCTAATACAAGTGCAGATTTAATACAGGCTATCTGGGACTGTGTTTAACACTAGAATTACTGAGCATTTTTTCCTGGTGCAAGTCCCTACTACTAGATTTATTAGCCCTGCGCAAATTTGCGTAAATCCCCTGAACCTAAGACTTCCTAGAATTACTGACTTTTTTATTTTCTGGTGGAAGTCCCGAGGTGTTAATCACCTCTGCTGAAATTTTCACAGGTCATCAGCTCGATTCTCCTCCTGTTTTTGTTGTGCAAACCACCCATTATCTTTGAGGCCTGGAACATTTGCATTTGTTCACTCAGAGTAGCTCAGCTCCAAGGCAAGAGAAAAATCTGTGTTACAACCCTACAATGGAGCTGAAGGCCTCTCAGCAGGGTGCTAGGAGGTGTTAGGTTCAGGGAATTTATGCAAATTTGCGCAGGGTTAGTAAATGTACTAGTAGGGACTTGCACCAGGAAAAAAAGGGGTCAGTAATTCTATTGTTAAATGCTATGAATCTGTATGTGCGTCACCTGTGTCTGAGAATTTCAGCCAGTTTAATTTAATGGAGGGAGAAATATATAGAGAGAGGTCTCACCACGGTTGAGTGTCGGGGTGCTGTTGATATCTCCTGCCACGAAAGAAGATTCTGTCTGCTTCCGAACCATGTCGTTCCACATCCTGCGGATCTGACTCTGGAAGAGGAAACATGGTGCAGTGAGTGGCAGTAAACACACGACAAGTTAAATATAGAAACCCGGCGGGTAGACTTTGTAACTCAGTGGGGCAGCTGTAATAAAAACTGTGGAGCTCGCTCTAATCTGCAAAGAATAGGCAAACACGCCAGACAAAGAGAATGAGGCATCAAGTAAAGAGAAACACAGCTTTGTCATGTTATCGTGACGGGGGCTTGAGATTTGTAAGACATGACTGTAGTAGCCGATGGAATTGTTGTTTGGAAGTGTTATTACATTTTGAAACAGCTTGTTTGCCGATTGTGAGCAATAATTGCCATTGTTTGAGTATGTGTCTGTGTAGCTGCGCATATGCCGGCATTTACAGTATTTTCCAATGACGGGTATGATGCCTGTGTCTATATATACACCATGTGGACTACAAATGATATCTTTATAACATAATCTTACATAAGAGACCTTTTAAAAGGGGAGAAAATGTAGCTACAGAGGGAGAAACCATGCCTAATTTTGAAAAGATTTGCTTTGTTTTTACATCATTTTTTAGTTTAAAAAAAGACAGATAACATTACTCATTTTGTTCCACTAAAACAGTCGTGTTGCTGCACAAGCTGTTTTTATTCATCATTTGTTCTTAGAAAAACACCATTTTAAAACTCAGTGGTGTTTTCCACTGATGATATGTTTGCGAGTGTTTATGTGTGGGTCTGTGCTGCCTGCACCTGTCTGTGGTGCCAAAGAGTTGCGTATCATCTTGTGCAAAGTGATCATGAGGAAAATCAGGTTGAGCTAAGGAAAGACGATAGGAAGAAATAAAAAAATGCGCCGTGAGCACTCTAGTCCAAAATTACTGATTTCATATTGTTAATAACATCGCAAAATTGCATGCTGGTGAAATACTTCTGACTGCGGGATATCGAAATATGGAGGCTAATACCATAATAACAAATGAAACAGGTCCAATGAAGCTCCAGATGAAGTAGTTATCCACTCACAGCCAGCATCTTGAGTGACACAGAGGACACAAGTGAGTTATGCACAACTAAACCAACAAACAACTGTACACTCACACTGAGCTCATGCACATGAATACACACACTATTTCTCTGTCTCAGCGGATGATCTTATGAAGGCTAATCATCAGGCTTTGTTCAGAGAACCCAGTCTGTGGGGAGGCGCAAGAGCCCTTCACACGGCACTGCATATTACATTTCCATCTGGGGGAATAGCACAATCCTACTTCTCAATCTGCAGGTGCAAAAGGCCTGTACTCACACGTACGCTTTCTTGGTCCTATAGCTCCTGTAGTCTATGGCTGCAGACATGCCCACCACCAGTGTGAGTACTCACTCTCAAAGACCTCCACCAGCATGAGATAGAGCTGCACACCCTCCAGACACATCCAGGAGAAGGCAGCCAAGAAGAAGAAATGCAGAAGGCCAGCAAAGATTGGACAGGCGATCTGAGGGTGGCAGCCATGGAGAGAGCAGAGAGAGGGAAAGGAGAAGGAGGAGGAGAGAGAAAATATGAAGTTAGAGGAGGAGATACAGTTAAGATTAAGGTATATAACTGAATGAACACCACAAGAGGATAGAACAAAGTTGCTATCTGGAAGTACTGCTGGACACTGACAAGGGAAAAATGAATAGCTGCCCCCGGGTTACAGGCTCCGTGCATGTTATTGAGTGGTGATTCATTACTCAGTGCAGTAAATGTTTTATAGAGTAGCATAATGAAACAGGGCCTCAATTTCAGCTTCAAAGTCATTAAATAAAAAAGCTGAAAAAGTCGCCTGTGTTGTGCATAATGACATTTTCAAACCGGAATCTGTACAAAGTAACTAGATCTTGTCATTCAATATCATTGCAGAAATGGACACAAACACTAAGCTTTGATGCCTCAGCTGGAAATCTACATGTTAAATCACACCATAACTTATAGTGTACCAGGAAACCCTTCTAAACTCTACACCATAACTTTAAAGGTCATCAGAGTCAATCAGAGAGGTTTCTTGTTACATCATAAATTATAATCACTATATTTCTTTAGTTACAACTTTAGCTTAGTGTACTGATAAGCGATTTGTATACTGACACAGAACAAGAGGAATCGAGATGATGATTTTCCTTTGCTATTGTTTTCATGCAGTTTCTTTGTTGGGGGCACGATGCAGTCTCATGACAGCAGAGGAATAACTGCCTCATGATAGTGCTTGTTAAACTCAGCTGCACAGTAAGGTGGTTACTGGTTTGAACACCTATTATGAGGAGATTGTTTGCTCTCTACCTACCTGCAGTCCTCCAAGTACTCCAGCTTTCCTCCACAATCCAAACACACGCTCGTTTGGTAAACTGGTGAGCCTAAATTGAACGTGCATGTGAGACAGATTTCCTTTAATCGCTCACTGGAACAATGAGGTAAAAGATAAACGAAGAATCACTCAAGTAAAATCATAAATGCTTTTAAAAAGTCAAATCTAAAAGCTTTACATTGCTGTAGCCTGTGGGAGGATCAGAGGCTCTGCAAAGTGTGACATTTGACCCCTGTGTCTCATTCTGTCTTAAATGTTTCATTCATGGTCTTAAGTCCCAGGAAACAGAATAAAAAAATCACTCTAAAACGCTGCCGATCCTGCACAGTGTATGTTTGCAGAACAACTGGACATGTTTGTGGACACCGAACAATATTCAGTGTGTTGGGCTGTTTCAGAGTCAGCGTTCCAGTGCAGCAGTGATGCAAGGTGTTGACTGATCGAGCACAACAGCTCAGTAACTTTTGTAATCAAAGCTTATCTCATCATGTGATTGTGTGACAGGATTTAGAGAGACGTGCTCACACGAAGAACCGCACTGAATCTGTTCTTGTTCTTTACAGTTTGTCTCAGAGAGATTAAAAAGCTCATTTTACCTTCCAGGCCGTCACCCCCAAGTTTATGTCAGTCACATGATTTTTCACTGCTCACCTCACATTTAACAGATTTGACTTGTCCATGGTCATTTGTCAACATTTCCAATTGGTTCTACAGTTATATTCATATTAAATAAAATGATTTACTACCACACAGAGACAGTTTTGGTAGTTCGGGGCCTTTACCTTCTAAGACCTGAACTCTTCCACACCATGCATTTTTAATGTCTCTTTGATATTTGGGCATATTGGGGCCTGATGAATGCAAAAACAAAGAATTACCAGATTTTTTTTTTACCTTATTTTTGTTTTGTTTTTTTAAATAAGAGACACATATGAGGATATTCGTTTAAAACGTTGATAGAACAGTAGCAGTATAATGTCCTCGTAAGTTGATATCAGGCCCTTGTAGAGCAAAATCGAGTACTTTGGTCTAAATAACCCAAAATGTGATGTCCACATATGTGGACGCCAGGTCCTAGGAGGTTAAAAGTTCCACACAGTCACAACCACAGTGATACTTGTTACGCCCCCAGTCTAGGCGGGTAGGGACGCACATAAGGTTGGAGGAGAGAGAGACAAATCCCCGCCCTGGTTCCCAAGCCAAACATCCAAACCAGTTGTGAGTAAAAAGGTGTTTTTATTTAAGGAAAAGAAGCATAGCTCCAGGGTGAGCCCAGGCCAAAATAATAAACAAAACCAACTAAGTCCCACCAGAGAAAACTAACTAAACCCTAGGAAAGAAAAACAGAACAAACAAATGACAGAGCTATCCCTCGCTCCCTACCCGGAAAACAGGAGAAAACGATTCCAAAAGAAAAGGCAGCTCACCCCTTCCGCTTCAACCCAAGAGTGCCTAAGCGCTCAACTAATTCACTAGGAGCGGCTTTCACAATTTCACACTCTCACAAATACACAAGATAAGCACGGGCTGGGAACACCAGGGTCAGGGCCGCGACGGCTGTCCGGCTACTCGCTCGTTCCACTCTCTCTCTCCCCCCTCGGAGCTGTCAGAGCGGCCTTTTGAAGGTAGTCAACCGCTCCATGGTCCAATCAGTTGCTCACGACTCCTCATTAGGGGAGGGACCTGGAAAAGTCTTAAGCACAGTACAGAAAACACAGACAGAAAACAGGCCACACATGGCCACAGCAATACTGCTTAAAATAATCCAATAATTAAAAACAAAGAAATGTCCATACCTTCACTCCTCAAAGGTTGTAAGATGATTCCACCTTTTTCTTCCTCTGCATGAACTGAAATCAGGTGATTGTAGCTCACGCTGCACAGGAGACAAAGGCATGTTTGGTGGTTTGTAATGGGAAACATTATTGCAGTGTGATCACTGAGTTTAGCGTTTTATTACTGCATTACAGACCAATACAAGTAAAAACAACACATCACATTCAACAACATCAGTAGCTGCTGTCTAGAATGTTAACTCCAGTTATTATCTATGCTTCCTGTATTCATTTAGCCTTGTTGCCTCTTTGCTCCTATTTGTCCTTTTTTCTTTCAGCTAAGACCTGATGTAAGAGGATCCATTGTGCCTGGTTCTGTTACACATCTCTAAAAACAAAACTCTGGGTGACACCAGGGCCCTATTTCAGGAAGCCGGTTTAGTGCAAACTCTGAGTAAGTATACCCTGAGTTAACGAAAACTCTGGGTTTTCGGTTTCACAAAGCGAGTTCAGCTGAAGCCTGAGTGAGTCACTATGACGACACACTCCGTGAAGCTAACCTGCCCCCTAGCAGGTTTACTTCAACTAACCCTGACTGTCCCCGCCCCTTTGTCGGAAACCTGACAGTAGGAAGTGTCAGACATGGCGTGTCCCTTCCTTGAAGAGCCAGTAGATGTTGAAGCCCAAATTCTCCGCAGAGCTCACCGCCGGGAGAGAGTGATCAGAGCGCGTTTGGACATTTTATCATTTCCTGATGATTTTCTGTGCGAACGTTACCGTTTCTCAGCACAATCTATAAGTTATTTGGATAACATCCTCAGGCCATATATTACGCATGTGACACATCGCGGACATCCTCTCAGTTCATTACATATTATTTGTATTGCACTTCGGTTTTTTGCAAACGGGAGCTTTCTGTATAATATTGGTGACGCTGAGCACGTTTCCAAGGCTACCGTCTGTCGGGCAGTCAGGAATGTTACAGTTGCACTGAAACGTCTCCTGTACTCGTCTGTGTTCCCCGGTCACAGACCCACAAGATTTATCAAAGAGGGATTCCACAAAATTGCAGGTATCAGGATGAACAAAACTTAATTTATGATGTGGTGATATTTGAACTACTACTTAAATTTTACATTTATTTTCACGGTTCCCAGGCGTGATTGGCTGTATAGATGGCACTCACATTCCAATCATTGCTCCTTCAGTAAATGAAGGAGACTATGTGAACAGGAAGTCTTTCCACAGCATTAATGTACAGGTGCATAGTTCCCTGTAGCATTTCAAACTAACAAATTATTTCATTATAGTAATGGATGCTAATTTGTGTTCTCTGCACTGTGAAGATCATATGTGATGCTGCCAACATTATCACAAATGTGGAAGCCAAGTGGCCAGGCTCTGTCCATGACTCACAAATATTCCGTGAATGTACACTGAGCACAAAATTTGGACATGGTGAGTTGAGAATACTTTAAAATATATAAAGACCAATTGCTTCAGGGACATTTGAACTGAAGTGTATCCTTCTGTCTTAGGAGAGTTCACTGGCTACTTGCTTGGTGATAGGGGGTATCCATGTTTACCCTATTTGCTTACCCCTTACCCTGACCCTGAACCGGGCCCACAGCAGCGATATAATCTGGCTAATTGCAGGACAAGAGCCAGAATTGAAATGACTATCGGAATGCTTAAGGCCCGGTTCCAGTGCCTGCAAAGACTCAGGGTCACCCCAGAAAGGGCATGTGACATTATTGTGGCATGTGTGATTCTTCACAACATTGCCACAATTAGAGGAGAACACTGTCCTTCTGAACCAAACAGCAGTGATCCAAACCATGAACATCCTGACCCTCCCACGGACATACAAGATGGAAGAGCAGTCAGAGACACCATATGTCACAATCATTTCTTTTGACCCATCACCTCAACATGTTGAAAGAAGAATAAACAGATTTTTTGTTCAACTGGCTTTATTGGTCGCCTGTGTTTCCTGTACACAAAGTATTAAAAGATGTAAACCTCATAAAGTGTCTCTGTTGCTTCCTCCTCTGTAACAGCTGTCAATGTTTCTTCATTATTTTCCTGTAGTAAAGTAATAAACAACATTGCTGTTCTACTGTAACCTCATATAATCTGTGGAGTATTACTCACAACTGCATGTTGGTCTGGCTCAACAGGAGGCTGCACCAGATGCAGTACACCACCACCATCAACTGATAGAATATGAGGTTTATACAGGTCACTTATAACTTACAAGGGACCAAATGGCAATTAACAAACATACCAGTCACCTTACACTTCATTGTCATTATGCTCTCAAAGACAACCAAGGCTGAGGGAAGGCAAAATCAGTAGGAAAATAACTTCACTACAAAATAATCCATTATGGTAAAGAGTTTATCAAATGAATGAGTAGCACTGCGAAGGTGACTGTGAAGAAAGGATGTATGCACATCATGTATTATTTTGAATTTACCCCTTTTGTAGGCACTTGTGTCTTGCGGGGTTATTGACTCAGAGGATGTCCCCGCAGAGATGCCTTCGGCCACAGGGCGCCCACTGTTTTGGCTGAGGGCCAACTGCTCAGCCTCTGTGAGTGGTGGTGGTGGAGGACCCCCACCTGTTTTTCGGGCCTCCGCTTTTTTTCTGTTGGCTATAACGGGCCACATTTGAGCATACAGAGTAAGCAAATATGTACTTGTAATGTGCTCAGATAATTTCAATAAGTGCTTACAGAAAGGAAATTAATGTAGCCTCTAACTGCAATTGATTTACAGACCAAGCACTATGGCTCATAATACCATTACACCTTACCTGTTTGGACTATATTTTTATATTTCATTTTTACTTGCTGCCAGGCACGTTTGGGGCCTGTTGGGTTGCACCTGCGCTCACATCACATCACAAAATAAAATGTATAAAATAACAAATAAAATAACATATGATAAAATAACGTGTTAAATGGGTGGAAATCCCTAGATCAATGTTTATATTAACACTCACGCATTGACTCTGTCGGCTATGTTTTGCCATGCATGCTCCCTGTCTTTTGCAGCTGTGGCTAACTTTACTTTTTTCCGCGGAATTTGCATGTTATCGGCATATGCTGCCATCAGAATTTCGGCCTCAAGCGCTGTAAAATACATTGACCGCGCCTTCTTTCCCTCCGTCTCCATGGTGACTCGCTTAATCTGTGCTCCGCTTATCAGGGCTTTATGTATCCTCGTCCGCGCGCTTCACTTGGGGTTAAAGCAACTCCGCGTTGACTGAACTAATTGTTATCAGCCTTTCTGAAACGGAATATTCCGAGTTGGACAGTTCGGGGTTACTCAACCCTGAGTATCGTTTTTCACTCTGAGTTTTCTAAACCGGCTTCCTGAAACAGGGCCCAGATCTGCACACTGGAGCAGAGCTGGCCTGGGAGATAAATATGTGCTTTTGTACCAGGGTGGACAGTTTGTTCCAGATCACCAGCATCCATCTTTTAAGAACCGGGTGGATCTGCAGGACAGACAGATGAAGGATGGAGACGCGTCTTTGATTCTAAGAAATGTGTCGATTGCTGATATTGGAACATACGAGTGTCGTGTTTACGTGACAGAAAGACACTCATGGGAGATCATCAGTAACACCACCCTTACTGTTGTTGTTTCTCCAGGTGAGTGAGTAGAGTTGAGTGTGTGTGTGATCAGAGGTGAAGCTGCTTCCTGGTTGTTGATGTTTGTTTGTTGTATGGATGAGCTGGTGGATGTCAGAGGTAGACAGATGTTTCTCCAGCTGTTGTCTTTGTGGCTGGTAGTCTAGAGTTGTAGAGCAGCATTGTTTGGTTAGAGCAGAAACAAAGACATTTATGAATCCGTCTCTTCTTCCCTTGCTCTCTAACTCGTCTGTACACGTGTGGGGAAACTCAATGTTAAAGCCTACAGCTGGAGGGGGGGGGAGGGGTGAAGCTGGTGGTTGTGAGTCTGTGAAAGTGAATCCTGCTGGTGCCCTGAGATCTGTGTTATGTCTCAGCACAGGGAAAAGAATCACAACTCACAATAATTTCTAATATGAGCTTCAGTGCATTTTCTTAGATTACTGCGTGAGCATCTGACCTGCTGCTCTTTGTTGAATTGGTCAACTGAATTTAAGTTGTTAGTTGTAGCCAGATGTGTAACTGCACAACTGTCAGAGGCAGATGAAACAATGGTCTCATTTGATGTTACATCTCTCTTCACTTGCATCCCAGTTACTGCATTCAAGGTAGTTCGTAAGAAATTACAGGATGACCCCAACCCTAGCAACAGGACCACTCTCAGCACCAACCAAATGTGTTTGCTTTTGGAACTGTGTCTTCATTCCACCTATTTTACAGTACTACAAGCAGAAACATTGGTGTTGTTACATCTGCGCTCACAGGCCTTGCTGGTTCGGAGACTTATCACCGTTAACAAAGAACGACAAAGAGAGATCAATTGGTTTTTCACTTGCAAGGGAAGACCGCTGGACCAGGGTCCTGGAGGCTCCTCACCTGAGAAGCAAATGGTAAATGGCCTGTATTTGTAAACCGCTTTACTTAGTCCTTAACGACCCAAAATTGGTTTACACTACATTAATTAACCCATTCACACAATGGTGATGGCAGCTACATTGTAGCCACAGCTGCCCTGGGGCACACTGACAGAGGCGAGGCTGTCGGACACTGGCGCCACCAGGCCCTGTGACCACCACCAGTAGGTAACGGGTGAAGTGTCTTGCCCAAGGAAACAACGACCGAAACTGTCCAACCGGGGCTTAAACCGGCAACCTTCCGATTATAGACGAACTGCCAACTCGTGAGCCACGATCACCCATTGCAAACTCCAACTTCAGCCCCAGCTTGCAGTCCTTTTATTGAAATGACACAACCTCCCATTGAAAAACCCCTATGGTGTCATAAAAGTTAAAAACAGTGTATGTGTGTGTGCATGCATGTGCGAGCACGTGTGTGTGTATGTGTGTGTTTGTGTGTATGTGTGTGTGTGGCTTCCTGGTGATCACAAAAGGGTCACCTCCCCTCACCCCTGTATATGGCTTCTTCTTTAACAGTCCACCATATAGAGATTGACAGACCACGTGACTTTCGTGCATTGCATTGTGGGTACAAGTGGCAACAAAATCAAAACACTGCATGAAGCACTAGCATTTCCAGCACTGCTAATCATTAATTCTGCGTTTTGAATCCCTACTTGCATTTTATTTGCCCAAAAAACAGTTATGTACAAAACGATGGAGAACTCGGCACGTCCGTACAAAGACAGAGTTAATGAAAAGGCAAAATAAAGTACGAGGAAAAAATCAAAGGACTTAAAGGGTTAGACCCATACGAACATACAGAGTAGGTCTGTGAAGGTTCTCAGTCATCCAGGTCATCGTAGTCTAAGGAGCTTGCAAAGAAAAGCGTCTGGACTTCTTTAACTTGCTTGAAGACGTTTCACCTCTCATCCGAGAAGCTTCTTCAGTTCTAAGGTCAAATGGTGGAGATTCCCACATTTAAGCCCTGTGGGAGTGTCCCCCTGAGAGGGACAAAAGTACCCCCTAATGAAACTCTACCTAATCACATGAGCCAAGGTGTGAAAACGGGTGTGGGTCACAATCAGCCAGGGTTTCGGGTGAACTCATTGTGAAACCTGGCCCCACCCTATCATGTGATTTCCTGAGGTCACATGGCCTAGGGTGTGAAAGGCAGCAACAAGTTTAATATTCAGAAACCTAAAGTATGTATCAGCAGCAGAACGGAGCTAAAAATAAATGTTTGTTTCAGTTCTATGAAGCTTTGAGTATTTTGGATCAGTAGCACCGCTGTGTTTGTTGCATCATATTGCTGTAATTGTTTATATGCTTTATATATTCTGAGGTAAGTTGATCTACAGTGTTACATCATATTCTATAAGGATGTTATGTGTTTGTAGACTTTCTGCCCAGTTTGACCCATTTAGCAGAAGTCCGCCTGATTAAGGCTCTGATATCTATTCTGTATGACTTAAAGCAGTTATGACATGGTGTGATTTTCTCACCCAATAAAGGAATATTCAATATATCAGTCTACTCTTCATTTTATCAGAAACAGTTATCACAGCTCGTACATTTTGTTTTTACACATATATCTAATCTTTGAGCCAAATGTAATGTTATGCCAACATACTGAAAGAACAATATTTGTCTCTTATATATAATACATCTATATATACACTGTCAAAGATACTTGTCTTTCAGTGAAGATTCAATGTGATAGGAAATATAAATGACTGCAACTTGAATCTTTGACACAGAGTTCAAGCTCACTGCTGTAATATATCATAATAATCTGACAATAACTATAATGTTGGCCATATTACATTTACATTACCAGAGTGAGATGATTTTATTCTCATGAACAACATTAGCTAATTGTTATTTACTAACTAATCTTGACATGACTGTTCAGTACAGAAAAGAAGCCCAAATACCATGTTTTACAGTCCCGTGGTCTCAGCCTCAGATACTCAACTAATCAAAGTGATGTCATAACAAAAATTAATGACCAAAAAACATTTTTTTCTCCTTCATTTCTGTCAAACAGTGTTGTATGAAACGTATCATGAGTGCTAGGCAACCTGAGCAGCGCGACGAAGGCTAGACCGTCCCATTTCAAAACCCAACCCAGACAATTTTTTTTTAATTTGTTGAAATGTATTTGATGTTTATTGTATTTTATGTTTTTAGTAGTGATTTTAAAAGATTAGCCAAGACAAGCCAGGTGTGCAGCAAACACAGCTGTCTGCTGGAGGTATGTTAACTTAATATATTTGACATTTAAAAAAGCACTAAAAGAGAGACAGCCTGTACCTCGAACCTCTGATGTAGAGGTTTAAAACAACTGTTTGTGTAGCAGACAATTAAAACTTCTCAGGCTCTTCACCTACTCACACAAACATTGTTCACAGCCGCTCGTCAGTGGAAATAAAGAGCACCTGCTGCTACTTCCTCTTTTATACCCTCCATTGGGTCCCCTGGGTCCTAAAGCCTTCCCCATTACATTTCTTTGTAATTGTTTATGTTTAAGTTGTTTATTGCTGGTTTTTAGTTTGTTTTTTGTCTGTTAGGGAGCTGACACAATCTCAATGGAGATGGGTTTTTTTGGGGGATAGCAGAAGGAGAGAAGCTGCAGAGAGGCATGTAAGACTGCAACTCTGCTTACTGGTCCCCACTCTGGATAGTCATATTTTGGGGGCTTTAATAAATTTGTCCATATTTCTAGAAATGAGAGCTGCTCCATCCAAAGTGGGATGGATGCCGTCTCTCCTAACAAGACCAGGTTTCCTCCAGAAGGTTTGCCAATTATCTATGAAGCCCACATCGTTTCTGGGACACCACTCAGACAGCCAGCAATTTAAGGAGAACATGCGGCTAAACCTGTCACTCCTGGTCTGATTGGGGAGGGGACCAGAGAAAACTACAGAGTCCGACATTGTTTTAGCAAAGTTGCACACCGATTCAATATTGATTTTAGTGACCTCCGATTGGCGTAACCGGGTGTCATTACTGCCAACGTGAATTATGATTTTACTGAATTTACGTTTACCCTTAGCCAGCAGTTTTAAATTTCCCTCAATGTTGGCTGCTCTGGCCCCTGGAAGACAATTGACTATGATTGCCATTGTCTCTAGCTTCACATGTCTGAGAACAGAATCACCAATTACCAGAGTTTGACCGCCGGCGGGTGTGTTGCCGAGTGGGGAAAAACAGTTAGACACATGAACAGGTTGGTGGTGTACCTGGGGCTTCTGTTTAGGACTATGCTTCCTCCTCACCATCACCCAGCGGCCCTGTTCCCCAGCTGCTTGGGGTCTGCCGGGGAAAAGCTAGCGGGGCCTATGCTATTTTCGGCTGCACCAGCTACAGGGGCCTGGCTAGCTACGGATGAATGAAGGGTCCGAAGCCGAGTCTCCAATTCAGTAATCCTGGCCTCCAGAGCTGCAAATATGCTACATTTGTTACGGATACCATTACTACTAAAGGAGGCCGAGGAGTAGCTAAACATCTGACACAATGAGCAGGAAAGTGCAGGAGGGACAGGTGAAGTAGCCATGGTGCTAACGAGTCGGCTACGAGCTAAGCTAAGCTAAGCTAGCGAGACAGTACAGAGACAGTGGGTGAATACTTTGGCTATAAATTAGTTAGTGAGTACACAGAAAGTGTGCTTCGGATGAAGCACGTGAAGATTATACTATGGAAAAATAAAAGTAAAAAAATAAAATAAATAAATAAATAAATAAAATAAAAAAAAGAAAAGTAAAAGTATCTGCTAAGCAGATAAGCTACTCAGAAACACCACTGTGTTTGAGCAGAAAAAGGAAGTGATACTCTACCACAGAGCGAGTGAACACCAAGTGACAGCGCCACCAAGAGTCAGGAAGGAAGCAAGTCGATATAGATGTACAGATACCACTGTCAAAGGAAAAGTATAGTTTGGACAGAAAGTAAGAACTTCTGGTTATTATCAGTAGAATACGAACAGGCCACTGCTTTTTAAATGGTAGTCTTTATGGGTTGTGTGGTGGTGCAATGCTATGGAGACGGTTGAGCATGTGCTTCTTAGTTGTAGGAAGTATGCAAGGTTCTCTATAATAAAAACGATTATTAAAACGATTTTATTTACTAAACACCTCTGGCTGTTCTCCTTTCATTCTGTTCTGGACCCATTTGTTACCAGTCCCCACACACACCCCTAGATCTTCATCGTAGGGACATAACAACCACTATTATGTCTCTGTTCAGCACTTTCAACGACACTTGATGTCCTTTAAATGTGCTATATAAGTAAAGATGACTTGACTTTACTTGAAAACAATTCACGGATCACATTAACTTGGTGGGCCGACACATCAAATTCAGCTGGGAGGATATGAGAATAGTGGCAGGTTAGCCTTCTAAGACTGTGAGTAATGGAGGACATCTAAAAGCTCATGTGTACCATAAATCTACTGTAAGCGCTCAGTAAATGTTGTTATCCAAGCTCAACATTTGTCAAAACTGGGAAGGCACCTAAAGAAAGCTCCAGGAGAGAAGGACAACTGCTGACTAAAACTTGTAGCGAAAACCTGTAGTGATCCCAAACATGTCAAGAGTATCAGAACAGTTGACACGCATTTTTTTCCAAACAACGGGTCTCTGTGGCTTTTAAACGCTACATAAAAAATTTGTCTTCTGACACAAACAGAGTAACATAGTGTACGTATGCTGTTAAGTGCCAGGATGATTGCCCGGATTTATACATCGGGGAAACCAAGCAACCTCTGGCAAAGCAGATGCCACAACACACAAGAGCTACCTCATCAGGCCAGGACTCTGCAGTCTATTTACACCTACAGGCCAGTGGACACTCTTTCAATGATGAGGATGTACACATCCTGGACAGGGAGGAACGCTGGTTTGAGCAGGAAGTCAAGGAGGCCATTTATGTGAAAAGGGAAAGACCATCTCTGAATCGAGGAGGGGGACTAAGGGTACATCTTTCACCATCTTACAATACTGTGATTGTAGCCATCCCCCAACTCTCTGTGAATGATACTCATGGTCATTTATCAGTGGTTTTTGTCTTGGCAATGTCCTTAATTAATGATCAAGGAATTGACCTCACAGCCTATTGTTCATTCAGTGGGCTAGATTCAGTTATTGTGTAAATGTTCTCTTTATAAGGTTGGGGAAACCTGCAGTCACTTGGTTGAGTGATGAAATGTTTCTCCTACTGAAAAATTTACATCCAGATGAACAGAATCAATCTTTTGGGACCTTACATGCATTGTTTATATTTGCAGTTTATCAGATTCCACTAAGGAGTCATTATCTTTAAATCTAAGCTCTCTTTTTCCTCTCCTCTCCTTTCTTTCTTATCTTTCTCTATTGCTGAGAGAAGTTAGCTCTCTTTCTTTTTACTCCCTATGAAATACAGCAGCTGGGCCTTTAGCTAGCAACACACTGTGAGACAAACTGCACACAAACAGTGTTTGCTGATGTTTGTTGAGCTGATAGAAACTTTTCATTTTGAATTACCTGCTACTTAAAATAACCTCACTGCCTTCATGATTCCTTATTTTCTGTAGTGCTAGCAAGATGGTGAACATACAGAAAGTGGTGCACGGTTTCCGGCCCACATTAATCTCACAGTATGAACTATAGATAAAGACAAAGTAACCAGTCTGTCTGAAAATGTAAAGAAGTAGAAAGTACACATATTTGTTAAAAAATTTAGTGACTCAAAGTAAAATGTACTCAAAAATTTATTACCTCCTTGTTTTGACAGGAAACATGAAAGTTCAATAACAATAAAAATAGCATCACTCTGAACCAATCATATGGCTGGAATAGAGTTAGAGTCACATCAGGTTAGACTGAAGCTGAGTGTAGGAGGAGCAGCCGACAGCTGCACATGTGCAGATGCTGCTGCAGTCACACACACCAGTGTGACAGGAGTGTGAGAGATATTAAAGAGAAAGAGACAACAGAACATGTTCAATCACTTTAAAACATTTAAATAGATGCTGGATGTTCAGAGGTTCATTAAATCCAACATGACTAAATACTCAAATGTCAAAGGAAATAAACAAAATATTTAAAGTCAATCATTCTGATCATAATTGTACTTTGACCTTTAACCTCTCTGCTCTGTGTTGTTTCTCTTTCAGACAGGAAAATCATCCCAGCTGAGTCTGTACAGAAGAGCGTCACTCTGACATGTCGAGCTCCAAACAACAACATCACATCTGTACACTGGAGCAGAGCTGACCTGGGAGATAAATATGTTCTTGTGTACCACGATGGTCAGTTTGATCCAGAGTACCAGCATCCATCTTTTAAGAACCGGGTGGATCTGCAGGACAGACAGATGAAGGATGGAGACCTGTCTTTGATTCTGAAGGATGTGACGAATAATGACACTGGAACATACGAGTGTCGTGTCTTAATGGAAGAAACAGACTCGTGGAAGTCCATCAGCATCACCTACCTTCGTGTTTGTACTTCATGTGAGTGAGTAGAGCTGAGTGTGTGTGTGATCAGAGGTGAAGCTGCTTCCTGGTTGTTGTTGATGTTTGTTTGTTGTATGACCAGTGTTTGGAAGGTTACTTTTAAAATGTATTTCACTACAGATTACAGAATACATGCCCCAAAATGTATTTTGTAATGTATTCCGTAACGTTACTCAGAGTAGCGTGTTCTGAATACTTTAGATTACTTAATATATCATTACGCTTTTTACAACTACACTTGATGTACTATTGCTGTGTGATTTATGACGTTCACAGAAGGTTACTCGCCATACCAATACCAACTAGATTTAAATCTTAATACAAAATATGTAACAGCTGGAGGGGGAGGGGTGAAGCTGGTGGTTGTGAGTCTGTGAAAGTGAATCCTGCCGGTGCCATAGCTGGTGAAAACGTACTTAGTGCAGACACAAAACGTCCATCAGCTTCAAAGTGTGTCAGAAAAATGTCCACATGAGAGAGAGAGGTCCCATTTTTGTTGTTGAACACAAATCATTTTTGTAACTTTTTTGATGTTATACGGCATGAAGGGGTGAGAGTGTGGATCCAAATTCAGTATACAGAGACTGTAGAATAATAATAAAATCAAGCTTTTCATTTGGGATGCACAACAATACAAACAAAGCACCAACATGACATCTGACCCTGAATAACCTCTCACAGGCATGTTAAATTGTGTTTTCTAGTTTTATGATTGTTTTTCTATTTTTTGTGTCAGCCATTTTCAATAACAAGATGTTGGCTGCTATTTTGGTCAGGTCACATGTTTCCTGTTCTTGAATGAAAAAGCACACAAAAATCCACCTATATGAACATTTTCTTACTTTATAAATAATAGAACGTATTTTTAATAACCTGATCTATTTAACTAAAAGAGGAAATGGATTCTGTTCTGTTGTTCACTCATCACTTACCTGACAGCTGATACCTGTTTCTCACCTGCAGGTCCATCAGGAGGACATCCTGCCTGGATAGTTCTGTTAGTTGTTTTGGTTATTATTCTTGTGCTTCTTATTGCTTGTTGTATATACATAAAAAACAACTAAAAAACAAAGAAGCTATTATCATTCCTGCTGCTGTTTGAATGAGTCATTGTTATCGATAAAGAAGACAGACGATCAAAGAGAGAAAGAAAGTGATGATGTTGAGCTTCATCTTCAATCTCCACAACTAAACTGTGAGTTAGATGATGTGAGGACATAGATGAACTCTCCTGAACATCCAGCAGACTGCTATAGAGGTCAAACGTCTCTGAGTATCATCATGTTCACCATTAAAGCTTCTGCTGTGACCGTGTTTAAAGTTGTTGTTCTTGTTACTGTGGCCTTTTGGAGTGAGGCCCCCACCTATATTAATGAAGTGCTCCACTCCTGATTTTGATTTTGTACCAAAGTAAGAGGGTTTCTGCCTTAAAAACCGAACTTTACCTCCAAAATTTTGGAAGACGTTGCTACTCAACTTTGGCGTCTTCACCCTGTTGCCTTCTTTAACCCTTAGATTACCCCATGGGTTGTTTTTCTTCAAAATCTTTAAAATGCAAAGTTGTAATATATTCATATTCCAGGTATTCCTCATAAAATATGTTTGTAACATGAGGCCATTTCTATTTTTATTTATTTTTTCATTAATTTAAAAAAAATACAGGTTTTGTATCACTGCCCCACTCTTCCACAAGTGGGGTCAGAAATGACCCCATGCAGTTCCTATTGAGTCTTCTATGAAACTTTCATTCTTAGCAACTCTGACTGACCCACTTACACTTCTGATAGATCAAGAATTAATTTTTCCACAGTAACGTACATGATTTATAGTCAGGGCTGCACATAAGTGGACTGCAGGTGCACATTCACTGTCAAAATAAAAGTATTCCCAGAAATTCAGAGAATACGCGCCTCTTTTTTGCAGTGGAGGAACACCAAAGTAATTGCTTACAGAGCTTGCTTCTTCGACATCTTTAAGAGTTCTGAACAAATGTCTGTCCTCCTCCAGAACATCTAATGTACGCAAACGAGCGTTCCAACTTCTTATCTGGTACGCGTCTTTTATTTTTATTGTGCACCTGCGGACCATTTATGTGCAGCCCTGTTTATAGTTTCCTGTGCATTTCAAACATTGTCCTTTATGATATATATATTTTTTTACATTTAAAGTAACATGGCTGCTATGAGGCCAGCTAGGATCCCTGTGGACCTTGCCCTACAAATGATCCAGGATGGATGGGATGAAGAGCCCATCCGTCCTGGATCATTTGTAGGGCAATACAAATGATAGAATATAATTCTAATAAAACAGAAGAGGTGCTGACATGCACAAACATGGAGGCACAAAGAGTAGCCACAGCCAGGGGAAAAGAGTGGAAAAATATAATCAAACATAAGCTCCTGGCCTTCATTTGATTGACCATTCTTGCAGGAACTGAGAAGAACTGGGATGTACCAGTCGGTGTGTTTTTGGGGAGTCCTCTGCATAACGCATTGTTAAAGGCCACTATGTCAATTCAAAGATTTAAAGATATTGACCGTTTCTTGCACTTTGATGACAAGAGGACCAGAGCCTACCGACTGAAAACAAACCACATGGCAGCTTTCTGCTACATATGGGGCCTGTTCCTGGTCAACTACAGGCAGAAATTCATCCTCAGTGATTGTGTTACAGCGGATGAACAACTTGTGCCTTTCAGAAGGAAAACCCACCTTCTGCAGTATATACTGAGCAAGCATACAAAAGTGATACAAGTGATACAAAAACTCCAATTTCTTAAAATTAATGAAAAAATAAATAAAAATGAAACGGGACTCATGTCACAATCATGTTTTATGAGGAATACCTCAAATATGAAAATATTACAACTCTTCGTTTTAAAGATTTTGAAGAATAACAACCGAGTTTATAGCAAAATGCATTGTTTCTATTTGCGGTCATTTTTTACCCCACTCGTGGAAGAGTGTAGGTACTGGTAGGTTGTGCATCCAAGGGTTAAACACTGGGTTTGTTTTTGTTTTTTTTTGCTTGGTTCATGTGTCCACTGTGCCTTTATAAACACTTTAAAAAAGATTTTTTTATATATATAAATATTTTTAATAAAAAAATATTTTTTAAAGACAATTATATTATCATTATGTAAGTGTTAATAAAGAGTTACATATATACCTGTTGAATACTCTCTTTTACAGACAAAACTGTTTCTGAAATGCCTTTAAGCAACTTAATAGACGTCTTGATTGTTTTTGTTTTCAGCTGAAAGCTGTTTAGGAATCATTTCAGTAAAAATCTATTCTGTCTTTCAAGTTTTGTTATCGTTGACATTTTTTATAGGTTCAACCAAAGAATGGAGAATGTGTTTTTGTGACAGGGTGCTAGCATCAGAGTGTCTGAAGATGCTTCATCCTTTGAGTCAGAAATGATTTTTTGCTTGAAAGAGTCATTATTAGTCCTACATAAACAAAATAGTCTGTGAGCTACAAAGACTGAAAATGAGTGAAAAAGCAGCCAGTGTCCAAAGAGAAGCTTCAGAAAGCTGCTCCTGTTTCTTAAGATTTCATATGTGAAAAAAGTCTTTGTTTCCATTCTAAGGAGACAAAGAAGTTAGGGGTGGTTCAAGTCTTTTGCACAGTACTCTGTGGTCAAACTGTCTGCAAAACAAAAACTTCCAAATCATCACATCTGTCTATCAGTCACCACAACAGCTAGAAAAAGAAAATCCCCTAAATTTGCCTAAAGACCTTAATTAAGGTTCCAGCCATCCGCAGATAAACATCATATAAATAAAACATTCCAGCAGCATTTCCCTTCCTCAGAACTGATACTTACACTAAGTGTTCCAGGAAACTCCTGCCTTTGTAGATTGGATTATTTTTTGTTTTTTAATTCTTTATTCATATTTTGCTTTCTGTTATTTCTTAGTGTTTATGGGTCTTTATTTTCTTATTCCTGATGCACATTCCTGGTATTTTATGCCTTTAGTTGCTCCTAAGTTCTTTAAGTTTCTATGTTTCTTTGGGGTTCATGACTTAATTTAGATTTTTTTTTCTCCATCTCCTTTATATCGTGTCAGATAAAGTCTGTCAGCAGGAGTTCAACACTTTCTCTCTGATTCTTAACAGTCAGAACAGGAGGACTGTTTTTGTAAATGTGGCTGAAAGTAGCGATAAGCAAATTCCAAACCACAAACTCGCAGACATTGAAGATTGTTCACACATGGCTCTGAGGTCTGTGTGGAACACATTTTAAGGCTTTTATGAACACACACATGTTTATTCAGGTTTGCTTAATGAAGTTTAGACAATAATGATCACACTGATGATCTGACAGTTTCCTTCTGGTCCCTCCTCTGAGGTCAGAGCCTAAAGATGTTTAAATCAAGTCAAGTCAACTTTATTTGTCAATTCTGCCACATGTACAGGACATACAGAGAATAGAAATTTCGTTACTCTCAAACCCTAGTGATTAAAAAATGCAAATAAAATAATTAAAAAGTAAAAATTTAAATAAATACAATACAATTTTACGTATAACAAAAAAAAAAAAGCTATGCATTATACAACATTCAAGTAAGGAGGCATAGTAGTGCAAATAGGCAAATAGTGCAAATGGAGATTTAGTAGTATGCGGTAAGAGATAGTGTAACAACAAAGTCTTATGAGGTAATGGCAGTCCAATGCTCCACAAAGTGACTGGTAACTGGTGCAGGCCAGTGAGTGAGTCAGAGTGTGTGTGTGTGTGTGTGTGTGTGTGTGTGTGTGTGTGTGTGTGTGTGTGTGTGTGTGTGACAGAGTTCAGTGAGACTGTGGAGGAGAAGAGGGGAGAGGGGGCAGAATCGGGAGGGAGTTAAGCTTCCTGACAGCCTGATGGATGAAGCTGACACTCAGACACTCTGAAGGTCTTTGAGTGTGGAGAGAGTAAAACATGTGACATCAATGTCTCAAAGTCACAATAATAATAAGAATGTTTCATCTTTATCAAAGTCACATCACATGTTACAAAGTGCTGTCCCACTGCTGTGTGCACCATACGAACATGTGACACCATCTCAGTGTTTAAGTGTTAGAGTGAACTCCTCATCCTCTCCTTCAGTCTGGACCAGGAAGTGATGTCAGCACAGATCAGAGTTTTTCCTCTTTAACAGAATGTTGTAGGTGAAACATTTAGAGGACACCAGTCAGCTGCTCTGTGATTCTACAGCCTGTGATTCCAGTTTTTACAGATTCAAGAAGATCTGAGGCCGACTCAATGATCTGCTGTGAGAACACACTCACATGTGACAGAAACCCTCAGAGAAACAAAGTAACATTTTAGTGTTTTGTAATAAAGTAACACACTGATCACAGCTTCACTTCACAGTGAACGAGCAGGAGAGCAACCTCAGACAGCAGCACGTCTGTATACAGGAAGTGTGGAGTGGACTGTACCATCATGGGGCCATAAATATTTAAATTACATACATAACATACATTTACATTTACATACATAACATACATACATCTTTATTTTGTGTAAATGAAGTCGCTTTCTGCTTCAATCCCGAGTCTGCGCGTGCGTCTGTTCAGTCAGCCTGGACAAAAAAGGAATTTCACAAAAAACAAAATAAACTCTTAATAAAAACCTAATTTTTGAATTCCAAATCTGTTATAAGGGACCTCTCCTGTGTGTGGCGACATGAGTGGAGTTTTGGAGCGAGTGCGGCTGAAGAGGAGTGAGTGTGCGTGGAGGAGCTGTGGCGGTGACTGAGCTGAAGTGGATTGTCTGTGTGGATTATCACTTCTCCCTGCAGCCCCTCCCAACTCACTGTACATATATAGCACTGAGGTGTTCCATATTGTAAATAAACTGTCTTCGTTTGTGTGCAAAGAACTCTATCTGCACTTGAGTCCATCCAGTAGCCATGACAAACAAAGTATTTGTACTTTGTTACCTCCTACCTTCCCAGTTTTGACAAAAAAAAGTCAGATCATCAGTTTTTCATTGTAACCCTCACAGCTCGTCTGACTGTGAGTCCCAGCAGCTCTCAGTTCCTTCAAGGAAACTTCGTGTCTCTGAGCTGTGAGGAGGACGACAGCTCTGCTGGATGGACTCTGAAGAGAAACGCAAGCAAACCAAACATCACCCAGTGTGGAGATGGGTGGGGAAAACCAGCTGGTTCTTCCTGTAATATCAGCTACACCCACACATGGCACAGTGGAGTTTACTGGTGTGAGTCCAGAGAGAGTCCCATCAGTAACATGGTTAACCACAGTCACTGGTAAGCTGAGTGTGTGGACTGTTGTTGTGATTTGACGCTGTATAAAATTGAATTGAATATTTTATTTACTGTTCCTCAGCCTGTGAAGCATTGATGGTGTCTCTCAGTATTTAAGGTGGAGTTGGGCTAAGAAAAAACCCCACAAAGCTGAAGGTTTTTATTGTCTGATAAACTACAAAGTCATGAACATGTGACTCAGACTGGATTAACTTCTGGATCACATCTTCTGAACCAGCTCAGAGCTCCTGAAAAAAAAAAAAAGCTGAGGAGAGACCCGGATGGGATTCGCCCACAACAACATGCCCGCAGGCTCCTCTGGGCGATAGCTAAGCCAAAACAGACTGAGGCTACATCTACATCTTCCGGATAAATTTGAAAAGTGTTTTCGTCTGAAAACGCTCCACGTCCACACTATTCACTGTAAAAAAAATCCGTAAAAATACAGTACAATGTACTGTATAAACGTGAAGGAATTTTCCGTATTAGTCATTTACAGGTATTTTTCTGTATTTCTCAACTACTGCAATGCATTGTGGGAAAAAGAACCTGAAAAGGAGGGAAAAGTAAGCGCAAGAGCAGCCATTAGGCTTCTTTCAGGCTTCATCTGGATTTTGGATTCTGAAGTTGGAGAAACTGCCTTCAAATTTCTGTGGTTAGTATTAAAACTCATGTTTCGTTTTATTAAAATAATGTTTTTCAAAAGACTCCGTGTTTTTATTTAGAAAGAATTGTTAATTTATTTGTTAACTGGTTTCGGCTGTCTCCAGACAAGTCAGGAATATTTTGCTGACTCATTTTTTAAAATAATTGTTATTTAGGTTTAACATGACTTAAGCTTTATTTTAATTAATGTTAAAATAATTTTTACTGTGATACCACCAGTTTTGCCCTTCAGTGGCTGAACCAGTTTTCATAAATATTATAGTTAGCTGTCTGTGTCTCTCTGGGTATTACACAGCTGTGACTGCTAACTAGCTAATTAGCGAAAGTCAGCGATGTGGATAACTGGGAAAGTGAGAACTTCATGGTTCTAGAAATTATTCTAGGACTCTAATAAGTACTGTATCAATACCTGTGTTTTACAGTTGGCTCTACTGTACACTTTAAAGGGTTTCAGGCAAAGTTACACTAACCCTAGTTTAAGCCTCAGACCTTCCTGGCTGACGCTAGCAAATGCTAATGTTAGCCTCTGATTTGGGCTGCTAAAGTAAAGACTTTTAGCTAGCTGACCAGCATAGATTATTTCGGTGGTTAACAGACTGTAGTGGTAAAATTATTGAAAGTATAGTTTCACCTCAGCACATTTACAATTACAGTATGTCTATTTTGTAGCACATAGAAATGTTTAGTTAATATTTACAGACAGACACATTTTCCCTGTAACTGTGTTTTTACTCCAACATTTGTTGAAAATGTAATTTATGAAATGCTGAGCAGCATTTCTTGTATGTGGAATATTTTTGTCACCCCACTGTGCTAATGTGATTAAATACTAAAAATTATTACTAAAAAAAATTCAATAATAAATCAATAATAACTATTTCTTGATTGAACTATAATGTAAGCGCAGTGCTGGTGTGCAGGGGCTCTATATGCCTTGTCTATATCAAGCTTTTAGCCAAATATAAGCAGAGATATTTGTATCTTTCTTAAAAATCCAGATCCTTACAGATTATTTGAGAAATGGATCAACAGCTATCACTACTTGAAGCACTTTAAGTCCTGCAGTGGAAAAATATCCCTTATTTCACCTTTGATCACACACTTTGGTTTTCCAGTGCAGAGCAATGGCCAAGAAAAGGAAAGACTTCCCCGAGTGAAAAAAAAGATGAAGATACAAGCTGGTGATGATCCAGAGCAGCTGGTCTCAGGAAATGAAGAAAAACCCTGATCACCTTCTCTACAAACACAAGGTGAGTTTAATGTTGTGGTTGATTTAGTTTTTCAAGGTATGTATGTTACTTTAATTATAAACTGCTTTTGTTGCAACAGAATGATGTTATGTGTATGCAACTCTACGTGAATTATAATCCTTTGTAGGGCTGCGTGATATGACCAAAGTCTCATATCCCAATATAAGACATATCTCTCCTGATAACGATATATATCACAAAATAGTGCATTTTCTGTAAATTCTGTGATTCTCGGGCAACTCGACTTATGTGAAATGTTTTCAGTTGGGCGTCGTGTACCTGGAGTCGAGTGTTTTGACCGATGCATGAAACTATACATTTTTAGACATGAGTTTAAATGGCCGCCATTTTCTTTCTGAGTATTTATTAGACGGCGTGCTGCAAGGAAAAGCCTGTTCTAACGTTTGAGTCTAAGGATTATTTTGAGCACCTGACGACTCTTTTTTGCTTTTCATTCGTAAACTCTCTCGAAACTCTTTCATGTGATTCTTGTGTAGGTGGTTAAAGAGGTTTGTCGTGTTCGAGTGGTGGTGGGGACCAGTTTGTGGCATAATTTGCATAGTACAGTTTTCTGGGGCGTGTCAGACTTTTCATAACCAAACCATGTCCATGCTACAGAGGTAGCCCCTCATTTAACAATAAGGTCCTCGATTTCTTTTGACTGGTCCTTCTGGTTCTGCCTCATCCTTGCTGGCCATGCTGGTATTCTCTGTGCCTTCGTCTGCGTGGTGACTGTAAGCGCCATTTATAGTTACTTGATGTTTTTATTTGAGGTCATTTGTTTGATGCATATTCTGAAATTTTATGTTTGAGAATAATGTATATCATTTCAGTTTAGTTTGAAAAGTCTCAACAGAAACTTGAGCTTTATTGTGAAAGGTTTATGTGGAAAATAAACAAGCGGACGGCGGAGCCACACGATGGTTTTATCCTCACTGTTGGTAACGAAAGTACGCGTAAAAACAGTCACTTGTCCGTCCATAGTGTGGTTATTTTAAGTATAAGAGAAGGAGAGAACTTTAAGAAATAATATAGCAACTACAGTGACCATCAAAACCATGAAAAAAATATTGCCGTAAACAGTTTATTTTGCAACACCACAAAACAAAGAATAGTGTATAATATGAAACGATAGACATTTTTATATCGTAATCTGATATATATCGTCATATCGCACAGCCCTAATCCTTTTTTTGTTTATGTTGTTTATGCTCTAGGTAAAAAAAAAAAAAAAAATATAAACTTTTTAAAAATGTCTTGTTGTTTCTCTTTTTTTCCTCAGAATAAATTGCGACCAGTCTCAATGGCTGACACGGAGGAGCAACACAGCGACACGTTAACTCCGACTGCTGCAGTTCCTGTATGAACTGAGCAACTCTTAAAATCCAAGGAAAAGCTGAGTGTATTTTACTTAAAGCTCAGATGGACCTTGATGTACTAACATGCAGGCTGCATTCAGGACTTTGTCACACTGTTATATGAAGAGCGGTAACAAGACTTTGTAGTAATTTGTCTTACTATTGTCTTATTTGTTGTGATTTAGGGTCTGTGCGCACTAGCAGAGGTTTTTGTTTGTAACTGTAACCTCGTTTTCAGAGCCTTGTCTAACATTTAATGGTCATGAAATATGTCAGACTTTTTCCTCTACTTAACCAGCTTAGAGAATTTGAACACCGTGGAGAAAAAGGTGTGCATTAAGGATTTTGAACTATGATGTTTAAGTGTTGTCACTGCTGAGGTTTCGTGGACACAGATCCTTATTCACTATGCTGCTGTTTACAGTTTAACTTTTCATCAGAACAAGCACTTCTAATTATACTTTGCTCCTCACTGACAAAACAAGTCCCGTAAATACACTTTTATCTTTAAGTTTGGGACAGTAATCTGTCTTAATGTATTATGTGTTGTTAGGGCTGCTCAATTAATCGAATTTTAATCACGATTACGATCTGGGCTTTCAACGATCATTAAAAATGACTGAGCCGATTATTAGCCCCTCCCTCATTTATCCGCGACACCTTAAAGGCCGTCTGTGAAAATATTGTCGGGCATAAACCAGTCCGTGGCGCAAAAAAGGTTGGAGACCGCTGATTAAGAGGACCCGAGGGAAGCTCGGAAAGCTCGGAAAGCTAAGCAGAAGTTATTTGGAGAGGAGAGTGACTGCCGTTGGTTGAAAAGAGAGTTTAAAAAAAAAAAAAAACTTCAGTGGTGTTGCACACTATTTTATATTATTTTTTTTAAAGTCATTGTTAACCCTTTAAAGCCGGTCAGAGCAGCACGCTCCGTTTTGCGTAACTATTTTTAAATCCCTGTAGAACCTGAACCGTGTAAGCTAGCGCAATAATTTGTTTTGCATATGAAACCGGAGGAGTTGTACTTACATCTGATGCCATCAGCTTGTCCTCGGTCACGGTTTCGTTCCACATATAGCTTTGCAAAAATTGCATAAAAAGCGCTTGCAGGAACAAAAACATAATATTCCAGAAACACGCTTTGCCGTTACTATCAGCTGTTCGTAACACTTCCCACAGTAAAATGATGCACCTGCTGTTTTCTTTGCAAATTTGCATCATAGGATTGTTTTTTGTTTTTCCTGCAGTATATAAAAATTGCTGTATCTCCAAAATAAAACTATGAAGACACTCAAAATAAATTTCCTGTGGTGGGAAACTATTTTTTTGCAACTTTATTGTATTTAAAGTTTTGAGGGATAAACCTCTTAAATTTCTCCAAGTAGAAATATATGTAAACAAAACAAAAACGATTTTCAATTTTTTTTGTAGTTTATTGCACTTTTTTGCAATTTATGTAATTACTATGGACTTAATGCATACATATTATTAAAATATGGGCTATAACAGTTGTATTGATGTATAGCAACTTGAAATGCTCCCACAAATGGCACTACAGCATGTAAAAAAAAAATAATATAAGCTCTGGTGGACTTGGTTCTATGGTAGGTCTTAAAGGGTTAAATAAATATCGTCAAATAATCGTGATCTCAATTTCAGTGAAAATAATCGTGATTATCATTTTTGCCATAATCGAGCAGCCCTATGTGTTGTAGCTATCATATGGGGAAAAGTCCTGTGGTTATCCATCAGTCCTGTTCGAATAAGCCCAAAGTTCAGGAACATCTTCTTTAGATCTGTTCAGTTGTATTCATGTGGCACCACTTAAACAGTCAACAAATTTTGACTCAAGTATGTTATATTGTAAGGTAAAGAGCCCAAAGAGTTAATCTCAGACAAATGTTCACACAAATGTGAATTACATTCACTTCATTAATCAAGTGAATGCAATTCAGTAATCAAAGGTGTTTGGCTATAACTGACTACATGTGTATACTGTATCATAAGTGGACAGAGATGGATGTAAACCACACCTTAACCATTTGGCTGAGGCAAAACTACCACAAGGCAGTGATTCTAACTAAAAGGTACTCTGGATATTATTAAATGTGAACATGTCATTAAATATGACATTTTTTGTTTGTCAGGTGTCCTGTTTGAAGAAAACACTTGGTAGCCACTTGAATGAATGTAAATAAACACATTTACATGAGGGCAACCTGATTTCAAGGAAATAAAAATGCTCAAATTTGAAAGCTTGTGAGTTATTTTGTTCATGTATCAGCTGTTTAGTAGTTTTATGACAAGATGGATGCTGTCATTATATTTAAGTATAGTGTTTGAGTTAAGGAGAATAAAAGAATATTTAACATTAATTGTACCAATGTTGTTGTGTACGAAGCACAAATTAATTTAAGTTTTAATTTATGAATTTTTGAGTACATGGTGTACTAGGTTGTAATTGCATAGAAATGTACGTTTAAGGATATAAAGAACTATATTTAATGAGTTACAGTGAAAAGAAGTGCTTGGAAATAGTAATATAAACAGAAATTTCAATTTTTCTATTAACGGAAAATATCAGTTAATGATACAGAAAATATACTGTGAATAAACGGAATTTTCTGTTTTATAGCTGAAGGAAATGTCCGTAAATAGTACAGAGAGTATACTGTAAATCTACAGAATTTTCCGTTTTATCATTTACAGAAAGGTCCGTCAAACCTCCGTAAAAAAACAGAAAATGTACTGGCAGAAAATTACCAGGACATTTTCTGTTTTTCTACGGAATATTTTTTTACAGTGTTGTTTTCAGTCATTCTGAGTTTTTCGTTCACATTGAAACGACTAATCACCCTGTGTCATTTCTGTCTGCCGTTTATTTATTTTTCGGCTCCCTAAAACATCACGGCAAAATGTTGAGGAAAAACAAGATTTTTAAATGAAACACTTTTATGAAAAATAAAAGGCGTTTCTGTTGAGCTAGCATTTCAGCAAAAAACGTTATAAAATTAAAAAAAAAAACAGAATAGCCGAAAGATTAACCGTAACAATAGTCACTTATTAAATTCGTAGTATTCACAGACTGCAGTGTAATTGTTCCAAACTTAAACACTCACCTGATTGTTCGCGCCAGCAGTGTTGTTGGAAGACGACGCCATCGTTCACTGAGGGACAAGTTAACAGAGCCCCCACCCGATACAATGCGCGCTACTTTGAGAGCATGGGAAATGACCACTTCTCATGTAGTGGCTGGGAAAACGTCTCATAATTGATCAGTTACGGCATAATTTGTACACATTACTGCTTGAAAGCGCTTTAGTAACTGAGTTTTAGCAGTTATGCATGACATGTTTTCTAAACATTATCAAATAATACAGTGCAGGAGGTGTTTGATAAATTATGTTCATTCCCAGGTTTCCTGAAGGCAACATGAAAAATGGACCATCTTGAGCCTGCAGCGGTCTGCTGTCACTCATGATTCCCCGCCCCTCTCTGTGTAGCCACGCCCACCAGGCCAAAACAGGGCCAAAAGTCTGTAACTGAAAAATAGAGATCTGAAAGTGAAAAAAAAAAAATTGAAGCTGAGAGAAAAATCCGAACCTGAAGAATTTTTTTTTTGTACATTAATTTAAAAGATCTGAATCTGAAAAAATGTAATCTGAGACTGAATACATTTTTTTTAAAAATAATAATAATGAAAAAAAGATTACTGAAAATTTTTAAATAAAGTTTACTCACAGCGGCATGTCTAGAAAAGTTTTGTTGGGGGGGCCAGGTAGGGGCACAGATTTGGAGAAGGGTGGCAGATGTAATTGGCAGATAAAACAATTCTACCAACCGTTAACCATAATTCAATAACCCTGTAAATCTAATAATGCGCTTTTAACTCTTATTAGAATGAGATTTTAACCACTACGGTGCAAAGTTTTTAGATACTGCGTTGATAAAGTACAAGAGATACAATCAGTCAGTGTTTATTCAGCATTCAAGGACATCAATATTTGCATAGTATTTTTACTGACATGTAGTGCACATATGTTTTGGGCAAAAACATTTTTGAATATTAAAATATGAACATTTTTAACATACAATTGGCAAATTAGCCAATGCCAATGCAAAACCAATGCCTGTTAAAAAAAAGAAGAAGATAATCTTCTCACAAACTGGTGTTTGATTTTGAAACAGGAAAAAAGTGGAGAAACAACTGAAAAGACTAACATTTGAATAAAACCTGAAAGCAAGTAAATAGTTTATATGCTGCCTTACTTTGGTAATATTGAGAACAACACTGGCTGATGATGAAATGCAGTCAGCTGGCATGGTGACACTGCCAGTATTAAGCTGCAGGGCTGGACTGGGACAAAAAATTGGGCATTTTCACTACAGATTGGCCCACCAGGTATTAAAGCCATAAAGCCTTTGAATGAAAACAAATGCTGTTGTGACAGTGATGTACGCTGTCTTTTTGGTATATGTATGATTTCTATACATTTTACGTCAGATAAAAACTTTCTTCGCAAGATTCAGATAATTATTTAATAAAAGCTAGACATTTTAAATGAGAATAAAAAAGAAAAGTATTTCTTTGTGCCCCCTCTCCCTGTTAATGCCCTACCTGGCCCCCTGGCAACACTTTGCTAGACCCGCCCCTGCACAGTTACCAGCTGTCAGCTACATAAAAAAAGGATCCTGGTGTTATTTATCTCTCAGAAACAGTTCATAACTTCCCTTCAACTCATTCCTGTCACCTAAAAGGTAAACCTGTTTCTCCATCACAGCTCTGATGATTCAGTAAGGACATCTCCTGGTTTCATCTTCATGTTTCCCTCTCATCAGATAACCAAACCGACATCATGACCAGCAGCTTTACAGCTGTGGCTCCAGCAAACATCAGCTGATACTAGAAATTAGTATTAAATAAATTCTAACAACAGCTGATCAAGCTTAAACGTGCTGCTGTTGTTTAGCGCGACATCTGCTGGTTTCCTGTTTCTGGCGCAAAGTGGGCGATAAACAAACAAGAGAGACGATCAGCTGATCATTGATCAGTTTCATGATTGAAGTAGCAACAGGAGAGGGAGGAGAGAGAATAAGAGAAGAAGAGGGAGCTGTAAAGACAGAATAACTCCAGCTTTGTGTCTTTTTCCATCCTAGCTGAAGTCCGGGACAAACTGCGTCTCTTCTCAGCTCAATACGAAACCTGTAATATTTTCTCTGAATGAGGGACCATTCCATTTTTTAAGGAGCTGTTGGCAACTCTACTAACTAACCTTATGAATAAAATAAAGTTCACTATCAGTAACATCATAGCAACCGAACAGCTGTATAAACTCGTCATGCTAGCTCACGCAGTATGAGTTATTGCAACTGACTGTAAAAAAGTCAGCACAACGAAAATAAACTCCACCTAAACTTGGTTTATATCTGACCCAGATAGACTGCAGGTCATAACTTCTTACCTGAAGTTCAGTTCACCTGACACTCGGACCAGCGGCCGCCTCGGGGCTCTCCTCCTGCCTCACCTTCCCTCATCCACCTGTTGCCTCTGTAGATACTTTATTGATCCCCATGGGGAAATTACTTGTTTTTCTCTGCATTTGACCCATTCACTCAGTGAAGCAGTGGGCAGCCACTAAGCAGGCGCCCGGGGAGCAGTGTGTAGGGACGGTACCTTGCTCAGGGGTACCTCAGGGTTGCCTCTGTGGAAGCCCCGCCATAGCCACCACCAAACAACTGAGTTATTTTTACACATCGGCCAGCATCTGGTCAATCCACCACCTCTCATTGTTCATGCAGTTACAAAAAATAAAAATAAAAAATAAGTCATCAGCCCACCGTGCAAATGTCCGATGGCTAGTCCAGCTATGTTAACTTGTTAATCTTTCACCGAAAAAATGTTTTCTGCGGTGCCGTCTTTTGTGCTTGGCTCTCCTACCTTTGCTAACATGCCGGTGCTGCATTCACTTACCCTCGGATGTCTGAGCTTCACTATGAAACCATAATCGTACATTTGATATTTCATTACATTTTATTGTTTTAGCTTCAGGGTGGCACCTGGGGTGGCCAGTCTGGTTGGGGGGGTGGCCTGTGCCCCCCCAGGCCACCCCGCTGGACACGCCATTGTATTATTCAGAGAAATTATAGATAAAAGAACCATTGGGTTTTCAGTTAATACAAATATTCAAAATGTTTGATTTTATTTTAAATCCAACTCTTTCTTTTTCAAAGTTCACTCTAAAAATGTGACTTTTGCTTTCAGTTTACATATTTTCCATTTCAATTTTTTCTTTTAACTACACAAACATTATGGCCCCGATTTAACTCCATAAGAACACCACTTGTCCATATTCTTAGTTAACATTCTTGTTTTGATTTAACCATGTTTCACATGTAATCTGCAATAGGCAAACATCTACTATCCCTGGTTTGTTTATGTTTTGCACTTTTACAGACTACATAATATAACATCTTGGTTTAAATCAATTCCTACAAGTGTTTTAAGTAGTGATGGCCCGCTTGTGTCGAGGCTTGCTTCGTTTGGCAAAAGTCACGTGACCAGTGACGTCCGAAGCTTCATTACGCACCTAACTGCTTCGGTACCTGATTCAAACGGATATAAGGAAGTGAATCATCCACGGGATTCGTGGAGTGTGTTGATGGTGACAGATAGCGACGAGGTGATCATTCCACTGACAGATATGGAGCCAGCGAGGAAAAGAGGACGTTCTGGCGTGTGGAAATATTTTGAGTTGATTTTGCTCAATTCATTTTATCTGCCGAAGTGAAAAACTTGAAATGTCCAAAATCATGTTTTCATAATGTAAATATCATTACAGCATATGACTTTAGGAACACTTCCATGTGAATTAAAGCTGATGAAGACTACAAAAATGTATTTGGCACTATACATACATTACATTGCTACAGTTTAGAAAATCATTTTGTTTATTGTTTTTAGGTGATAGTCTGCAGGACCCAGGAATACCTGCATATCTACCAACTTGCAGTGTAGTTCCTGCACTCCACAGCCTCTTCTGTTCCATGCAAGTGGATTTTCTCCAGGGCAGGAGAAACGATTTCTAAGAAAAGAAACAGACTCAGCCAGCACACAGTAACACTAATCCTCTTTTTAACTGTAAATAACAAAAGGGCTACCTGACATAGATCATGTTTTTACTTTGCAAGTTCTTGATTAGGGGTGGGTTTTGATTATCGCCTTTCTGATTACAATCCATGCTAAATTGAATAAAGTGATATTGATTCATTAAAATCCCGTGTCGATTTGTAAATTAACGTTATTATGCCTGAAACGCCAGCATATCAGGTTAAACCTCACAACATGTCGTCAAACACCAAACAGCTAAAACAGTAACTGGGAGCAGGTTTACGGATTCTGCATACAAACGTGAACACAGAGCGCGGACCCGACGCGTCAGAATCAGATTTTGATGTGTCGTCGGGTCCGTGCTGTGTTTGCCTCTTTTTTCTTCGCTGGCTTCTGCAGCTGCAGGTTTCATAACTCTCTGTTTACATCTCTAATTAAGTCTCACATGTGTCAGCTTTCTTTTAATAGATAAGAAATTATGGATTTAAACTGATACATGACCAGAATTGTAATATTTCTGACTGAGGCAAAACTTTCCAGATTCCAATCAAATTGAATCGGATCCTGTATCGAATCAAAATGATTCTACAAATCAGTAACGATGCAGCCGTACTCAGCTTCCTAAGCATTTTCCCTTTCCAGTTCACAATCAATCCCACTCCAAGGTCAAAAATATGTATAGGACAATTGGCCTCATCTAATATTTTGTATGAACCTGTCCAGCTGTCCAGTGATTAAATGACAAGTAGATGGAGGCAGGACTCCACAGCAGGGGCATACTCCATAATGTGCTGTGCGTTATCATATGTATAATGTATATATTGCTCACTTATTGTATTTACCAACATCAAGGAGTTATGAGCAAAGAAAGGCCACACCATAGTGCATGTTTAAATAGGGAAAGTTTATTGATCAAAATGTATTACGCAAATACGCATTACATTTTTTCAGCCCCCCAATCGAGTAAACAAAACCAATTACATGTTCAAAGCAACGGAACGGTGGCCCAATATCGGAGAGAACTCCACTCTTGAGTGAGCAGTGATGATTGAGCAGTCCGTTTTATTTTGCAGATTCAAGCTGCTCTTCAAAATATTCGCCACCAGATGTCACCGGAGAGGACTGTGTTGAAAAGCTTCGAGTAATGAACCATTTTTCAATACAAGCTTCAGTGCTTCGGAAAGCTTCATTTGGCCATCACTAGTTTTAAGTTACCTTTGTTCTTTATTTCAACTGTTAATTTGTATGGTTTAGAACTTAGCTTACCTACCTCTCTTCCAGAAACAAAAGGAGGAAATGCAGTTTTACTTCCTGCTTTATAGCTTCTGGGTTCATCTGAGTGCAGAAAGGGAAGAACTCTTGTAATTTAATAGTTTATTTTAGAGGGTTTATGAAGAAATAGATTTATTGTTGTAATATGTATTGATTACACCACAGAGATTATGTTGCCAGTAAACTCCAGGCCTCGAGGGCCGGTGTCCTGAGGGTTTTAGATGTGTCCTTGATCCATCACAGCTGATTCAAATGGCTAAATGACCTCCTCAACATGTCCTGTAGTTCTCCAGAGGCCTGGTAATGAACTAATCATTTGATTCAGGTGTGCTGACCCAGGGTGAGATCTAAAACCTGCAGGACACTGGCCCTCGAGGTCTGGAGTTCAACATCTGTGGGTTAAGTGGACTATTTAAGCAGAAGAACCCAGGTGTTTGAGAACAAAGGTTCAGGTCAGTGTAGCTGTGTGCAGTTTGACCTTAATTTCTGTTGATTTAAGTTCAGTTATGTTCATTTGAACTGAGTTAATTATAGAGTTGAGTTTTTTTATTTGTTTCTTTGTAAATATTGTTTGGGTCACAAAATGGTGAATAAATCACTTGCTACACTGGACACCATCAGTCTCCTGCACTTCTTTGACCGCTTAAGTCAAGTCTTTCCACAAGACATTCAGCAAGAAAATTACAAAGCAGAAAGCAAGCAAAGCAAAACCCCAGGGTGTACAGCCTTAAGCAAAGACAGCAGAACAACACAGAGAACAACAGCAGAGGGGAAAAAGTGCTGGGGTGTCCTCTGGTCCCCTAAAATACAGGGACCAGTATCCCCGCCCCCTGCTGCTGAGTAACTTTTCCACCCGTCCAAACACAGCTGCAGGGATCAGGTAGCGGCCAAGGTCTTGGCCAAAGGCCAGTCAGGACTCTGGCTACCCCTTGCTCTGCCTTATCACAATAGGTCATGACACGGTAAATGTGTCAGATTTATGACACAGTATCAGATTTATCTGTTCAGGAAAGCGGTGCAGGAGTCAGGTGAAACGTTGGACAACTATCACACCAGGCTTCTAGCCAAAAACTGTGAGTTTGCAGAAATCAAAACACAAATTATCCAAAGCTGTACATCATCACAGCTGCGTAGAAAAGCACTCAGAGAACCTGATTTAACGTTGGATGATCTATTAAATCATGGGCGTGCATGTGAGTTGTCTGAATTGCAAGCTATGGAAGCTGACAAGACAGCTGCAGTTAATAAAGTACAGCACAAAACAGGACGTGACACCATGGCTATAAACAAATGGACACCCTCATGGCAGCCGAATAACCGCTGTCGAAACTGTGGAGGCAGATATCTTCATGAGCAAGGCTGCCCAGCCAAAGACAAAATCTGCTTTGGATTTTGGAAAAACAAGACAAACCAGTTAGGTGTTCCTTCTTTGTCATTAAAGGAGGAGGTTTCAATATTTTGAGTTTTGAAACCTCAAAAGCCTTGGGACTCCTCCATATTGTCACTGCGGTCTCTTCTCAGTCTCAACGTTCTGTTGCAGACAAGCTAGTAGAACAACACCCAGAACTTTTCCAGGGAATTAGAAAACTCAAAGATTTACAAGTGAAACTGCACATAAACACAGATGTAAAATCAACCTGTCAATGACACAGACGTGTTCCTTTTCATTTACGTCAAAAAGTGGAGGACGAACTTCAGAAATTAGAAGCTGATTACATTATTGAAAAGGTTACGGGACCAACACCGTGGGTTTCACCCACTGCCAAAACCAAAGAATCCGGATGACGTACGGATATGTGTGGACATGAGACAAGCAAACACTGCAATCGAACAAGAACGACACGTCACGCCCACGATTGATGATGTAATCCATGAGCTGAATGGATCTACGGTGTTCTCAAAACTTGATCTCAGGGCAGGATACCACCAACTTGAATTACACCCTGACAGCCGCTACATTACGACGTTCACTACTCATCTGGGACTTCGGCGCTATAAAAGACTGAGCTTTGGAGTCTCTTCTGCAGCTGAAGTGTTCCAAAATGCTATTTATCACACGCTGCAAGGACTGAACGGAGTCAAAAATCTCAGTGATGACATTATAGTCTTTGGCAGGTACCAGGCTGATCATGACAGCAATCTTACAGCTCTCTTTAAGCAACTATCAGAGTCAGGTCTTACTCTGAATCGAGAGAAGTGTGAATTTAATAAAACGAAATTTGAGTTTTTTGGTTTCATCTTCTCTGCAGGTGGTGTTTCAGCAGATCCTAAAAAGGTTGCAGCAGTTCAACACGCTCCCAACCCCAAAACACCTGCTGACATCAGAAGTCTCCTTGGCATGGCCAATTACTGCTCAAGGTTCATCAGAGACTTCTCATCGATCTCTGAGCCACTGTGCAGGCTCACACACAAGGACACCCCTTGGACATGGGGTCAAGACCAAGAAACTGCGTTGCAGGCACTCAAGGTCAGTCTCACAAGCGACACGACGATGTACTTCTATCCCAGCAGACAGACTGAACTGATAGTTGATGCTAGTTCAGTAGGACTGGGCGCCATTCTCTGTCAAAAAGATGAAAAGGGGATGAAGCACATTATTGCATATGCAAGCAGAGCACTGAGTGATGTGGAAACGAGATACTCGCAGACTGAGAAAGAAGCACTCGCCATTGTGTGGAGTTGTGAACATTTCTATTTGTATGTTTATGGACATCCATTCACACTGGTGACCGATCACAAGGCACTCAAAATCATCTGGAATAACCCAAGACCAAAACCACCTGCCAGAATAGAAAGATGGGGACTGAGACTTCAGCCATATAATTTCAGAGTGGAATACAGAAAAGGTGCTGATAATCCAGCTGACTTTATGTCACGTCATCCAGTGCCAACACAGGAGAATGAAAGTGCTCGTCCATGTAAGGTTGCAGAAGAGTATGTCAATTTCTTCTCTTATCACTCCACCCCAAAAGCCATGACACTTCGCGAGATAAAAACAGAGACTCTGAAAGACCAGGTTCTGCAGAAAGTCATCGGTCACATCAGGAACAACACGTGGCATCTAACAGATAAATCCCAGCATGCTGACATTTTGAAATCATTCAAACATGTTCAAAGTGAACTAACAGTAGCCGACTCATCTGACTTCATACTCAGAGGCACGAGGATAGTCATTCCAACTGTCCTACAAGAAAGAGCAATACAACTGGCACACGAAGGGCACCAGGGTATCGTCAAGACCAAAGCGCTGCTACGTACCAAAGTATGGTTTCCAGAGATCGATCAGAAAGCAGAATCTGCAGGTCAAAACTGTCTGCCATGCCAAGCTAGCACACCTGTCACACACACTGACCCTCTGCAGATGTCACCATTACCCGAAACGCCCTGGCACAGTGTCAGTGCAGACTTTTATGTAGTGATGGGACGTTCTGTATCGAGGCTTCGGAGCGTGTGTCGAGTAATGGAGGGGGCGGAGGAGCTGAAAATGATGACGTCCGAAGCCTCGCTGCCCGGCTGTACCACGTGACTGGTTCATGAAGCGGTTCGAATTTTTTCCGCGAGCTATGACAGCGATATAAACCCCTCAGACTTCATTCAAAATGTGGGTGTTTGATGGAGAGTTGCGGTTAGTGAGAGTTTGGAGACAGTTTGGAGGTTTATGAGAGTGAAGAGAGAAAGTCAGGAGAGAATGGAGCCAGCTAAGAAGAGGAGGATGTCCTCCCCTGTGTGGGAACATTTTGAGCTTATATCTCCCAACAAGGTATGTGAATTTCCACAGAAGATGTATTTTCATAATACTGATGGTGCAATAAAACCTATGTTAGGCTGTCTGTACTTTTGTACAAGGTGAGGTGTTTGCTATGTGCCAGGGAGCTGGGATATAACAACAACACCTCATCCATGCTTAGGCACTACAGAGCTTTGCATGAGAATAAGGGGAACACCGATTGTGGAGCAAGACCAGGTGAGCCATCAAATGCAATGATAATATAGCATGCTGTAATGTTACTAAATGATATAACAATATTATACAGCTGTTATAATTTACGTGTGTGATATTTATATTTGTGCTTTGTTTTTATTGTCTTTCCATACTGCCAGCATAAATATACACAGTATACTGCCATCATTACAATATAGATATTTTACACACTCCTTTTGTTGTTGACATTTACAGGCTGTGTGCAAAATGCCACACTCTTCAAATTCATGCCAGCTATTATTTTTACGTCCAGTAGGTGTCCTGCTAGAGCAAATGAAGCTTCATGAAGCTTCATTTGCTCTAGCAAATGCTTCATTTGCACAACAAAAGGCCACCCTGGAATGTGCAGTTTTGTCTCACAGCAAAATGCCACAGATGCCACAAGCAATGAGGGAGCATGCAACTGGCATGCTGACAGCAGGAATGTCAACCAGATCTGTCGCCCGTGCAGGGCAGATGGCAGCTGAGAATGTCCCAGTTCTTGCATGGCCAGCATACTCACCGGACATGTCACCCATTGAGCATGTTCGGGATGTGCTTGACCGGCGTATACGACAGCGTGTACCAGTTCCCATGAATATCCAACAACCTCGCACAGCCATTGAAGTGGAGTGGACCAACATTCCACAGGCCACAATTGACAATCTGATAGACTCCATGCGACGATGTGTTGCACTGCATGAGGCAAATGGTGGTCACACCAGATACTGACCGGTTCTGGGTCCCCAGACCCCCAATAGCGCAAAAATCTGCACATTCCAGGGTGGCCTTTTGTTGTGGGCAGTCTGAGGTACACCTGTGCACTACTCATGATGTCAGATCAGCATCCTGATGTGGCACACCTGTGAGGTGGGATGGATTATCTCAATATAGCCGATGTGCCCACTACCACACATTTGGACTGATTTGTGACCACTGTTTGGGAGGGATGGTTATATTGTGTATCTGGAATGAATTTTAGGTCTCTACGTCCATCCCATGGGGAATGGGAGCAGTAACAAAGGTGTTGCGTTTATATTTTTGTTGAGTGTATGTGTGCACGCCATATAAACATTGGAAGGTGTGATGGAAAAATGAATACATTTAATAAAGAAACGATATTGAACAATAAATAGAATATTTTAAAGTAGTGACTGTAAATTAAACTAAAGTGAATCAACGGGTGGTGAGGTGTGGAGCTTACCATGTGTGGCATGCCATCACACCCAGTCATTGACAAAGTGTTCTCCATGTTTGGAATCCCAAGGACAGTAAAAACTGACAATGGTCCTCCTTTTAACAGTGAGGCTTTCTCACAGTTTGCAGACTACCTAGGATTTCATCATCACAAAATCACACCTTGTTGGCCTCAGGCGAATGCCATTGCTGAGAGATTTATGAGAACCCTAGGCAAAGCACTGAGAGATGCCTAGACGCAAGGCACACCATGGAAACAGCAACTAAACATCTTTCTTCGTGAGTACAGATCTACACCTCATAGCACAACAGCGAGCTCACCAGCTGAAATACTGTTTCAACGCCAGCTATACACCAAGCTCCCTTTCGTTAACACCACTCCACGCAAGTGTTCAGATGCTGAAGTGAGAGCAAGGGATGATAGTGCAAAGATCAAGATGAAGGTGATCACAGATGCAACTTGTCACACCAGACCACACTCACTAAGTCTGGGTGACACAGTGCTGCATCGCCACCCCAAGCACAACAAATTATCCACACCATACAATGCAAAACCCTACAAAGTGACTAAGGTTAAGGGTTCTGAAATTACAGCTACAAGGGATGGACACTCGATTGTCAGGAATGCCTCATTCTTCAAGAAAATCAGACATGGTCTTGAAGCTGCCCCACCTGGACGGCATGTCGACCCCGCCTTAACAGACAAGCCCAGATACCCCGTCAGATCAAACAGACGCGTACCTATGCATCTGTCTGATTACATCAGATCTAAGACTTGAATATCTGAGTGACCAGTTAAAGGTTATGCTGCGTGTAACATGTTTGTTGTTCCTGAATCTAACACTGTAACCAGTATTATAGTGTTGAATGTTGATAGTGTTTAGTCAGAGATCTGCGCAAATGCAGTGCTGTTTAAGTGATGTTTAGGTGTGGAGAAACTCAAGTAATAAGAATGTTCAGTAATTTTATTAGGTGTCGTTGTCATAGGTTCAGATTAATAATTCACCTCGCTGAATACCTCAGTTTGTTAAAAGAAAAAAAAAGGTGGTGATTGTGATGTTTACAGAACTTTTATTTTGAAAGGTCAAATGTAAGGCGGAAGGAGGATATAAAAAAAAGGAGACAACAGAAAACGGTAGATGAACAAGTTAGTGCTGCAGACTGTGTTGCCGCTGCAAGCCTGAGAATTAAAGAATGGAACTGAGAAATACGGAAGGTCATCATTAATGTTTGAGGCATGCAAACATTACAGTACTCAATTACTCTACGTTACCGTGTTTTACTTACACTTTTCAGTTGTAGCTGCTGACAATAAATAATATTGTTTGAATAATTAATGATTTTAGTACAAGATACTGGTCAGTATAGATACCTATTTCTCAAATATTTTAATTCAATTTTAAATAAAAATATTAAGTATATTTAAAGAAGGTATTCTGTGAACCACATATACTGAATTTTTTGTCTGAGATAAATGTAAATAAATACCTTAATATAACACAAAAACATACGTTAATATTTTAGATATTTATTTCAACTTATCAAATTCAATAATTACTAAAATGATATTCATAGTTTTTATCATGCTTATCTAACTTATATTTATAGTGATATCTACTAAGCCTCTGAATTACTTTTTAGAGTACCAGCAATAAAGCTGAGTTTTTTCTGTTCATTTTTGCCTCCACGAGTCTGCATTTGGGGTCCTTTCTACCAGCTGCATACAGCAAACATGACGAAAGAACATGACCATAACGTGACACAGACTCTCCCTCCTCGGAGTACAACGCTGTTGTTGCTGTTGTTTCTCTGCTGTGTCTTTCCCCCCCTTCTTTTCTTCTGTCCTTCCATTTTTCAACTTTCTCCCCAACGTCTCTTTCTTTCTTCTTTTTCTGCTTCGTCCCCCCCGGTTATGCCCGTTGTGATTGTATTGACTCAAAATAAAAAATCCTAACACACACACACATTACACTTCTTTGTCTCTGTCACAGCTGGATTAAAGTCCACACAGACTCATGCAGCCTGATGTCTCCTTTACACGCACACTGGACCAATATGAAAAGAGTTGTTTGGCTTTAAACATATAAACCAGCTGAATTTTATTCGCCTTTATCACAAAGACAAACTGTTTAAATCCAAGTTAAGCCTCACCTGCCGAAACAAACAGAGACACAGACAAGCATCAAAGTGCAGCAGGGTGACAGTTACAGCAGACATTTCCGTGTGCTGTAGTTCTGCTGATCTGGCTCTTAGTTTCTTCTAAATGCCTCAGTCTTGTTGGTTTTGTGAAGTGTGGTTCACAGCACAGCGATCACGTGATCATGGAGTGCCGACAGATGGCCCACCTGCTGCTTGTGCAGGCAGGTGAACCGCGAGGATTCCCACCTGAATTAATCTTTTACTATCAAGGCTCCTATGACTCATTGGTCAGAGGGAGAGAGATCGGCACACTGCAGACTAAATTCATTCAAGTTCAAGTTTTCCCAACATAAAACGTCCATGTCCTTAAGCACGAAAACAAAAACAGGCTGAAGAAGTAATAACTCTGATCTCATTTTTTTTTATACTTTTGACATAAAATATTGTTAGTTGGTCTGTTTGACTCCATCCACACCCCTGACCCGCACGCAGGCAGAAGCTGAAGGCCGTGGACTCAGGCTGATGTCCTCCACAGCAGAACAGAGAGTTTCTTCATCCTCTGAACCATTGCATGTCTGCTCCTGGTTTATGATATAAATTGGGTTATTTCTGCTTCATAAAAAAACTAACTTACAGAAAGTGCAGTTAAATGTATATCATCAGTTTCTGTGTGAAAGCAGCACAGCCCTTAAGCCTCACAGGCTGAGTGTGAAGACTTCTCCCACCTTGGAACTGAGCCAGATGAGCTTTCTTATGAAAACCTGACAACTTTCCAGGTAACTTGTAAGGAATTTAGCATTCGGGAGTTATTAGTTGATTTGATCTGACAGGACTCTTTAAAGCATTCCTGACTCACGCTGTTGCACATCCAGTCGAAATGTCACAGTCGTCTTGAGTGGGTGTAATGTGCTCCGGGCTGTTCGAATACAATACAGACATACCCACAGATAGCCTTACATATAATTACATTTCAGATCCTGACTTGAGCTTTCTACATAAGCCAGAGACTTCCTTGGAAATCCTAAGTGTGACATTTACCATAAGAATGTTTCCATGATCGAGCCAATAACGTATTCTTGACAGAACATTGTATTCACGTATTTTATATTGTAGGATTTACATGTGAATTGAGGGTGAAATTGAATTAATTGAAAGTGGTGTCAGTGGAAAATTTTGATTTCATTTCTTTTTTCTTTTTGTAAAAACGACAACCATAAAGGGCAGCACGGTGGCACGGTGGTTAGCACTGTTGCCGCACAGCAAGAAGGTCCTGAGTTCAATTCCACCATCAGGCCGGGGTCTTTCTGTGTGGAGTTTGCATGTTCTCCCCGTGTTTGTGTGGGTTCTCTCCGGGTACTCCGGCTTCCTCCCACCATCCAAAGACATGCAGCTTGTGGGGATAGGTTAATTGGATAATCCAAATTGTCACTAGGTGTGAATGAGTGTGAATGGTTGTCTGTCCTTGTGTGTTGGCCCTGCGACAGACTGGCGAACTGTCCAGGGTGTACCCTGCCTCTCGCCCTATGACAGCTGGGATAGGCTCCAGCGCCCCCCGCGACCCTGAAAAGGATAAGCAGAAGGGAATGGATGGATGGATGGACAACCATAAAGAGGTTAAATCAGTGTACTTCTTTTATTTGTATAAAATGAACTTCTTGCTTTTAACTTGAAGTGTTTTGACCTCTTGTGAGAAAACCATGGCTGGCACACTTTGTGTAAAACAGCAAACCAGCATCAGAGCATAGACATGCATTCTGCGAATCAAGAGAAAACTTTCAAATGAAAATCTTTTCTTACTGAAGTATAAACTGACCTTGCCACTGAGTTCTCATTTTCCTGACATTTAAATCTTTTAATGTTTTGCTGTTTGTTATTAAAGTTGATGCCATGGCAGGCAAGGAGGACATATTTGTCTTTACAGTTACATGTAACTTTTTTTTCTTCCTTTCATTTCATAATGCATAAACAATTATCCGTTTTCCACCTCAGAGACAAAACTTACAGACATCTTCATGTTTTCCTAGCCATGAAGGTGAGGAAAGTGTTTTCTTGTTTACTTCATTTAGTCTTAAAGCTGGTCCCTCTTAAAGAAATCTGACTTTTTACCTGCAAAAAAGCAGCAGGGTGAGTACACACAGTGGTGAATAAAAACGTGTGTTTTGTAGTTTGTCTTCTGCACTCTAGTTCCAACATGGTGTCACACTGTTACGGTGGTGGTATTCTGAGAGCACCACTCTTCTCTTTTCCTGAGTCCTTATGAATTCTACAAGCCACCTTTGACCTCAATTAAAATGTCACTGAGCTCAAGAAAAGGTTAGGAAAACTGAATTATTGAAGTTTATGGAAAAATTAATTTCGTAGGGCACTAAAAGAACACTAAAATGATCAATTTAATGTTTCTTGTCAAAATGTAAACATAAGTCTTTCTAAAATTCCTGAATAAACTAGATAGATTAAATAGAGATTAAAACATGTGCTGCATTCCTCTGACTTTTTGGCCCTTTGTTTACTGATTTTCCTAGAAGTGCTATGAATTTTGGGTAATTCTCTTGGACAACATCAACAGAAATGCACGCCAACAGAAAATGTGCATAAACAGCTCAATGAGTCTGTCATTGGGCAGTTAAGATGTGACAGCAGGACGACCCTGATCAGAGGCTGAGGGTGATCATGTCTCTCTAAGTCAGAGTTCAAACCTGTTTATTTCTGCTTCACATCTGCACTCCTCAAACTCCACCATCTTTCCTGCTAAAGGAGTGAAACTGCTGACCTGATCATCCAGTGTTTAGTTACATGGAGATTCCAACAGATTCCAAGAGAAAAGTGTTGGATTCTAAAGACTTAGTGTTGTTTACACCTGTTTTATAGCTGCAGGTGTTTACCTCACACTGCACACCTGTTCATTATAGATTGTTTGTGTAATGATCCCAGATCAGATAAGAGTTGCATCAACTGTGTCTAAAAGGTCAACAGAGCACTTTGTCTTTATCTACACATGTATATACTTCATGTACCATGGTCTGCCTGAAGTATTTATGTCATGAATCACAGTCATTGTGTAAGATTCTGGATCAGAAATAAACTGATAGATGTGTTTCAAGTTGTGGCCTCACCAGAGCCATTACAAAACATATACCAAACAACATATTATATCCTCCCCGTTACCTGTATACAGGAGTGTCAGTCAAGGAAGCTGCACAGGACTGGAAACCTGAGACGAGGGAACACTAAGCAGACGTGTTCCGTTTGCTTTCATTCAATATATTGAATTAAATCTATCCCAAAAAAGTCAATGTGAATTGTTACCTCAGATTTATTGGGTAAATTCTATAGATTACTTCTCTACAGTGTACTTAGACCTTCAGTTATGTTTTCTTTTCTCATTATTCATCACAATTTAACATTTAAAAAGTTTTAACAGATCTAATTTTATTTTCTTCTTCTCTATTATAAAAAATGTGTATGTATTTAAGAATGTTACCTGTGTGAGAGGCAGTGTGAGTAAAGATCCAACAGGTGGCAGCAGAGAAGTTAACTCATCCTCCACCAAAACAATGTTTCCACATATTTTTTTATGTGTAATGTGTTTACCTATGTGGTATAAGTACTTATAGACTGTAGTATAGTACTGTAGAACTAATATTTTTATAAAAGACAAATATTACCAGTGTTCTAAGTATATTTATGACTTTGGTTGTACCTGCATTAACTCAGTCCTTTTTGGCCACTTAAAAATATCTTTATGGTTACATTTATGTCATTTCTATGCCGTTGGGCAGATCACTCTTTAAAAATGCAGTTTTGATGCCAATAAGACTTTTTTAAAAACTATATAAGTAAAGGAATCCGAGCTTTAGGCGGGGACGCTCTATACTGACTGCTCGACATCGGCGGACAGATGGACTGTAATTGAACAACAACAATTGAACCCGTGTGTATGTTCACATCTTCAGTTTGTTTATGTTACTTTACAGTAAACATATCAATTTAAAGTCTATTTAGTTTAGATTTCACGTATTTCCAAATATCAAGGAATGTATCGAATTTTTCCTTTGATGGTTTATGATATAAGTTCTCTTAGGCAACTTCAGCAGAAATGCAGACTCACAGAAAGCTCGCTTAAACGGTTCGACAACACCGGCCGAGTGTGAACACATCCCTCACCCTGGAACTGAGCCAGAAGAGCTTTCTCATGAAAAATGAACAACCTTCCAGGTAGATTTCTTTTGGTTATGGCATTTATGCAATAATTTAGCCCCACCCATCACATTAAAAGCGTGTTTCAGGAAGATGTTCCCAATCATGTCTTTTTCATTTAGTAATCATTTTATTGTTGAAGCAATTGTTTAACATTTAAAAAATTAAAACTTCACTCCATCTTCTTTTTCTTTTGTTTTTAGCTTGTTGTTTATGACGTTCTTTTGTTAATTTTCCCATATAAAATCAAGCAAAGTGTATCTGACATTACAGACATCTGTTTATCCTTTGTCTCTGCTTATTTCTGCCTCACCTTATCTCGCCATGGTGGGATTCACCTTTCTGCCTGCATCCAAGTGGTGCCATGTAAGAAAACTTCACCCACATGATGCAAACAATATTCAGCCATTACCAAATTTCCCCTTGTGGGACAATTAAAGGATTATTCTATTCTTCTATTCTATTGTATTGTGTTCTATTCTATTCTAAGTAATAATAATGATAATCTGTGACAGCTCAGAGTCTTTGAAAGGTAATAAACAGATTCACTCAGATTCATTTTCAGCCATGAAACTAAGGAGAAGTGCTCTGCTTACATTATGAGATATGAAACCTGAGCGCCATCAGTAAGTCAGTTAGTGAGTAAAGTTTATTTATAAAGAGCTTTTCACAGACAAGCGGTTCAAAAGCGCTGTACAACAAATAAAAGGAAATAGGTAAAAAGCCATAAAAATAAAAAAGGCAAGTTCAGACACAATTAAACCTGTCAATATTTTTAAATGTTGTCAAACAAAAATGATTTTAGTCTTCTTTTTTGTGAAAAAGATAATTTATCTACACCAGTAAAACTATAATACTTTCGGCTTGGAGAGCCTGAAATAATGATTTTTAAAGCATTTGTTCTCTGCCATAATGTTTGTGAGACGGAGGAAAAAAAATGTGCTTAACGGAAAACTTTGACCAATCTCCATGTGCACTCTTAACTGAGCATCACAGCCTTTATATAAAGCGCTGATGACTCTTAAAAGTAATGAATGGTCTAACGAATGGTCTATTAACGCTAAAGCTTTTATCTATTGTATATTCGTTAATATCAGTATTGTCCAAAACCAAATGACTGTTATTAAATATCTTTCTGCAATAAATCCAGATTATTCCTCTTTAATATAACTGAGTCCTAATTTTAATGTTTTAGTAAAAACAGGTGCAAATATTTTGGCGTCATTATTTAAAGACGCTCCAGTTTTTTTTAAATTTATGCGTCTTTGGTTCACAGCTATTGGAGGACTCCGGTCCAGCCCACCAACCGTCTCTCTGATTCATAAGTGTGGATTTACAGACCTGTTCTCTCACTCAGGGACTTTCAGCTTCATCTGAACCTCAAAGTTCATCTCATTTAGTCTCGTCTGGAGCTCAGATTCTGAGTTTAATACAGAAACACAGAAATGTCTGCTGGAACTTCATCACTCTGCTCCACTTTGCTATTTTTCAGCATCTTCATGTTTGTCTCTGCAGGTGAGATTGAACTAAATTGATTTGCTCTCTGAGATGACAAGAAGTACAGGAGGATTATTTTCATCTGGATTCAGTTTGTCTGTGTGTGTGAAGGAGACACGAGGCTGGGTGGACACTTAACATCTGTAATCCAGCTGTGACAGAGACAAAGTGTTAATGTGTGTGTCAGTGTGATGTGTTGTAGTGTCAGGAGTCAGGATGCAGCTACAAAGCTTCTTGTTCAGTGTATACAAACAGCTGTAGCTCCATAAAGGCAGCATGCAGAGACTCACAGTGTTAGGATGCCTGGGTCGTTGACCCAGGGTTTTTGAGTTTATTATATTATTTATACTTTATAGTTTTTGGTTTCTTTGAGTTCTGTCTTATGGCTTATGTCTCTGTCTTCTTTAGTTGCTCTGTCTCCCCTATCACCTGCATCCCCTTGTCTAGTTCGCGTATATATGTATCTTAAGTTCCTATATCCCCGTGTCCAGTCAGTGTTTGTGTCTGCCCTGTTCCCACGTCTCTGTTCCCTTTGTAGTGCCTGCATGTGAGTCTGTGTCTTTGTTCAGTCTGTGTTATGTGTTTCCTGTTTTACTTTGAAGGTCTCTGTCTTATCTCAGTGTGTTCAGGTTACGCTTATTTGGTCTCGTCAGTTCTGATTTGTCCCAGCTGTGTTTCCCTCCTGTTACTCATTCCCTGATTGCTCCCTCTGTGTATTTAAGCCCTGTGTTTCTCTGTGTCCGTGTCGCGATCTACCGTTTATTTTGCTGTGTGTTTTGTCAATCCGCTGGTGTTAGTTTGTTTTTTTGGAGTTTTTCCAGTTATGTTATGTTTGCGTTCAGCATTAAAGCTGTTTTGGTTTAAGTTCTGTCTCCGGAGTCTGCACCTTGGGTCCTATTCCTGCCTGCACACAGCCACACCTAACACACAGTGTCTTATAATGAGAGGCTGCTTTCTCTCACATATTATGTTCACTTATTATCAGCACATGTTGTTGTTCTGTGGAAGCTAACATCTTGTAGTTTCTGACACTTTGCATGTTTAGCATGAGGCTAAAATTCCACCTCAGTGGGTCACTGGTGACCTGAGCTGTGTACTAGGAAGCCATGTCAACATCCAGTGTGTGTCTGAATTCATTTACACTGACAATCATGATAATCAGTCAGGATGTTGATAAAATTGTGATTGATCATCTATGAACAACATTAGAAATATAACAGTGAAATTAATATGAGGTCAGCAATTACAGTGAGTGTGTCCTCTTTAGGATCAGATATTAATACTTATAGATAAATCCACCTGTTGTAAATGTGTTTGCTGCTAACTGAAGATAAAAATAGAAAATCACAGATTAAAGGTGCATCTAAAATTCTATATTATTTACTATTTATCACTGATACTCGTTAGGGAAACAAATACATTAGATGCTGTTAACAACAAATAAAATTCATCACATACACAATCTTAAGGAGAACAACATGCAGTGAAATTCTTCCGTCCCAGACTTGGCCACGCCATCTCAGGGATTGATTTAGCATAGGGGGTCTAAACAGGACCCTTACTGGATATCGCCCCATGTGGGACTTGGACTTGTGACTTCTGCTCCAGAGGTGTACAGTCTTACAACTACACTTTCCAGCCATCGTGCAGTAAACCAGGACCTCCTACTGTTCACGTACAGACTTGTGATGCTATTTTCAGTCACATGTTTCATTCCTTATCATCTCCAGTCTGTAACTATGTTACCATAACAAGTTACCATGGCAAGTTGAGTGTGTGCGTGTGAAAGGGGTTGTGTTGGCAGCATAAGTTACCATGGCAATGCACTGCCATAAGTAGCGAACCACCTTCCTAGTTAAGAAAATCCTGTTAACCCTGAATTTACCTGAATAAACTCACACGATGCTTCATAGTACAGACCCCTGGAGTGTGTTAAGACGTTAATGTTAATTTCATCCAAAATGACTAAAATCTCAAATTTCATAGGAAATAAACACCATATTTAAAGTAAATAATTGTGATCATAATTGTACGTTGACCTTTAACCTCTCTGCTCTGTGTTGTTTCCTCTTTCAGGCCAGAAGAACATCACAGCTGAGTCTGGACAGGACGTCACTCTGACATGTCAAGCTCCAAACAACAACAACATAGTGGTAAAGTGGAGCAGAGCTGACTTGGAGCCAAAATATGTCCTTTCATACTGGAATGGTCACTTTGATCCAGCCAACCAGCATCCATCTTTTAAGAACCGGGTGGATCTGCGAGACAGACAGATGAAGGATGGAGACGTGTCTCTGATTCTGAAGAATGTGAACACTGCTGACACTGGAACATACGAGTGCCGTGTTAAAATAGCAGAAACGAATTCATGGAAATACATCACCATCAATCTGAGTGTTTCTCCAGGTGAGTGAGTAGAGTTGAGTGTGTGTATGAAAGGGGTTGTTCTGGCAACGCGTGACCAGTCACAAACGGGCAATTCATGATCAAAGGACTTTTCTTCCACAGGAAATGATCCCTATGAGTGACACCTACTCCAGAGATGTTACCACATGGTGGAGACGAGTGCACTTCATTTTTGACTCCTTTATTGAGAAACAGAGACTCTGTTCTGGGTATGTCTTGCAGTCTGGTTGATCTGTGGCACAACAACGGATTAGGGATGATCGACGACTGGGTCAAAAACACCCTGGACATATTTTATTGTTAGTTTGCCTTCCAAAGAAACAACATTAACTTATTTACAACATAACCATGTGATGCTGTTTTTGGTATAAAAAACAAACAAAAAACAAAACAAACAACAACAGGAAAAAAAACCTTTTAGTTATTTTACAACTTTTTTCTGCTGATGAAACATGCACTTCTTTTAGTGTCATTTTCACTGCTTTCATCAAATTTGGAGCATTAAAGTAGACTTCAACAGTTTTATAACCACTAGATAACTGTGAAATAATCACAGGTTCTCTTCAGTATTTTTAACAATTTTGTGCTTGACAACAATTGAACCTGTGCATATGTTCACAGCTTCACTTTTTTTATGTTACTTTACAGCAAACATATTAATTTGCAGTCTATTTTTTATATTTCATGTTTTTCCAAATATCAAGGAATGTATCTACTTTTTGCTGTGACGATATAAATTCTCTTAGGCAACTCAAGCACAAATGCAGACTCACAGAAAGTTTGCTTATTAAACAAAATTTCTGGTTCAACAACAGCTTTCTGGTGAAAAATGAAAAACTTTCCAGGTAGATCTGAAATTTCATCATCCCATTTATTAATTCTCTGCTCTGTGTTGTTTTCCTTTTTCAGTAATAAAAAGCATTCCAGTTAAGTCTGGACAGAACATCACTCTGCCGTGTCGAGCTCCAAACAACAACACAGGTGTAATGTGGAGCAGAGCTGACCTAAAGACAGAAAATGTCTTTTTGTACCAGGACGGTCACTTTGTTCCAGACAACCAGCATCCATCTTTTAAGAACCGGGTGGATCTGCAAGACAGACAGATGAAGGATGGAGACGTGTCTCTGATTCTGAAGAATGTGAACACTGCTGACACTGGAACATACAAGTGTCGTATCCTTATGGAAGAAACACGCTCATGGAAGTCCATCAGCAGCATCCACCTTCATGTTGATCCTCCAGGTGAGTGAGTAGAGTTGAGTGTGTGTGTGATCAGAGGTGAAGCTGCTTCATGGTTGTTAATGTTTGTTTGTTGTATGTATGAGCTGGTGGATGTCAGAGGTAGACAAATGTTTATTTACTGACTGTTATTTTAGTGCGTGTGTAAAGCTGTGTAAATTGCAACACTTTATTCACATTTTAAACGTATTTTAGCTTTTTGTTGTTGTTTTTTTTCCTTAATGTTCTGCACTGGTAGATAAATGGATTTTTCACTCGTCATCTCACACTTGTTTCTCACCTGCAGGTCGATCAGGAGGACAGGGTGGATCTATTGGACTGATAATTGGTTTGGTAGTTGCTGCTGTGGTTGTTTCTTGATGTTGTTATTTATGTTGCTGCAGAAAAACAAGTTAGGACTCATAGCAGCTTCCCAGTCAAATCTGAAGATTATCTTCAGAACAGAGCACAACCGCGAGTCAGATGATCTAAACAGACAAAATCTAAGGTCATACTTTTGTTTTCTTTGCCTATGTGAAAGAGATTGAGATCATTTTATGGGTAATGTGATACAGTTTATTCAAACAGAGTAGAGTCTGATTCTCCTTCAACCTTGGTCAGATTAGTCTCAGTATGTGAGACTAGCTAAGATAAGATAAGATAAGATAAGATAAGATAAGATAAGATAAGATAAGATAAGATAAGATAAGATAACCTTTATTAGTCCCACACGTGGGAAATTTGTTGCTGGGGAGGAATGTAAGACAGATGAAGGTGTGAAAGCCTTTGGCAAATCTCCAGGCGTGATCTGACATAAGAGAAATGATTTACATATGCTTTGATTCATAAACACAGCATCATAACTTAGCGTTTTTATTTGGACTATAATTCACACTTAAATCTTTTAATCTGCTCATTCATTTTATGTATGAATTCTGCTTGTGCTTACTGACCTCGAACCAATTTAATGTGGTACACGGTGCTTTGGTAAGCTACAAAGCCGAATTCATTTCTGTGCGAAATCCCAGAAATAAATGTTGTAATAAATGATGTAAACCCAAGCCCATTATCTATTCATGTTTTGAATCCTGGGTTGTGTGAAATCCCAGAAATAAACAAAGTGAATCTGTGAACTAAGGTGTAGGTCTATTAGTTTATGTTGTGGTGATCCTCAGGTTGGGGGATGGGTGTTGATACTGGAGTGCAAAATTAAAACCAATGGAAGATGGACAAGAAAGGTTCAAAGTCATCAGGTGCTCAGTTCAGAAAAAAGAGAAAAGAAGAGGAGGAGAAACAAGCAAAAGATGCAGGTAAGCAGATGTGTGATTGGATAATGGCAGGTCATCCTGAAACAATCAGAATCAGAATACGTAATTAATCCCTAAGGAAATTATGTGCGTTACAGTTGCTCCAAAAATATGTTACAGATTTTAATTAGATTAATTAGATTTAGATTTTAATATTAATTAGACATTGTCAATTTGTGATTTGTCCTGTTCTCATTGTATGATGAATTATGATGGCTGTTTGGTAGCCGTTTGCATACAATACATACTCTCTCTTCATATATGTGTGTGTGTGTTTCATAAAACAACATTTTAATGTTAATGGACAATCCTTAATATGTTTTATGTCTGTGTGTCTGTTTGACAAATATCATAGTGAATAAATTAAGTCACAGTTTTAACAGCAGTTAGTGGGAAGACTTATAAGTGTTAGCTGTATGTTGTTTGGTTTCAAATCTGGAGTCAGGCTTGCTGAGACCACAAGAACCGATCACACCGCTCGAGCACCAAACACGCTTGGACCGCCACTGCACATACTTATCTCACAGTTTTGTTTCGTTTGGTGCGCCTTATAATCCGCTCTGGATTATTGGCCTTGTAGTCCAAAAAATACAGTATATGTTATTTTGCTAATAGTTGAGAATGCTTAATTTGAATCAGCATACAAACAGGCATAAATCTCATCAGAATAATAAATGGGAGGTGATAGGTTTGTAGCATAAACCTATTCGCTGGAATGTTCAGGACAATTTACTACACAGCAAAAGCAAAACACAAGTAGGCAAAGTTCTTCGTGTTACTCATGTATGAGGGAGACCTGCCTGGAGCCAAGTGTCGTTCCACCACTTGACCTCCATCAGACTCTCAGCCAGGTTCCCCATAGCACTCCTGTTATTGTGGTTACATGAATATGCATAGGTTCATCAAAGAATACATTGTCTGTCTGTGTGTGTGTGTGTGTGTGTGTGTGTGTGTGTGTGTGTGTGTGTGTGTGTGTGTGTGTGTGTGTGGGTCAGAGTGTGACCCCATAAAGACTTCCCTAAACCTGCTGGTCTGGAAGTCCAGCAGTTCATTTACAGTTTTTCTCGATTGGTTTGGCACATTTCCTGAAACCGAGATGACATTCTCAAAATAACATGGACAAATCTCCAAACCACCTTGCAATTGTTCACAACAGAATGTCATTTTTCATTGGTTTAATCAAATTGCAAATGCTTTAGTACATGTCTCAAGTGACTCTGTGCTTCTTTTCAAATGATTATGTACAAGTAGCTACAGTTAGCACAATGAGCCCACATTTAGCACATTTTCCAAATAAATAGATCTTGCCGATCTAAACTGATTAGTTGATTTTTCAATGAAATGGTTACTCACTCCAAAACATATCAGCATGGTTTCATTGTGTAAGTCATCATATGCACAATTGTCTGTTCAACTGTCAAAATTAGTCAAAGATATAATACCATGAAAGAATATCTTGGAACATTTGATAAAGTTATGACAGTACTTGACAATCAATCAGGTGAAATTAGAACTAACGATGACCAATCAAACAGGTTGTTCAGATACCTGACAGGTGTTGTCTATGAATATGACTGCTGCCAAAAGTATATAGACAGAGCTTTGCAGTGTGAACATGGAAGCACCTCGCCAAGTACAACAGCAACTTCCTGCTCGAGGAAGAGGAGGAAGAAGAAGAGGAAGAGGAGGAGTGAGAATGCGTGGAGGAATAGGGGGAAGAGGCCGAGGAGCACGGAGGCACCATGATGTCCCAGATGAAATCCAGGCCACCCTTATTGACCACGTTATAAACCATCGCCTCACAATGGCAGAGGCAGGTCGCCGAGTGCAGCCTAATGTGCCTCGGTCTACAGTCTCCTCCATCATCCAAACCTTTCGCAGGGAAAACAGGTACAGAACTATGCTATTGAACTATTCAGTGTTGGTGTGTGTAGGCCTAGAATACTGTAATATCTTCATGTGATGTTATATGATACTATAAAAATGACAAAGACAAAAAAATGGAGAAAATACTGTGAATAGTATTCCAGTCACTGTGCAGTGCATCACACTTCCAGTACCATAAGACAGCAGTACAATTACATTGGTAACTCATTTTGTAACAAATTTACAGTGTTGACCTTTGACTTGTATGTCTAGGATTGGACGACAGCCTCAAGTGGGTGGCAGAAGAAAACTTCTAAATGAACAACAAGAACGAGAAATATGCAACATGGTCATTGCAAATAATGCCATCACACTGAGACAGATTCGTAATGCAATCCTGCTAGACAATGTAATGTTCCAAAATATAAACTCTATCAGCATCTCCACAATAGACCGGGTATTGAAGAAACATCAGATGACCATGAAGCAGATTTACAGGGTACCATTTGAGAGAAACTCTGACAGAGTGAAAGGGCTGCGGTACCAGTATGTGCATGTAAGTCAACTACTGGTTGTCTATCATTGTAACACTATTACAGTAAGACATGGTTACCACTGTTTTTTTGTTTTGCGTTATCCTTTTTACCTTCAGAATCCAGCTTTGTGTGACTAGAGCATTTTGCCTAGAAATTGTCTTCAGTTTTCCACTCCCTGTTTTTACAGTACTTTAGATCCTCCCTGCAGTATCTGTCTCTACTTGACTGATTAGATTTATTTCTATTCTATTGTAGAGAATAATGGCATTAGAAGGCAACGAAACCCCTCACATCCTATTGTTCGTTGATGAAGCTGGCTTCAACCTGGCCAAAGGTCGAAGGCGTGGCCGTAACATCATTGGCCACTGAGCCACTGTGGATGTCCCAGGCCAGCGAGGAGCAAATATAACAATGTGTGCCGCTATATCAGAAAGAGGTGTGGCCACACACATTCCCAGTTTAGGGCCCTACAATACACAAAAGCTCCTCAATTTTTTGGACCACCTTTATACTGATCTGATCCCAGAAAATGAGAGAGGTGAAGAAGGACCTCAGCCACCACATTATGTCATTGTGTGGGATAATGTGAACTTCCACCGCGGCCCACGCATCAGAACCTGGTTCACCACCCATCCCCGGATGCTAATGGAGTTTCTTCCACCTTACTCTCCTTTCCTAAATCCAATTGAGGAGTTTTTTTCAGCTTGGAGGTGAAGGGTGTATGAGCATCAGGCTCAAGACCAGAGGGCCCTGCTGCATGCAATGGATGCTGCATGTGAGGACATCACAGGGGATCAATGTAGGGGATGGTTGAGACATTCACGCCGTTTCTTCCCTCGCTGCATCGCAAGAGAAAATATCCGTTGCGATGTGGATGAGAATTTATGGCCTGACAGAGAGCAGCGCGTCGATGGCCAGGAGGATGAGGATGGTGGCCAGGAATGACAGGGTGACAATGGCGACCACTGAAAATATTACTGTACTATAGTTCTGAAAGTTTATTTACAGTATGGTAGGCTAGAGTTTTTTTTGTTTTTTGTTTGTGTTTATAACTGTTCACATTTACAGAATCCTGTATATGTTTTCTTTTCACAGTATGTTCTCTAATGTTAACATTTCTTTGTACGAATAAAAATGTTCACAGTTTCCTTGAGTATGAGTGGTTTATTGGAGGCTGATTTTACTGTCAAATCTTTTAGTTTTATTCATAGTGGTATTCTGTTGCTAGACCTGTGCCTCAGTGACAAAACGTCTAAGCATTTTGACTTGCAGTGCTTAAACAATGCCAAAGGTATAATGCATTTTGGGGGCATTGACTATTTATATGAGAAGGATATTTAGTTTTGACACATGGATAAACTCTTTTGGGAGAGATATGAGCTTTTGCAGGGGATCCATGGTGTTGTGCTAAACCATCCAGGTTATTTTGACAAAAGCACTAAATGAATGCACATGTGCCAAGGCAATTGAGAAGGATCTGTGCTATTTTGACTGTACTGACCTTTTATATGGGAAAGGAATCTGATTTTGAAGCATGGACGAAGAGTTTGGGGAAAGATATTTGATTTTGCTAGTGAGCTATAATGTTGGGCAGAACTGTAAGACTGTTTGGCCAAATGACCTTGTGGTTTTGAGAATGTCATCTCGGTTTCAAGAAATGAGCCAAACCAATCGAGTAAAACTGTAATAAAATATCATTAAAATCAATGCAGCACGGTGGCACGGTGGTTAGCACTGTTGCCGCACAGCAAGAAGGTCCTGAGTTCAATTCCACCATCAGGCCGGGGTCTTTCTGTGTGGAGTTTGCATGTTCTCCCCGTGTTTGCGTGGGTTCCCTCCGGGTACTCCGGCTTCCTCCCACCGTCCAAAGACATGCAGCTTGTGGGGATAGGTTGATTGGATAATCCAAATTGCCACTAGGTGTGAATGTGTGAATGAGTGCGAATGGTTGTCTGTCCCTCTGTGTTAGCCCTGCGACAGACTGGCGACCTGTCCAGGGTGTACCCTGCCTCTTGCCCTATGACAGCTGGGATAGGCTCCAGCCCCCCCGCGACCTGGAAAAGGATAAGCGGAAGCGAATGGATGGATGAATATCATTGATTATTTAATACTTTAATTTTAAATAAAAACACTGTCTTAAAATCTGTTTTTCAAAACAAGTTATTAATCTATTAATAAATACTTCAAATCGATAATGTCATGGTCCAGCTGATTCAGTAAGCTTTTGTTTTGATTTTGCTCCTGCTCTCTGTCCCCTCACTGCCCGGGCAGAGGTCATTGCATGCTCTCCGCCTTTGGCCCAAGCACCTGGCAGTAATCACACACCTGAGGCTCATTACCTGGCGGTCTACCACCCACTACTTAAGATGGTGGCTCAGTGTGTCTTGTTACACATTAGTGTAATCCAGATTTAGTAAATCGCTTCTGTTTCTAGTGACTTCCTAGTGATAATTCTCCCATTTGCCTGTATGTAGATTTCCCTGAACCTGTTCCTGAGTGTCCTGGATTACCGAGCGTCCCCATGTGTTTTGCAGTGTAACCAGTACAGAAGTGAAGCAAGTGAGCAAGGCAGCGCATCGAGGAGGAAGTGTGGAGTGTGTGTTATACCCCCTAGAATCCCGGCCCCCCCACACGTTGTATATAGTTCAGCTGGTGCGTTGTGTAAATGAAGTCTCTTTCTGCTTCAATCCCGAGTCTGCACGTGCGTCTGTTCAGTCAGCCCGGACAAAAAAGGAATTTCACAAAAAACAAAATAAACTCTTAATAAAAACCTAATTTTTGAATTCGAAATCTGTTATAAGGGACCTCTCCTGTGTGTGGCGACATGAGTGGAGTTTTGGAGCGAGTGCGGCTGAAGAGGAGTGAGTGTGCGTGGAGGAGCTGTGGCGGTGACTGAGCTGAAGTGGATTGTCTGTGTGGATTACCACTTCTCCCTGGAGCCCTGGAGCCCCTCCCAACTCACTGTACATATATAGCACTGAGGTGTTCCATATTGTAAATAAACAGTCTTTGTTTGTGTGCAAAGAACTCTATCTTGAGTCCATCCAGTCGCCATGACAAACAAAGTATTTGTACTTTGTTACCTCCTACCTTCCCAGTTTTGACAAAAAAAGTCAGTTTTTCATTTTAACCCTCACAGCTCGTCTGACTGTGAGTCCCAGCAGCTCTCAGTTCCTTCAAGGAAACTTCGTGTCTCTGAGCTGTGAGGAGGACGACAGCTCTGCTGGATGGACTCTGAAGAGAAACGCAAGCAAACCAAACATCACCCAGTGTGGAGATGGGTGGGGAAAACCAGCTGGTTCTTCCTGTAATATCAGCTACACCCACACATGGCATAGTGGAGTTTACTGGTGTGAGTCCAGAGAGAGTCCCATCAGTAACATGGTTAACCTGACAGTCACTGGTAAGCTGAGTGTGTGGACTGTTGTTGTGATTTGACGCTGTATAAACAAAATTGAATTGAATATTTTATTTACTGTTCCTCAGCCTGTGAAGCATTGATGGTGTCTCTCAGTATTTAAGGTGGAGTTGGGCTAAGAAAAAAAACCACAAAGCTGAAGGTTTTTATTGTCTGATAAACTACAAAGTCATGAACATGTGACTCAGACTGGATTAACTTCTGGATCACATCTTCTGAACCAGCTCAGAGCTCCTGAAAAAAAAAAAAGCTGAGGAGAGACCCGGATGGGATTCGCCCACAACAACATGCCCGCAGGCTCCTCTGGGCGATAGCTAAGCCAAAACAGACTGAGGCTACATCTACATCTTCCGGATAAATTTGAAAAGTGTTTTCGTCTGAAAACGCTCCACGTCCACACTATTGTTTTCAGTCATTCTGAGTTTTTCGTTCACATTGAAACGACTAATCACCCTGTGTCATTTCTGTCTGCCGTTTATTTATTTTTCGGCTCCTTAAAACGTCACGGCAAAATGTTGAGGAAAAACAAGATTTTTAAATGAATTGACAATGAGGTGGAGTTCTTGCTGCGATTAACACAAAAGTACAAAATTGCAAAAGTGAGTTAGAATTAAAGATTTTGAAGGAAAGCTATCTGGAGCGTGTACAAATTGATATTATCTTTGATAGGGCTGTCAAAATTGAGAGCAAACAAAACTGCTGTTTAATTCCCTCTGCCAACTTAGTTTAATTGTTCACATGACTGCATCATATGACTAACATGCGTCATAGTTTCCAAAAGTCTCCGCTTTCGCTGTCCACTTCAAATCGCTCAGTTTTCATTGACCAAAAACGTCTTCTCGATGTGGACACATCTCCAAAACGGAGAGAAAAAGATGACTTTTACCTCTCTGCGTTGTATTGTATGTAATGCTATTATATCAGCCCTAATATTTACTATAGGGAGCTATGCTGCTGTGGTTTATGACCTGATCCACATCAAAGAGTTTATGTTGATCAGAACAGTTTCAAGAAAACTTTCCCCCACCATTTGTGTGCTCTTTTTCCTGGATTACTTATTACTATTTACGAAATGTGCAGGCTAAGAAGAGATCGAAAAGAGGCTTTAGGGCCAGCATCCAGGTACACATTAGATGAGCCTCTAGATTGGAGATTCCCCAACTGGTCTGGAGTTTTTGCTGCCAGTTAACCTTCTGGATTTGGTTGGAAATGCGTACTCACAGCCACTGAAGCCTGGATCCTTCTTGTCTGATTCTCTGGATTCTGTCAATTACCTCTCTACTGCTGTGCCCTTGCAGCTTGCATTGCAAAACCAGTGGCTGGTCCTGCTGGTGTTTGCTGTTAGTTCCACTTCCACAAGCTGATGTGGAACCTCTTGAACACCCACTCCATCGCCAACAAATCCTTCTCCCTGAATGAGATTTCCACAGGAAAAAAGTTGGATTTTCTGTTTCTCTCTGAAACGTGGCAGAGGGATGGTGAGGTTATTAACCTAAACGAACTGCGCCCTACTGGCTGCTCCTACTTGGGCGCCCCCTGTTTCAGTCACCGTGGTGGAGGACTTGCTGTCGTCTTTAAGGACAGTTACACATGCAAGTATAGGTATCCAAACAATCAAGGTTGGCTCTATGAACATGTTTTATTGTGTTTTAAATTATCACCCTCCTGATCCTGCCACTGTGTTCTTAGAGGATTTTATGGACTTCATTTATCAAGCTGGAGAAAGTTTTGATTCTTGGGGATTTTAACATTCATATTGATGATGCCTCTAAACTAAACTCTGCAGCTGAACTTTTATCTATATCTGATTCTTTTAACTTTGTCCAACATTTCTCTGGTCCAATCCATCTAAAAGGCCATACCTTGGACCTTGCCTTTTCCTTGGACTTCAACATTGGCAACGTGTTTGTTGAGGACATACATTTGAGTGATCATAATTGTATCTTCTTTTTTTTAACTCAATTTTAGCTCTAAACAAACATCTGTGAAGTTAAAAACTCATAGACACATAAAAACAGAGACTATGCTGAGACCATCTCCATCATGTTTGACAGTTCTCTACTTTCCACTGAAAATTATGTAAATACTTTTATCCATTCCTTTAATAGAGAATGCTCATCCATTTTGGATCAAGTGGCAAAACAAAACAAGCTCTACCTCACAAGAGAAGATTAATGGATACAGTGGAAAATATTAGATCACCATATTTTTTTCTAGACTCATATCATAAAACAAGAGAAATCCCAAGATTATTTTTGAAAAAATCAGTTCCATTATGTCCCCCAGATGTGGTACATTTAAATGTGCACTCTAAAGTCTTTGTGTTCTTTTGCAGCATTTTTCTATTTCCCAGTGGTTTCTTTAGTTGCAGCACATTTGACCCCCAGGCGGTGAATACTTATTGTATAACTATTATACAGTAGTGTATAGCATGAGGTTTTGTCCATAAATGTGACTGTTGTAGATGTATGTCTGCAGAAGCTTTAAGTCGTCTGTCATGAAGGACACAGACCAGCAGCTTGTACTACGAATCGGGATTTCAGCTTATCCAGGTGACTTCAGGGTTAACTCCGGGCTTTCTGTACCACAAAGTTCATTTACATCTACTGGAGTAAATTAAATTCACACAACTGTACAGAGCTGTTTCTATCGCCTCGCTCTTTTATCAGCAGCAGCTGTGTTACCGTCATTCTGTGTTATGTGTGTAACCTCTTCAGGTTTTACTACATCGTGGTTTGTTCCTCCTTTGTAAAATTTGCCACTCTGCTGTGCAATGAGCAATGTGATTGGCCAAATCCTGCCAACAAAACCTCATCTATTATTTTTTCTACTTTGTTACATCCTGTGAGACTGGGAGTGTGTGGGCGTGGTGTCCCTCTCCTTTCTTGCCCCTCCCCCTTGTCTCGCTCTGCCCCTGGCTTCTGCCTTATGACACAGTTGCTGCTCATCTTACCCAAATCAGCTCTTTTCCACTCTAAAACTAGGATGGTGATGTTACTGTGTCGAACTGTCAGAGTGACGTCCTGTCCAGACTTAGCTGTAATGGTTTTCATGTCTGAAAGATGAAACAACACAGAGCAGAGAGGTTAAAGGTCAAAGTACAATTACACTTAAAAAGATGCTCTGGAAAAACATGGAAAAAAAGCAATGAAAAATTCTTGGAAAAGAGTTTAACACAGCTAATCATATGAACAGCAGGAAAAATACATACAGACATGTGACAAAGTGGGTGAGAACACCACTTGTCCATATTCATAGTTAACATTCTTGTTTTGGTTTAACCATGTTTCACATGTAATCTGCAATAGGCAAACATCTACAATCCCGGGCTTGTTTATGTTTTGCACTTTTAAAATTCAAATTCAAATTTTTATTTGTCACGTACACAGTCATACACAGTACGATATGCAGTGAAATGCTTAGACAACTGCTCGTGACCTAAAGAGGGGGGAAAAAAAAGGGGGCTATGAATAAGATAGGAAATAATAGTGATGTGACGTTCTGTATCGAGGCTTCGAAGCGTGTGTCGAGTAATGGAGGGGGCGTTTCCGCGATGCGCGTATCGAGGCTTGCTTCATTTATGGGAGGAGCTGAAAATGATGACGTCCGAAGCCTCGCTGCCCGGCTGTACCACGTGACTGGTTCAGGAAGCAGTTCGAACTTTGCCGCGAGCTATGACAACGATATAAACCCCTCAGACTTCATTCAAAAGGTGGGTGTTTGATGGAGAGTTGCGGTTAGTGAGAGTTAGAGACAGTTTGGAGGTTTAGGAGAGTGAGGAAAGTCAGGAGAGAATGGAGCCAGCTAAGAAGAGGAGGATGTCCTCCCCTGTGTGGGAACATTTTGATCTTATTCCTCCCAACAAGGTATGTAAATTTCTACAGAAGATGTATTTTCATAATACTGATGGTGCAATAAAACCTATGTTAAGCTGTCTGTACTTTTGTACAAGGTGAAGTGTTTGCTATGTGCCAGGGAGCTGGGATATAACAACAACACCTCATCCATGCTTAGGCACTACAGAGCTTTGCATGAGAATAAGGGGGACACCGATCGTGGAGCAAGACCAGGTGAGCCATCAAATGCCATGATAATATAGCATGCTGTAATGTTACTAAATGATATAACAATATTATACAGCTGTTATAAGTTACGTGTGTGATATTTATATTTGTGCTTTGTCTTTATTGTCTTTCCTCAGGAGAACAATCTCAAATAGATGAAGACCTGGTTAGCATGGTGATTGAGGACTCCCAGCCATTTAGCATTGTGGAGGACAAAGGATTCAAAAGATTTGTTAAATCATTAAATCCTAGCTACGTTCTCCCCACTAAAGGTCATAAAAGCAGTGAAAATTTAGTTTTTACTGAATAAAATGTGAACAGGCAGGACTGAGGCTCAGTGTGTAGCTGTTCATACCTCAACGTTACAAAAGCACAACTACTGTCCACACCCCAACCACACCTCACCTCACAGTAAATGATCGTTTCCATTTTAAGCATTTCCAAATAATCATTTTCCATACTGCCAGTATAAATATACACAGTATACTGCCATCACTACAATATACATGTTTTACACACTCCTTTTGTTGTTGACATTTACAGGCTGTGTGCAAAAGGCCACACTCTTCAAATTCATGCCAACTAATATTTTTACATCCAGTAGGTGTCCTACTAGAGCAAATGAAGCTTCAAGAAGCTTTGCACTGGAGTGAACCAATTGGATGAAAAGCTTCAGTGCTTCATGAAGCTTCATCTGCCCATCACTAGAAATGACACACAGGGGGACTTAAATACTGGTTTAGCTAAACCAAATGACACACACGGGGGGAAACAAGATGGCTGCCATATAACCAACTAATACAAAACATTTAAACAAACATGAAACACCCCCCAGGCAATGAAGCATGTGGTGCAATCCAATTAGGCTGTCAGTAGTACTTCAGGTCTCCCAGCCCTTTGCCACACCTTTTGCCAGACAGGAGGAGACACCAACCCCCAGGTAACTCAAACAAAGAAAGATGTATTAATATAACATAAAACAGAACTTTGACCTTGCAAGGTTAATATTAGTGATGGGCAGATGAAGCCTCATGAAGCACTGAAGCTTTTCATCCAATTGGTTCACCCCAACGCGAAGCTTCTTGAAGCTTCATTTGCTCTAGTAGGACACCTACTGGACGTAAAAATATTAGTTGGCATGAATTTGAAGAGTGTGGCATTTTGCACACAGCCTGTAAATGTCAACAACAAAAGGAGTGTGTAAAACATGTATATTGTAGTGATGGCAGTATACTGTGTATATTTATGCTGGCAGTATGGAAAATGATTATTTGGAAATGCCTAAAATGGAAATGATCATATACTGTCAGGTGAGGTGTGGACAGTGGTTGTGCTTTTGTAACATTGAGGCAAGGACAGTGATTAGTGTTTAGGGGACACATCATTGGTTTTTATTTAAAAACAACAGTTTCTCCCCTGTGGCAGATCGTAGACGATTTCTTTTTTTTCCAAACTGTCTCTAACTCTCACTAACTGCAACTCTCCATCAAACGCCCACATTTTGAATGGGGTCTGAGGGGTTTATATCGCTGTCATAGCTCGCGGCAAAGTTCGAACCGCTTCCTGAACCAGTCACGTGGTACAGCCGGGCAGCGAGGCTTTGGACGTCATCATTTTCAGCTCCTCCCATAAATGAAGCAAGCCTCGATACGCGCTTCGCGGAAACGCCCCCTCCATTACTCGACACAAGCTTCGAAGCCTCGATACAGAACGTCACATCACTAGTTAATATGTGTGCACACCATATAAACATTGGAAGGTGTGATGGAAAAATGAATACATTTAATAAAGAAACGATATTGAACAATAAATAGAATATTTTAAAGTAGTGACTGTAAATTAAACTAAAGTGAATCAATGGGTGGTGAGGTGTGGAGCTTACCATGTGTGGCATGCCATCACACCCAGTCATTGACAAAGTGTTCTCCATGTTTGGAATCCCAAGGACAGTAAAAACTGACAATGGCCCTCCTTTTAACAGTGAGGCTTTCTCACAGTTTGCAGACTACCTAGGATTTCATCATCGCAAAATCACACCTTGTTGGCCTCAATGCCATTGCTGAGAGATTTATGAGAACCCTAGGCAAAGCACTGAGAGATGCTGAGAAGCAAGGCACACCATGGAAACAGCAACTAAACATCTTTGTTCTTGAGTACAGATCTAAACCTCATAGCACAACAGCGAGCTCACCAGCTGAAATACTGTTTCAACGCCAGCTATACACCAAGCTCCCTTTCGTTAACACCACTCCACGGAAGTGTTCAGATGCTGAAGTGAGAGCAAGGGATGATAGTGCAAAGATCAAGATGAAGGTGATCGCAGATGCAACTTGTCACACCAGACCACACTCACTAAGTCTGGGTGACACAGTGCTGCATCGCCACCCCAAGCACAACAAATTATCCACACCATACAATGCAAAACCCTACAAAGTGACTAAGGTTAAGGGTTCTGAAATTACAGCTACAAGGGATGGACACTCGATTGTCAGGAATGCCTCATTCTTCAAGAAAATCAGACATGGTCTTGAAGCTGCCCCACCTGGACGGCATGTCGACCCCGCCTTAACAGACAAGCCCAGATACCCCGTCAGATCAAACAGACGCGTACCTATGCATCTGTCTGATTACATCAGATCTAAGACTTGAATATCTGAGTGACCAGTTAAAGGTTATGCTGCGTGTAACATGTTTGTTGTTCCTGAATCTAACACTGTAACCAGTATTATAGTGTTGAATGTTGATAGTGTTTAGTCAGAGATCTGCGCAAATGCAGTGCTGTTTAAGTGATGTTTAGGTGTGGAGAAACTCAAGTAATAAGAACGTTCAGTAATTTTATTTGGTGAAAAAAGGAGACAACAGAAAACGGTAGATGAACAAGTTAGTGCTGCAGACTGTGTTGCCGCTGCAAGCCTGAGAATTAAAGAATGGAACTGAGAAATACGGAAGGTCATCATTGATGTTTGAGGCATGCAAACATTACAGTACTCAATTACTCTACGTTACCGTGTTTTACTTACACTTTTCAGTTGTAGCTGCTGACAATAAATAATATTGTTTGAATAATTAATGATTTTAGTACAAGATACTGGTCAGTATAGATACCTATTTCTCAAATATTTTAATTCAATTTTAAATAAAAATATTAAGTATATTTAAAGAAGGTATTCTGTGAACCACATATACTGAATTTTTTGTCTGAGATAAATGTAAATAAATACCTTAATATAACACAAAAACATACGTTAATATTTTAGATATTTATTTCAACTTATCAAATTCAATAATTACTAAAATGATATTCATAGTTTTTATCATGCTTATCTAACTTATATTTATAGTGATATCTACTAAGCCTCTGAATTACTTTTTAGAGTACCAGCAATAAAGCTGAGTTTTTTCTGTTCATTTTTGCCTCCACGAGTCTGCATTTGGGGTCCTTTCTACCAGCTGCATACAGCAAACATAATGGAAGAACATGACCATAACGTGACACAGACTCTCCCTCCTCGGAGTACAACGCCATTGTTGTTGTTGTTTCTCTGCTGTGTCTTTCCCCCCCTTCTTTTCTTCTGTCCTTCCATTTTTCAACTTTCTCCCCAACGTCTCTTTCTTTCTTCTTTTTCTGCTTCGTCCCCCCCGGTTATGCCCGTTGCGATTGTATTGACTCAAAATAAAAAATCCTAACACACACACATTACACTTCTTTGTCTCTGTCACAGCTGGATTAAAGTCCACACAGACTCATGCAGCCTGATGTCTCCTTTACACGCACACTGGACCAATATGAAAAGAGTTGTTTGGCTTTAAACATATAAACCAGCTGAATTTTATTCGCCTTTATCACAAAGACAAACTGTTTAAATCCAAGTTAAGCCTCACCTGCCGAAACAAACAGAGACACAGACAAGCATCAAAGTGCAGCAGGGTGACAGTTACAGCAGACATTTCCGTGTGCTGTAGTTCTGCTGATCTGGCTCTTAGTTTCTTCTAAATGCCTCAGTCTGTTGGTTTTGTGAAGTGTGGTTCACAGCACAGCGATCACGTGATCATGGAGTGCCGACAGATGGCCCACCTGCTGCTTGTGCAGGCAGGTGAACCGCGAGGATTCCCACCTGAATTAATCTTTTACTATCAAGGCTCCTATGACTCATTGGTCAGAGGGAGAGAGATCGGCACACTGCAGACTAAATTCATTCAAGTTCAAGTTTTCCCAACATAAAACGTCCATGTCCTTAAGCACGAAAACAAAAACAGGCTGAAGAAGTAATAACTCTGATCTCATTTTTTTTATACTTTTGACATAAAATATTGTTAGTTGGTCTGTTTGACTCCATCCACACTCTGACCCGCACGCAGGCAGAAGCTGAAGGCCGTGGACTCAGGCTGATGTCCTCCACAGCAGAACAGAGAGTTTCTTCATCCTCTGAACCATTGCATGTCTGCTCCTGGTTTATGATATAAATTGGGTTAATTCTGCTTCATAAAAAAACAAACTTACAGAAAGTGCAGTTAAATGTATATCATCAGTTTCTGTGTGAAAGCAGCACAGCCCTTAAGACTCACAGGCTGAGTGTGAAGACTTCTCCCACCTTGGAACTGAGCCAGATGAGCTTTCTTATGAAAACCTGACAACTTTCCAGGTAACTTGTAAGGAATTTAGCATTCGGGAGTTATTAGTTCGCAGCCATTGGAGGACTCTGGTCAAGCCCACCAACCGTCTCTCTCTCTCTGACTGTTAAGTGTGGAGTTACAGACCTGCTCTCTCATTCGGGAACTTTCAGCTTCATCTGAAATTCAAAGCTCATCTCATATAGTCTCGTCTGAAGCTCCAATTTGATTTAATACAGAAGCACAGACATGTCTGCTGGACCTGGATCACTCTACTCCACCTTGCTGTTTTTCAGCATCCTTGTGTTTGTCTCTGCAGGTGAGATTTACTGTTAGAAACTGAAGATGAATGAAGAGTATCAGCCTGTTTACATGTTAATAATATTTCTATAAGAGTTATCTTCAGATTGATTCAGTTTGTCTGTGCGGACTGAACATCTGGGGCTGTGATCCAGATGTGACAGAGACAAAGGAGTATGTGTGTGTCCAGGGGTGCTGTCAGGGATTTCTTTCTATCACTCTGGGCCTCATCACTTTAATATTACATGGATCCAGGTTTATTCAGATGTGGATCAATGTTCTGCTTCAAGAAATAGATTTTTTTTTATTTCATGCAAGATTGCTACTGCTTCTACATATTTATTTAAAATATTAGTATTAGCAAGTTACAAAATCCTTTGGACATGCATTTTCAAACAGAGTATATTCTGTCTGTCCTGAGACTGAGTGGATCTCAAATTTCAATGTGCTTTAGCTCACTAAAAGCTCTCCTCATGTTTAGCATGAGGCTAAAATTCCCCCTCAGTGGGTCACTGGTGACCTGCTGGATGTTCAGAGGTTCATTAAATCCAACATGACTAAAAACTCAAATGTCAAAGGAAATAAACAAAATATTTAAAGTCAATCATTCTGATCATAATTGTACTTTGACCTTTAACCTCTCTGCTCTTTATGATTGCTTCTTTCAGATCAAAAGACTGTCTTAGCTGTGCCTGGACAGGACGTCCCTCTGACATGTCAAGCTCCAGATAACAAACCTGTTACAGGTGTAAAGTGGAGCAGAGAAGACATCAGAGATAAAAATGTCTTTTTGTACCACAAGGAGCGTTTTGATACCACCAATCAGCATCCATTTTTTAAGAACCGTGTGGATCTGAAGGACAGACAGATGAAGAATGGAGATGTGTCTTTGATTCTGAAGAATGTGATAGATGCTTGTAATGGAAAATACGAGTGTCACGTCTTCATCGAAAAAACACACTCATGGAAATCCATTAGAACCATCAGACTGGGTGTTGTTCCTCCAGGTGAGTGAGTTGAGTTGAGTGTGTGTGTGATCAGAGGTGAGGCTGCTTCCTGGTTGTTGATGTTTGTTTGTTGTATGGATGAGCTGGTGGATGTCAGAGGCAGACAGATGTTTCTCCAGCTGTTGTCTTTGTGGCTGGTAGTCTAGAGTTTTAATTCAATTGAATTGAATTCAATTTTCTTTATATAGCACCAAATCACAACAACAGTCGCCTCATGGCCCTTTATATTGTACAGTAGACCGTACAATAATAGATACAGAGAAAAACCCAACAATCATATGACCCCCTATGAGCAAGCACTTTGGCGAAAGTGGGAAGGAAAAACTCCCTTTTAACAGGAAGAAACCTCCGGCAGAACCAGGCTCAGTGAGGAGCAGATAGCCGCCCCTCCCTGGGCTCTAACCTTACCTAGCAACATTGTTTAGGTAAGGTTAGAGTAGAAACTAATTATTACAAATGTCACTAATGTCAGAGATGAGTATAAAACATCTCTGCAGATCCAGTCAGATCATGTTTCCCGCTTTTTACTGAACAAGAACAGAAAAATTCACCAGCATTCAAACTGCCACACGTTATTCCCACTTTTAACTTTTTCTGTTACACCTGTTTCTCTCCTGCAGGAAAACTGGGGAAAATTATCGGCGGGGTAGTTGGTTTGGTAGTTGCTGTTGCGGTTGCTGGTTGTGGTTATCTGATGTGCAAAAAAGATAAAACACAAGAAACCCCGAATCCAGAGTAACCTCTTGCAGGCCAGCAGCAGACTGAAATGGCTCAGAGCTCCTGACGGCTCGACTCCAAGTCTCCTGCTGCTGCTCCATAATCCTGCGTTGATGCCAACCATGGAGAAAGACACGCTGATCATCATCTTTAGACTTCAGACTTCAGACCAACAGTGTGCGTCTGTGCTGTCTGTCAGTGACTCTGAGCCTGAGTCTGTCAATACACAAATCTTTACTTTAATTACCGTAATTAAACTGTAACAGCTGATCTCTACATGAGGACGTTTGTATGGTTCAAAAATTAAAAAAAAACACACTCATAAGATCATGTTTATTTGTAACACAGTTTGACTTTATGTCAGATATCTCTCTGGTGTGAACCGTGAAGCATGTTTCTCATTTATCAGTTTCTGGCAGGTAATTCAAATAATGTAAAGTTCTTTATCATCGTCTCTGTTAATAAAGATCTCACGGAGGAGGGGTTTGTTTATATATCAACCAGGGCTGGTGTAATAATTTTACTGTGCGGGAGTGGTTGTGTCTTTCTGACATCGAGCTCCTTTCAGTATCTGTCAGGCCTTTTTACTTACCGAGGGAGTTCCCTCAAATCTTTGTCACTGTTGTTTACATTCATCCTAAGGCTGACGTTAAAGTTGCTGCCGATGCCATTTTTAAAGTGGTATACAATCTGCAGACTCTCTCACCGGATGCTCCTAATTTTATTCTCGGTGATTTTAACAATTGTAATCTTAAGAAATCACTGAACAATTTCTTTCAATATGTCACTTGTCCTACAAGGAATAACAAAACGCTGGATTTGTGTTATGGACCAATTAAGGGGGCATACAAGTCTGTGGCCGGACCTGCGCTAGGTTCTTCGGATCACAATGTTATTCACCTCCTCCCTGCTTACAGATCTGTGATTAGGAGGGAGAAGGCCTGTGTGAAGCGGACTAATGTCTGGACAAAAGACAGTTGTGTTGCCCTTCAGGGGTGTTTTGATTGCACTGACTGGTCCTTGTTTCAAGAGAGCACTTCTGATTTGGATGAACTCACCGATGTGGTGTGTAGCTACATCTCTTTTTGCAAAGACTCTGTGGTTCCAGTCAGAGAATTTAAGACTTTCCCTAATAACAAACCGTGGCTCTCTAAAGATATTAAGGATCAGATTCTTAAAAGGAAAATTGCTTTTAACGAGGGAGACGTTCCCACTGTGAGAATATTGAGGAAGGAGGTGAGGGCTGCAATAAAGATTGCCAAGATGAGGTATAGAAATAAGATTGAGGCAGAACTCAGTAGTAACAACCTCAAAAGAGCTTGGCTTGGTATGAAAACAATGGCAGGGTTACAGACGAAAGGTAAAAGCAGCATTACCCTAGAAGGGTTTACCTCTGACAAACATCTGGCAGACGATCTTAACAGTTTTTACCTTCGTTTTGAGAACTATGACTGCTCTAGGCAGACCAGCACACTGAGGGAAAGGACTATCACTCCCCCTTCTATGACTCTGTGGTGGCTTCTGCTATCTTTTATGGTGTGGTCTGCTGGGGCGGCAGCATCTCTGCTGGGGACAGGAAGAGACTGAACAGGGTGATCCGAAGGGCCAGCTCTGTTCTAGGATGCCCTCTGGACCCAGTGGAGGTGGTGAGTGACAGGAGAATGGCGGCTAAGCTGTCATCCCTGTTGGACAACGTCTCCCACCCCATGCAGCAGACTGTGACAGCACTGAGCAGCTCCTTCAGTGGGAGACTGCGGCACCCACGGTGTGGGACGGAGAGATTTCGCAGGTCTTTCCTCCCCACTGCTGTCAGACTCCATAATAAAGACTTTAACTGATCAAGCACACACATCCACACATGTGAAATAACACTAAGTGCAATAATCTTTTCTGGCATCGTTGTATTTTTACTCTGTTGTATATAGCATTCGTATTCTATTTTTATCTTATTGTATATTTTTATTCTATTTTATTCTACTGTATATAGTATATTATTTTATTCTATTCTGTACAGCTGTGTACTGTATTTATTCTTATTGTATTCTAATTTTTGCGTCATAACTTTTGCACTGTCCACTTCCTGCTGTGACAAAACAAATTTCCCACGTGTGGGACTAATAAAGGTTATCTTATCTTATCTTATCTTATCTTATCTATTTGTATTGATGAGACAGGGGTAGCTAATCTTTTCAGACACACCAAAAGCAAGAGTCCTGGACCTGATAACATCTGTGGACAGGTACTGAGAACTTGTGCTGATCAGCTGAGTGGGATTTTTCACTATATCTTCTCACTTTCTTTAGAGCTACAGACAGTACCTAAGATTTGGAAACATGCGATCATTGTTCCTGTTGCTAAGGGCAGTTCTCCTAAGGCACTGAATGATGTTAGGCCTGTGGCTCTGACTTCTTTAGTGATGAAGACATTTGAGAAGATAATTAAGAAGGAGATTTTAATGCAGGTTGAACACCATCTTGACCCCTTCCAGTTTGCTTATAGAGCAGGGAGAGGTGTGGAGGACGCTGCTGTCACACTCCTGCATGTCTTGTATAAGCATCTTGAGGCCCCCCACACCCATGCAAGATTATTATTTGCTGACTTTTCATCGGCATTTAATACAATTCAACCCCTCTTACTTGCTGACAGGCTTTACAATCATTTCAAGCTTGACACTAGTCTGGTCGGCTGGGTGACAGACTTTCTGACTAATAGGTCACAATGTGTGAGGGTGAATCATGTCTTTTCTGATGTGCTCTCCTCCTCTACTGGATCACCCCAGGGTTGTTGCCTCTCCCCCCTTCTGTTCATTCTGTACACAAATGAGTGTCGCAGCAATTTCACAAACAGACACATCCTGAAGTTTGCTGACAACACAGTGATCGTCAGTCTTCTAGTGGGAGACGAGTCAGGCCATGGACAGGTTGTAGATGATTTTGTGAATTGGTGTGATGAGTCCTTCCTCTCACTTAATGTGTCAAAAACTAAAGACGTGATTATTGATTTTAGGAAGTCCTCTTATAGCTCATCACCCACTATCATTAAAACTGCCGATATTGGGATCGTTGAGAGTTATAAATATCTAGGTGTGGTACTTGACCATAAACTGTGTTTTGAATCTCATGCTGATGCCACTACTAAAGAAGTTCAACAAAGACTGTTCTTTTTAAGGAAAATGAGATCTTTTAATGTCTCATCTGAGATGTTGTCTTTGTTTTATAGAAGTTTTATCGAATCTGTGATGTCTTTTTGTATCGCTGCCTGGTTTGGTAACCTGACGGTGAAGAATAAGAATCGGTTGGGACTTCTGGTAAAAACCGCTAGCAAAATTTCAGGGCGCTGGCAAGATGGACTTTTGGCCATTTACAATAGAAACGTGCTTAGAAAGGCTCATTCTATTATTAATTGTGTGAACCATCCACTTCACAGTGAGTTTGAGTTGTTGCCTTCCGGCCGCCGTTTTAGAGTACCTCCGAGGAGGACTAAAAGACTCCAGGTCTCTTTTATCCCTACTGCGTCTTGTCTCCTTAATGGCAAATAATTGTCCTTGAATTTTCTATCATTATTATTGTTATTATTGTTTTATAGTATTGTTCTGTTGTTCTTATCCTCCTGCTGCTAAACTAATTTCCCCTTGTGGGACAATAAAGAAAAATTGAATTGAATTGAGTTCAATTCCACCATCAGGCCGGGGTCTTTCTGTATGGAGTTTGCATGTTCTCCCCGTGTTGGCGTGGGTTCTCTCCGGGTACTCCGGCTTCCTCCCACCGTCCAAAGACATGCAGCTTGTGGGGATAGGTTAATTGGATAATCCAAATTGCCACTAGGTGTGAATGTGTGAATGAGTGTGAATGGTTGTCTGTCCTTGTGTGTTAGCCCTGCGACAGACTGGCGAACTGTCCAGGGTGTACCCTGCCTCTCGCCCTATGACAGCTGGGATAGGCTCCAGCGCCCCCTGCGACCCTGAAAAGGATAAGCGGAAGCAAATGGATGGATGGAAAACCATAAAGAGGTTAAATCAGTGTTTGTGTTAAATCAGATTGTTTGTGTAATGATCCTAGATCAGATAAGAGTTGCATCAACTGTGTCTAAAAGGTCAAGAGAGCATTTTGTCTTTATCTACACATGTATATACTTGATCTACCATGGTGTGCCTGAAGTATTTATGTCATGAATCCCAGTCATTGTGTAAGATTCTGGATCAGAAATAAACTGATAGATGTGTTTCAAGTTGTGGCCTCACCAGAGCCATTACAAAACATATACCAAACAACATATTATATCCTCCCCGGAGGGGCATGAAGACCATCACTGGATTCAGGCCAACCAACAGCAGGGGAGCTGAGGGAGGTGAGAATAGAGCCAATGAGTTGAATCTGTTTTTCAATAGATTCGACACCACAGTGTCTGCTCCCACCCCCACAACCTCACCTGTAGTCAGCCTGGAATCCAGAGCCACACCACTGTGCCAGCCTCTCTCTTCACATGTTGCCTCCTGTGAGATTCCTGACACCCCTCCCCCACCCATCACCTTCACTCAATACCAGGTTGAGATGCAAATGAGGAGACTTCACTCAGGCAAGTCTGCTGGACCAGACGGAGTGAGTCCCCTTGTCCTCAAGACCTGTGCCCCCCAGCTGTGTGGAGTCTTTCATAAACTGTTTATGCTGAGTCTGAGTCTGCAGAGGGTTCCGGTGATGTGGAAGACATCATGCCTCGTCCCTGTACCAAAGACACCACGTCCCAGTGGCCCCCAGGATTACAGGCCCGTGGCACTGACCTCCCACATCATGAAGACCCTGGAAAGGCTCATCCTGGACCAGCTGCGACCCATTGTAAGACCACATCTGGATCCCCTTCAGTTCGCTTATCAGCCTCGTCTCGGAACTGAGGACGCCATCATCTACCTGCTCAATCGTGTCTACACCCATCTGGACCAGCCGGCGAGCACTGTGAGGGTCATGTTTTTTGACTTTTCCAGTGCTTTCAACACCATCAGGCCGACCCTCCTGGGTGATAAGTTAGCAGCGATGCAGGTGGATGCTTCTCTGGTGTCCTGGATTACCTGACAGGAAGACCACAATATGTACGTCTCCCACAGTGTGTGTCTGACAAGGTGATCAGCAACACAGGGGCACCACAGGGGACTGTCCTCTCCCCCTTCCTCTTCACCCTCTACACCACAGACTTCAGCCACTGCACAGAGACCTGCCATCTTCAGAAGTTTTCTGATGACTCTGCGGTGGTTGGATGCATCAGCAGGGATGATGAGACAGAGTACCGGGCTGTGGTCGACTCCTTTGTCACGTGGTGTGAGCAGAATCATCTGCAGCTCAACGTGGCAAAGACCAAGGAACTGATCGTGGACTTCAGGAAGACCAGGAAACACTTGACCCCTGTTTCAATCCAGGGGGTCAGTGTTGACACCCTCAAGGTGGTGTCGGAGAGGCGGATGCTGTCCAAGATAAAGACTATGTTGGATAACACCTCCCACCCACTCCATGACATGCTGGTCAGTCACAGGAGCACGTTCAGTGAGAGACTGAGATTACCGAAAAGCACCACTGAACGACACAGGAAATCATTCCTGCCTGTGGCCATCTCCCTGTACAACGCATCCACTTAACACACTGTTTGCTACAACTACACATGTTTCTTTTCTTTTCTTTTCCAACTATTTATTTATGAGTGACGTATGTATGTGTATATATGTATATATTGTACTATTCTTAGTTAGTGTATTGTCTGTCTTGTCTTAATGTTGGTTTAAAATGGAGCACTGTAACAAAAAATAATTTCCCCCAGGGATTAATAAAGTATTCTGATTCTGATTCTGATTACCTGTATACAGGAGTGTTAGTCAAGGAAGCTGCACAGGACTGGAAACCTGAGACGAGGGAACACTAAGCAGACGTGTTCCGTTTGCTTTCATTCAATATATTGAATTAAATCTATCCCAAAAAAGTCAATGTGAATTGTTACCTCAGATTTATTGGGTAAATTCTATAGATTAATTCTCTACAGTGTACTTAGACCTTCAGTTATGTTTTCTTTTCTCATTATTCATCACAATTTAACATTTAAAAAGTTTTAACAGATCTAATTTTATTTTCTTCTTCTCTATTATAAAAAATGTGTATGTATTTAAGAATGTTACCTGTGTGAGAGGCAGTGTGAGTAAAGATCCAACAGGTGGCAGCAGAGAAGTTAACTCATCCTCCACCAAAACAACGTTTCCACGTTTTTTTATGTGTAATGTGTTTACCTATGTGGTATAAGTACTTACAGACTGTAGTATAGTACTGTAGAACTAATATTTTTATAAAAGACAAATATTACCAGTGTTCTAAGTATATTTATGACTTTAGTTGTACCTGCATTAACTCAGTCCTTTTTGGCCACTTAAAAATGTCTTTATGGTTACATTTATGTCATTTCTATGCCGTTGGGCAGATCACTCTTTAAAAATGCAGTTTTGATGCCAATAAGACTTTTTAAAAAAATATATAAGTAAAGGAATCCGAGCTTTAGGCGGGGACGCTCTATACTTGTAAATGCTGTTAAAATGTTCTGTGTGGATTTCATGATGTAGATGACTGATTTATAATAAGTTACATAATTTCATGAATATATATAGTTCGTGTTTAAATGTCTTTTTTGAAATGTACATGTGTAAGGTGTAAGAGTGTCTCGTGAGAATACCCTTAACGAGAGCACACGAGACTTTTCATGGACTGCGAGGGAGCAGATGTCTCTCATGAAGCGATTTTAAGCTAAAGGTTTACTAAAAGAAAGGGCAATACAAGGACTTAAGGACCTCTTTTCAGGACAAGCAGCCAACGAGGTATTTGTCATTTGAGAAATGTTTTATTTGTGTTTGGACTTAATATGTGTACTGTAAAGTTGCTAATTGGTTTGTACTGTTCGCTCGTGACCAGTTCTCACGGCGTAATGGCGTATCGGCGTACTGGTGATGGTGAAGCTGAGGAGAGAAGGCCCAAGTAATAAACACCCGTTTCAAAGAACCGACCTGTGTCTGTGTTGTTGTGAAGAGAGCTACAGTGAGAACTCGCCTGCTCAACACGGGTAGGAGAGGACAGGATCGCCGCGGATGACGAAACGACGCGGATCCGGTGCATCACGTCAGATAAGCAGAGTGCATAACGCATATCTGCACAGCATTAACAAGCAACGGTGGTTAGACTGAGTTAAAGCGCTAATTTTCACGTTTAAAATCAGGAGAAGCTCTACCACAAAGTGAAGTTAAGGTGGTGTGAGAAGTGGTTAAATGTGGAAATTGCAACTAAGGGACTCATCTGTTAATCTTGCTTGCTTAATGTAGAGATTAATCCAATATGTTTGCATTTATAGTTGTTGTACATCACAAGGTTTATAGAACAAACAAGTAAATATTTAACAAGCTCACAGGTTATGAGTAATTTTGAGTTATACAAAATTTGCTGAGTTTTAAAGGGCACCTTACAGTGGGGCAAAAAAGTATTTAGTCAGCCACCGATTGTGCAAGTTCCCCCACTTAAAATGATGACAGAGGTCAGTAATTTGCACCAGAGGTACACTTATTTCATTTTATTTCATTTTTAACCTTAATTTATATTTTATTCCTTCCTAGTTAAATTTACCCTTTTTAATTTTTCATATTTATTTCCTATCTTATTCATAGCCTTTTCCTTTTTTGTTTTCTTTAGGTCACGAGCAGTTGTCCAAGCATTTCACTACATATCGTACTGTGTATGACTGTGTATGTGACAAATAAAAATTTGAATTTGAATTTGAATTTCAACTGTGAGAGACAGAATGTGAAAAAAAAATCCATGAATTCACATGGTAGGATTTGTAAAGAATTTATTCGTAAATTAGGGTGGAAAATAAGTATTTGGTCACCTCAAACATGGAAAATCTCTGGCTTTCACAGACCTGTAACGTCTTCTGTAAGACGCTTTTCTGTCCCCCACTCGTTACCTGTATGAATGGCACCTGTTTGAACTCATCATCTGTATAAAAGACACCTGTCCACAGCCTCAAACAGTCAGACTCCAAACTCCGCCATGGCCAAGACCAAAGAGCTTTCGAAGGACACCAGGAAAAGTATTGTAGACCTGCACCAGACTGGGAAGAGTGAATCTACAATAGGCAAGCAGCTTGGTGTGAAAAAATCAACTGTGGGAGCAATCATCAGAAAATGGAAGACATACAAGACCACTGATAATCTCCCACGATCTGGGGCTCCACACAAGATCTCATCCCGTGGGGTCAAAATGATCATGAGAACGGTGAGCAAAGATCCCAGAACCACATGGGGGGACCTGGTGAATGACCTGCAGAGAGCTGGGACCAAAGTAACAAAGGTCACTACAACGGCAGGGAATCAAATCCCGCAGTGCCAGACGTGTTCCGCTGCTGAAGCCAGTGCATGTCCAGGCCTGTCTGAAGTTTGCCAGAGAGCACATGGATGATACAGCAGAGGATTGGGAGAATGTCATGTGGTCAGATGAAACCAAAGTAGAACTTTTTGGTATAAACTCAACTCGTCGTGTTTGGAGGAAGAAGAATACTGAGTTGCATCCCAAGAACACCATACCTACTGTGAAGCATGGGGGTGGAAACATCATGCTATGGGGCTGTTTTTCTGCCAAGGGGACAGGACGACTGATCCGTGTTAAGTACAGAATGAATGGGGCCATGTATCGTGAGATTTTGAGCCAAAACCTCCTTCCATCAGTGAGAACTTTGAAGATGAAACGAGGCTGGGTCTTCCAACATGACAATGATCCAAAACACACCGCCGAGGCAACAAAGGAGTGGCTCCGTAAGAAGCATTTGAAAGTCCTGGAGTGGCCTAGCCAGTCTCCAGACCTCAACCCCATAGAAAATCTGTGGCGGGAGTTGAAAGTCTGTGTTGCTCGGCGACAGCCCCAAAACATCACTGCTCTCGAGAAGATCTGCATGGAGGAATGGGCCAAATTACCAGCTACTGTGTGTGCAAACCTGGTAAAGACCTGTAGTAAACGTTTGACCTCTGTTATTGCCAACAAAGGTTATGTTACAAAGTATTGAGTTGTATTTTTGTTATTGACCAAATACTTATTTTCCACCCTGATTTACGAATAAATTCTTTACAAATCCTACCATTTGAATTCATGGATTTTTTTTTCACATTCTGTCTCTCACAGTTGAAGTGTACCTCTGGTGCAAATTACTGACCTCTGTCATCATTTTAGGTGGGGGAACTTGCACAATCGGTGGCTGACTAAATACTTTTTTGCCCCACTGTATGTGAATTTTAAAGGGGTACTATGCTGATGTGAAAACTTGAAAACCTTTAGTAATGTAAATGATAAGGATTTAAGGTATTTCTAAGTACATTTACACTGTTATTGTATATTTGTGATAGGGTAATTTTTGTTGTTCTTGTCTGTTTGAAACTTAAGTTCAGTATTGAAGTCAACAGTGTGTTGGAAGACTCATACATACATTTATCAACCTTACTGGCTATTCAAATTAAGTTTATTGCAACTTTCACTTACACATAGTCCAGAAGAAATCTAGTTGAAGTTTAATAGCTGCACAATCACACAGCTATAATCTCAACATGTCTAACATAAGCAGAGAGACCTGCCATAAAGATGCTGAACAATCCGCTCAAGCTAAAGCTACTGGCACTGAATCTGCAGCAGAACTAGAGGGGCTTCGAAGAAGTGAGAGGGCGCGTACCCTAACAGAAAGGGGAAGAGCATACCAAGATGAGAGACTGAAACACATTCAACGCAAATACAAAATCATCTATGAGAAGTGGAGGTGTCATGCACGAATAGGCAAAGAGTTATTAAGTGGTGATGCTTCTAAGGATGAGTTAACTGAGCTTATTGAGAACATCAAAAGCACCTGTTCTGATGTAAAGGTAGTTTATGAGGAGCTGCGTCAAGCGCAAACCCCTGAACCAGACCTGCGGCGCAGGGTTGATACATGCATGTCATTCTCAGAATTTATTATTCAAAGAGCAGAGAGACAGCTTAAAGGTCATGAAGCAGATAAAGATGAAGAGTCTTGGCCTGATGCTGGATCTGTTCTAGGCTCAACAGGTTCTGTTTCTAGACCACTGTCTCGTCAAGGATGTAGTTCTACCCACTCTAGCAGCCACTCTGTCAAAAGATGCCCCCGCATCCTCAGGACCTTCTATCACTGTGCCATTGAGAGCATCCTCACTGGATGCATCACCACCTGGTATGGCAACAGCACCGCCTACAACTGCAAAGCTCTCCAGCGAGTAGTGCGGTGCTCTGAACGGATAATTGGAGGTGAGCTTCCCTCCCTCCAAGACATCTACAGGAAGCGCTGCCTGAGGAAAGCGGGGAGGATCATCAAGGACTCCAGTCACCCCAGCCATAAACAGACTACTTCCATCAGGAAGGAGGTTCTGCAGCATCCGGTCCCGTACCAGCAGACTGAGAGACAGCTTTTTCCATCAGGCCATCAGACTGCTGAACACTTCATAGACACCTCAGCTTCACTACGGGAACTGCAACACTATGCACTCCACACTGTATATAAATGCCACTTGTTTTGCACATATTCAACTCTGTATATTTTTATATATTTATTTATTATTATTATTATTTTTTTTTTTTACCATTTAATTTGTAAAAATGTGTATACACACACACACACACACACACACACACACACACACGTAGGATAATATTTAGTATACACATCCAGAAATGCATACACTATTATATATTGTACATATATTTATTAGTTTCACAGCAAGCATCTTCACGATCCTACTGGTCCGGAACCCCTCACTCCCAACCACATTCTAACCATGAAATCATCTGTAATTCTGCCACCCCCTGGACAATTCTGCAAAGAAGACCTCTATCTGCACAAAAGGTGGAGAAGAGTGCAGGTTTTGGCCAATGAATTTTGGCAACGATGGAAACGAGAATACCTGCTAAACCTCCAACAACGACAGAAATGGCAGAAGCTGTCACGAAACTTGCAAGCAGATGACATTGTAATATTAAAGGATGACAGTGCACCAAGGGTTGTGGAAGCCCTGCCCAGCGCAGATGGCAAGGTACGAAAGCTAAAGCTTCTGCTCAGTGACACTACCTTTGATAAGGGAAAACCAATCACTAAATCAGTTTACCTTGAGAGGCCTGTTCACAAAGTAGTTACATTACTTGAGGCCACCTAAAACACACGTAAAGCTAAATGACCTAAACTTTAATGTACACTCACACATCACTTCCTTATAATTTTCATTGAGGAAAATCTCTCATTTTAAGTCAATGAGTGATTTTGGTGGGAGTGTAAATGCTGTTAAAATGTTCTGTGTGGATTTCATGATGTAGATGACTGATTTATAATAAGTTACATAATTTCATGAATATATATAGTTCGTGTTTAAATGTCTTTTTTGAAATGTACATGTGTAAGGTGTAAGAGCTAGTGTCTCGTGAGAATACCCTTAACGAGAGCACACGAGACTTTTCATGGACTGCGAGGGAGCAGATGTCTCTCATGAAGCGATTTTAAGCTAAAGGTTTACTAAAAGAAAGGGCAATACAAGGACTTAAGGACCTCTTTTCAGGACAAGCAGCCAACGAGGTATTTGTCATTTGAGAAATGTTTTATTTGTGTTTGGACTTAATATGTGTACTGTAAAGTTGCTAATTGGTTTGTACTGTTCGCTCGTGACCAGTTCTCACGGCGTATTGGCGTAATGGCGTATCGGCGTACTGGTGATGGTGAAGCTGAGGAGAGAAGGCCCAAGTAATAAACGCCCGTTTCAAAGAACCAACCTGTGTCTGTGTTGTCATGAAGAGAGCTAGAATACTGACTGCTCGACATCGGCGGACAGATGGACTGTAATTGAACAACAACAATTGAACCCGTGTGTATGTTCACATCTTCAGTTTGATTATGTTACTTTACAGTAAACATATCAATTTACAGTCTATTTAGTTTAGATTTCACGTATTTCCAAATATCAATGAATATATCGAATTTTTCCTTTGATGGTTTATGATATAAGTTCTCTTAGGCAACTTCAGCAGAAAGGGTTAGGGTTTTTTAATTGATTTAAAGATTTAAATTGATGAAATCCCAGTCTGCAATTAATACAATACAAAATACTGCATAGAGTGCACTATACAGGTCATCGGATGTTCAAGATGGGCTTTACATCTTCCAACAACTGCTCACACTGTCAAGACAATACACCAGACAATTACATCCACGACCTTTGGTTCTGTCCACCAGTGCAGAAGTTTTGGAGCGGGATATGTGAAGACTTATCAAAGTGTCTGAAATGTAAAATTCCAACCTCCCCTTTAGTGTACTTGTTGGGCAAATTGGATGAGGTCACTACAGAAACTGATACAGTCCACATGGTTTTTACTATCCTTTGCATTGCCAATCTCCAACTGAGTAACGGAGGGCAAAACGGCTGGACACTGAGCCTGCTGAAGTGAAGTTGGGACACAAGTCCCAGGCAACACACCCTCTGCCAAGCTGGAGCTCATCTCATACTGTCGAGAGAGAGCATCAGCATTCCTATTACTGCGGCCTGAGCGATACTTGATCTCAAAATTGAATGCCGCCAGCTGGGAGGCCCACCTCTGCTCGGTGGCACCCAGCTTAGCTGAAGAGAGGTAACTAAGTGGATTGTTATCGGTGTAAACCACACACTTCTGCCCCAGCAGGTACTCCCGGAACTTCTCGGCCATGGCCCACTTGAGCGCAAGAAACTTCAGCTTCATGGAGCTGTAATTGTCCATATTGCGCTCATGTGGCCGAAGACCTCGACTAGCATAAGCCACTGGCCTAACAACACCTTCTACATCTTGGGAGAGAACTGCACCCAAACCACTGTGGCTGGCGTCAATCTCCAAGATAAATGGGCGGGTAAAGTCAGCATATGCTAGCACAGGTGCAGATACAAGCTTTGCTTTCAGGGCCTCAAAGCTCTCCTCACACCGAGGGGTCCAAATAGCACTCAAACTCTGTCCCGAGCCCTTCTTTGTATTTGTGCCAGCCGATTTAACCACCACTTGATGCAGGGGAGCCGCCAACGCAGCAAACCCCTCCACAAAGCGCCGGTAATAGCTGGCGAAACCCAAAAAGGATCGCAACTCTGACACGGAACGAGGACACTGCCATTTGGCTACTGACACCCTCACAGGAGATTACATGGCCCAAGTAGTTAACCTTCTGCTGGAAAAAGGCACACTTTTCTAACTTAGCCTTGAGCCCCTGTTGCTGCAGCCTTGCCATCACCATCTCTAGCCGTTGCAGGTGCTGAGAGACAGACAAGGAGAACACAATGATGTCGTCTAGGTACAGCAGTAATGACTGGCACTGCTGATCCCCGAACATCCTCTGCATTGGGCGCTGGAAGGTACCAGGAGCATTGTACAGCCCGAATGGCATACGATTCCACTCGAACAGGCCAAACGGCGTGCAAAAAGCGGTCTTGGGCTTATCCTGCTCAGAAACTGGCACCTGGTTGTACCCGCTGGCCAGGTCGATGGTAGAAAATCAGCATGCGCCAGCTAGGGCATCCAGACTTTCCTCGATGCGAGGTAAGGGGAAGGCGTCCTTCCTTGTTTTGCTATTCAGCAAACGATAGTCAACGCACAGACGGAGGCTTCCATCCTTCTTGTGGACCAACACGATGGGAGAGCCATAAGATGGTAAATGGTAAATGGCCTGGATTTATATAGCGCTTTACTAGTCCCTAAGGACCCCAAAGCGCTTTACATATCCAGTCATCCACCCATTCACACACACATTCACACACTGGTGATGGCAAGCTACATTATAGCCACAGCCACCCTGGGGCGCACTGACATAAGGACTGCTACTTTCCCTAATTACCTGGGCCTCCAGTAGCTGGTTGATATGGGCCCTGACAGCCTCATAATCATTAAGAGGAATTCGCCTGTACCTCTGCCGAACAGGTGCGTCATCGAGCAGCGGTATGTCGTGCGAAATGAGGTTTGTGCAGCCCAAGTCTCCCTCATAAGTGGAGAAAACAGAGCAGTACTTCTGCAAAAGTAACCGTACCTCATGTTGCTCTGCCTCAGCGAGAGCAGACAGGTCAATCGTATCCACCATCTCTTGAGCAGGACTGCTGGTTGTATGGGAGGAAACGGTAACGGGAAAAGAGTGTTCCTCGCTAACACCGGCAGGGAGGCTAACAACAGTAGCTTTGCTTATCACTCCCAAACGGGTCCACGGGTGGAGAACAGGGATGTAGGCAACGCCCTTATCCACCTGGACCAAACAAGGAGAGGCCAGCAACCCAACTGGCAACCCGGACTCAGAAGGCTCAAAAAGCACAGCCTGACCTGACAACTGCTGAAAACAGGTAGTGGCCACAAGTTGCATGACACCACCAGGTATCCGCGCGGCCCGCGGGCCCTGTACCTTAACGGTACCGACAGGGTCCTCTGGGGCTTGGGCTGCAGACTGGTGACACTGATGTAAGGCCTCCAAAACTGGTCTCGGTGCCTGTGACACAGAAGGAGAATTAAACAAGGAGCCACCGAAAGCCCCAAACAGTTCTTGATAACAGCGGCGGATTACGTTCATTCCTAAGATGCTAGGGACAGAGGGCGTAGCCCCAGGAGGGTCCTTCACTATAAGGATTCCACAAAAGGGAATTTCCTTGCCACACAGGAGTACGCTGAGCTCCAAATAGCCAATGTAAGGGATGGCCATTGGCAGCCCGAAGCTGTAGCCAATGGCATGACTGAAGGCGTTCTTGTCCCCAAGGGTCAAAATGTGCCAAAAAGAAACTTTCTGTGATGGTGGAAACCATGGACCCAGTATCCAACAAACAAGGGACAGTTACCCCACTAATCAGCACATCCATCTTTGGACACGATTAAATTAGCCTGCCAATCCTATCTTTCTGTGAGCCAGTGAACTCCCCACCTGAACTGTGACTCTGGAGCTCAGAGGACGCTAGTTTTCCGACTGGGTAGCGGGAAGATGATTGCCAACTGCGGCATAAGGAGGGCCTGAATCAGAACCTGCTCTAGGGCGGCGTGAAGCCCACTCCCCAGTGCACTCCCTAGCAAAGTGTCCTGGCTGCTGACACCGGCGTCAAATCACCGAGCCAGCCCGTGAAGGCTGAACACTTCTTCGGGGGTTCTGTAAAGAAACCACTGTCTCAGTGAGCTGATTTAACTGCTCTTTTTGGCGCTTTAGGAGTTCCTTTAGCTCACGCCACTCGGACTCGGGTGTACCAACAGGAGCGAACCTAGGGCTAGTGTGCACTCCACACTGGAAACCATATGCCGATGGTTGAGAATAGCCACGGTCGCAAACACCGCCTGAAAATCCTTCTCTTTCCCATCTAATTGCTTCCCCGCGCACCTCTAACAAGGTGGCAGTAGGCACACGGCGAACGTATTGTTTAAGCTCTCTGCAGAGAGCACTATCAACAACATGTTCTACAAATTGGTCTTGGAGCAACACCTCTGCGTTACGCATACCATCAGGTGCACTTTGTTTTACTTGCTCCATCAGAGCCATTAGCGCTAAGGAAAACTCCTGCAAAGTCTCTCCCTCCCGCTGTCTCCTCGAAAAGAAAGCCTGCTGCAGAGTGACATAGGACTGTGCATTGCCATACAGTTCCTTTAAAATGGTCAACACCCGAACAGGATCCCCTCGCTCTAAATTAGGGCGAAATTTGATCTCCTCCCTTGCTTCTCCCTCTAAATGGTCAAAAATAAAGAAAGCTTGATCAGCAACAGACAGGTGCCGGGCACGCATGCATGCTTGAACCTCTTCGACCCATTCAGCTATATTGATGCCCGTTCTACCATTGAACATGGGACATTTACGGTCCCTAATCACCACCACCAGACGCTCTGTAACGGCGGCCTGGCTACCAACATTTGGTATGCAACCAGCTGGTACGAAAGAGGACGACGCGGCCCCACCACCAGACTCGAGCACAGCGCCCCCATCCTGGCGCAATTGCTCATTATCTGCCCTTAACTGCGCTACCAAGTCTCTAAGTTGATGCAATTCTTCCTCCATAATAAATTTTGACCCAAAAAAAAGAAAATTAAATCAGCAAGGTGCTAAAATCCTACTACACTTCCTTCTACCTGGATACTGCTGTCTTGTCTATAATCACACTCTAAAACAAATAGAGCCTTCAAACAGGTGAACTAGGATCTTTGCAAAAAAAAAAAATAAAACAATTTACAAGACCAAACATCTACCTCAAATGTGCACTCTGTCGACAACGCCAAGTATGTGACCAAGTGGTCGGCGGGGTTATGAACAAAATAATAAACTTGACAACGCCACCTAGGGGAATTGCACCTCAGGAAATATATTTAAGAAAAATAGATAAAAGGAATAAAAGGAGTCCGCACAGATTCAAGGATGCACACTGAGGCAGGTTGGCTTCTGATATTAAAAAAGTTTTATTTATAGAAAAATTAAATAAAATATTAAAAATCAAGATGTAGCGTGATTGTTGACAGTGTCCTACAGTAAAAATGAAACAATCGTGGAACTTGGACTTACCAGCAGCCGTGGAACCAAAAGAAAATCACACAAAAAGAATCACTGCAGCCCACCCAGTGCTGTACAAAAGAAAGTGTGAAAACGACCCACCACCTGAGGTCCCAGGGCCACTGGCTCGTCCTCCGTTCACTGAAATAAAACACAGAAAAATATGTTAAAAGAATAAAAGGACACTGAGCGTCAGGCTTGCTACAGATCATAAAAAAACTAAAACACACTTTAATAACTTTAATAAAAGAAATCACACACGCACACACAGGAAAGGCTTATACCCCACGGGTCAAACTACCACTTGTGCTGGTAATAATTATTCTCAGGCGTAGGCCGCTCTGGCTCCCCACCGGCTGAGACCGGCAACCCAGGTGATTTAGAGTCCCAGCACGACACTCGGGCAGAGAGTCACTTCAGCCCGATCACAGAAGCATGGGTACGAGCAACAGTCCAAAATAAAATAGAAGAACACCAGGCGAACCAAAAAAAAAAAAGGGTAAGCCTACTTAATAAAAACAAGATAAGACAAGACAGCAGCTAGGCAGGCGTCTCGACTCTTTGCTTAAAAATCAGGCAGTTGGTCCCTGAGAAGGTGCGGCAGCAATCAAACCCTACAAACAAAAAAGGCAAAGATAACCTTAATCGTCTCTAATTTACAAATACTAGCAGCTATAATATAAGCGGGCTTACCCCAAGACTGGAGGCGCTATACTGTACGGTGAACGCAACTCACACAACTCACGCGTCTCTCCACCACAGCTGGAGTAACGAAAGAGAAACAGCCGCGCTATAGCGGGCCGCAGAATTATGACTACCAGTTACTGACTTTTGAGAGAAAGAGGTTGAAAGGAGGCCTACCTGTAGCAGTCACATAATCCGATTGTATCGGTAAATTAACCAATAGGCCAGCATTTACTGCTGTATCGCACCAGAAGCTCGGGAGGAATGATCCAACAAAAAAACCGGCTTCCCTTTATACAGGTAAACACCACCCTGTAATCAATATGCAGGTGGGTTCCTAATTAACCCAATCACATGATACAAGGAGCGAGTGCAGCGGAAAGAGAGCGAGGGTGGTAGAGCGAGCGAGAGAGAGAGAAAAAGAAGGGCGAGTAGCCCATCCGGCTACATCATGAACTGGAAAAATAAAAATAATCTTAACTCTAGCCAATACAGAAACCATCTAATAGATCACATTAGTCTCGAGACAGCCTCTACCGCCACATTACATCAATCCCTCTGGGCTACTTTGATCGGCTCCATCACCTAGCGGGGGTGGGGGGTCGATGTTTGGTCCCGCCTTCGCCATTGTGGTTGATGTGGAGGTAGGGACAGGCTTAGGTCGTCTGGAGAATCCCTAGGGACGTAATCACTGGATGGCTTAACCCAGGGGTTGTGGTCATAACCTGGTTAGTGACTCTGGTTGCTCTTGCGGCTGTGTGCAGCAGGGCTGGGGGAGGGTCTGTGCTGGCGGACATAGGTTACTGGCCTTGTAGTCTGGCTTCCCCTGAGTGGATCCGGGGCAGGCGTGGGGGCTTGGGGTTCGGGGGTGCTTCGCCTCCGTGCTAGGGCTCTGGCTGGGCCTTGGGGGCTTAGGTCCTTGTTGGTGCATCGCTGAGGTTGTGGGCCGGTGGGTGCACAGGGGCACAGCAGGGGGCCTCCTGCGCATCGGCCTAACTAGGGGGCTCTTCAACTGACAGGGAGTTTGTTCCATCCTTGCAGGAGTCCACTCTGCAGTTGGGGGAGAGTCACAGGAGAGGTGGAGAATAAACTTAAGCTGGGTGTCTGCTGTCTTGTGCAGTCTGGGAGATGACTGAATGTTAGGGTGGGTACAGTTTCCTCTGCGGTGGGGTGGGGTGGGCTGCCCCGGGTCCTGTTGCCGTAGGATAAGCCTGGGCTCCCTTGCCTTGGTGTTGCCGAAGGAGGGGGGTTGCCTACTGGGGTCAGTGGGGGAGCTGGCCCCAGGGAGGGGTATCTTGCTCCTCCCATCTTTTCTTCCCCATCCCCGGCTGCCTCCCTCTTCCTGCACCATCACACCCACCCACACAAGTAGGACTTGGGGTGCGGGTGTGTCACCAGTAGGGATGGGTACCGGTATCCGGTGCCATGATGGCACCGGTTCTGACATAAACGGTAGTAACCAGACCGAAAAGCAGCGCACATTTCGGTGCTTTATTTTGGTGCTTTTTTTTCCTGAGCTGTGATACACTTCTAGCCAATCATTTTACGTTTCCGAGGATAGTAGGCAGGTCCAGGTACGTACGTTCTTTTAGAGCAGAGCTATAGATTAAAAATGACCAAGGCGAAGCTGTCGAAGTCTGGCTGTACTTCACAGCAAAATATGCAAACTCTGCAGCCTGCAACAAGTGCTTTAAGGTGATGCTGTGATACTGTGCAAAGGAGCTAACACCTCAAATCTGATGAAACACCTGGCGACATATAGCGTTTTTTTTAAAAGCCGAAAAATCCGCAGCATTTGATAGCTTGCTGCGAGACCTCACACCGAGCACATCTACTGTGGGTGTGGTGCCTGTTATCGGACCCGGAGTTAGCAACATCCCCCAAAAACCCGAAGAGGAGAGTCCTGGCCCCTAGCCCTGCCAGTGTAGCAGAAATGATGAGAATGATGACGGCAGCAGCAGCCGTTCTTCTCTGCGTGAGTAGCTTCATGTTGTTCGTGTGTAATTTACGTTGAGTAGGCTAACCACGTTATTACATTAATGCACGTAAGGTGAACTAGCAAACATCATCATAGCTACATGCAGCTGTCTTCTTGTTTGATGGCAGATACTCCCTTCACCCTGGCCAAAAAGACTAAAATGACCAAAGAAAAAGTGGAAAACAGCTAAACATGAGAGGTTTTTGGACAAAGTTTGTGTTTTTTCCATTGATTAAGCACTGCTTCCAGCCAAGAGTGATACCATATATGCCCCATAGCTGCAGAAAAGGCTAACATTGTTATCTTTTTACAAAAAACCAGCTGAACATGAGAGGTTTTTGGACCAATTTTTTGTTCTCCATTCTTTAAGCACCGGTTTGAGCACTGTTTAAGCACCGGCACCGTTTCAAAAGTACCGGTTTGGCACCGATATCGGATAAAACCTAAACGATACCCATCCCTAGTCACCAGGGTGCAGGGGAGGCACCTGAACTCCCAGGCCTTCCAAAGGCCTATCTCCCCTCACCACACTCCCTGCCGGTAACTGGTGCCCTCAGAGGTCGGTGCGTTGGTGGTTCTTGGTGTTCGGGGCTGGGCGCTCAGGTATGTACCAGCTCACTCCCGGTGACTACCTGGCGGGGCCTGGTGCCTGTTGCTCGGTCAGGCCTCTTCCGGGGCAAAGGGGGCCCTCAGGCCTCCGGCTCAATTCACTCTGGCACAGCTGGCTGCCAGCAGAGCGGGCGGGCACACCACTGCAGCCCCCTCTGGCTTCTGTTCCGTGGCTACTGGGTGACCCCTCATATGGGGCTCTCCTCAGTTCATCCCAGGCGGGTGACACAGATGCCCCTCTGGTGGTCCTCCTTGGGCTCTCGCACTCTGGATGTCTGGAGCCTGGATCTCCTCCATGCCTGCTTCATGCCCTGGGGCACAGGGCTGTGGCTCTCTACATCCTCTAGCAGACCGTTACATGCGGAAATCTTTTGAATACAAGCGCGCTGATCCACACAGGTATGCACACGGATGTTCACTGTTCGTAGACATAAATTACACCTTTCTTGGCTGCTACTTCAAAGCACATTGTGCGCTGTCTGTCCTGCGTGTTGCACAAGAACACAAGAACATTGAATATTTAGTATTTACTGCTGTTTACACTTAGTTAGATTAGCAAGTGGTGGAGGCCAGCAGGTGGATGAAGGAAAAGGGACACAGAAGGAAAAGAGACCCAAGGCGGCCGCCGGTCCAAGTGTGAACTGAACTTCAGGTAAGAAGTTATGACCTACAGTCTCTCTGGGTCAGATATGCTGTCGGGGAGGAGACTGCGGAGTCTCCAGGCCAGGACCAGCAGGCTGAAGGACAGCTTCATCCATCAGGCTGTCAGGAAGCTTAACTCCCTCCCGATTCTGCCCCCTCTCCCCTCTCTCCTCCACGGTCTCACTGAACTCTGTCACACACACACACACACACACACACACACACACACACACACACACTCTCTGACTCACTCACTGGCCTGCACCAGTTACCAGTCATTTTGTGGAGCATTGGACTGCCATTACCTCATAAGACTTTGTTGTTACACTATCTCATACCGTACATTACTAAATCTCCATTTGCACTATTTGCCTATTTGCACTACTCTGCCTGGTTTGCACTCAATGTCATTTACCCTTATATTGTATATTGTATAGCTTTCTTGTTATATGTAAAATTGTATTATATTTATTTAATTTTTTTACTTTAAAATATTTTACTTGCATTTTTAATCACTCTTATATTTAAATGTTCATTTTCTATTTTATCTAGGGATTGAGAGTAACGAAGTTTCTATTCTCTGTATGTCCTGTACATGTGGCAGAATTGACAATAAAGTTGACTTTGACTTTGACTTTGAAATCAAGTTTAGGTGGAGTTTATTTTCGTTATTCTGACTTTTTCCGTACTGCGTGCTAGCTAGCATGACGGAGTTTCTATACAGCTGGGTGGGTGCTATGAAGTTAATGATGTTGAACTTTATTTTGTTCATAAGTTAGTAGAGTTGCCAACCGTCCCGTCTGGTATTCAGAGAAAATATTACGCGTTTCTTATTGAGGTGAAAAGGAACAGAGTTTGTCCCGTAATTCAGCTACAATGAAAAAGACACAAAGCTGAAGTTATTCTGTGTCTTTGCTGCACAGCTGCCTCTTCTTCTTTCATTCTCCCCCCCTCCCTCTCCCGTTTCTACTTCAATCATGAAAACTGATCAATGATCAGCTGATCGGCTTTTCTCTCTTGTTTGTTTATCGCTCACTTTGCGCCGAAAGAGGAAACCAGCGGATGTCGCGCTAAACAACAGCAGCACGTTTAAGCTTGATCAGCTGTTGTTAGAATTTATTTAATATTAATTTCTAGTATCAGCTGATGTTTGCTGGAGCCACAGCTGTAAAGCTGCTGGTCATGATATGGTTTGGTTATCTGGTGAGAGGGAAACATGAAGATGAAACCAGGAGATGTCCTTACTGAATCATCAGAGCTGAACAGGTGATGGCGAAACAGGTTTCCCTTTTAGGTGACATGAATGAGTTGAAGGGAAGTCATGAACTATTTCTGAGAGACAGATAACACCAGGATCCTTTTTTAGGTAGCTGACAGCTGGTAACGGTGCAGGGGCGGATCTAGCAAAGTGTTGCCAGGGGCCATGTAGGGCATTAAAAGGGAGAGGGGGGCACAAAGAAATACTTTTCTTTCTTATTCTCATTTAAAATGTCTAGCTTTTAAAAAATAATTATCTGAATCTTACAACAAACGATTGATAGATTGATGCATATATACCATCAAAACAGTGTACATCACTGTCACAACAGTGTTTATTTTCATTGAAAGGCTTTATGATTTTTCCTATAATGGTGGGCCGGTCTCTAGTCAAAATGCCCGGGCCAATTTTCTGTCCCAGTCCAGCCCTGTATGCAGCTCATCTGCAGTCTGGTGTTACCTACATCTTCCTATTCGAAAGGCAGAACTTCCAAGTTCTGAGTACAATAGAAAGCACCACGACTGCAGTTTTTGTGTTGGATGTAAAAGGCACACATGACGCTGTGACGTAGGCTAGAATCATGGCAGCAGTCAATGACGGTCCAGGCGTGGGATTTCTCTTGTGGAAATATGCATATTATCTTTTCCTGTCTATTGGTAGGTGGCACAGTGCACTTGTGGAAAGTAAGCAAGCTAGAAGACTGGCAAAGTTATGGAAGCAACACATTAACAAGAGAATTCTGAGTAAAACCAAAGTTACTTTCCCTAGTAGCTAGTTACTTTGAAAGTAACGAGTAACTTGAAGTAACTGAGTTACTTTTGAGAGAAGTAACTAGTAATGTAACTAAGTTACTATTTTAAAGTAACTTACCCAACACTGGCTGTACCAGGGTGGCTGTAGCTCAAGTGGCAGAGCAGGTCAGCCACTAATCAGTTGGTGGTTCGATCCCAGGCTGCATCCTGGCTGCATGCCAAATATCCTTGGGCAAGATACTAACCCCATGTTTGCCTACTGGTGGTGGTCAGAGGGCCCGGTGGCGCCTGTTTCCGGCAGCCTCGCCTCTGTCAGTGCGCCCCAGGGCAGCTGTGGCTACAATGTAGCTTGCTATCGCCAGTGTGTGAATGTGTGTGTGAATGGGTGAATGACTGAATGTAGTGTAAAGCGCTTTGGGGTCCTATGGACTAGAAAAGCGCTATACAAATGCAGGCCATTTACCAAATCAAATCAAATCACTTTTATTGTCACATCACATGTGCAGGTACACTGGTACAGCACATGTGAGTGAAATTCTTGTGTGCGAGCTTCACAAGCAACAGAGGTGTGCAAAATACAATAATGTAAACAGCAAAATACAAGAATGGCTACATCTGAAACTAATAAATATATGTACAATATATAATAGTATATGCATTTCTGGATGTGTATACTAAATATTTTCCTGTGTGTGTGTGTGTGTGTGTGTGTCTGTACACATATTTTACAAATTAAATAGAGTAAACAATAATAAATATATAAAATATACAGAGTTGAGACATGTGCAAAACAGTGGCATTACTGTACGGTATGTAGTGAATTGTTCACTTGAATTGTTCAAGTTCACTGCTGTAATAACTAATAATGATTAATATAATAACTATAATATTGGCCATATCATATTTACACTGACTTTAGTCTCATGAACAACATAATTTTTATTTACTAGCTAATCTTAAAATGACTGTTCAGTACAGAAATGAAGCCCAACAATCATGTTTTACAGTCATGTGGTCTCAGCCTCAGATACTTATTAAATCACACAAAGCTCGTGTAGAAACAAACGAACATTTCTCTCAAACAAAGCTGTGTGAAACGTTTCCAGCGGTTATTATCATGGTTGCTAGGCAACCTGGGCAGCGCGACGGAGCTCGACCGGCATTTCACAAGCCTCGCACTTCCGGCCTTAGCGGTCTTTGAGTACACGGCCCTTGTGGACCGTTAAGCAGAGGCGGAGCCAGACATTTGAAACACCCGGGGCTTAGCCCAAAAGGGTATGTGGGATTTTTTTTTTCCCTAGTTTTTTAATTGAGCAGCAAGGCAGAACAAAGTCGGAGTTGTATCAAGACACGAGGACTAAACCCCAATTCAACCAGACCCAGAACTGATCCGGAATTAAAACTGGACTACAACAGTTCAAAATCAGGACTACTTGGGACTTAACCAAGACAGAACCAGAATCAGAACTAGATGATAGTAGCACTAAAAATCATCATAGACTTGCACTACATTTATTTTCTAATTTTACCAAAGTACAATATTTAGATTGAGAAAAGTTTATATAATTATTTAGCCTTGTTGTGCAAACAAGCCTGCATAACTTAATAAATATAGAATTTGAAAAATAACAAACCTAAAAAGAAACACTAGGTACGAGATACATGAGGACCTGTGATACGGTGATACTTCTGATAAACAACCATTTGACTAACATGTGAGTCTCACCTGCTCTTGTTCATCTCTGTTCTGTCCTCATTCTCCTCTCTGTTCCTCTCTCTCGCTCTTTGTGCTGACAATCATCAAATATACAGACATTTACAAACTATTCAGATAAAAACACAAACACTTTTTTAATTGTAACATCAAATCAGACTAAATGTTTATTTTTTTTAGATTGATAAATATAAAAAACATGTTTGTTAACTTTAAGAGTAAAGAGAGAAACTATCTGTATTTCTTAATTGCAAATGGCACAAAATTGTATTCAAAACTGAGCCACCCTTATGGAGCTCCACAATTCTTTTTCTGGTGTTTTGGTTGACATCTCTTGATTTTCCCATGTCAAAGAAACAGGCTCTGTGTTTTGCCTTATATGCATCCACAGGTGTGCCACCAATTTACTCACATGGACTCTACGAACCTATCAGAAGCTTCTTCAGCTCAGAATGGAATCGTCTGGAGTTTTCTTATTAATTAACAATAAACTTAGTGTACATGTACTCCTAAATTTGATGAAAGTGATAAAAAACAGAAAGCTCTGTCTCTCTTTATTCTGACATTAACTAATTCAAAATATATTTCAATATTTATCTAAAACAAAAGTTTACTCTAAATTGATGTTGTGCAGTAAAAATGTTTTATGTTTTCTCCCTAAAGTGTAAATATCTGGTTACAAATGTGAATATCCTGCTGTGTACTGAAATCCCTCTTGTTTTGCATAGAAATATACTGAACAACATACAAAGCATAATATATAAAATAACATTTACCTGAGTTTTTTCTTTGAAAGAACCCTCGAATGTCCATTCTTATGTTTCAGTACATAACTGAAACCGATTTAGTCGGGGAGGGTAAGAACTGAAAATATGAAATAAACAGATGTAAGCTAAGACTCTCTAAAAAAAATAGCATTTGTTCGGCTTTTCATTTCGCCATTTGTTGATTCACTTGAAGAGCAAGTAACGTAATATTGGTCAAGTGATCAGTTTGATATCAATCTTTCGTGATGCACCGTCATATTTACATTATTTGTACGGTACGAATGATTTGCTTTGGTACCTGGTCAAACTTAAGCTCTCCTTAGTATGGCTGGCTCCGTCTCTCCAACAGCGCACTGACGGGCAGCAGCTGCCCCGCCCCCTCGCTCAGTCGCTTAGTGCCTGAGCTTGGATCATACCAATATCAGGGGGGGATTCACGCACAGTCGTAAATTCCCACAGTGTGCACTATGTGCTTCGAATATTGTGTGTACTTTTTGTTTTATACAGTTGTCAGCCAGGCATCTAACTATGAAAAAATTACACTCCAAAAGACCCCGGGCTTCTGACAAAACAATCCGGGCTTAAGCTCAGTAAGCCACCCCCACGCTCCGCCCCTGGTTTGAAACTGAAAAATGGTTTGAAACCGAAAAAAAATGGATTGAAACCGAAAAAAAAAAATTGTAAGCGAAAACAAAAAAATTACAATTTCAATTAATTGTTTTTCACTATCAATTTTTTTTCGGTTTCAATACAAGATTTTTCAGTACATTTATTTCAGTTACAATATTTTTTTTCGGTTTCAATATTTTTTTTCGGTTCAAGGTGGCATCGTTCTGATTCCATATTGTCCTCCCCACGATGACGTTTTCATCGAGGCCAAGGAAAAGAGTTTAGGAAAAGGAGATTGGCGCTACTTTTGAAATAACACTCCACTGGGTTACGTTGTGCAGCTGAGTCACGTGACCGCACAGCAACAAATCACAGCGCAGTCAGATAAAGGGGGCGGAGCAAAGTGTGTGCAGGAGAGGAGTCGAGCAGAGAGAGCTGCTTTTCAATGAAACGGTTGTAAAGTAGTAAACTTACAGGAACATATGCCACTACCAACGTTTGGATCGATATCTGCATCGATCTGCACACCCTTGTCTCCTGGATCGTAGCTGAGATCAGCGTGAACCACGTGGGTCTCTGCTCCCTGATCTGTTTCCTGTGTTTGGAAAGACTTCCAGCTTCATCACGGAGTTTCTCTCGGTTTGTGGGCTCGTCTAAAGGTAAGCATCGAGCTAACTTTAATGTGGGTTCAGTTTATGCTGAGTTTAGCTCTGTTGAGAATAATAGATTGCTTGGTAGACATTGGAGTTAGACAGACTGTAGAGTTTGTGATTGCTTGCAACATCATAATATGGCGGTTGCTGGGGGAAAGAATACATAAAGAAAAATAGTCTTGGAATATGAACAAAAGGATGGGGTGCAGGGCAGGAGAACAACCAGCCCCCACCCCCAGGACATGAAGCCACAGGTACAAGCGTGGGGGAGCGCAACTCCAGGGTGAGAGTAGTGGAAGCTTGCTGAGAAGGAGGCCAAAGGGCTTTGGAGCGTGATGTCACAGGGGTGGGCGTGGAAAGGATTTTGGCCTGACGCGCCATTTTCTGGGGCAAAGCTCAAGTATGGGCTCAAAATGTGATCATAAATATTTTGTACTTGTAAATCAGGATTTGTATGTGTATGTGTTTACGACTGTGCGTAAATCCTAATATTGGTATGATCTGAGCTCAGGCACTAAGCAGGACGGGGCAGCTACTGCCTGCGAGTTAGTGAATGGTAAATGGCCTGTATTTAGAGAAACTGTTTTTGTTCATCTGTTTATTTTTTTATGAGCTTTGTTTGATTTGTTGAGTATCTGAGGCTGAGACCGTAAAAACATGATTGTTGGCCTGTATTTATATAGCGCTTTACTAGTCCCTAAGGACCCCAAAGCGCTTGTAGCCACAGCCACCCTGGGGCGCACTGACAGAGGCGAGGCTGCCGACATTGGCCCTCTGACCACCACCAGTAGGCAACGGGTGAAGTGTCTTGCCCAAGGACACAATGACCGAGACTTTCCAAGCCGGGGCTCGAACCGGCAACCTTCCGATTACAAGGCGAACTCCCAACTCTTGAGCCACGATCGCCCCGCAGTGACGATGTGATGGGATTTCCAGCTCTTTCAGCTCGGCTCACTAAAAAGAGCCGGCTCTTTCGGCTCCAAACCTGCTCTTCAGGTTGTTTTGTTGCTTTAATTAATTTATTATTAACAATAATATAAAATTATGCACAAAAGGAATTACTAATGTAAAAAAAGTGGTTTTATTTATATATGTTTATATATAAATATATGCGGTGGCCCCTAGAGACAAAACACGTACAAACTCCAAAACACATTTCTAGCGTTAACTGAACTTTCAAAACAGCTGCCTAGATCACTTAAATTACACAATTGAAAGCATGTGTGTATTGTTTGTGTATTTATACACAAGCACTCATATATATTCAAATAATTTAAAAAAAAGTTCATTTACCTGTTACTACCACACACCAAATCCGGTCGTTGGTACTTGCTGGCTTGTGTAGCCACTAGGTAACAAAAGCTCAACACTGCGCCCGAGCATCCTGGAGCACTTCTGTTGTGTTTTGTACGTGTTTTGGAGTTTTTACATGCTTTGTCTCTAGGGGCCACTGTAAATATACTTTTATTTATTCACTCCACACAAAATGTAATAAATAAATAATATAATACAAAAGCCAACTATTTACATTTCAACTTTTAACTATTTAAATTTTCAGCTTTTTTCCTTTTAAACAAATTTAAAGTGAAACAACACAAAACACTGCAAACCACAACACAATTAAATATAAATTAAAATATGAAAACAAAAAGAACATGCATACTCTCTGCCATTTGGGCCTGCATGAATAAACTTTCTGAATTCTTTATCATCCGCAACTGAATATAGTTTTGGATGATTACTATACCTTTCTAATGTGACGTTGATGTCCCTGGCTGTTTCCCTCCGGCTCTGTTCCTGTGTTACTGCCAGTGTAACTACTGCCCCTCCCCCCTCTTTCCAGCGCAAAGCACAAGGCTCGCGTGCGGAGTGACGCGGAAAAAAGTGCGAGAGAGAGAGAGAGAAAAAAACGGGCTCCCAATAAGGAGCCGGCTCGCGTCATTCACTCCAAAGAGCCGGCTCTAAGAGCCGTTTCGTTCGCGACCGACACATCACTACTGCAAGTGCGCTGTTGGAGAAACAGAGCTAGGCAGACAGAGGAGAACTGAAGATTGACCAGGTACTAGAGCAGGGCGATATGGCCAAAAATATTTATCACGATATATATTTGAAAATTTGCGATAACAATATAACTCACGATATAATTGATGCGAGACAAAATACAACTCCACAACATTACTAGCGCAAAAAGACAACCTTTAAATATAATATATAAAAATATAATAATAACTTTTTAGGTATATGTACAAGTAGCGGTAATTACAAGTACGAAACATGTACTGTGCTTCATAAATGAGTAACAAATGTAGTACATAACGATAACCTACAGCACACCAGAAAAATAGATTCAGACTACCTTTTAGGCTCAGGTGCAGTGACACGGCTTTAACAAGAAGAAAAGTCAGTCATTCACCACCATCTTCCTGCGCACTAAAACCACCAAAGTCCTCTTCTCCAGTGTCGGATAGGAACAGGCTCAGAATGGCTACGTCATCCACTCTCAGCTTCTTTCCTTCATTGTCACTTACAAAACCAAAGAAATCCTCGTTGTCAGTGTCGGAATCGAACACCCTCAGAAGGGTCGTGGCAGTGTCCTCCTCTCCATCATGCAGCAGTCCAGCCCTTCGACATCCGTTGGTGATCATGGATGTTTTCACACTTTTCCACACTGTCAGATTCCAACGGTGGAGTTGAGCATACAGTGGGGCAAAAAAGTATTTATTCAGCCACCGATTGTGCAAGTTCCCCCACCTAAAATGATGACAGAGGTCAGTAATTTGCACCAGAGGTACACTTCAACTGTGAGAGACAGAATGTGAAAAAAAAAAAAATCCATGAATTCACATGGTAGGATTTGTAAAGAATTTATTCGTAAATCAGGGTGGAAAATAAGTATTTGGTCAATAACAAAAATACAACTCAATACTTTGTAACATAACCTTTGTTGGCAATAACAGAGGTCAAACGTTTACTATAGGTCTTTAGTGGGCAGGGATAGCTCAGTAGGTAGAGTGGTGGCCCCATGATCGGAAGGTCGGGGGTTCGATTCCCGTGAACAGCTACCCTGAGGTACCCCTGAGCAAGGTACCGTTCCTACACACTGCTCCCCGGGTGCCCAGTGGCTGCCCACTGCTTCACTGAGTGAATGGGTTAAATGCAGAGAGGGATTTTCCCCACGGGGACCAATAAAGTACACTTTCTTCTTCTACCAGGTTTGCACACACAGTAGCTGGTATTTTGGCCCATTCCTCCATGCAGATCTTCTCGAGAGCAGTGATGTTTTGGGGCTGTCGCCGAGCAACACGGACTTTCAACTCCCGCCACAGATTTTCTATGGGGTTTAGGTCTGGAGACTGGCTAGGCCACTCCAGGACTTTCAAATGCTTCTTACGGAGCCACTCCTTTGTTGCCCGGGCGGTGTGTTTTGGATCATTGTCATGTTGGAAGACTCAGCCTCGTTTCATCTTCAAAGTTCTCACTGATGGAAGGAGGTTTTGGCTCAAAATCTCACGATACATGGCCCCATTCATTCTGTCCTTAACACGGATCAGCCGTCCTGTCCCCTTGGCAGAAAAACAGCCCCATAGCATGATGTTTCCACCCCCATGCTTCACAGTAGGTATGGTGTTCTTGGGATGCAACTCAGTATTCTTCTTCCTCCAAACACGACGAGTTGAGTTTATACCAAAAAGTTCTACTTTGGTTTCATCTGACCACATGACATTCTCCCAATCCTCTGCTGTATCATCCATGTGCTCTCTGGCAAACTTCAGACAGGCCTGGACATGCACTGGCTTCAGCAGCGGAACACGTCTGGCACTGCGGGATTTGATTCCCTGCCGTTGTAGTGACCTTTGTTACTTTGGTCCCAGCTCTCTGCAGGTCATTCATCAGGTCCCCCCATGTGGTTCTGGGATCTTTGCTCACCGTTCTCATGATCATTTTGACCCCACGGGATGAGATCTTGTGTGGAGCCCCAGATCGTGGGAGATTATCAGTGGTCTTGTATGTCTTCCATTTTCTGATGATTGCTCCCACAGTTGATTTTTTCACACCAAGCTGCTTGCCTATTGTAGATTCACTCTTCCCAGTCTGGTGCAGGTCTACAATACTTTTCCTGGTGTCCTTCGAAAGCTCTTTGGTCTTGGCCATGGCGGAGTTTGGAGTCTGACTGTTTGAGGCTGTGGACAGGTGTCTTTTATACAGATGATGAGTTCAAACAGGTGCCATTCATACAGGTAACGAGTGGGGGACAGAAAAGCGTCTTACAGAAGACGTTACAGGTCTGTGAAAGCCAGAGATTTTCCATGTTTGAGGTGACCAAATACTTATTTTCCACCCTAATTTACGAATAAATTCTTTACAAATCCTACCATGTGAATTCATGGATTTTTTTTTCACATTCTGTCTCTCACAGTTGAAATTCAAATTCAAATTCAAATTTTTATTTGTCACATACACAGTCATACACAGTACGATATGTAGTGAAATGCTTGGACAACTGCTCGTGACCTAAAGAAAACAAAAAAGGAAAAGGCTATGAATAAGATAGGAAATAAATATGAAAAATTAAAAAGGGTAAATTTAACTAGGAAGGAATAAAATATAAATTAAGGTTAAAAATGAAATAAAATGAAATAAGTGTACCTCTGGTGCAAATTAATGACCTCTGTCATCATTTTAAGTGGGGGAACTTGCACAATCGGTGGCTGACTAAATACTTTTTTGCCCCACTGTAAGGTGCCCTTTAAAACTCAGCAAATTTTGTATAACTCAAAATTACTCATAACCTGTGAGCTTGTTAAATATTTACTTGTTTGTTCTATAAACCTTGTGATGTACAACAACTATAAATGCAAACATATTGGATTAATCTCTACATTAAGCAAGCAAGATTAACAGATGAGTCCCTTAGTTGCAATTTCCACATTTAACCACTTCTCACACCACCTTAACTTCACTTTGTGGTAGAGCTTCTCCTGATTTTAAACGTGAAAATTAGCGCTTTAACTCAGTCTAACCACCGTTGCTTGTTAATGCTGTGCAGATATGCGTTATGCACTCTGCTTATCTGACGTGATGCACCGGATCCGCGTCGTTTCGTCATCCGCGGCGATCCTGTCCTCTCCTACCCGTGTTGAGCAGGCGAGTTCTCACTGTAGCTCTCTTCACAACAACACAGACACAGGTCGGTTCTTTGAAACGGGTGTTTATTACTTGGGCCTTCTCTCCTCAGCTTCACCATCACCAGTACGCCGATACGCCATTACGCCGTGAGAACTGGTCACGAGCGAACAGTACAAACCAATTAGCAACTTTACAGTACACATATTAAGTCCAAACACAAATAAAACATTTCTCAAATGACAAATACCTCGTTGGCTGCTTGTCCTGAAAAGAGGTCCTTAAGTCCTTGTATTGCCCTTTCTTTTAGTAAACCTTTAGCTTAAAATCGCTTCATGAGAGACATCTGCTCCCTCGCAGTCCATGAAAAGTCTCGTGTGCTCTCGTTAAGGGTATTCTCACGAGACACTCTTACACCTTACACATGTACATTTCAAAAAAGACATTTAAACACGAACTATATATATTCATGAAATTATGTAACTTATTATAAATCAGTCATCTACATCATGAAATCCACACAGAACATTTTAACAGCATTTACAAGTATAGAGCGTCCCCGCCTAAAGCTCGGATTCCTTTACTTATATATTTTTTTAAAAAGTCTTATTGGCATCAAAACTGCATTTTTAAAGAGTGATCTGCCCAACGGCATAGAAATGACATAAATGTAACCATAAAGACATTTTTAAGTGGCCAAAAAGGACTGAGTTAATGCAGGTACAACTAAAGTCATAAATATACTTAGAACACTGGTAATATTTGTCTTTTATAAAAATATTAGTTCTACAGTACTATACTACAGTCTGTAAGTACTTATACCACATAGGTAAACACATTACACATAAAAAAAACATGTGGAAACATTGTTTTGGTGGAGGATGAGTTAACTTCTCTGCTGCCACCTGTTGGATCTTTACTCACACTGCCTCTCACACAGGTAACATTCTTAAATACATACACATTTTTTATAATAGAGAAGAAGAAAATAAAATTAGATCTGTTAAAACTTTTTAAATGTTAAATTGTGATGAATAATGAGAAAAGAAAACATAACTGAAGGTCTAAGTACACTGTAGAGAATTAATCTATAGAATTTACCCAATAAATCTGAGGTAACAATTCACATTGACTTTTTTGGGATAGATTTAATTCAATATATTGAATGAAAGCAAACGGAACACGTCTGCTTAGTGTTCCCTCGTCTCAGGTTTCCAGTCCTGTGCAGCTTCCTTGACTAACACTCCTGTATACAGGTAATCAGAATCAGAATACTTTATTAATCCCTGGGGGAAATTATTTTTTGTTACAGTGCTCCATTTTAAACCAACATTAAGACAAGACAGACAATACACTAACTAAGAATAGTACAATATATACATATATACACATACATACGTCACTCATAAATAAATAGTTGGAAAAGAAAAGAAAAGAAACATGTGTAGTTGTAGCAAACAGTGTGTTAAGTGGATGCGTTGTACAGGGAGATGGCCACAGGCAGGAATGATTTCCTGTGTCGTTCAGTGGTGCTTTTCGGTAATCTCAGTCTCTCACTGAACGTGCTCCTGTGACTGACCAGCATGTCATGGAGTGGGTGGGAGGTGTTATCCAACATAGTCTTTATCTTGGACAGCATCCGCCTCTCCGACACCACCTTGAGGGTGTCAACACTGACCCCCTGGATTGAAACAGGGGTCAAGTGTTTCCTGGTCTTCCTGAAGTCCACGATCAGTTCCTTGGTCTTTGCCACGTTGAGCTGCAGATGATTCTGCTCACACCACGTGACAAAGGAGTCGACCACAGCCCGGTACTCTGTCTCATCATCCCTGCTGATGCATCCAACCACCGCAGAGTCATCAGAAAACTTCTGAAGATGGCAGGTCTCTGTGCAGTGGCTGAAGTCTGTGGTGTAGAGGGTGAAGAGGAAGGGGGAGAGGACAGTCCCCTGTGGTGCCCCTGTGTTGCTGATCACCTTGTCAGACACACACTGTGGGAGACGTACATATTGTGGTCTTCCTGTCAGGTAATCCAGGACACCAGAGAAGCTCTTTGGTCTTGGCCATGGCGGAGTTTGGAGTCTGACTGTTTGAGGCTGTGGACAGGTGTCTTTTATACAGATGATGAGTTCAAACAGGTGCCATTCATACAGGTAACGAGTGGGGGACAGAAAAGCGTCTTACAGAAGACGTTACAGGTCTGTGAGAGCCAGACATTTTCCATGTTTGAGGTGACCAAATACTTATTTTCCACCCTGATTTACGAATAAATTCTTTACAAATCCTACCATGTGAATTCATGGATTTATTTTTCACATTCTGTCTCACACAGTTGAAGTGTACCTCTGGTGCAAATTACTGACCTCTGCCATCATTTTAAATGGGGGAACTTGCACAATCGGTGGCTGACTACCGTATTTTCACGACCATAAGACGCACTGTGCTAAAAGGCGCAGTCTCAGTTATGTGTGCCATTACTGTATTTAACACACACATAAGGCGCACTGGATCATAGGGCGCATACAAGTACCGTATGCGTATTTAAAAATAAAGCGGGAGCAAACCTGAGTTCGGTACCTTACTCACATTTTTATTACCAGTAATCGTCATCATCAACAACACACAAGCATACAAGTGTGCGTATTTAAAAATAAAGCAGGAGCAAAACAAAGTTTGGTACTCACATTTTTATCATCAATCAAACCCATCGAAGTCCTCATCCTCTGTGTCTGAATTGAACAGCTGCGCTAAATCTCCATCAAACATGCCAGGTTTACTTTCCGTGCCGTGCGGCTCCTCGGAAATGATGCCGGCTTTTGCGAAAGCTCGAACAACAGTGCCAGCAGCCATCTTAGCCCAAGCATCTACAATCCATTGGCAAATTGTGGCGTAACTCGCCCGGCGCTGCCTTCCACTCTTGGTGAAACTGTGGTCTCCATCGGTCATCCATCGCTGGATGTGTTTGTCGCCGATGTGTTTGCTGCAGTAGGAGCGGACGATGGCCAGCTTTTCCTTATAATCCGCTGGAAGTTGCTGCGCTACCGTAGTCCTGGTCCAGATGGAAAAATGGCACCGTTTCATAAAAAGTGAAAGTGAAACTGCTTTTAGCCGAATGGTGACCGTCGAAAAGCTTCTCCCGCTCGTTCTTTGCTCGATGATCGCCTTATGTCCGCGGAAACTCAGCTGCATATTCTTGACCTGTCGGAGCTTGTTTTCCAGCTTCCTCCACTTGCGACCCATCGATTCATTAATCTTAAATTCTCTCGCCGCTGCTCGATTTCCATGTTCCTCCGCGTAGCTGATGGCCTTCAGTTTAAACTGTGCTTCATAAGCGTGTCTCTTTGCCATTTTCAGGGTTGTTAAAACAACGGTGTCCTGCATAACGCACATGCCTGTTCTTTTATACAGGTATGTGCAATAAAGTCAACGCACACACTTCACCCTTTAGCGTTCTCATGGTGTTCTCTACTACGTCCTCCTTACAACACAAAGGGCGCACTGCGCTATAGGGCGCGCTGTACTTTTTGAAGAAAATCTAAGACTTTTAAGTGCGCCTTATGGTCGTGAAAATACGGTAAATACTTTTTTGCCCCACTGTATTTGTGTACATGACAGCATTGCTGTCCAGCATTGTGTTTATCAAAACTCTTTTTACAAATCCTGCTGTGTGTGTGTGTCCCCCAGGTGATTAACAGGAGGAGAAGAGTCTGGTGGTGCAACGGAGGAACAATTTCATCCATTTGGACTCAGCTCAGCCACTACAGAGGAAACAATCAATGACTTCAACACAAAAGGTGAGAAAAATATCACAGTTACAATTAGGGATGCACCGATACTGGTATTGGGTATCGGGGCCGATACTGTAAAATGTGTGTGTACTCATACTTGTAAAAGTTAAGCGATACCATGAACCGATAATAATATAGCCCGGATGGGAATTTGGGAGTAGATACTCATAATTCCCATGGACTTAAACGCCACGGTAACATAAGGTGTTCACAGTTGATGTTATGTGATGTAACTGTACCCAGAATGTAATTTGCCCTGTAATATGTCACAAGGTAAATACAGGTAATTAGAGCAATCAAACTGTTATGTTAATCATAAAGTATTATTTTATGGTATGTAACTCTGAATGGAGTTTAAATATTGTTCAGAGTTCTAATTTTCTGGAGGCCCGTGAAGGTAGCATAAAATGGGACCTGTGTATCTGTTGCAATGGAGGAGGAGAAGAGAACGGCATAGAGAGATGCACGAGGTTAGCTGAACCAAAGTGAGAGACTGGGCTAGTTTTACTGAGGTTAACTAGCACAAAAGAGTGTGTGACTAGAAAGCTAACCGTGTGAGAGCTTCGCAACAGAGTGTGGGTGAAGTGACTTTTTGTTTCAACGGTCGCACCACCGTGGAGTGGATTTAGTGTGGGACTGGTGAACGGTGACCTACCGAGCAACGGAACTGTAAGTCAGACTTTTGTGCTCTTACTGGGGAGAAGAGGATTTTTCTCCATCATCTGGCGTGAGCAGAAACAGGCCTGCAACAAGTGTGAATGTGAGTGTGTGTGAGGCCCATGTGTGAATATTGTGTGTTTAGTGGATTTATATAACGTGTTTTGGAGTGTATATTAGTGAGTCACTTACCAAAAGGTGATAACATAAGTTGGGTTGTGTAATATAATTTGAAAGGGAATTATTTCATTTATACAGTACAGTGTATTTCATTTGGTTAAGGAATTGGAATATTATTTGAGTTTAAAAAAGGGAAGTGTTGTGATGTGTTCAGTAAACGTTTCGTTTGTGTTAAAGAGTTGTCTGGGGTCGTTTCTTTACTACTGGTTAAGTTTAACTTGTGTGTGGTTGAAGTATCGGTTTTTGTACTCAATATCTGCAAGTACTCAGATCCAAGTATCGGTATCGTATCGGTTTGGAAAAATGGGTATCGTTGCATCCCTAGTTACAATATTGCTCCAACTGTGTGCACAGCTGGTGTGTTTTTAAAAACATGTTAACAGCAGCTTTATCTTTTGCATCCTGGGCTCCTCCATATATACAGAATCTACATTCACAACCGAAAACCACAGAAGTTACAAGAAAATACAAAGATCATATTTTATAAGCACACCTTGAAACAACAATATCATCAGTTGAACTTGAAATTTCTTATGCGTAAAGGATTTTCTCTGCTGATCAATATTTCTTCAATAATGTCATTTTCATTACAACTCTCATTGTAGCATATCATTGTAATGTGATACTGTCACCAGAAGGTGGTGGAAACACACCAACAATGTGTTTGTTGACATGTTTGATTCCACTAATGGAGGGAGTTTCAGTTTGTTCCACGACTGCATTTCACTCACTGCCTCTGTTTGTATCTCTGTCACTGCAGGACCAACATGGAGCGAGAAGTCAGCGCTCTCAGGAGGCCGACAAACCTCACAGAAGAAAAGGAGAGAAAACCTACAGCTGTGATGAGTGTGGGAAGTATTTTACCCAGGCTGGAGACTTAAAAAGACACCAACTCATCCACAGTGGAGTTAAACCTTACAGCTGTTACTTGTGTGGAAAGTCTTTTACCGGGGGTGGAAACTTAAAAAGACACCAACTCATCCACACTGGAGTTAAACCTTACAGCTGTGACTTCTGTGGAAAGTCTTTTACCCAGGCTGGAGACTTAAAAAGACACCAAGTCATCCACAGTGGAGTTAAACCTTACAGCTGTGACTCGTGTGGAAAGTCTTTTACCCTGGCTGGACACTTGAAAAAACACCAACTCATCCACAGTGGAGTTAAACCTTACAGCTGTGACTTCTGTGGAAAGTCTTTTACCCAGGCTGTAAGCTTAAAAAGACACCAACTCATCCACAGTGGAGTTAACCCGTACAGCTGTGACTTGTGTGGAAAGTCTTTTACCGGGGGTGGAAACTTAAAAAGACACCAACTCATCCACAGTGGATTTAAACCTTACAGCTGTGAGTTGTGTGGAAAGTCTTTTACCCAGTCTGTAAACTTAAAAACACACCAACTCATCCACAGTGGAGTTAAAGCGTACAGCTGTGACTTGTGTGGAAAGTCTTTTACCGACGGTGGAAACTTAAAAAGACACCAACTCATCCACAGTGGATTTAAACCTTACAACTGTGAGTTGTGTGGAAAGTCTTTTACCCAGGCTGGAAGCTTAAAAAAACACCAACTCATCCACAGTGGATTTAAAGGACACAACTGTGAGTTGTGTGGTAAGGCTTTTGCTCTAAATAGCGACTTACACAGGCATCTAGTTACCCACTCTGGAATTAAGGCGTAGAGCTGCGACTTTTGTGGAAAAAGTTTCAGTGACAAACAGTACCAGAATATTCACCTACGGATTCACACTGGAATTGATGTTTCCTGCTGTGATCAGTGTGGGAAACTGTTTGCAACAGATGCACAGTTACAACAACACACTGAGGAGAGACCTTATAAATGTGACCTGTGTGAGAAGACTTTTAAAGCTCCAAATCAGCTGAAAAGCCACCAACAGATCCACACCAGAAAGTAACTCTAGAAGTGCAGTTACTGTGAGGATGTATTGATTTTTTATCTTGTAATTTTAACCTGATTGTTTGGAACAAATATGATCAGTAAACTTATGGAGTTATACTGAATGAACTGTTTGTAAAAATGACGACTTATTTTCACTCAGTAAGCTGAGTGTTGTAATGTAAACAGTAAAATGTAATTGGACGTTGGCAGAGATGCTCTTTGTTTCAGGCGACGTTCAGGATAAAAACATTGAAGGTATTCCCTGATTTACAATGTCTTTGTTTAGGAGTGGAGCAAAGAACATGGGAAAGCGTTTCTCTTTGACCTTTGTGGAAAAACCTCCAATCACGAACGGGACCTAAAAGCACATCAACGTGTGCCAAAATGAACTACTGCAAAGAATGTGGGAGAGGCTTCCACACACCAAATACTATAAAAATACATGACCTCTTCCACAGTGTGGTCAAAAAGCACATCTGTGACCAGTGTGGGTCATCCTTCACCACTGCAGGAGGGAGACCATACAAGTGCAGACACTGTGACAAAAGCTTCTCACAATCAGGTCATAGTAACAAACATGAACGTACACACATGGAAGTGAACTTCAGCTGTGACCAGTGTGACAAGAGCTTCAGGAATCTCAGTTCATACTCCGAACACAAACGATTTCACACTGTAAATAAACTGTTTCACTGTTACCAATGTGCAAAAACCTTCACTTCATTATCTGCTCTGTGCAAACACCAGCCTGATCATGCAGGACTGAAATCACTGGATCACAATGAATCTGAAGAGAGAGAAAGATCCTCTTCTGGTTTCAGGCTCAGACTTAAAAACCTTGAGATCAGGCTCCACAGAGTTCAGATGGAATCTCCTGTAAAGAGTGTCAGCTGATGCCACACTTGGATCTGATGAGGTAGCTCTGATTTCTGGAGCTGCAGTGAATAATTCTGAATGTTACATTTAGGAAGCTGCATGTATAGATATGCATATGCAATTTCAATCCTTCATTCATATTTAATCTGTTGCTGAGGTAAAATCTTCTCTTAAATCATTTTCTCCCAAACTACAAATATTTTCACAGCAGTTTCTCTTAAAACCTCACAAATGAACTAAATCTGTACACCAGCTTTGAAAAAACACCTGCCGTGACTTTATGTCCAGAAAAAAAAGAAACTCAAGCTGAACTGGTTTTGGGCTGTACTTCCATGTAATACCAGTTTGTACCAGAAGATGAACCAGTGAGGCTGTGTAACCTTTATTCAATTAAGCAAAGAACACAATCTTATTCACAGTGGCAGCAAAGAAATGTTGAAAGTTAAAAACAGCAGCACACATCAGAACCATTTTAAAGATCACAGGTGACTACTTTTACTTACCGTATTTCCTGGACTACAAAGCGCACCTGAATATTAGCTGCACAAGCTAAAATCAGGGGAAAATCCTGTTTTGTACATACATTAGCCGCACCTGACTAAAAGCCGCAGGTGTTTCAATGTTGACTTATCATATGTAAGAGAATATGCACAAAGGGAATTGTCAGGAACGGCTTTAACAAGAAGAAAAGTCAGTCATTCACCACCATCTTCCTGCGCACTAAAACCACCAAAGTCCTCTTCTCCAGTGTCGGAAACGAACAGGCTCAGGATGGCTTCATCATCCACTCTCAGCTCCTTTCCTTCGTTGTCACTTTCAAAACTAAACAAATCCTCGTTGTCAGTGTCGGAGTCGAACACCCTCAGAAGGGCCGTGGTGTCCTCCTCTCCATCATGCAGCAGTCCAGCCCTTCGAAATCCGTTGGTGATCATGGATGTTTTCACACTTTTCCACGCTGTCAGATTCCACCGGTGGAGTTGAGCATAACTTGCTTTTCGCAAGTTTATTGCCGCACATCACCCACGACTCCCGCTGAACGTGTAGCGCTACTTTGAAGTTTGTTTTTCACGCTACTTGTACGGCACTATGTTGCCTGGCGGATGGACATGTGACCAACATACCACTCTTGAACCTGATACTGTGTGTCTGATCACATGCCCTTCCGCCAGGCAACTTAGTGCCCGTACAACAGCGGAACAAACAAAACAAATCGTCTTACGATATGACAAAAATCATGGATAATCCATAGAAAAGCCGCACCTGACTAAAAGCCGCAGGGTTCAAAGCTTGTGCAAAAAGTAGCGGCTTATAGCCCGACAATAACAGTAATTCTAATTCTGTTAAACCTCTATTTTTTGCTCCTCCTTTCACTTTAGTGTATTTAGTCCTTGAAGTCCACATATTGTTTTTTTTAATGAATTTTGATCCACATGTTCTGCAGCTGTTTTCTTGTTGATTTGAAGTTTGTATTATGAAATCCTGATACTGTTAAAGTGTTAGTTATATTTGATGAAGTCTGTGTAGAGTTTATCTTATTAAACAGTTTGGTGTGGAAAAATAAAGAAATGGTCTCAGAACAAGTAGTTTGACCCATTATTTCCGATTCAAACTAATTTAACTGTTTTCAGTGGTTCATGTGGAGGTTTATCACAGGAGGCGACTTGGCTGTTCTCAACTCACACTGAAGAAGGATCCTGCAGCTCATTAAAAACTCTAAAAATGATCTTGAAGGAAAATATGTTTGATTTTTCTTAAAAACATGCTGTTGGCATGAAGCTTTGAGACAGTGTTTTTAAGAGTCATTGTAGTTAACATCTCACACATTCCAATAAAGCAGATGTTCCTGCATTGCAACAGCGGTTTGCAGTTGCAATGCAGGATCGTGCTGCTGCTCGTCTACAGGACTCTCATGGAGCACCACTTTGAAACTTTGTAACTCTCTCTGCAAAATACAATATATAAAGACCAATGCTGGGCAATTAATTATATAGTTACTTCTTCAAAAAAGTTACTGAGTATTGCAAACAACAAAGATTTTTGCAGCTGTTTACCTAAAAATGCTGCTAAGGGATTTTTTTTAAACAAACATTTCAAACTATTTACAGAACAATCAGGTGTTCTGCATCAAATCTGATGCCACACAAATTATTTGTGCCTCTCCAAAAAATAATTTCTGTCCACTATGAGATAAAGGAGAACATCAAAAGCCTGATACCTGCAGGCCTGACAACAGATGTATCACTCCTGTAACATTTAGCAGCCGCCTCATTGTTCTGACACACACAACAAAACTATTGACTACACTACACACTAACTATACAAGATTTGCGCTAAACGTTGCAAATCTCTCACATCTCAAAACACTGCCGTCACTCCTAAATTTTCCTCTTCTTAACAACTTCCATTTCTTAACAACCAAATGCCATGTTTTGATTGGTCGGCATGGTACATTTTTTGACCAATGGGAAAGGGTGGGGTGTTTTGGTTTTGTCTTTGCTCACAGGCGGAGAGTGCTTTATAACGTTTTCTTTATAAAATGCAGTTTTTACCATTTCTTCCCCCAGTAAATATAAACAACAATATTCTGGAAGAAAACCAAACATTGGATTTTTTTTTAATCACAACTCTGTTTTTTATGTGGCCTATCAACACAATTTGAAAACTGGTATAAAGTCCACTCTTTTTACGTCACTTGTTCCATCTGTCCTGCTCACATGTCCAATGGTTGTACACGTTGTCATTAACGTGGCTTCATTCCACATTAGTCACACCACTTTGCTCGCTAAAACACCGGTTTCACTTAAAAAAAAAAAAAAAAAACACCGGTTTCGGCACATAAGGACGCTGTCATAGCCTGTCAACGACGTTGATTAGCTGCGCATATACGAATTTCAGTCACGTGATTGGCTGGACTATGGGATGAGGTGCCATTGTTCTAATCCCATACTGGAGCAGCCAGTCACTTACTGACTAACACTGCAAAACAGAATTGTTAACGTATTTACTCTAATTTTATTATTTACTAGAATTTTATTTTATGTGCAACACGGATTTTTTCTGCACAGAGACCGTGCCAGCAGTGCGCAATTGAGCACACGCGCAGTTTAGAGGGAACATTGGTGATGATTATCAGAAAGTGAACAAGGTCTCATGGTTTGATGCTTGTCCAATGCCTGAGTTGACCTGGACTGGTTAAGCACTGCTTGTCTTATTTTATGATGCTGGATTTAACCAACGCTTACTGGCAGATTCCCTTATCTGCAGAGTCCAAAGACAAAAACGGCCTTCTCCACTCTGTATGGTTCGTACCAATTCGTCACACTTCCGTTTGGCTTATTTGAAGCCTCTGCCATTTTTTAGCACCTCATGGAGCGGTAGCTGCTTCCTCAAATTGCATATGCTGTTTTCTACCTGGATGATGTTGTTGTGGTACCCCTGTGAGGTACCACACAGTTAAACGGTTAAAGGAAACCTCAGAAGAATGGCAGCTAATTCCCTTTTTGCAGCATGCAGCCAACGAGGTATTTATTGATTTATCGTTGATGAGAGATTTTTTAGTTTTGTGATTATGCTTAGTTGTAGCTTCATTTAAAGGAAGAAGAGCTTGTGAATTGGAACCAACACAGGAAGAGAGATTGAAGCCATATGTGTAGAGGAATGCGGTGACATACGATACCATACCTCCTGTTTTAACAGACAAGCTGGCTCTCTCTCTCTCTCTCCCCCTCCTTTTATGGGAATGTCTGAATTTCTATACATACAAAGTTACCTCCTTTTTCAGCAGATAAGCGAAAGGTTTTCTCCTTCTAAGGAAAAATTATCAGTTCCATACATGCCACTCCTACTGCTGTGGAAACTTGCTTTAAGTGTAAATAAAGGATGTTCTGAATGCCCTGGGCGGTTTTTCTGTGTCACATCGGTTGAGCAGTGACCGCCCGTGCGCATGTAAAAAATAGATATCTGAGTTGTAAGTTTCTTTGCCTTCCAACAACTTTCTCCTCACAATCGTGTTTGTTGTACAGTGTTATTTTTAGTGCTGTGTCTTACGCCGAGTTTTATTTTGTTAATGCTGTATAGTTTTCACGGTAGCTTTGGAGAGAAGTCTTCAAATAAACCAGTGACAGAAAACCACTTGCGTCTGCCTGTGCTTCCAGGGAATTATACTCATGATGATGATGATGTTTGCTAGTTCACATTACATGCATTAATGTAATAACATGGATAGCGTACTCAACGTGAATTACACACGAACAACATTAAGCTACTCACGCAGAGAAGAACGGCTGCTGCTGCCATCTTCGTCTGTCATCATTTCTGCTACACTGGCAGGGCTAGGGGCCAGGACTCTACTCTTCGTGTTTTTGGGGGATGTTGCTAATTCCGGGTCCGATAACAGGCACCAAACCTGCAGTAGATGTACACGGTGTGAGGTCTCAGCAAGCTATCAAATACGGCGCATTTCTCGGCTTTTAAAAAAACGCTATGCGTCACCAGGCGTTTCATCAGATTTGAGGTGTTACCTCCTTTGACAGTATTGCAGTATCTGATTAAAGCACTTGTAGCAGGCTGCTGAGTTTGCATCTTTTGCTGTGAAGTACAGCCAGACTTTTGACCACTTCGCCTTGGGCATTTTTAATCTGTAGCTCTGATCTAAAAGAACGTACGTACCTGGACCCGCCTACTATCCTCGGAAACATAAAATGATTGGCTAGAATCTAAAGTGTATCACAGGTCAGGAAAAAAAAGCACCGAAATAAAGCACCGAAATGTGCGCTGCTTTTCTGTCTGGTTACTACCGTTTATGTCAGAAACGGTGCCATGATGGCACCGGATACCGGTATCCATCCCTAGTCATATATTTACTGTTTTGCTGCTTTTAATGGAGACCAGGGGTTCCATTATCTGGTTGGTATTGTTAGTGATTAATTGTTGGATTGGGAATTTAAAATAGTGTAATAAAGAAAAAACACTTGAGTTCTTATGGAGTCTTTTATTGGGTTTATGTGACATACAACTAAAATGACAGCTTTAAAAGGTGAAGAGACAGTGGGACTGGCCATCCTACCTGTGTCAGAGAAGAGCCAAGGTTAAAGCTGTTTACAGTTAATCATTTGTGAGTAACCTAAATAAGGTACTCACCTGTCCTGGTTGCTTCTTGCAGGATGTGGAGCATAAGAGTGAAAGCAGCTTAATCACCTGTTTAAGGGCTCTTGGAGCAGACCAGTGTGCCAGGTTAGGGAGTATGGATAAAGAGGGTTTTAATTTATATAGTAATGGGTGAAGCTTATGTTATTGGTTTGTTTATAGTACGTGTTGGAAATATGAATATGTTTGTGATGTGCTTTAATGTTATTGCATGTTTGTGTGTGTGGAGGGTTATGTTTTCATTTTGATTAGTTAACCCCCATACTTGGGCTATTCCGGAAGAGTACAAAAGTGGTAAATGGCCTGCATTTATATAGCGCTTTTCTAGTCCATAGGACCCCAAAGCGCTTTACACTACATTCAGTCATTCACCCATTCACACACACAGGCGATGGCAAGCTACATTGTAGCCACAGCTGCCCTGGGGCGCACTGACAGAGGCGAGGCTGCCGGACACAGGCGCCACCAGGCCCTCTGACCACCACCAAACATGGAGTTAGTATCTTGCCCAAGGATATTTGGCATGCAGCCAGGAGGCAGCCTGGGATCGAACCACCAACCTTCTGATTACTGGCTGACCTGCTCTGCCACCTGAGCTACAGCCACCCCAAAAGGAAGCCATTTTGTTTAGTTATAGTTAGTGTTCTTGTGCTCCTATCATGTTCCTTCATTAATAAAGTGCCAATCCATGGATGTCTTTTACTCCAGTCTTGCGTCATACTATTGGACAGAACCTATGACCGCCGGCCAAAACTGACACTGTTATTGAACTGTTTAGCCAGTAAGACCCTGTAGAAGACAATGTGATGTGTTTATTGATATGAGTAAGGAAAGTAACTGTTATGAAAGAAGATGTTAATTAGAGAAAATGAACCAGTAAAGAGAGTATATTTCACTGAGGATGTGAAATAAGTAAATGTAATTGATGTGAATGAGGAACCTGCTGAATTATATATTGAAAGCTCATGGTAGTGTTTATATAGCATTTGTTTGTGTAAAATAAATCAGACTCAGACACAATCTGGAGGAATACAGAGACACATGGTGTCTTCCTTACTCCGCTCTTCACCTGCTCTTACAGGTAACATATTTGTCATCATGGTCTTCATCCTTGGGACCCGTAACAAATCTTGGGGGCTCGTCCAGGATTGTCGACACTTTGCAGTTGAGACTGATCCAAAAATGACATCTGGGACAGGACGGGAGCTGATGCGAGCTGAAAGTTGGAGCCGAGACTGATCCATGGTTGCTAAGACGGTGGGTCCAGCGGGCCTGGGTCAGCAAGAGGTCGACGCAGAGAAGGCTTCCCTGATGCAGAGATAGTTTGTGGAGTGCTCAGGATATTAAGGCCTGGAACTTTTAAAGATATGTTAATCAATAAAGACTATTTGACTGTACTTGAACTGAAGGGGTTTCTCCATGCCCACCTGAGAGAGAAAAATAGTACAGAACTCTTTCAAGAATTAATGTGTGCCAGAAAAGATGAAAGTGAGATACCACAGCAGTTTCTCTACCGGGTGACAGGGTTGAAGCAGTGGGTCCTCTTCATATGGGACCCAACCTAACCTTAACAGTAGCAAACCAAGTCTCCCCTCGCCAGTCACATCAGAAGTAGTTAACCAGCAGCAGGGTGAGGCACTCGCTACATCTGGTGTTATGGCACCCCACACTAAATGTGGGGCAGTTGCTAAGCTAATCAGTAAGAAAGCTCTCATACATTGCAATTTGAATGGCTTAGCAGTGAAAGCAGTACTTGACACATGTGCTCAAGTTTGCATCATAAGTAAACATTGGAAAGACTGATACTTGCCTGACTTAGTCATGCAACCTCTATCTGAAATCATCAAGGAAATTGATGAGTTGAAAGTTTGCGCAGTCAACGGGGAAACCATATCATTTGATTGCTGGGTACCCATCATGATCAACTTACCCGGGAGTGAAGACCCCAGCCTCTCCGTCAGTATTCCGGTCCTCGTCAGTACCTTGCCTGTGGACAAACCATTGATCGGTTTCAATGTCTTGGAACAGATCGTTGAGGAGCAACTAGAGCAGTTGATACCTACTCTTGTTACCTTGCTGTGTAATGCCATCTGTCTTCCCCCTGAGAATGGTGAGGTGGTCAGAAGCTTCATTCAGACAGTAGAGCCAAACATTACACAAGGGTACTTGAGAACAGTTGAAAGGGATGTGATTATCCCTCCTGAACAGGTCACCTGGTTAATGTGCCCCGTTCCATCAACCATGAATCCGCTTGATTGTTTAGTGCTGTTTGAGGATGATGAGGGCAACCAGGCCCTAAAGCGGTTCTATGTCTTGACGGGGTTAGTTGAAATACAGAATCCAGCTAACCCATACATCACCATTGCTCTAAGTAATGACACCAAACATGATATGACCTTGACAAGCAAGATGGCCCTGGGCACCTTACAGCCAGTTGAACGTATTGTGGAAGTTGAGGCCTCAAGCGAGTGCCCACCTGCAATAACAGTTCGCAAGATAATGGTGGAGTCAGCTGGACCTCTCCCAATGTCGTGGTATCCGCCAGTGAATCTTGATCATTTGGAAGAGGAACAAAAAGAGATTGTCCAGAGAATGTTGTTTGATGAGTGCAGGGTCTTTGAGTGGGATGGGAACAATATTGGTTGTAATTCTGATCTGAAAATGGTGATAAACCTAAAGGATGACATACCAGTGAAGAGAGCATATACCTCCTTTGCGTGGTCTTGTAGACGGGGATACAACGTCCTCCCACGGATTCCTATCCTATTCCTGTCTAAAAAGCCCATCTGTGTCTCCTAAAGGATGACATACCAGTGCAGAGAGCATATACCTCCTTTGTGCGGTCTTGTAGATGGGGATACAACTTCCTCCCATGGATTCCTATCCTATTCCTGTCTAAACGGCCCATCTGTGTCTCCTAAAGGATGACATACCAGTGCAGAGAGCATATACCTCCTTTGTGTGGTCTTGTAGATGGGGATACAACTTCCTCCCACGGATTCCTATCCTATTCCTGTCTAAACCGCCCATCTGTGTCTCTGTTCCTGTCCGTGATGTGGCCTCCCATGATTTACGCACCGTCTGTGTGGGCCTGGATCCTTGTGTCATCGATTCACAGAGAGTTGGGGAATGGCTTTCAACTCTCTGTGAATGGTACTCATGGCCATTGATCAGTGTGCTTTGGTCAGTGGGCTTTGGTCAGTGGTTGTTCTCAATGGTCATGAGAATTTGTATATTAATGATCAAGGAACTGACCTCCCAGATCATTGTTACTTCAGTGGGCTGGTTTCAGTCATTATGCAAATGTACTGTTTATAAGATTGGGGAATCCTGCAGTCAACTGAGACTGAAGAAGTCACATGGATGAGTGACAAAATGTTTCTCCCACTGAAAACGTTACATCCAGATGAACAGAATCAGCTTTTGGAGATTTACTTAACTGCTTGATTGAGCATGTATTAAGACACTTTAAAATTTAGTTTTTACTATTACTATTACTAGGATATTACCAGGAGAAGCTCACAAAGCTTTCTGCTATACTTCAGTTTCTCATTAAAATAAATAAATAAAACTTTCAGATCTTGGTACATCACAAAAACAGACATAAAAAAGGCCATTCATTTGGTTTACATGTAAATATTTATTTAGCCGCAGCTATTTTATTTATCTGGAGATGCCCGGGGAAGAGGTTCATCACGTTGTGGGAAAGTGGCTTTGTGGTTTCCCCTTGGGTATTACACATTTCTTAATTAACTCCACCTCCTCCCTCCAATCAAGGCTGCTCACCGGCCCGGACAGCTGGTAAATTCACAGCCTGGTACGCCGGTCCCGTCGTCTACACCACCATTACCATCTGTTCAATCGTCTGCAGCTGCAATGACGCCGGAGGGACCCGCTCTGCCCGAGCAGGAAGTCAGCACAACGGAGGGTCCTGCATGTCGATGTACGGCACAGCGTCCAGCATGCAGGGTACTGTCAGGGACCTGGGCTCAAGCAAACCTGGTTCCCTGTGCACTTATTGAATTGAATTGAATGAATGCTTTATTGGCCATATGCAGGTTTCCCCACAGAGGAATAGGACCCCCCCCCCCTCCCCCCGACTTACACACACAACAAAGACATCACATGGGAATACAGTCGGAGATCGGCAGCGTTACAGAGAAAACACTGAAAAAAATTACACAACAATGGGAAAAGTACAAGAGGAAAAAAAGAGACCTCTTCTCATGCTGGGCACCTATGGGAGGACAGCATGAGAACAGGAATAAAAAAAAAACCTCCTCTGCACAGAGAGCACATTAATGTCCACATCACAACATTAGAGCACGTGACAAGCCACAGGGGTTGGATAGAGGGGTGGGGGGTAACACAGCAGTCGTCCTACACAGCGCTACCATTTCAGCACGGCACACAGACCCGCCGTCTTCCCCCACAGGAAACAAGCATCGAAGGCGTTTGGAAAGGGAGGGGGATGAGTGCGTGCTTATCAGTGTAAGTGTATGTGTGTGCGTGTCCAGAGTCCAGCTGAGACAGTGTCCTTCGCTCTATCAGGCTAAGTAAACAGTCTGCCAGCCAACCCAGGTGGCCTTGCATGGGATGGGAAGAATAGTCATCGCACAGTCGTTATCAGGGAGCTGTTAGGATGGGCTCCAGCCTTGGGCCTGAGCAGCTGGCGCCGTGGTGTTGTTACGGCTGTGGCCATAAGAACACTGTGTGGGCTGTTTGTTCTGTGTCTCTTTACTGTGTTTAAGACTCTTTACAGGTCCCTCCCCTAATGAAGAGTAGTGAGCAGCTGATTGGACCATGGAACAGGTGACCACATTCAAAAAGTCGCTCTGACAGCTCCAGGGGAAGAGAGAGAGAGAGTGTGGAACGAGCGAGTAGCCTGACAGCCGTCGCATTCCTGACCCTGGTTTTCCCAGCCTGTGCTTATCTTGTGTATTTGTGGGAGTGTGAATTGTGAAAGCCGCTCCTAGTGCATTAGTTGGGAGCTTAGGCACTCGTGGGCTGAAGCGGAAGGGGTGAGCTGCCTTTTCTTTTGGAATCGTTTTCTCCTGTTTTTCTTGGTCAGGGAGCGAGGGATAGCTCTGTCATTTGTTTGTTCTTTTTCTTTCCTAGGGTTTAGTTAGTCTTTTCTGGTGGGACTTAGTTGGTTTTGTTTATTATTTTGGCCTGGGCTCACCCTGGAGCTATGCTTCTTGTCCTTAAATAAAATCACCTTTCTTTACTCACAACTGGTTTGGATGTTTGGCTTGGGAAACAGGGCGGGGATTTGTCTCTCTCTCCTCCAACCTTATGTCTGTCCCTACACGCCTAGACTAGGGGCGTAACATAAATGGGGGCTTGTCCCTTTTCGTTCGTGTGATTGGTTCGTTTCCTTTTTGCGTTTGTGGTGGGGGGAAACGTTGTGCGCGAGTTTTGCGGCTCTGGAGTGCGCGGATGCGGTTGGGTGTCTGCGGAGTTGTGTTTTCCTTTTTTGCTTTGCTCGTGATGTCGTTTGACATGGATGATTTTGCACAACATCCCTCCATTGAAAAGTTGGAGCGGTGCACAAAAGCAGATTTGTTGGTAGTGGCTAATTTATTCAGGGTGGATGTTCCGTTGAATGCTAAGAAGGCGGATATTAAACAATGTTTGGTGGAGAGACTGGTGGACAGGGGAGTGTTTGGGGGGCAGAAAACCTCGCCAAGTGGGTCTGGGAGTTTGGAGACGGCAGTGGGGGCGGAAGCTGCTGGGGCCGTCCCGAAGCCTTCCAAGGGGCGGATGCCGTCGGGGGCGGAAGCTCCTGTCGCCGTTCAGTCTCCTGAATTTGACCCGGCTGGCCAGGTTGGGGCGGGTTTGGTGACGGAGGATCTCAGGCTTGCCCTTCGCTTGAAGGAGGTGGAGCTGGCGGCTAAGGCTAAGGAAGTCGAGCTCATGCATCTCCGCATTCGAGCTATGGAGCTTGATCGTTCTCGAGCGAGTGACGCTGCTCCCGTTCCTGTAAGTACACTCCCCGACACTCCAACCATAGACCAGTTTAACGCTAGCAAACAGATTGTTTTGGTACCTCCTTTTAGGGAAGGAGAGGTTGACTCATATTTCACTGCTTTTGAGCGCATCGCAACCACTTTAAAATGGCCAAAGGACGTCTGGAGTCTGTTGCTGCAATGCAAATTAATAGGAAGAGCGCAGGAGGTCATTGCGAGTCTTTCTATTGCTGACAGCTTGGATTATGAGGTTGTCAAATCCACTATTTTGCGGGCTTATGAACTAGTCCCGGAGGCCGTGCCTGTCGCAAGTTTGATAGTCAGACGTTTGTGGAATTTGCACGTGAGAAAACTGTCTTATTTGACAAGTGGTTGGCTGCCAGTCATGCGGAGGACTTTACTCAGCTAAAGGAGTTGATCCTGCTGGAAGAGTTCAAGACATGTCTCCCTGAAAACATTGTGGTGTATCTTAATGAGCAGAAGGTGGGGTTAACATCTAAAGCCGCGGTCCTTGCCGACGAGTTTGTGTTAACTCATCGTGCTGCACTTTCGACAGAGCGCCGTGAGTACACTTCCTCAACTCGTCCTGTCAGAAGTTATAGGGTTTCCCCTAAGCGCCAGACACGTTCTGCTGCTATTCCTATGTCAGATCGCAAATGTTTTTATTGTCATGAAATCGGGCACCTCGTTGCTGCTTGCCCATCACTACAGCGCAGGGAGCAGGCCAACACGGTGAGGAAGCCGAAAAGTGTGGGTTTCGTTCGTTCTATGTCAGCTTCCACTTCACCTAGCAATGGAGTGGGAAGTGAAGGCTTTGATGAGAGCTACCGCCCTTTTGTGTCGGAGGGGTTTGTTTCGTTGAATGAAAAAGAGTTGAATATTGTTGATTTCTCCTTTATGCGAGCAGCTCCGAATTTAGCACTCTGACACTGGTCTCTCGATCTCGCGTTGGAGAGCCGCGAGCCTCCCCATGATGGTATCAAACTTCTGTTCCGTGGTGTTGTCATTCTTTTGATTCTGAGACCCCACGACTGCAGCGATCCGTTCTGCGATGTGATCCAACTTTCGCTCAAGGGTGTCATTGTGAGCAGGCCCCTCTCTGATGTATCCCATCATACGCTCAATGGTGTTAGTTTGAGTCTTCACAGCAGCTGTAAGCATCTCCAAGGTGTTAACCATGCTGCGTTCGGTGTGAGAGGTCGCGCCTCGTCCCATCGCTTCAATTCCAGCGGTCAGCCTTGGTGGGGTTTGAACAGCTTTCACAGGGCGGAAACTGTGAAGAGAGTGACTGTGGTGGTACAGGCCAGGTACATGGAGCGACACAGAGACAAGGATCTGGAATTAATTGCAGGTACATTGGGAAAAGTGATAGAAAAGATCAAAAATGGATCAGGAAATTGAATTTCTAAAATGTTAATATTTGTCAGAGCAAAATCAAAAAATTCATCTAAGTGCTGCTCATATCTACCTGTAGCTGGAGGAGAGGTGACATTCACTGGCCCTGAAAGAGTGTCCTGTTTTGAGTCAGGTATCTCTGCTGCACCATCCACTGTGTTAAATAAACTATGGCCTGCTTCAAATCATATCAAAAGAACAACAATTATTACAAAACAAATGTCCCCTGACAAACAAAAAAGTGTTGATGAGGAGGATTTTTTTTGTCTAGGCTTTAAACCACATGTCTGTTCTTCTGAGCACTAATATACACACAAGAAATAGGCTTTTATCAAAACACTAAATCAAACACTGCTAACAGTGGGAATAAAGGAATTATTTTAGTACATTAACAATATGCCTATCGCTCTGTGCCCCGGGCAGCTTTGGGACATTCTGATCATTGCATGGTCCATCTTATTCCAGTTTATAGGCAAAAACTCAAACGTGCCAAGCCTGTAGTCAAAACTGTGAAGAAGTGGACTAACGCAGCAAAGCAGGAACACCACCACCCTCTCCAATCCAGACTCAACGACCTCCACCACACCTCTCACCCCCCTTTCCTCCTCCCTGAAACTCAGAATACACACTCAGGATGTGAGCCGACTATTCCAGAAACAGAAGCCCAGGAAAGCCCCCGGACCAGACGGCGTCTTACCCTCCTGCCTCAAAACCTGTGCTGAACAGCTGGCTCCCATCTTTACTCGCATCTTCAACAGATCCCTGGAGCTGTGTGAAGTTCCCTCCTGCTTCAAACGCTCCACCATCATCCCTGTTCCCAAGAAACCCACCATCACAGGACTGAATGACTACAGACCTGTCGTCTTGACGTCTGTGGTCATGAAATCCTTCGAACGACTGGTGTTAGCCCATCTGAAAGACATTACAGGCCACCAGCTGGACCCTCTGCAGTTTGCCTACCGGGCAAACAGGTCGGTGGATGATGCAGTGAACATGGGGCTGCATTACATCCTGCAACACCTTGACCGTCCGGGAACTTATGCCAGGGTCCTGTTTGTGGACTTTAGTTCGGCTTTTAACACCATTGTGCCTGAACTTCTTTCCTCCAAACTCTCCCAGCTCAGCGTGTCACCAGCTACCTGTCAGTGGATCACCAGCTTCCTGACAGACAGAAAGCAACAAGTGAGGCTGGGGGAGATCACCTCTGAAACCTGGTCCCTCAGTATTGGTGCCCCTCAAGGATGTGTGCTCTCACCACTACTGTTCTCCCTCTACACTAACGACTGCACCTCCAAGAACTCGGCTGTCAAACTCCTAAAGTTTGCAGATGACACCACTGTCATTGGCCTCATTCAAGATGGTGATGAGTCTGCAGTTGAGCGGCTGGTACTCTGGTGCAGTCAGCACAATCTGGAGCTGAACACTCTTAAGACTGTAGAGATGACAGTGGACTTCAGGAGACATCCCTCAACTCTGCTTCCCCTCACCATATCAGACAGCCCTGTGTCAACTGTGAAGACCTTCAAGTTCCTGGGTACAACCATCTCCCAGGACCTGAAGTGGGAGACCAACATCAACTCCATCCTCAAAAAGACCCAGCAGAGGATGTACTTCCTGAGACAACTGGGGAAGTACAGTCTTCCACAGGAGCTGCTGATCCAGTTCTACACTGTGGTCATTGAGTCTGTCCTGTACTCCTCCTTCACAGTCTGGTATGGAGCAGCCACTAAACAGGACAGGAGCAGACTGCAGCGGACTGTACGGGCAGCAGAAAGGATCATCAGCGCCCCCCTGCCCTCCATCCAGGATCTGTACCTCTCAAGAACCAGGAAACGGGCAGGGAAAATCATCACAGACTCCTCACACCCTGCACACAGACTTTTTGATCTGCTGCCCTCTGGCAGACAGTACAGAAGCCTGCAGACCAGGACCACCCGACACAGGAACAGTTTCTTTCCCCTCGCCATCTCCCTTCTTAACAGTTGACCTGCCACACTGCTCCCACTGCCAGACTGCAGCTGCACCTTATGTACATTTTGTAGTATTCATTCCACCTCATTCATTTCTGTATTTTATGTATATAAGTTTAGATTCGTTATTTATAGTTGGTTTACACAGCTTTGTGTATGTATGTGTAATGTGTATATATAGACTAGGGATGGACCGATCCGATATTCAGTATCGGTATCGGTCCGATATTGACGTAAATTACTGGATCGGATATCGGAGAGAAATTTAAAATTTTTATCCGATCCAGTGAATATCACAAAAGCACCTCAAAAACTCGCTAACATGGTATAACCCAGGTCATGACCTTAGCACGTCAGAGCAGTATGCGTCACGTGATCGAGCGGTTATCGTGTGGGAGAGCTCAGAGCCATCATGTCAGCAGTGTGGACTTATTTCAAACTAAAAGACGAAAAAAGCAAGACTGCCGAATGCAACTTATGCGATGCAAGTGTTTCGCGAGGTGGTAGCAGTGTGGGGAATTTTAACACCACAAACATGATTAAACACTTACAGAAACACCACGCAAAGGAGTACGCGGAATTTAGCCTGGCCTCCAAAGCTAAGCAGAAAAGTGTACCATATCAACAAACGCTTTTGGAAAATATTCAGAGACGTGAGAAATTCCCTCCGGAAAGCAATAGAGCGAAGCTGATAACGGAGAAAATAGTTGAATTTGTTGTGCTTGATGACCAGCCCCTTTCCGTTGTGGAAAATGATGGTTTTCGACGCTTAATTGAGCATTTAGAGCCTCGCTACATGCTGCCAAACCGGCATTTCATCTCGGAGGAAGCTATCCCAGGCAAGTACAAACAGGTGCGCAAGTTCATCTCCGAAAGTTTGGAAATAATTCCCACGTTAAGCATGACGACTGATATCTGGAGCTCGGACGTTTGTCCGTTGTCCCTGCTAAGCCTGACTGTACACTGGATAGACTCGAGTTTTACAATGCAAAAAGCAGTGTTGCAGGCCAAAGAGTTTCGTGGTTCACACACAGGAGAGTCCATCGCTGCAGCTATGGAGGAAATGTTAAATGCGTGGAAAATTCCGAAGAATAAAGTCCACGTTGTTTTGCGAGACAATGCCAGCAATATAAAAAAGGCAATGAGCCGGCTAGGTGTTGCAAGTTTGGGATGCTTCGCGCACACTTTGCAACTTGTGGTGAATGAGGGACTGCTTGCACAACGTGGTGTATGTGATGCTGTGACAGTGGGCAGAAAAATAGTGGGTCACTTCAAACACTCACCACAGGCATATTCGCGTTTGGAGGACATTCAAATGGAGCTGAACATGTCACCCAAACGTCTGATACAAGATGTGCGAACAAGATGGAATAGCACATATTATATGATCAAGACCCTCACAGAACAGAAGCGAGCCTTGTGTGCATATTCTGCAGAGTATGATCTGCCTGCCACACTTAGTGCACAGCAGTGGGGGTTACTGGAAAAGGTCCTGACAGCTCTAGCTCCCTTTGAGGAGTTAACAAAGGAGGTAAGCGCATCATCCTCATCTGCATCTGATGTCATCCCTATTGTCTGCGTCCTTAAGCGCGTGCTCTCCCGAGAAAATGAGGCCGACGATGGAATAAAGAAAATGAAAGGCACTCTTCTCGAAGCAGTTAACAGACGCTTCAGAGACGTGGAATCCGAGCCACTATACACAGTTGCAACACTGCTGGATCCAAGATATAAAGACAGGTATGTAAGGCTTCACTCATGTTATTTTAACAGATCAACTTGTTGTGTGTGTGTGTGTGTGTGTGTGTGTGTGTGTGTGTGTGTGTGTGTGTGTGTGTGTGTGTGTGTAAGTGATAGTGCATTAGAGAGAGTGTGTCAGAAAATGGTGAGGACATTCTAGATTAGTTGTGATAGACTTGTCATTCAGTCAGGACACCACCATTGCGCATTATAACATGTATTGTCTGATTCAGAGTAGTACAGCAAAGTATGTTGAGGTCTTTATAATGGGCATGGAATAAATAGCAAGAATGAAGAATGATAGTTTAATCACACTGCTGAATGATACTAATGATAAATTTAATGATTGTTTAATATTCAAGTTTGGACTTTTTTCATTTCAGGTACTTCACGAGTGTAGAAAACTCAAAACAAGCTAAAGATGCTTTGATGGCAGAGGTGAGGAAGATGGAGTTTTTGAGAACTACATTAAACTCCTCAGAGCCAGCAGAGGGGACATCAGCAGTCTTGGAGCCAGCAAAGAAGACTCCACGGGTGGAATCTTCCAGCCAAAGCAGACTTGAAAGTGTTTTTGATGAAATCCTGAAGGAAAACGCTCAAGATCCTGTTCCTCAGTTAGCCACGACAAGTGCACGCGTTGAAGTGCAAACTTACCTTAGTGAGCCAACCATTCAACGCTCAGATAATCCACTGCTGTACTGGCAAGTCAACAAACTTAGATTTCCCACTCTGGTTTCTACAGCAGCTAAATTTCTCTGTGCACCTACCACAAGTATTGAGAGTGAGAGACTCTTCAGTACAGCCTCTATTATCATTGATGAAAGGAGAAGCAGGCTGACAGCTGAGAAGGTTGAAATGTTGATCTTTCTGAAGAAGAACCTACCGCTCATGTTAAAGTGAAAAAAAAAGTTACAACTGCATTATTACAAGAATGTTGTTTGCTCTGCTAAAATTGCACCTTTTTTCAGTACCAAAGGGGTTTTGAAATTTGCATAAAGTTGCACTTCTATTTACTTGAATTTTACTTTAAATACTTCAAGATTTAAAATTCTGCATAATGTTGCACTTTTATTTTGATGAATGTTACTTTAAATACTTTGAGATTTAAAGTTCTGCATAATGTTGCACTTTTATTTTGATGAATGTTACTTTAAATACTTCAAGATTTAAAATTCTGCATAATGTTGCACTTTTATTTTGATGAATGTTACTTTAAATACTTCAAGATTTAAAATTCTGCATAATGTTGCACTTTTATTTTGATGAATGTTACTTTAAATACTTCAAGATTTAAAATTCTGCATAATGTTGCACTTTTATTTTGATGAATGTTACTTTAAATACTTTGAGATTTAAAGTTCTGCATAATGTTGCACTTTTATTTTGATGAATGTTACTTTAAATACTTCAAGATTTAAAATTCTGCATAATGTTGCACTTTTATTTTGATGAATGTTACTTTAAATACTTCAAGATTTAAAATTCTGCATAATGTTGCACTTTTATTTTGATGAATGTTACTTTAAATACTTTGAGATTTAAAGTTCTGCATAATGTTGCACTTTTATTTTGATGAATGTTACTTTAAATACTTCAAGATTTAAAATTCTGCATAATGTTGCACTTTTATTTTGACGAATGTTACTTTAAATACTTTGAGATTTAAAGTTCTGCATTATGTTGCGCACTTTCAGGATGGATATTTTGATAGTGGTGACAGCTAAACAGTGCTAAAGTTTAAATAAAGAGATATGCATTGTTGAACTGAGCAATATTTTGGGTGCAGTCTTTTTCTTGCATGCAAGTATAAGAGAATAGTTTTAGTGTTCTGTCTTTTTAAATTTGACTTTGAACTTATACAAAAACAGTTTAAAAAATAGATATATCGGATTCATATCGGTATCGGCAGATATCCAAATTTCTGATATCGGTATCGGTATCGGACATAAAAAAGTGGTATCGTGCCATCTCTAATATAGACGTGTGTGTGTGTGTGTGTGTGTGTGTGTGTGTGTGTGTGTGTGTGTGTGTGTGTGTGTGTGTGAGATTTACATTGCTGTGCTTGAGAGCCACCATCTACCGGAACCAAATTCACTGTATGTGTCTGCACATATACTTGGCCAATAAACACGATTATGATTCTGATATAACTTTATCATTAAATTGCATTAAACTGTTTATCACAGCTACTGGCATCAGATTAACATTTTTATTGCATGTGCAGCCATAATCATTGTATACACACATTTGCATATTGTGCTTAGTGATGGGCAGATGAAGCTTCATGAAGCACTGAAGCGTTTCATCCAATTGGTTCATCCCAGCGCAAAGCTTCTTAAAGCTTCATTTGCTCTAGTAGGACATCTACTGGACATAAAAATATTAGTTGGCATGAATTTGAAGAGTGTGGCCTTTTGCACACAGCCTGTAAATGTCAACAACAAAAGGAGTGTGTAAAACATCTATATTGTAGTGATGGCAGTACACTGTGTATATTTATACTGGCAGTATGGAAAATGATTATTTGGAAATGCTTAAAATGGAAATGATCATTTACTGTGAGGTGAGGTGTGGTTGGGGTGTGGACAGTAGTTGTGCTTTTGTAACGTTGAGGTATGGACAGCTACACACTGAGGCTTTGAGCCTCAGTCCTGCCTGTTCACATTTTATTCTGTAAAAACTAAATTTTCACTGCTTTTATAACCTTTATTGGGGAGAACGTAGCTAGGATTTAATGATTTAACAAATCTTTTGACTCCTTTGTCCTCCACAATGCTAAATGGCTGGGAGTCCTCAATCACCATGCTAACCAGGTCTTCATCTATTTGAGATTGTTCTCCTGAGGAAAGACAATAAAGATAAAGCACAAATATAAATATCACACACGTAACTTATAATAGCTGTATAATATTGTTATATCATTTAGTAACATTACTGCATGCTATATTATCATGGCATTTGATGGCTCACCTGGTCTTGCTCCACAATCGGTGTTCTCCTTATTCTCATGCAAAGCTCTGTAGTGCCTAAGCATGGATGAGGTGTTGTTGTTATATCCCAGCTCCCTGGCACATAGCAAACACTTCACCTTGTACAAAAGTAAAGCCGCTTAACATAAATTGTATTGCACCATCAGTATTATGAAAATACATCTTCTGTAGAAATTTACATACCTTGTTGGGAGGAATAAGATCAAAATGTTCCCACACAGGGGAGGACATCCTCCTCTTCTTAGCTGGCTCCATTCTCTCCAGACTTTCTCTCCTCACTCTCATAAACCTCCAAACTGTCTCCAAACTCTCACTAACCGCAACTCTCCATCAAACACCTACATTTTGAATGAAGTCTGAGGGGTTTATATCGCTGTCATATCTCGCGGCAAAGTTCGAACCACTTCATGAACCAGTCACGTGGTACAGCCGGGCAGCGAGGCTTTGGACGTCATCATTTTCAGCTCCTCCCATAAATGAAGCAAGCCTCGATACGCGCATCGTAGAAACGCCCCCTCCATTACTCGACACAAGCTTCGAAGCCTCGATACAGAACGTCACATCAGTAGTTGTGCTCATAAGAGTTGATTCTCAGTCTATTGAAGGTTTCAAGCTTTGTGAAGCGCGATGTCTTCGCAATCTATTGTGTAAGGTGATTTGGAGCAATGGAAGGTTAAAACAGCATTCACGCTTACAATTGAGTTGAATTGAGTTGTTTGGAGAAGATCTATGCTGATGAGTTGCATTGTACATCTTCCCACACGTGTACTCAATAAATCATCATTTGACTGAACTCTTCTGGGCCAGTGTTGGTTTGTTCCTTGCCTCAATATTTCGAATCGGGACACTACCAATACAGATCATTCACAGCTAGGCTAAAATAGAAGGATCTCAGTGATTGTGAAAACAGAGCTATTTAGGAGCAATAAGGCAGCGCAGCTAAAAGAGCCGAAGATCTCAAACACACTGAACACTCCTCACTCACTTGGAGAACCAACTTTCAGATTGATGAGCTTCAAAGGTTTTCCAGCTCTCTTGATGACATGACACTCGTATGTTCCAGCATCATCTTGTCTCACATTCTTCACTTCAAAATCAAAGACACGTCTCCATCAGCTATCTGTCTGTCCTTCAGATCCACCTGGTTCTCAAAAGATGGATGCTGGTAATCTGGAACAAGTCATCCATGCTGATATAAAAGGACAAGTTCTTCATCTTCCAGGTCAGTTCTGCTCCACTCTACAACTATGACGATGTGAGCTTGAGCTTGACATGTCAGAGTGACGTCCTGTCCAGACTCAGCTGTGATGATTTTGTGATCTGAAAAAGAGGAAACAACACCGCGCAGCGAGGTTAAAGGTCAAAGTAACACTGTTCACTCCTACAGCAGTCAATCAGAGTGATGATCAGACAGCACTAAACTGTACTTACACACAGAGAATTTTCAATAAACTTATCACAAAATTAATGTGTGCAGGCTCATGTTGCCTGCACACACACAGACAAACGGAATGAATATGAAATAATCCTACTCAATTTCTTTGTCTTTATCTATCATTGAAATGGCATTTATCTCCTAACAGGTAAAACTCACCTGCAGAGGTAAACATGCAGAGGCTGAATAACAACAAAGCTGAGCAGAGTGATGCAGTCACAGCAGACATTTCCTCTACCACAGATGGTCTTAGTTTGTTCTAAATGTCTGTATTTTCAGTGAATAACAGAACGTGAGTTTAAACCTGATTGCATCAGATTAAATTTAACGTTTACATAAAATTCAGTTTCCATAGAAATGATTCCAGGTTCAGATACTAATGCTGGATAATAATCACTAAGGCTTTTGAAATCTGTGAGCGAACTGGGTCCTCAGCAGTTCTGTGTGATTAGTAAGTATGTGTCTCTCAGCTTTCTACTCCAACTGGTCCTGTAATGATTTTTGCTGCGTGCGCATGTGTGTGTGTGTTTGTCTGAAACCATTTTTTCCCCTCTCTCTGTTCTTGTTTTTGCATGATCTGTTTGGTTGATAAGTGATTTCAAAGTTTCATGTGAGAGATAAAATAGCTGCGGTTAAATTAAGCTGTCTAAAACTGTCAAGGTTCAGCCCAGAGAGAAGAGCAGTTTTATTTTAAACAAGTTCCTCACACCAAGGGGTTTCAGAGGGGAATATTTCTGAAGCTGACACTGGACTCAGCACCCACAGAGAGAGGGGAGAAAATAATTAGGCTACATTCACACTGCAGGTCTTAATGCTTAATTCCGATTTTTTGATCAAATCTGATTTTTTTGTCTGCTTGTTCACACTATAAATAAAATGCGACAGCAAACGCGCTCTAGTGTGAACCCTCAAAGCGGCCCGCATGCGCAAAAGAAGACGTCACACACAACACACTCTGTTTAGACCCAGAGCAAACAATATTTCGTCTTGATGCATTCTCAATCATCCAGCAAAGTAAATCTCCAAAAGTTGAATCTGTTCATCTGGACGTAGCGTTTTGTGGGAGAAACGTTTCGTCACTCATCCAAGTGACTTCTTCAGTCTCAGCTGACTGCAGGTTTCCCCAAATCTTATAAACAGTACATTTGCATAATGACTGAAACCAGCCCACTGAATCAACAATGGGCTGGGAAGTCAGTTCCTTGATCATAAATATGCAAAGCTCTCATGACCATTGATCAACAACCACTAACCAAAACCCACTGATCGAAGACCACCATCATTTCCATCAGTAATGGGGAACATCTAAAAGCTGACGTGTACCGTAAACCTACGCATACGGATCAGTATCTAAGGTTTGACTCTCATCATCCACTGGAGCACAAACTGGATGTCATCAGGATCAGGACGCTACAATACAGAGCGAAAACCATCCCCACTGACACAGCGGCCAGGGATGCAGAAGAACAGCACATCAAGAAGGCCCTGAGCCTTCTTGATGTGCTGTTGGCTATCCGATTGGCCTCCCTGCTGCTGCAGAGCCTGGGACGGTCTGCTTGCCTCCACCCCGGGGGGAAGGGTAACATCTCTTGGGTCTGGGTTCTGTTTCCCCCTCTGGGGGCGAGGGTACCTGGACCCGGGGTGTAGAGTATGTTTGGGGAGTGTGATTGTGTGTACATGTCCATTTATGTCAGTCCTTACGTTGGGTGAGTGCTGAGTGTTTGTATATGTGTGCATGAGGGTGGGAACGCATGTTTGTGTCTGTGTGTGCCTGTTTGTCTGTGTCTATATGTCAGGTCGGGTCTTAGACTCCACCTCTCTGGGAACTCCCAGGCCTATGGGCAGAAATCTGTGCCATCAGAAACTGAATTTGAATAAGTTAAATTTGAATTTGAATTGCTCAGATTGAATCTGAATTGTAACTTGAATAAATGCTTTTGAAAACTGAATTTGAATTAGTCTAATTTGAAATTGAATTTATGGTTTGAAAATGAATTGACTTGCTTCGAAACTGCATTTTATCCTTTAAAAATTCAGCTCTCGAATAATTTCAGATTCACTTCTCACCATTCAGTTTCAGTTCTACAATTCAATTTCAGTTCCAAAATTCAGTTTTTTGGAACTTACATCCGGTTCCGGTTCAAGCGCAGATTAATAGAACTACGTTTTACTGGCGGACCGAGAGTGTTACTGACGGGAATCTACAGCGTCTTGAGCTGAATTAAGACTTCAGAAGTCATTCGTCATGTCGAATGACCAGCGGATAAACTCTCAGGTTGGTAATAAATGTATTACATGTATAAGAACAAGCGTCATGTTAACAAATGATAGCCGTAAGGTAACTTTTATGCTTATTGTAGCTGTTAGCTAAAAACGCTAATTTAGCGTAGTTTGCCCTGAATTCAGCTTTGACAAACAAATATGATCAACTGTTTCTAGTAGAATTCCAAAGTTGTCATCTTGGACCCTCTCAGAGTACCCCCTCTGTATGCTTGCAGAGACCCCTACAGTAGGGAAACATGCAAAACGGTGTCCAAACCTTTGTATTTTAGCTTTATGTCTTACACAGCATCCCAACTCTTTAGCTGACTTAATAACTTTAGCTAAAGTGAATAGTTAGTCTAATTCATTAGTGCAGCATTACTGGATCGTCTCTGTTTGAAGTGATATAATATGATATACAACTATCACTGTGTTTAACTACCATAATAATTCTTAGGGTACTGAGTGCATGCTTAATTAGATTATATATTTTTTTTAAACACACTGCTCCATTAATATGTTTGACAGGCTGAAGTTGTCGGGTCACCTCCTAAATCTACCATCTTTTACAGGTGTTTTGTACCAGAAATGGAGTGTCCACTGAAGACTGAAGATACTGAATCTCCACGCCTTGCCATCGATCCCTCTTGTGCCTTCATCTAGACAAGAGACATTAACTTAACCACTCTCATATGCTCTGTACCTACATTACCTTCCCTGACAGTCGTAGCTTGGCTCATCTGAGGGTGAAATTATAAGAATGTGTTATTTTGCAAAGTGCTCTCTAGGGTTCCTAAATAAAATATGGCATTGAGGTCATCTCTTTTGAATTAATCCCTTCTTCTGAAATATAAGAACCTCTCCTGGTTTTAATGGCACTTTCGATTTCCTTACTTTCTGTTCCACTTCCAAACCCAAATAGATGCTGACAAGCCGACACAGTAACATGGAAGAGGGAAAGACGCTGGAAAGGACTACTACAAATAAACCTAATGCCTAACAATGAAAAGTGTAAAATAAGAACAATAATGATAATAAAGATAAAAGATGAAGTAACAAGTTTTTAGTTTTTTTGTTTATTCCAAATGATCATCCAGATGTCTGTGACATGTGATGACAAACACCATAATGGAAGGCCTTAGTCATCACATGCTTAAACTCATCATATATTTTTTGCATATGCTGAACAGGCAGTCAGACATGCTGTAACTGTGGGGTAGAAAACTGCAGGAACACCATACGGCAGGGGTCTCAAACTCCAGTCCTCGAGGGCATGGAAAAGTTGCATGGCACTTTGACCCTTGAGGACTGGAGTTTGAGACCCCTGTCATATGGAATATGACAGGTGTGGTTGAACTGCATGAAGACTGAAGTTTCTCTTCTCTTCTGGCAGGACAGGAATGTGGCCTTGTCCTGTGAGCCACTGTAAGGATGTACTTAGAGTAGAACTGGACTGTCACCGGCCTCAGGCTCTTCACCCTTTTCAAAGACAAAGCAGTCATTTAGATAAAATATTAGATATTGTTTACCTGTAAATGCACAAAGTAAATTTAGAAATGTTATTATTGTCAAGAGTGAATAAGCACTGATAGTGTAATCTACAGCTGTGGCCAAACGTTTAGAGAATGAGAAGTGTTGTTTGCTTATTTACAAAGTTTGCTGTTTCAGTGATAGTTGTATATCATATTATATCACTTCAAACAGAGGTGATCCAGTAATGCTGCACTAATGAATTAGACTAACTATTCACTTTAGCTAAAGTTATTAAGTCAGCTAAAGAGTTGGGATGCTGTGTAAGACATAAATAAACCTTTTGCATGTTTCCCTACTGTAGGGGTCTCTGCAAGCATACAGAGGGGGTACTCTGAGAGGGTCCAAGATGACAACTTTGGAATTCTACTAGAAACAGTCGATCATATTTGTTTGTCAAAGCTGAATTCAGGGCAAACTACGCTAAATTAGCGTTTTTAGCTAACAGCTACAATAAGCATAAAAGTTACCTTACGGCTATCATTTCAATTCAATTCAATTCAATTTTATTTATATAGCGCCAAATCACAACAAAAGTCGCCTCAAGGCGCTTCATAGATACAGAGAAAAACCCAACAATCATATGACCCCCTATGAGCAAGCACTTTGGCGACAGTGGGAAGGAAAAACTCCCTTTTAACAGGAAGAAACCTCCGGCAGAACCAGGCTCAGGGAGGGGCGGCCATCTGCTGCGACCGGTTGGGGTGAGAGAAGGAAGACAGGATAAAGACATGCTGTGGAAGAGAGACAGAGGTTAATAACAGATATGATTCAATGCAGAGAGGTCTATTAATACATAGTGAGTGAGAAAGGTGACTGGAAAGGAAAAACTCAATGCATCATGGGAATCCCCCGGCAGCCTACATCTATTGCAGCATAACTAAGGGAGGATTCAGGGTCACCTGGTCCAGCCCTAACTATATGCTTTAGAAAAAAGGAAAGTTTTAAGCCTAATCTTAAAAGTAGAGATAGTGTCTGTCTCCCGAATCCAAACTGGAAGCTGGTTCCACAGAAGAGGGGCCTGAAAACTGAAGGCTCTCCCTCCCATTCTACTTTTAAATACTCTAGGAACAACAAGTAGGCCTGCAGAGCGAGAGCAGAGCGCTCTAATAGGGTGATATGGTACTACAAGGTCATTAAGATAAGATGGGGCCTGATTATTTAAGACCTTGTATGTGAGGAGCAGGATTTTGAATTCAATTCTGGATTTAACAGGAAGCCAATGAAGGGAAGCCAAAACAGGAGAAATATGCTCTCTCTTTCTAGTCCCTGTCAGGACTCTTGCTGCAGCATTTTGGATTAGCTGAAGGCTTTTCAGTGAGTTTTTTGGACATCCTGATAATAATGAATTACAGTAGTCCAGCCTGGAAGTAATAAATGCATGAACTAGTTTTTCAGCGTCACTCTGAGACAGGATATTTCTAATTTTAGAGATGTTGCGCAAATGGAAGAAAGCAGTCTTACATATTTGTTTAATATGTGCGTTGAAGGACATGTCCTGGTCAAAAATGACTCCAAGGTTCCTCACCGCGTTACTGGAGGCCAAGGTAATGCCATCCAGAGTAAGAATCTGATTAGATACCATATTTCTAAGATTTTCAGGGCCGAGTACAATAACCTCAGTTTTACCTGAATTAAGAAGCAGAAAGTTAGCGGCCATCCAGGTCTTTATGTCTTTAAGACATTCCTGCAGTTTAACTAATTGGTGTGTGTTATCTGGCTTCATGGACAGATAGAGCTGGGTGTCATCTGCATAGCAGTGAAAATGTATGCTATGTCTTCTAATGATACTGCCTAAGGGAAGCATGTATAATGTAAACAGAATTGGTCCTAGCACTGAACCCTGTGGAACTCCATAATTAACCTCAGTGTGTGAAGAGGACTCTCCATTTACATGCACGAATTGGAGTCTATTAGATAGATATGATACAAACCACTGCAGCGCAGTACTTGTAATACCTACAGCATGTTCTAATCGCTCTAATAGGATATTATGATCAACAGTATCGAACGCTGCACTGAGGTCTAGCAGGACAAGCACAGAGATGAGTCCACTGTCAGAGGCCATAAGAAGATCATTTGTAACCTTCACTAAAGCTGTTTCTGTGCTGTGCTGAGCTCTGAAACCTGACTGAAACTCTTCAAATAAACCATTCCTCTGCAGATGATCTGTTAGCTGTTTGACAACTACTCTTTCAAGGATTTTTGATATGAAAGGAAGGTTGGAGATTGGCCTATAATTAGCTAAGACTGCTGGGTCTAGAGATGGCTTTTTGAGTAAAGGTTTAACTACAGCCAGCTTGAAGGCCTGTGGTACATAGCCGATTATTAGAGATAGGTTGATCATATTTAAGATCGAAGAATTAATTAATGGCAGGACTTCTTTGAGCAGTTTTGTAGGAATGGGGTCTAAAAGACACGTTGATGGTTTGGAGGAAGTAATTATTGAAGTTAACTCAGAAAGATCAATTGGAGAAAAAGAGTCTAACTTAATATCAATGGTACTAAGAGTAACTGTAGATAATATTACATCTGTGGGATGATTATTGGTAATTTTTTCTCTAATGATAAAAATTTTATTTGTGAAGAAGTTCATGAAGTCATTACTAGTTAACGTTAAAGGGATGGTTGGCTCAAAAGAGCTCTGACTTTTTGTCAGCCTGGCTACAGTGCTGAAGAGAAACCTGGGGTTGTTCTTATTTTCTTCAATCAGTGATGAACAGTAAGATGTTCTGGCTTTGCGGAGGGCTTTCTTATAAAGCAGCAAACTATTTCTCCAGGCTAAATGATGATCCTCTAGATTTGTGACACGCCATTTCCTCTCCAAATTACGAGTCATCTGCTTTAGGGTACGTGTTTCAGAATTATACCACGGAGTCAGGTACTTCTGATTTGAGGCCTTAGTTTTCACAGGAGCTACAGTATCCAGAGTCGTATGTAGTGAGGAGGTGAAATTATTAACAAGATAATCGACCTCTGTTGGGGTAGCGTTCAGATAGCTGCTTTGCTCTGTGTTGGTACAGGGCATTGGAGATGATAACAGTGGGTGGATTATATTCTTAAACTTAGTTACAGTGCTTTCAGAAAGACATCTACTTTGATAAAGTCTACTCTTCACCGCTGTGTAATCAATTATTGTAAAAGTAAATGTTATCAGGAAATGATCAGACAGGAGAGGGTTTTCAGGAAACACTGTTAAATGTTCAGGTTCGATGCCATATGTTAAAACAAGATCTAGAGTGTGATTAAAGTGGTGGGTGGGTTCTTTTACATTTTGAGAGAAACCAATTGAGTCTAATAACAGATTAAATGCCATGTTGAGGCTGTCATTTTTAGCATCTACATGGATGTTAAAATCACCCACAATAATTATTTTATCTGAGCTCAGAACTAAATTAGATATAAAGTCTGAGAAATCAGACAGAAACTCTGTGTAAGGCCCAGGTGGACAATAGATGATAACAAGTAAGACTGGTTTCTGAGTTTCACAGCTGGGGTGGACAATGTTAAGCATCAGGCTTTCAAATGAATTAAAAGTCTGTCTTGGTCTTTCATTAATTAATAGGCTGGTGTGAAAAATTGCTGCCACACCGCCCCCTCGGCCTGTGCTTCGAGATTTCTGGTAGTTAGAATGACTCGGGGGTGTTGATTCATTTAAACTAACATAATCATCCTGCTGCAACCAGGTTTCTGTAAGGCAGAGTAAATCAATTTGTTGATCAATTATTAAGTCATGTACTAACAGAGACTTGGAGGAGAGAGACCTAATATTTAATAATCCACATTTCACTGTTTTACTCTTTGGTTCAGATGTGGATACTGTATTGTTCTTTCTTTGTAATTGTTTATGTTTAAGTTGTTTGTTGCTGGTTTTTAGTTTGTTTTTTGTCTTTTTGGAAGCTGACACAGTCTCTATGGAGATGGGTTTTTGGGGGGGTAGCAGGAGGAGAGAAGCTGCAGAGAAGCGTGTAAGACTGCAACTCTGCTTCCTGGTCCCAACTCTGGATAGTCATATTTTGGGGGGTTTAATAAATTTGTCCATATTTCTAGAAATGAGAGCTGCTCCATCCAAAGTGGGATGGATGCCATCTCTCCTAACAAGACCAGGTTTCCTCCAGAAGGTTTGCCAATTATCTATGAAGCCCACATTGTTTCTGGGACACCACTCAGACAGCCAGCAATTTAAGGAGAACATGCGGCTAAACATGTCACTCCTGGTCTGATTGGGGAGGGGACCAGAGAAAACTACAGAGTCCGACATTGTTTTGGCAAAGTTGCACACCGATTCAATATTGATTTTAGTGACCTCCGATTGGCGTAACCGGGTGTCATTACTGCCGACGTGAATTATGATTTTACTGAATTTACGTTAACCCTTAGCCAGCAGTTTTAAATTTCCTTCAATGTCGCCTGCTCTGGCCCCTGGAAGACAATTGACTATGGTTGCCGGTGTCTCTAGCTTCACATGTCTGAGAACAGAATCACCAATTACCAGAGTTTGACCCCCGGCGGGTGTGTCGCCGAGTGGGGAAAAACGGTTAGACACATGAACGGGTTGGTGGTGTACCTGGGGCTTCTGTTTAGGACTATGATTCCTCCTCACCGTGACCCAGCCTCCCTGATTCCCCAGCTGCTTGGGACCTGCCGGGGAACAGCTAGCGGGGCCTACGCTATTTTCGGCTGCACCAGCTACAGGGGCCTGGCTAGCTATGGGTGAATGAAGGGTGCGAAGCCGAGTCTCCAATTCAGTAATCCTGGCCTCCAGCGCTGCAAATATGCTACATTTGTTACAGATATCATTACTGCTAAAGGAGGCCGAGGAGTAACTAAACATCTGACACAATGAGCAAGAAAGTGCAGGAGGGACAGGTGAAGTAGCCATGGTGCTAATGAGTCGGCTATGAGCTAAGCTAGGCTAGTGAGACAGTACAGAGACAGTGAGTGAATACTTTGGCTATAAATTAGGTAGTGAGTACACAGAAAGTGTGCTTCGGATGAAGCACGTGAAGATTATACTATGAAAGAAGAATGTATTTAAAAGTTGTTAATTAAATCGCTAAGCAAATAAGCTACTCAGAAACACCACTGTGTTTGAGCAGGAACAGGAGGTGATACTCTACCACAGAGCGAGCGAACACCAAGTGACAGCGCCACCAAGAGTGTTGTTAGTGTTGTTAACATGACGCTTGTTCTTATACATGTAATACATTTATTACCAACCTGAGAGTTTATCCGCTGGTCATTCGACATGACGAATGACTTCTGAAGTCTTAATTCAGCTCAAGACGCTGTAGATTCCCGTCAGTAACACTCTCGGTCCGCCAGTAAAACGTAGTTCTATTAATCTGCGCTTGAACCGGAACCGGATGTAAGTTCCAAAAAACTGAATTTTGGAACTGAAATTGAATTGTAGAACTGAAACTGAATGGTGAGAAGTGAATCTGAAATTATTCGAGAGCTGAATTTTTAAAGGATAAAATGCAGTTTCAAAGCAAGTCAATTCATTTTCAAACCATAAATTCAATTTCAAATTAGACTAATTCAAATTCAGTTTTCAAAAGCATTTATTCAAGTTACAATTCAGATTCAATCTGAGCAATTCAAATTCAAATTTAACTTATTCAAATTCAGTTTCTGATGGCACAGATTTCTGCCCATACAGGCCCTCCAAGGCCTATCTCCCCTCACCACACTCCCTGCCGGTGACTGATGCTCTCAGGGGTCGGTGCATTGCTGGCGCCTGTTGCTCGGTCAGGCCTCCTCCGGGGTGTGGGGGGCCCTCTGGGCCTCCGGCCTCTGGGCCTGCGGCTCAGTTCACTCTGGCACAGCTGGCTGCCGGCAGAGCCGGCGGGCACGCCGGTGCAGCCCCCTCTAGCTTCTGCTCAGTGGCTACTGGGTGACGCCTCGTCTGGGGATCCTACGCCCTTCCCATGAGGGTGGCACGGATGCTCCTCCGGTGGTCCTCCTTGGGCTCTCGTGCTCTGGGGCCTCTGGATGTCTGGGGCCTGGATCTCCTCCATGCCTGCTTCATGCCCTGGGGGACGGGGCTACATGCTCTTGCAGACGATTACATGTGGAAACCATTTGAATACAAGCGCGCTGATCCACACAGGTATGCACACGGATGTTCACTGCTCGTAGACTTAAATTACACCTTTCTTGGCTGCTACTTCAAAGCACATTGTGCGCTGTCTGTCCTGCGTGCTGCACAACAACACTGAATATTTAGTATTTACTGCTGTTTACACTTAGCTAGATTAATGTGATGGTGTTGTGTTTAGTATGTTTGCTTTGGGTTTTTTTTGCTTGTTTTCTATTCTTTCTCTCTCAACAGGTGATCCAGGAGATTTTATTTTATTTATTTATTTTTTTCCCCTTTCTCACTGTCCCTCTCCCCTTCTGTTTTTCTTTTCCTTCCTCTTTCTCTCTCCCTTTCCTATCCCTCACTCATGTCTGTCCCATCTGTAACAACTGAAAATAAAATAAAATAAATAATTAAAAACAAAGGTCGATCAAATGGACCAACACAGCAATGCCACAATGATCCATTTGGCAAAGTAAATCCATTGGGTATCCTTGTTGGTCTTCAGACAACAATTCTGATGGCTAAAGAACCAAATGGGACAGGCAAAAAAAAGAAAAAAAAAAAAAAAGAATTTTCCCTTTCCAGTTCACAATCAATCCCACCCCTAGGTCAAAAAATATGTATAGGACAATTGGCGTAATCTAATATTTTGTATGAACCTGTCCAGCTGTCCATTTAGTTGAATGTAGGATTAACTCATAAGTCTTGCTGAAGTACCTTGTATTCTGATTCATCGCAGCAGCAACAGCAGCAGTTTGGTTGGATGATGTTAGCAACTGTCAGCAACTGCTGACCGAATAATTTCATCCTCCATAATCTGAAACAAACACATAAAGACAGAAACAATTTATGAATTAACGTTCGATAAAATCTAAGAATGTATCATTTATTAGATAACAATATGAATATGTCTAACAAAAAACTTTGTGGAGCAAAGTTACATTCAATCAAGATGGTCTGGCATGCTACAACTTTATAGTTGTTAAATTCAGGGTATACATACCCAACTTGTACACGTTTATTATTATTATTATTATTATTATTATTATTATTATTATTATTATTATTATTATTATTATTATTATCCTACCCAATTACATGTTTCTTTTAATCAGAGTATGCTGTTTTAATGACTTTACAATATCATTTACATTGCGTTCCTTACATTTTCCCAAATTGTATGTTATATTAATCCTATATTTCCGTTTTAATATTTCTAATGTTTGCCTTGTTTTCTTCACTGTCTGGTCTGCCTCTGTCTCACCTGTATGGATGCATTTACACCGAAATGTCCCCAACAAAGGATGTTTTAATTCGCCACTATTCCAGTGAAACACGAGTCTCCCATCTTCCTGCTACCGGTCTGGAGTTTTTGTTCACCAAAGCACACACCAACTTCATACTGATGGACAGATCACCGCCCTTTTGCCGCCTTGTCTGACCGTGTTTTCTGGCTTTGGTTCACTTCACCTCACTCTTCCCCATTCTTGTCATTAAATCAGGCTGTTCTGCAACCATGGCAGCCATTCACTCTATGGCTTTATTCATGGTGTATTTTACCCCTTCACCAAAGGCCGTTCTCGTTTCCAACATTATATTTGCAGTGTTCGTCTATCTATCAATATCTGCGGAGTATTTTTTTAACGAGTATCCTATTTTCTAAAGCACAGCATGTAAATGGTAGCTCGGTTAGCAGGATGCTAGCATGTAGCGCTTAGTGAGACACGCCTCAGACGAGTTGAGCAAAGACCCCGTCTGTGTACTTTATACGTGAGCAACGGATTTAAATAAAGTTAAGGTTTCAAAAGACAAACTTGAAGATGAAAAACAATATACTTACCGGAGAGCCGCCAGGGTTTGCCGCTGCCATCTTGGCGCTCCTAAATTCAAAACTGCCTCTGCAGTCAGGCATGGGAGGCGTGGAAATTGTCATTGAGTTAGTCAAACGTTTTCCTTAGTTCGAGTAGATGATAAAATAAAATAAAAATAACTGGGATTTTAAATAGGACTAGGCGTTCTGTAATGATCTCTATTTAGGAGAAAAACTTAATCACTCGCCTTTAAACAGCTCTCTTTTAGGAAAAACACTGCTGGCTAACGGTGTCATGTGATCAAACAGCGTAATTTAATTGGCTGAGAGCCACTCGACTCGATCTGGTGCTGATTGCTGTGGCTTGGGTCATTAAAGTTCATCACTTTTGCAGTTGAATTTTTGCAGATGAATTTTTTTCAGGTGAATTTTTGCAGGTGAATTTTTTTCAGGTGAATTTTTTGCAGGTGAATATTTTTGCAGGGAAATTTGGAGGATAAAAATTCAGTGTCTGATTCTGATGATACTATATTTCTTCCATACATTTGCAGTTTGGACGCACAGGTGTGAACATCTCCCACAGCAGGGGGAGGACTATCCTCCGCCCGTAATGCTGCAAATAATGGTCGGCAAAGTCATGTGACATTAGTGATGTTTGTACTAACTTGATTTAAAAGTCTTTACTTTAAAATATATGCTGTTCAGTAGTCGACCTTAATCTTACAGAGAATGTGATCATTTTATTGATAATTAAAGTCAGTCATATATCCACAAACACAACAAGATGAAAGTCAGTGATGCTGCTCGGTTTTCAGTCCTGAATATCACGGCACAAGCAGGATTCACTGCACTGTTAATGTTAGCTGTGTTATATTGCTGTCTCTGTTCGGTGGTGTCGAGCCAAATGGACTTTAACGTGTGTTTGAACGAGCTGACGGTTCACTCGTTAAGCTGAAAGAAAGATGCTTTAATCACAGCAGTCACACATGTGTCCACTGTATCATCTGGAAACTCTTCTTGTTTTGTAATAACACAAACTAAATCCTCCTTCTTTTGTGCTGTTTTGCAGCAGTGTGTACACCTGAGACTGTCACCTGTCTGTCCTGCACTCTCTCTCTGTTTCTTTCTCTCTGATTGTGGAATAAAAGTATGAACATGTGTTTATAAGTTACACTTGTGTTTGAATCCTGCAGCTTATCACACATTTGATTTCCATGTGTGACAACTGCAAGTGTCCAGAGTGAGGACAGACTGAGGGACCCACTGCTGCACATCATCTGTGAGGCTTTGCACCCCTGATGATCCACCAGGACAAACTCAACAGTGTGAGGAAGAGGAGGAGGAAGAGCCAGCAGCAGCTGACAGATGGAGAGAATAGACAGACTGTTTCCTGTTTGTGAAGGACTGCTAGATAAGTTTAAAATAATTAATTGTCTGTCCTGAATCAGTCTTATTAGGTAATGTTCAAATAATTTGATCATTCCAGTGTTTTCAGTGTGGGAGAAAGTACTTAGGGCCTTCAGGTTACACACTATGAAAGGCAGCAACAAGTTTAATGTTCAGAAACCTAAAGTATATATCAGCAGCAGAATGGAGCTAAAAATAAATGTTTGTTTCAGTTATATGAAGCTTTGAGTATTTTGGATCAGTAGCACTGCTGTGTTTGTTGTATCATATTGCTGTGATTGTTTATATGCTTTATATATTCTGAGGTAAGTTGATCTATAATGTTACATCATATTCTATAAGGATGTTATGTGTTTGTAGACTTTCTGCCCAGTTTGACCCATTTAGTAGAAGTCAGCCTGTTTAAGGCTCTGATATCTATTCTGTATGACTTGTAACTGTCCCTGAGACAGTTAAAATAAAGTTGGTTATTTCATGTTTCTGTGATAAATTCATGCTTAATTTAGTTCATTTATTTATAAGATAAGATGATAAAAGTTTAACATTAATTAAAAAACATGTCTAAAATATGTGATTACAAAATATGGGTTTGTTAAATATGTAAAGTGCTGTAAAGTTTGTTTGAGGTGAAGTTTGTAATTGTCACATGACCAGAGTTTGGTTGAGAGCACAACCATGGCATTGTGGAGCTAGCATGGATACATGGCCACTGATGCATCTACAGCCTCAGCGTTAATGTTATTCTGCATGTGGTCCAAGAGGCGCAAACGGTATGGTTTCGTGTATATTGTTTGTATAATGTTGCATACGTGTTCTACAGTGGTAATGAGAGGACATTTTTGTGATATCCATTATTGTGCATTTTCTCTGTTCTGCTTGCACAAGACTGTTTATGGACACTGATATGAGAGACTGATAAGCTCAAAACATTTATGTTGTAAACTTTGTGTTTCTTCAGTTTTCACGGTGTCTGAAGACAATAAGAGTGAGAGAGAGAGAGAAATAAATTTCCGAAGACATCAGTATGATGCGTGGCCATTCTTTGTTGGACCCCTGTAGTTACATGACTTAAAGCAGTTATGACATGGTCTGATTTTCTCACCCAATAAAGGAATATTTAATATATCAGTCTACTCTTCATTCTATCAGAAACAGTTATCACAGCTCGTACATTTTCATTTTGCACATATATGTAAGCATTGAGCCAAATTTAGTAATGCCAACAAATTAAATGAACAATATTTGTCTCTTACATATGATACATCTATACGTATTTATACACTGTAAAAGATTCTTGTCTTTGAGTGAAGATTTATGGTGATGGGAAATATAAATAACTGAAACTTGAATCTTTACTGAAGCTCAGTGTTTGACACAGAGTTCACTCACATGTGCTGTACCAGTGTACCTGGGGTGGCTGTAGCTCAGGTGGCAGAGCAGGTCAGCCACTAATCAGAAGGTCGGTGGTTCGATCCCAGGCTGCACCCTGGCTGCACCCTGGCTGCATGCCAAATATCCTTGGGCAAGATACTAACCCCTACTGGTGGTGGTCAGAGGGCCCGGTGGCGCCTGTGTCCGGCAGCCTCGCCTCTGTCGCCTCTGTCAGTGCGCCCCAGGGCAGCTGTGGCTACAATGTAGCTTGCTATCACCAGTGTGTGAATGGGTGAATGACTGAATGTAGTGTAAAGCGCTTTGGGGTCCTATGGACTAGAAAAGCGCTATACAAATGCAGGCCATTTACCTGCACATGTGACAATAAAAGTGAATTGTTCAAGTTCACTGCTGTAATAACTAATAATGATTAATATAATAACTATAATATTGGCCATATTATATTTACACTGACTTTAGTCTCATGAACAACATAATTTTTATTTACTAGCTAATCTTAAAATGACTGTTCAGTACAGAAATGAAGCCCAACAATCATGTTTTACAGTCATGTGGTCTCAGCCTCAGATACTTATTAAATCACACAAAGCTCGTGTAGAAACAAACGAACAAATGAACAAAATATGTTCTCCTTCATTTCTCTCAAACAAAGCTGTATGAAACGTTTCCAGCGGTTAGTATCATGGTTGCTAGGCAACCTGGGCAGCGCGACGGAGATCGACCGGTATTTCACAAGCCTCGCACTTCCGGCCTTAGCGGTCTTTGAGTACGCGGCCCTTGTGGACCGTTAAGGCTGCGTACTTTAGGGCTGCCAAACCTGAATAGCTAGGTTTCATTTGACGTAGACGTGACGTCGACGTAAAGCGCGAAATTTGACTGGCGGTCGGAAGTGAAAAAGATAAGTGCAAAATCACAGACAGACAGTACGCAAAATGCCTATGTCCTGTTGTGTTTACGGATACTCCAGTAGGTCGACCAGAGAAACTGATAAACGGTATTTTAGGGTACCAAAAATAGCCCAACGAAGAGGAGAAAAATGGAAAATTCTAACCGAAAAACGTAGGAAAAAATGGATTTTAAATTTACGTTTACAGTCGGGAGGAGCAGAGTCTGCCAATGCCCGTGTCTGCAGCGACCACTTCGTCAGAGGTAATGTTATGTTTGCAAACGAACTTATTAGCATTAGGTTGTCGTTAAATTCTCGTTTACTTAGTGCTTTTAAGTTAGTAGTCTAATATTGACTTGATTGGGACTATCCGGTTGTTCAGTCAGACGTCACGGATGACGTTGCAGGTATTTCCGGGTCTAAGTGCTCCTCAAGAAACAACGATGGCGGAGCCAGTGACTTTGTTCACGATTACCTCCTTCTTTAGCGAAGTACCAATTAGGGTTAAAAAGGGTCTTAATTCCTTCAACTCTAGTAAAGTGGTCAGTGTAACCGTTCTCCCAGGCGGAATTATAAAGGGAAGTGTCCAGGCATCCATGAAAAAGAAGATTTACAATGTTGAGGTGAGCTAGGAGTAAGCTAGCTAGCCGACGATTAAACATGAGATATTCTGTATTCTGATGTATTTCATAAAGCACACACACGTACAGCAATGCTATAACAGTGGAAGTAAACGAAGATGAAAATCTACATAACATGGAGGTTTTGGAGAGTTAGTAATGTTAGCCTAGTACCAGTTATATTAGCCTAGTTAACCTAGTACCAGTACACAGAGCAGCGCTGCAAGTGTTTGTTAGAATGTTTAGGGTAAGCATTAACTTTCTTTCAATGTAGGTGCATGTTGAGGGTCAGTCAGTCAGGTTCAGCTCCTGTGAGTGCCCGATTGGCAATGATAAGTGCCATCATATGGCGGCATTGTTGATTTGGGTGGAGAAGAATGTGTCTCGCACTGACGTGGAATGTGTGTGGAAGAGGGTAAAATCATGCAAAGCAGAAGAAATTACTGCCAAGAGAGTGTCTGTGATGACACCCTCAACAACACAAGGTCAGTTATTTATTTAAAATTTGTCCTTTGAATTAATTATAATAATTATTTTCTTAACTTTTTAAAAAGCATTATGTTTTATATGCTAAAATTATTATTTATACAGATTACTAAAAGTTTTTTTTTTTCAGCTGGAATCGAAAGACCTGTCTCCCAGGAGGACAAGGAATGGGCAGTGGCATCCCTATCGAAATTGCAACGTTTTACTGGGATGGGTTGGATTTTGAGTCCTGAATGCTCTCAGGTACTTTGATATTTACTTTAACATGTGGTATAAATTGTACATGTATGTAAACTCTTGTAAACTACATACAGCAGACTGTTTGCTTCCACTGTCCCCACTTTATTTTTTACATGTATTTTATATACTCTGTACCTGACTTTGTCTATTCTGTGGTCAAAATTTCTTGGTTCCATTAAAACCTTTAAAATCCTTTTGCTTTAAATCTAGGCTAAACCAGCCAAGACATTTGATGAAGTGCTGAGGAACCTGGGATTTCCCCAAGCAGAAGACAAGGCTCGTTATCTCTTGGCATCACTGGCTGTGTCTGACGAAGAGAAGAAACAGATTGAGGAAGCAACAGTTGGGCAAACGAAGAATGCATTGTGGTAAGAAAGTGCTTTGAAATTTATTCTGTTAAGTGTTAAGTAGGACATTTTAGTTAACTGTGTCTCTTAATTTGTGTTTCTTTATAAAAGGTCAGCATATCGCAAGAAGAGAATCACAGCCAGCAACTTTGGTTTGGTCCTGAGTGCAGTCCAGCGGCGCTCATACCCCCCTTCCTTATTTAAGACTCTGCTTGGACAGTACAACCTGACAGAAGGATCTAAAGTAAGTTGTTAGTAAAAAGGGTCTGTGCATCTAAGAATTCCTTTATGACTAAGTTGTATTTTCATCCCCAAAGGCATGTGATTGGGGGATCCTTCATGAGCCAAAGGCCAAGCAGTTGTACACTGACTGTACTGGTGCAGCTATCAAGGAGAGGGGACTGTTTTTATCTAACAGTGGCCTGCTTGGTGGTTCTCCAGATGGGACTGTCTCTAATGAGTGCATCATTGAGGTGAAATGCCCATGGTCAGCCAGAGCCAAAACTGTATTGGAGGCTGCAGAAAGTAAGGACTTTTTCCTACAGCTGGATGAGGCAAGTGGTTCCCTGGTATTAAAAAAGAATCACAACTACTGGCATCAGATCCAGGGCAACCTCTATCTCACAGGGGCGAAAAGCTGTCACTTTATTGTTTGGACTCCATGTGACTTTTTCATCTTGCATGTGGATAGAGAACAAACTTGGGCTGTTAACATTGAAGCGTTGGAAACGTTCTACCGGGAAGTTTTTTTACCCCATATTTTATCGCAGCTTTGAATTCATATCAGCATGAGTAATTTATCAGTCCAAATGTTTATAGTTAATTTTAAAACTATTTGGAAATTGTACATTTTTTGTCATTGTAACTTTGTAAATATATTCAGATAAATTCTTAAATTATATTAATTTTTGATTTGAAAAAATAAAATGTTTTGGACAAACTGTTCCTGAAAATAAAGAGTAACACATGTATCTGGTATTCTTCATTTTAATTGAAAATGCATAGCAAGAAAACTAGGCAGTAATCAGGAAGCTGGAATGGAATGAAAAATGTAACAAGCCATTGATAAAAACAGAGTAAAACATTATACGAATCACAAATGAGACCATTCTCAATTTGAAACTATGCAACTAAGTTGTTTTTATGTTGTAACATCCTGAGTATACACACAAAACAATCCAGAACACTTAGGAGTTATAAATAATAAAAGTAAACTTGTTCAACAGTTGTATTTTCTGGTCCACAAGTAGTTAGAAAATGACACAATGTACTTTTACCTCTTAACTCTCACAGGTATAATTTATTCAATTTCACGGAGAATAGGTGTTTGTAAATTTGTAAGACACACACATGCTTTCAAGATCTTATTAATATTTTTTTTTAACTGATGTGGGATGTGATGCAAAATTGAGAAAAGTTTCAGTCTTTGAATGGAACGCTCTACATGTATTCTTGCACAGGAAATCTTCCTGTTGTTGTTCACTTCCTCCTGTGTGAATTGTCCGTTGGTGAGGAAGGACGGAATGTTCAGTGAGACCCCTTCTGGTAGGATGTCCCGAATTGTGAAGCCCTTATCTGCAATGACCATGTCACCTGGTTGTAGATGTTGCAGTACTCCACAGTCAGCTGTTATGGCCTTATCTGAGGCACTTCCACCGTACAAGTTGCTTACAAAGGTTATTACACCATTAGGAGCCACACCAATTAGAGCCTTTAGTGTGGTCCGTCCTTTGTACTGGCTGTACAAATGACTTTGTGTGTCAAGTCTCTCTGTGTTACAAACAGAAACTTCCGTGCAGTCAAGCACAATCCTGCAGTTAGGAAATGGTTGGAAGCAATCTGGCAGCGATGTTTGATTCTTGGCTCTCGAGGGAATGTTGTTTTCCAGCATGCCAACATACAAAATGTCATACAGTGCACTAACAATTGTTGTAAAAATATTAGTTACTGTGCCTCTGCTGCAGTTAAACCTTATTGAAAGGTCTTCATGACCAAAATTAAGTTTGAGCTTGATCAGGGTTAGAAATAACTGGTCAATTAGGGGCATCATTTGGACAGTCCAATCAGAATGATATTTAAGATCAAATCTGGAAAGAAGCGCTTCTAAAAACAGGACAGAAGCAGCATCGGGCAATCCAGTATAGTACTGGACCCTTTCAGGATTGTCAGATATTTGACTGAATGAGAAAGTCTGCTTCTGCTTCTCTACTTGTTTTTTAAGTTTTTCATTCTCTATTCTTAGCATGTCATTCTGAATCTCTAGCACCAGAAGACTTTGGGAAGAACTTGTGGAACTTGCAGTATCTGTCTGTGTAGCTGCATTGTTGGAATGATGTGGCTCATCTGATATTTCACTCTGATTTTCACCAATAGCTGGGACCTGCTCTTTTTTCTTCTTTTTTCTAACAGGGTTGTGGTCATCTGGGAACTGAAAAGACTTCCCGTCGTTCCATGCAAATCTTGTTGGCCCCGCAGCTTTTCCTTGAGGGAAGTGCCAACTGCAGACTCTTGAGTTGCAGTTTGGGGTGAAGTTTTCACGTCTGTGGAAGTGTTTAAAAAGACAGAGAGAAATTTCAGATCATACGCTAGCCCTCCATTAGTTATGATTAATACAAAAAAAAAAATAGAGATAAATAATAGAGAGAAGCTTCTTTCATCCAGATGAGAGAAGCTTCAAGAAACTTAAAACTTAAAGAAGTCCAGATGCTTTTCTTACACATCGTTGTACTAATTTGCTTTTAAGCTTACCAGAAAGATAAGTACTGGCAATAGAGCTGGGCGATATGGACCAAAATTCATATCTCGATATTTTTTAGCTGGATGGCGATATAAGATATATATCTCGATATTTTTTTAATCCCATAAAGTAAGAACAAAAAGAGAGTTCTTGGTCAAAGGTACTTGTCCCAGATGTCACACATGTAACTTTTATTAAGATACAACTGTAGATGTACACGAAAAAATTGTCAAAAATAAATTGTCAGCATTTATTAAATAATAATGCTCCATTTTTTTTCTTTTCATACATAACAAAAAGCTAAAAATTGTAAACTAAATGTAAAATGTAAACTAAAAAGATGCAGATCTAAAATAACAAAGGCATCTTGCTCTTTAAAAAGTGCTTACACTGAATTAAAGTTTTCTAAAGTGCTTCTTTGTGTGTATTGCTGAACAATCATCTGGTACTTTGTGCAAAAAACCAAACATGTAAACAGATTGAATGAAATTAACAAAATTACATTCTTTGGTCAGTGGGTCTTTGTGCAAATCTCCAATGACAATAACAATATAGAAAGAACACAAACAAGCAAGGCCAACAACTGTACAGCTTACAGATTTTGTGCCAGGAAAACTAATCTGTCAACATTATCAGGCTTCAACGATGCCCTGTGGCAGGTTACAATGTTTCCACTGCAACTAAAAATCCTTTCAGAAGGGGAGCTGGTAGCTGGCGCACAAAGATATTTCTTGGCCAGGAGGCTCAGTGCTGGAAAGGCAACTTCATGTTCCTTCCACCATTTGAGAGGGTCAGCATCACTCTCTACACAAACTGACAACAGGTAGCTAGAAAATTCATTTTCGATTGCTTCCCTTTTTGTGAAACCAGTGTTGGTGGCTGTGCTGTGCTGGAAGAAGCTTGCCAGTGATCTCTTTTTTTTAGCTGTGTGTCCTACTGCTGCTTCTTCTTGGTCTGCAGACTCAGGCACGGCTGGATCAGTCAGCTCAGACAAACACGTACCCTGATAGCTGAGCAGAGACTCTGCCTCCAAGATGAGTTTATGTTTTAGTGCATTAATCTTCTCACTAGGGATGTATTTCGCCCTGAACCGTGGATCCACAAAAGAAGCCATGTCCAACAGGTCACTGGTGGATGGATCTGCATATTTATTGTTGAGGTAATCCACAATGCGGGTCTTGATGGATTTACACAGCTCACTATCCTCCTCTCCAGGTGCCAGGAGACTAGTGTTAAACAGGTGTAGCACAGGTCTGACATAGGACAGGGTCACATACTTCTCTCCTGAAAGTGCATCAGTGAAGTCCTGACAGGGTTTGAGAGCTTTCTGAACTGCTTCCAGGACCTCTATGTCCTGCCAAGTAGGGACTAGAGGTCTGGTTTTCATGTCGACAGAGAGGACTTTAGAAAGTGCTCTTTCCTGCTCCAGAACTCTCTCTATCATGAGAAGCCTTGATCCCCAGCGAGTTGTTGCCTCTGTGAGTAGCTGGTGACTTGGAAGACCCAGCTGTATTTGCACTTCAGCCAGCTCTCTTCTCTTCCTCCAGCTGTAGGAGAAGCTGCTGACGACTTTCTTACACAGAGAAATAGCCCGGGTAATGCGGGCATCATCCATAGCATGTCCTGTGACACACAAAATACAAACTTTTAAAATCACTTTAATTGTTATGTTAAGATGCAAATCACTCAAAGGCAAATTAACATCCATCTCAGTTGTATAGAATGTGATGCATAAGACTTAACAATATTTGCAAAATGTGTCGTGTATTGTATAACCTAGAAATGGTTCTAGTTAAACTATCTTGGTAAAATCACCAGATCACCAAATGATTAGAACATGTTTTTTTTCGGTTTTTTTACACCTTTTAATCTCACTATGTATTTAAAAATGTATCCCTGTCTTGTCTCAGCTGTGGTCCTCATTTAGTGTCACAACTCAATCTAATACAAAGACAAATACACCCCAATACGTTTATTGGATTTAATAGGGATAGTTTATTTATTTGTTCAACTAACTTTCGATTTCTAAGTGATAGATGTATATGCTGGCTATGACTTATAAAAATATTTGTCTTGTGGTCCATAGGCATGTTTAGCTCTACAAGAGACTCTATACACTTTTCATTTATTAGCGTTTTTTTTTCCAAATCAAAAAATTCAGTATTGCACTTACCAATGGCCAGATGAAGCCTGTGACCAAAACACTGGATCCTCGACCACTTGTTCAGTTGAACCGCCTTGACAATATTAGCCCCGTTGTCAGTTGTTATAGCAACCAGTCCCGTCGGGTTGAGCTTCCAGGTTTTGAGCACATCCTGCAGGGCTTCAGCTATATGCTCTCCGGTGTGGTCTTGAGGAAAGTAGCTGGTCTGGAGACAGGCAGTTTTCAGTTCCCAGTCTTCCATGAAATGTATAGTCACACTCATATATGGCTCGCATGTCCTGCTGGACCACATGTCGGTTGTCAGTGCGAAGTGAGACACTTTGGTGAGCTGGGCAGCGAGACTCTGTCTAACATCAGTATACATTTTTGGCAGTGCTTCTCTGGTGAAGTATTTCCGGCTAGGTAACTGGTATCTTCGGTCAAGAGTTTTTAGCAGCTGTATAAAGCCCTCTTGTTCCACAGTTGAGATGGGGACCATGTCTTTAGCAATATGATAGGCCACTGCTTTAGTAATTTCCCCCCACTTCTCACTTTTTGTATCATATGGCACATGAGTGTTGTAAGGTGGTCTGTTTCACGGCAGGAACCTCGGCAGACTTTGCGGTCTGGGCTACAGCACGCAATTTCACACACTCTTCATACTGCACTTTATGGCGCAGTTGTAAATGGTGGTAAAGATTAGTGGTGCTCGAACCTTTCGTTGCGACGCTTTTTCGACATTCTCTACAGAATACATTATTCTGCTGCTCATCTGACACTTTGAACCCGAACCATCTCCAAATAATTGAGCCATTGGTTTTCTTTTTTCCGACGAGCTCCTCTTCGCTAGCTCCTGTGTCCATCTTGTTGCCAACTGGAGGTTTAGCGATGGGGGAGGGGGTTTGTGTTCAGTGAGGGTGAGAGGCGGGGCAAACAAACCCAGACGAGAGAGAGGCAAAATAGCGGCTCCACAAGTGTAATTATAACGCAACATAGACTATATCGATATAAACGATATTGTCACAGCTTATGTCTTGTATAAAAATATATCGATATTTTTAAAAAAATCGATATATCGCCCAGCACTAACTGGCAACCTTTGCTAGCTATTTGTTGGTTAGGTCTTTATTTTGGTAATTAACTGGCACATAGGCTGGGGATTGTAATGTATTTTCTTACATAGACATCGCTTTTTGGACGTAATTTTTATTCCTCTGAGCGTCGAAAGCTAACTAAGGTTCATATATATAGCGAAGTGACCCTTAGCTCTCAATCTTTGCTTGGAGAAATAAAAATGACTTCAAAAATGCAACAACGTCTTTGTATTAAAAAAAACACAATAAAATCCATTGTCTATATAAGTACAATTACTGGTAAAAGCCAGTTTGTCTTTTAGTAGCGGGTTTTAATTGTTCATCACTAGCTATATTAGCTAACTAAAGTAAGAGCCCACTAGCTCTTATCTTACAAATTTATTCATTCACTTACGAGTTGTAACATACCTTATCAACTTCAGCCACTTCCTCTTCTCTCTCTTTTCACAAGGAAACCGGTAAAATGACAGATTAGACTGTTGTTTTGAGCCAGATTGGTTAAAACAACCAGGAACACAGCATTGTGTCATATTGAACACAGGAGAGTTTAGACCCGGAAGTAGGATTCGTCGGATTCGTCGCGTCATCACTGAACAACCGGATAGGCTGCCCAAGTGCTTTGGATGACGAAGAGTCGGAGGACTGGGCTCCGACGGTCAATCTCGGCTACGAACGAAACCCAGATCGGAATCAGTTCTCAAACGAGAGAAAAGAATGAAGCTTAAGGCAGAACAGCATCGATGTGCAGAGGCGATTTTGGATATGCAACAGACGGCTGAGAGCCCGAGACACCCTTCAGAGGTGTCTCGTTAGACCGCTGAGAATGGTTTACCTTGAAACAAACAACTGTTACTCTAACGAAGTCCTAAGGATGTGGCATGTTTGTTGACGTTAAAGCCGCTACCGCTAACTGTTAGCGTGTTTAAGATAAAGCAATATAAGAACAAACACTCACCCTTGCAAACACCAAACTGTATCCATCACGGAGACGTTTTGTTCCAAGGTTGTGGACCCACACGCTGACAAAAAAATTGTACGCCTCCAGACTCTTGAAAGCTTTCATTTGCTGCCTAGTGTAGTAAGAAGTCTGGAGGACCAAGTAGTTGGTGATATCCACAGCCTCGATAGTAGGCAAATCCTTTACTTCTGTGGTGTATTCGGACATTTTCAAAGAATACGGATCACGTCCGATATATTTTTTTAACTGTCTGTTTATATCTCTCCCGAGAAACAGGGTCTAAAGTTGCACAATAGCTGCTCTCCTGACTCTCCACAGTGTCCTCCATGTTTACTTCCGCCCTCCACTCAAAAATCGCGCTGCCTCCGCACGTCATCAGAACCACGTGACCGCAACCCAACAAGTGGGATACAGCCTAAAGCTGTTCCAATTCTCAGCACCGGTCCTCTCTTTCCCTGAGTCCTTAGCAAATCTCCTTCCCACGATGACGTTTCCATCGAGGGCAAGAAAAAGAGTTAAGGAAAAGGAGATAGGCGCTACTTTTGAAATAACACCCCACATGGCTACGTTGGTCTGCTTAGTCACGTGACCGCACAGCAACAAATCACAGCAGAGCCGGAAAAGGAGGCGGAGCAAAGTGTGTGTGCAGGAGAGGAGTCGAGCAGAGAGAGCTGCTTTTTCATGAAACGGGAGTAAGGTAGTAAATTTACAGGAACATATACCACTGCCAACGTTGGGATTAATTTCTGCATCGATCTGCACACCCTTGTGTCCTGGATCGTAGCCGAGATCAGCGTGAACCACGTGGGTCTCTGCTCCCTGATCTGTTTCTTAAGACTTCCAGCTTCATCACGGAGTTTCTCTCGGTTTGTGGGCTCATATAAAGGTAAGCACCGAGCCAACTTTAATGTGGGTTCAGTTTATGTTGTTGCTGTTAAGAATAATAGATTGCTTGGTATACACTGGAGTTAGACAGTCTGTAGAGCAGAGGCGGAGCCAGACATTTGAAACGGCCGGGGCTTAGCCCTAAAGGGTAGTATGCATGTGGGATTTTTTTAATTTATTTATTTATTTATTTATTTATTTTTTTTTTTTTGGGGGGGGGGGGGGTAGAAATGACTGAAAGATTAATAGGCTCTGTTTTGAGTTTTGTTCAGAAAAGAATGACTTCATATAGCGAAAAATATATATCTCATATGCAGAACACCTTAAACTAGTTTTTTAATTGAGCAGCAAGGCAGAACAAAGTCGGAGTTGTATCAAGACACGAGGACTAAACCCCAATTCAACCAGACCCAGAACTGATCCAGAATTAAAACTGGACTACAACAGTTCAAAATCAGGACTATATAGGATTTAACCAAGACAGAACAAGAATCAGAACTAGATGATAGTAGCACTAAAAAATCATCATAGACCTGCACTACACTTGTTTTTTTAATTCTACCAAAGTCCACTATTTAGATTGAGAAAAGTTTATATAATTATTTAGCCTTGTTGTGCAAACAAGCCTGCATAACTTAATAAATGTAGAATTTGAAAAATAGCAAACCTAAAAAGAAACACTAGGTACGAGATACATGAGTACCTATGATACGGTGATACTTTTGGTAAACAACCATTTGACTAACATGTGTGTCTCACCTGCTCTTGTTCATCTCTGTTCTGTCCTCATTCTCCTCTCTGTTCCTCTCTCTCTCTCTTTGTGCTGACAATCATCAAATATACAGTTGAAACCAGATATTTACAAACTCTTCAGATCAAAACAAACACTTTTTTAATTGTAACATCAAATCAGACTAAATGTTTATTTTTTTAGATTGATAAATAAAAAAACATATTTGTTAACTTTAAGAGGAAAGAGAGAAATTGTCTGTATTTCTTAATTGCAAATGGCACCAAATTGTATTCAAAATTGAGCCACACTTATGGAGCTCCACAGTTCTTTTTCTGGTTTGGTTGACATCTGTTGATTTTACCCATTTCCACCAATTTACTCACATGGACTCTACTAACCTATCAGAAGCTTCTTCAGCTCAGAATGGAATCGTCTGGAGTTTTCTTATTAATTAACAATAAACTTAGTGTATATGTACTCCTAAATTTGATCAAAGTGATAAAAAATAGACAGCTGTCTCTCTTTATTCTGACATTTAACTAATTCAAAATATATTTCAATATTTATCTAAAACAAAAGTTTAATCTAAATTGATGTTGTACAGTAAAAATGTTTTATGTTTTCTCCCTAAAGTGTATGTAAATATCTGGTTACAAATGTGAATATCCTGCTGTGTACTGAAATCCCTCTTGTTTTGCATAGAAATATACTGAACAACATACAAAACATAACATATAAAATAACAAATAACACAGAGGGAGCAATCAGGGAATGGGTAACAGGAGGGAAACACAGCTGGGACAAATCAGAACTGACGAGACCAAACAAGGAGCCAGAAACAACAAAACAAAACAAAAAAGTGCAAACAGAACAAAACACAGAAACAAAGTCCAAAACAACAGTATAAATAATATCATAAACTCCAAAAACCCTGGGTCGACGACCCAGGCATCCTAACAAGTAAAGCTGTGGGTTGTGGGAATGAACCATAATGTTTTATCTAGGGGTGCCTGTAGTGCACTGCCATGTAAATAATTTGCATTTACTGAATATATACTGACTGAGTCCCACTGTTCAAAAGTTGAATAAAGAAACAAACTAATTTTTGCCTCTTTTTTTTAATTTTATTGAAACCACCTTATAGAACATCACATCAGTTACAATGTAGAATCCATGTCATTTATCAGAATCAGAATCAGAATACTTTATTCATCCCGAGGGAAATTAGGGGTTACAGCAGGCAGCACGCTAATGGCGCATGCGCACTCACAAAGGAACCTTCTGACCAACTTTACACAAACATCACATTGGGCAGACATGTCAGAAGGTAGGCTGATAGGAAAAAACAACGAAAATACACTACATGAGGTAAGAGGAGGAGAAAAAAAACTCCACTCAGACTGAGCTCCTAGTGGGAGAACAGTTTGATAACAGAAAAAACACCTCAGCACAAAAGCACATGACTATCAATACACCATAGAAACACGAGACAAGCAACAGGGGCGGGTAAAGGGTAAAAGAGAGCCGGTGTAGACAGCGCATCCGGTCCTGCAGCATCTGTGCTGGTCCAGTTGACTGCTATCTTCCCCGGTAGGGCACAAGCATCGAAGGCGTTGGAAAGGGAGGGGGGATGAGTGAGTGCTTATCAGTGTAAGTGTGTGTGTGTGCGTGTCCATAGTTTAGCTGAGACAGTGTCCTTCGGCCTATCAGGCTAAGTAAATAGTCTTCCAGCCAATCCAGGTGTCCTTGCATGGGATGGGAAGAATAGCCGTAACACAGTCGTTATCAGGGAGTGATTGTTCGGCTCCAGCCTCTGGCCTGCAGCTGGTGCCGTTATGGGGGTCCGCAATCTCAATGTTGATTTTGTAAATTTCCATGCGAGCAGCCCAGGAGAATTTTTGGCTGCCCTAACACTCCGACACTGGCCTCTCGATCTCCCGTTGGAGAGCCACGATCCTCCCCATGATGATATCAAACTTCTGTTCCATGGTGTTGCCATTCTTTTGATTCTGAGACCTCACAGCTGCAGTGATCTGTTCCGTGATGTCGTCCAACTGTCGCTCAAGGGTCTCATTTTGAGCAGGCCTCTCTCTGATGTTTCCCCCCATACGCTCAATGTTGTTGCTTTGAGCCTTCACAGCAGCTGTAAGCATCTCCAAGGTGTTGACCATATTACGTTCGTTGTGAGAGGTCGCGCCTCATCTCATCTCTTCAATTCCAGCGGGCAGCCTTAGGGGGGTTTGAACAGCCGGTTCCGCTCTCTTATTTCTCCGATAAACCAGGGCCAAGCCAACTCCGATCAGCACGAACCCTGTTATCATGGTTCCGAATAGATAGATATCTTCAGCGTCCTCGATCGACAGTCCCGCCAGACACATGACTCTCCAGTTCTGCCACCCGTCCATCGTGTATCCGGCAGGGAAAGTCCCTCCAGGGCACTCGGGCTCTCCCGAGCCCAGACTTCTCGTTGAGAAAAGGGTGTCAATAGCATTCAGAGACCAGTTAATCAAATCCATAATTCTCTTTTAGGTTTTAGAGAATGACCGTGTGAGTCTATTCCAGGGAAAGTAATGCACACGAAACAGACAAGGACATAGAGGCTAAGCAGGGAAGATAAGGGTGAGGAGGAGAGGAGAAAAGTGCGACCGCCTTCGCTGAGAGCCAAAGAAGAAAAATGATTTTATAGTTTACAAATGACAAAATGTTTACACAAAATCACGAGTGTTTACATGATATCACTCACTACTAACATTACTTTATTTACTGTATCTTTTGAAAAAATACAGCAATTTTAACAGCACAAGACTTAAGAGTATTTAACAGGAGCAGGTTTCATTTTTCCCTGGTTTTATTATCACACTGTTCACCAAAACGCAGCAAACCTTCACCATCTTATCCAGAAGGGTCACCTCTTCACCCTCACAAGGAAGAAGTAATCTGATTGGCATGGTGGTATGTTTGAAGCAGGTCCCTTGTGTAGCACTGGAACCCAGTCACGATGTGATTCATCCATTTAATAGGCTGGTTTGCTGCAATAATGCCAAATAATTAGCAACTCTATAAATAGAAGGTAGTTCTGCAAAATCACTCAGTAGAATGTTTGTTGTCATTTGCTATGAGCTCAGAGCGCATAGAAAATAAAACTAATAGGCTATAAAGATTGATATGAACATATTTAGAACTTACCGGAATGAAAATGTCTGGAGCACCAACAGATATTTGGAGATGGAATAGAACTGCACGTCAGCTCGTCTCACAGCTGCTCTCCAGGCTAGACGCCTTTGTTTGGTAACATCGATACACGAGCTGCCTCGTGTTGCTTCCAGGTTGGGAAAGAATGAAAAGATAAACCATTTTCAAGCTTATTTTCTTGCTGGTCGTGCGATCGAACATTGCAGCCGACCACACAGCAAATACGAACCATGGCTGTTGTCTGTGCCTTCGCTCCCTTTTCACTTTTGCGCTAGACCCCCAAAATGGCGGATCGGGCCAAAATCCTTTCCACGCCCACCCCCGTGACATCACGCTCCAAAGCCCTATTCCATTACAGAATACAGAATACATGCCCCAAAATGTATTCTGTAACGTATTCCGTTACGTTACTCAATGACATTAACGTATTCTGAATACTTTGGATTACTTAATATATTATCATGCTTTTTACAACAACATGAATGTACTATTGCTGGGTGATTCATTACTATTACTGAAGGTCCGCGACTCCGAACTATAGTAAAGGGACCTCTGACTAATACGGCGGGGTCCCTGTCGGCTCGTAGCCGAAAAATAGCTTTACTTTGTTGTGTGGGTCAACTTTTCTTGCGAGAGACAGAGAGAGGCGTTGAAAGACTGCTCCAACAGAACTTATTGTTTTCGGAGGAAAACACGAACACGGTGTACAGTCGAGTCTTAATAGCTTACTTACAACTGGGCTCGTCAGGCTCTCTTCTTGGCTGAAGTGGTTATTATTATATTTACATGCTTCCAGCTCCCATTTTTCCTCGATGACAGCTCGTACTTTTCCACTCCCCCTTTTCTCCCTCCTCGCGCTCACAGACCCATAATGTGTATGGCAGTCCATTCTCCCTGCAACACGGACTACACTGCCCATGATGCTACATTCTTTAGAGCTATGCTTGTAGCATTCTGCCTGTTAGCTTAGCACAACAACAACAACAACGAAAAGGCGCTCTCTCACCCAGGAAACACACAGTCGCAGAGAGCAAGAGAGCGTCGCCCTGTAACCATGGCAACCGTAACGCTGCCGCCTGGAACAACAGAACGTAGCTGTCAAACAAAACCCAAACAGTCCTGACCCGCGACAAAATGAAACAGGAAAGTACCGCAGTGTAATCCATTTATTTCAACAAAGTAACTGTATTCTGAATACCACCTTTATAAACGGTAACTGTAACGGAATACAGTTACTCATATTTTGTATTTTAAATACGTAACGGCGGTACATGTATTCCGTTACTCCCCAACACTAAAGGAAGAGGAGCTCGTGAACTGGAACCACCACAGCAAAAGAGAGTGAAGCCATATGTGCAGAAGAATGCAGTGACATATGATGTTCCTTCTTCCTGATATTGCTGTCATTCGGAACCGCTACGTTGATCACTACGGCCGTCTTCTTCTGTTTGTCTACCAAATGGTGGTTAGCCACCACCATTTTGTCCGTCTGTATCTGGAAGTCCCACAGGATCTTAGCTCGGTCATTCTCCACCACCCTTGGGGGTATCTCCCATTTTGACCTCGGGACTTCCAGGTTATACTCGGCACAGATGTTCCTGTACACTATGCCGGCCACCTGGTTATGGCGTTCCATGTATGCCTTGCCTGCTAGCATCTTGCACCCTGCTGTTATGTGCTGGATTGTCTCTGGGGCATCTTTACACAGCCTGCACCTGGGGTCTTGCCTGGTGTGATAGACCCCAGCCTCTATGGATCTGCATATATATATATATATATATATATATATATATATATATATATATATATATATATATATATATATATATATATATATATATATATATATATATATATATATATATATATATATATATGCTCCCAGGCCTCTGGTAGAGGACCCAAGCTTGAAGGATAAACCGCCCGCAGGGGCGTGCTGGGTGTTATTATTTATATATGTGTATATATATATATAGACATATATATGTATATGTATATAGACATGTATATATGTATATGTACATGACAGCATTGCTGTCCAGCATTGTGTTTATCAAAACTCTTTTTACAAATCCTGCTGTGTGTGTGTCCCCCAGGTGATTAACAGGAGGAGAAGAGTCTGGTGGTGCAACGGAGGAACAATTTCATCCATTTGGACTCAGCTCAGCCACTACAGAGGAAACAATCAATGACTTCAACACAAAAGGTGAGAAAAATATCACAGTTACAATTAGGGATGCACCGATACCGTTGCTGGTATCGGGTATTGGGGCCGATACTGTAAAATGTGTGTGTACTCATATTCGTAAAAGTTAAGCGATACCATGAACCGATAATAATGTAGCCCGGATGGGAATTTGGGAGTAGATACTCATAATTCCCATGGACTTAAACGCCACGGTAACATAAGGTGTTCACAGTTGATGTTTTGTGATGTAACTGTACCCAGAATGTACTTTGCCCTGTAATATGTCACAAGGTAAATACAGGTAATTAGAGCAATCAAACTGTTATGTTAATCATAAAGTATTATTTTATGGTATGTAACTCTGAATGGAGTTTAAATATTGTTCAGAGTTCTAATTTCTTGTAACAGAAGTTACAAGAAAATACAAAGATCATATTTTATAAGCACACATTGAAACAACAATATCATCAGTTGAACTTGAAATTTCTTATGCGTAAAAGATTTTCTCTGCTGATCAATATTTCTTCAATAATGTCATTTTCATTACAACTCTCATTGTAGCACATCATTGTAATGTGATACTGCCACCAGAAGGTGGTGGAAACACACCAACAATGTGTTTGTTGACATGTTTGATTCCACCAATGAAGGGAGTTTCAGTTTGTTCCACGACTGCATTTCACTCACTGCCTCTGTTTGTATCTCTGTCACTGCAGGACCAACATGGAGCGAGAAGTCAGCGCTCTCAGGAGGCCGACAAACCTCACAGAAGAAAGGGAGAGAAAACCTACAGCTGTGATGAGTGTGGAAAGTCTTTTACCCGGGCTGGACACTTAAAAACACACCAACTCATCCACAGTGGAGTTAAACCTCACAGCTGTGAGTTGTGTGGAAAGTCTTTTACCCGGGCTGGACACTTAAAAAGACACCAACTCATCCACAGTGGAGTTAAACCTCACAGCTGTGACTTGTGTGGAAAGTCTTTTACCCAGGCTGGATATTTAAAAACACACCAACTCATCCACACTGGAGTTAAACCTTACAGCTGTGACTTGTGTGGAAAGTCTTTTACCCAGGCTGGACACTTAAAAAAACACCAACTCATCCACAGTGGAGTTAAACCTCACAGCTGTGACTTGTGTGGAAAGTCTTTTATCCTGGCTGCAAGCCTAAAAACACACCAACTCATCCACAGTGGAGTTAAACCTTACAGCTGTGACTTGTGTGGAAAGTCTTTTATCCTGGCTGGAAGCCTAAAAACACACCAACTCATCCACAGTGGAGTTAAACCTTACAGCTGTGACTTGTGTGGAAAGTCTTTTACCCTGGCTGGAAGCCTAAAAACACACCAACTCATCCACAGTGGAGTTAAACCTTACAGCTGTGAGTTGTGTGGAAAGTCTTTTACCCTGGCTGGACACCTAAAAACACACCAACTCATCCACAGTGGAGTTAAACCTTACAGCTGTGAGTTGTGTGGAAAGTCTTTTGCCTGGGCTGGAGACTTAAAAAGACATCAACTCATCCACAGTGGATTTAAACCTTACAGCTGTGACTTGTGTGGAAAGTCTTTTACCCTGGCTGGAAGCCTAAAAACACACCAACTCATCCACAGTGGAGTTAAACCTTACAGCTGCGACTTGTGTGGAAAGTCTTTTACCGAAGCTGGAAGCTTGAAAAAACACCAACTCATCCACAGTGGAGTTAAACCTTACAGCTGTGACTTGTGTGGAAAGTCTTTTACCGAGGCTGGAGACTTGAAAAAACACCAACTCATCCACAGTGGAGTTAAACCTTACAGCTGTGACTTCTGTGGAAAGTCTTTTACCCTGGCTGGGAACTTGAAAAAACACCAACTCATCCACAGTGGAGTTAAACCTTACAGGTGTGACTTGTGTGGAAAGTCTTTTACCCAGGCTGGACACTTGAAAAAACACCAACTCATCCACAGTGGAGTTAAACCTTACAGCTGTGACTTGTGTGGAAAGTCTTTTACCTGGGCTGGAAGCTTGAAAAAACACCAACTCATCCACAGTGGATTTAAACCTTACAGCTGTGACTTGTGTGGAAAGTCTTTTACCCAGGCTGGACACTTGAAAAAACACCAACTCATCCACAGTGGATTTAAACCTTACAGTTGTGACTTGTGTGGAAAGTCTTTTACCGAGGCTGGACACTTGAAAAAACACCAACTCATCCACAGTGGAGTTAAACCTTACAGCTGTGACTTGTGTGGAAAGTCTTTTACCCAGGCTGGACACTTGAAAAAACACCAACTCATCCACAGTGGAGTTAAACCTTACAGCTGTGACTTGTGTGGAAAGTCTTTTACCCTGGCTGGACACTTGAAAAAACACCAACTCATCCACAGTGGATTTAAACCTTACAGCTGTGACTTGTGTGGAAAGTCTTTTACCCAGGCTGGAACCTTAAAAAAACACCAACTCATCCACAGTGGACTTAAAGCACACAACTGTGAGTTGTGTGGTAAGGCTTTTGCTCTAAATAGCGACTTACACAGGCATCTAGTTACCCACTCTGGAATTAAGGCGTAGAGCTGCGACTTTTGTGGAAAAAGTTTCAGTGACAAACGGTACCGAAATATTCACCTACGGATTCAGACTGGAATTGATGTTTCCTGCTGTGATCAGTGTGGGAAACTGTTTACAACAGATGCACAGTTACAACAACACACTGAGGAGAGACCTTATAAATGTTACCTGTGTGAGAAGACTTTTAAAGCTCCAAATCAGCTGAAAAAACACCAACAGATCCACTCCAGAAAGTAACTCTAGAAGTGCAGTTACTGTGAGGATGTATTGATTTTTTTATCTTGTAATTTTAACCTGATTGTTTGGAAAAAGTCTGATCAGTAAACGTATGGAGTTATACTGAATGAACTGTTTGGAAAAATGTAACCTGAGTTTTATAGTGTAAACAGTAAAATGTAATTGGACGTTGGCAGAGATGCTTTTTATTTCAGGCGACGTTCAGGATAAAAACGTTGAAGGAATTCTCTGATTTGCAATGTCTTTGTTTAGGAGTGGAGCGAAGCACACTGATCCATTTCTCAACCCTGTCGTCACTGTGGTGGTGGGAAAGCGTTTCTCTTTAACCTTTGTGGAAAAACCTCCAATCACGAACGGGACCTAAAACCACATCAACGTAGCCACACTGGAGACAAAATGAACTACTGCAAAGAATGTGGGAGAGGCTTCCACACACCAAGTACATTAAAAATATGTCTGTGAAGGTTCTCAGTCATCCAGGTCATCGTAGTCAAAGGAGCTTGCAAAGAAAAGCGTCTGGACTTCTTTAAGTTGCTTGAAGACGTTTCACCTCTTATCCGAGAAGCTTCTTCAATTCTAAGGTCAAATGGTGGAGAGTCCCAGATAAAAACCTAGTGGGAGTAACCCCCCACAGAGGGACAAAAGGACCCCCTGATGATCCTCTAATCGCCTGAGCCAAGGTGTGAAATTGGGTGTGGGACCCAATCAGCCAGAGTTTTGGGTGTGTTCATTGTGAAACCTGGCCCCACCTTGTCATGCGAATTCCTGAGGTCAGATGGCCCAGGATGTGAGTGGGCGTTAAGGCGTCTGGGAAGGGATCTCAAAACTGGATTATAGATGGCAGAGAGTTGGTGTCGTAAACCCCCGACTCTATTCAAAGATGGTCGCTCACAGTGGACATTCTTCTTTCACTCCTCTTTCAAACCATCTGTCCTCTCTGTCCAAAATGTGAACATTGGCATCCTCGAAAGAGTGTCCTTTATCCTTAAGATGCAGATGGACTGCTGAGTCTTGTCCTGTGTAGCAGGACAAGACTAACAAGACCACAAGACTAACAATGAACACACCCGAAACTCTGGCTGATTGGGTCCCACACCCAATTTCACACCTTGGCTCAGGTGATTAGAGGATCATCAGGGGTTCCGTTTGTCCCTCTGTGGGGGTCACTCCCACTAGGTTTTTATCTGGGACTCTCCACCATTTGACCTTAGAACTGAAGAAGCTTCTCGGATGAGAGGTGAAACGTCTTCAAGCAACTTAAAGAAGTCCTGACGCTTTTCTTTGCAAGCTCCTTTGACTACATTAAAAATACATGACCTCTTCAAAAAGCACATCTGTGACCAGTGTGGGTCATCCTTCACCACTGCAGGAGGGACACCATACAAGTGCAGACACTGTGACAAAAGCTTCTCACAATCAGGTCATCGTAACAAACATGAACGTACACACATGGAAGTGAACTTCAGCTGTGACCAGTGTGACAAGAGTTTCAGGAATCTCAGTTCATACTCCGAACACAAACGATCCCACGCTGTAAATAAACTGTTTCACTGTTACCAATGTGCAAAAACCTTCACTTCATTATCTGCTCTGTGCAAACATCAGCCTGATCATGCAGGACTGAAATCACTGGATCACAATGAATCTGAAGAGAGAGAAAGATCCTCTTCTGGTTTCAGGGTCAGACTTAAAAACCTTGAGATCAGGCTCCACAGAGTTCAGATGGAATCTCCTGTAAAGAGTGTCAGCTGATGCCACACTTGGATCTGATGAGGTAGCTCTGATTTCTGGAGCTGCAGTGAATAATTCTGAATGTTACATTTAGGAAGCTGCATGTATAGATATGCATAGATATGCATATCAAGTTTTTTTTTCCTTTGGGGGATTTTAATTCTCTAAAATTATCTCTGTTACATTTTAATCTTTGTTCCCTTAGGACACAGTAGTGTTTAGTAGTTGTACTTGTTACTGTATTATTAAAGTTATAGGAATGTCTTTTTTACCAAACCAATAATGTATCAGAATTGCAGATATGGATATATATTTCAATTTCTTTTATTTGAACTTTCTTAGTGTTTCCAAAATTAACTTAATGTGGGGTAATGTATTCATTTAATGTGTTACCTCTGTTAAATTTCAATCCTTCATTCATATTTAACCTTTTGCTGTTGTAAAATCTTCTCTTAAATCCTTTTCTCCCAAAACTACAAATATTTTCACAGCAGTTGCTCTTAAAACCTCCAAAATGAACTAAATCTGTCCACCAGCTTTGAAACAACACCTGCTGTGACTTTATGTCCAGAAAAAAAGAAACTCAAGCTGAACTGGTTTTGGGCTGTACTTCCATGTAATGCCAGTTTGTACCAGAAGATGGAGCAGTGAGTCAGTGTAACCTTTATTCAATTAGGCAAAGAGCACAATCTTATTCACAGTGGCAGCAAAGAAATGTTGAAAGTTAAAAACAGCAGCACACATCAGAACCATTTTAAAGATCACAGGTGACTACTTTTACGTAATTCAAATTCTGTTAAACCTCTATTTTTTTGCTCCTCCTTTCACTTTAGTGTATTTAGTCATTGAAGTCCACATGTTGTTTTTTAATGAATTTTGATCCACATGTTCTGCAGCTGTTTTCTTGTTGATTTGAAGTTTGTATTATGAAATCCTGATAATGTTAAAGTGTTAGTTATATTTGATGAAGTCTGTGTAGAGTTTATCTTATTATCTTATTAAACAGTTTGGTGTGAAAAATAAAGAAATGGTCTCAGAACAAGTAGTTTGACCCATTATTTCTGATTCAAACTAATTTAACTGTTTTCAGTGGTACATGTGGAGGTTTATCACAGGAGGCGACTTGGCTGTTCTCAACTCACACTGAAGAAGGATCCTGCAGCTCATTAAAAACTCTAAAATGATCTTGAAAGAACATATGTTTGATTTTTCTTAAAAACATGCTGTTGGCATGAAGCTTTGAGACAGTGTTTTTAAGAGTCATTGTGGTTAACATCTCACACATTCCAATAAAGCAGATGTTCCTGCATTGCAACAGCGGTTTGCAGTTGCAATGCAGGATTGTGCTGCTGCTCGTCTACAGGACTCTCATGGAGCACCACTTTGAAACTTTGTAACTCTCTCTGCAAAATACAATATATAAAGACCAATGCTGGGCAATTAATTATATAGTTACTTCTTCAAAAAAGTTACTGAGTATTGCAAACAACAAAGATTTTTGCAGCTGTTTACCAAAAAATGCTGCTAAGGGATTTTTTTTAAACAAACATTTCAAACTATTTACAGAACAATCAGGTGTTCTGCATCAAATCTGATGCCACACAAATTATTTGTGCCTCTCCAAAAAATAATTTCTGTCCACTATGAGATAAAGGAGAACATCAAAAGCCTGATACCTGCAGGCCTGACAACAGGAGATGTATCACTCCTGTAACATTTAGCAGCCGCCTCATTGTTCTGACACACACAACAAAACTATTGACTACACTACACACTAACTATACAAGATTTGCGCTAAACGTTGCAAATCTCACATCTCAAAACACTGCCGTCACTCCTAAATTTTCCTCTTCTTAACAACTTCCGTTTCTTAACAACCAAATGCCATGTTTTCATTGGTCGGCATGGTACATTTTTTGACCAATGGGAAAGGGTGGGGTGTTTTGGTTTTGTCTTTGCTCTCAGGCGGAGAGTGCTTTATAACGTTTTCTTTATAAAATGCTGTTTTTACCATTTCTTCCCCCAGTAAATATAAACAACAATATTCTGGAAGAAAACCAAACACTGGATTTTTTTTTAATCACAACTCTGTTTTTTATGTGGCCTATCAACACAATTTGAAACCAGGTATAAAGTCCACTCTTTTTACGTCACTTGTTCCATCTGTCCTGCTCACATCTCCAATGGTTGTACACGTTGTCATTAACGTGGCTTCACTCCACATTAGCCACGCCACTTTGCTAGCTAAAACACCGGTTTCGGCACATAAGGACGCTCTCATAGCCTGTCAACGACGTTGATTAGCTGCGCATATACGAATTTGAATCACGTGATTGGCTGGACTATGGGATGAGGTGCCATTGTTCTAATCCCATACTGGAGCAGCCAGTCACTTACTGACTAACACTGCAAAACAGAATTGTTAACGTATTCACTTTAATTTCAATTCCGGTTAGAATTTTACTTTATGTGCAACACGGATTTTTTCTGCACAGAGACCGCAATTGAGCACACGCGCAGTTTAGAGGGAACATTGGTGATGATTATCAGAAAGTGAACAAGGTCTCATGGTTTGATGCTTGTCCAATGCCTGAGTTGACCTGGACTGGTTAAGCACTGCTTGTCTTATTTTATGATGCTGGATTTAACCAACGCTTACTGGCAGATTCCCTTATCTGCAGAGTCCAAAGACAAAAACGGCCTTCTCCACTCTGTATGGTTCGTACCAATTCGTCACACTTCCGTTTGGCTTATTTGAAGCCTCGGCCATTTTTCAGCACCTCATGGAGCGGTACCTGCTTCCTCAAATTGCATATGCTGTTTTCTACCTGGATGATGTTGTTGTGGTACCCCTGTGAGGTACCACACAGTTAAACGGTTAAAGGAAAACTCAGAAGAACGGCAGCTAATTCCCTTTTTGCAGCATGCAGCCAACGAGGTATTTATTGATTTATCGTTGATGAGAGATTTTTTAGTTTTGTGATTATGCTTAGTTGTAGCTTCATTTAAAGGAAGAAGAGCTTGTGAATTGGAACCAACACAGGAAGAGAGATTGAAGCCATATGTGTAGAGGAATGCGGTGACATACGATACCATACCTCCTGTTTTAACAGACAAGCTGGCTCTCTCTCTCTCTCTCTCTCTCTCTCTCTCTCCTTTTATGGGAATGTCTGAATTTCTATACATACAAAGGTACCTCCTTTTTCAGCAGATAAGCGAAAGGTTTTCTCCTTCTAAGGAAAAATTATCAGTTCCATACATGCCACTCCTACTGCTGTGGAAACTTGCTTTAAGTGTAAATAAAGGATGTTCTGAATGCCCTGGGTGGTTTTTCTGTGTCACATCGGTTGAGCAGTGACCGCCCATGCGCATGTAAAAAACAGATATCTGAGTTGTAAGTTTCTTTGCCTTCCAACAACTTTCTCCTCACAATCGTGTTTGTTGTACAGTGTTATCTTTAGTGCTGTGTCTTACGCCGAGTTTTATTTTGTTAATGCTGTATAGTTTTCACGGTAGCTTTGGAGAGAAGTCTTCAAATAAACCAGTGACAGAAAACCACTTGCGTCTGCCTGTGCTTCGAGGGAATTATACTCATGTAGCTATGATGATGTTTGCTAGTTCACCTTACATGCATTAATGTAATAACATGGATAGCGTACTCAACGTGAATTACACACGAACAACATTAAGCTACTCACGCAGAGAAGAACGGCTGCTGCTGCCATCTTCGTCCGTCATCATTTCTGCTACACTGGCAGGGCTAGGGGCCAGGACTCTACTCTTCGTGTTTTGGGGGGATGTTGCTAATTCCGGGTCCGATAACAGGCACCACACCTGCAGTAGATGTACACGGTGTGAGGTCTCAGCAAGCTATCAAATACGGCGCATTTCTCGGCTTTTAAAAAAACGCTATGCGTCACCAGGCGTTTCATCAGATTTGAGGTGTTACCTCCTTTGACAGTATTGCAGTATCTGATTAAAGCACTTGTAGCAGGCTGCTGAGTTTGCATCTTTTGCTGTGAAGTACAGCCAGACTTTTGACCGCTTCGCCTTGGGCATTTTTAATCTGTAGCTCTGATCTAAAAGAAGGTACGTACCTGGACCCGCCTACTATCCTCGGAAACGTAAAATGATTGGCTAGAATCTAAAGTGTATCACAGCTCAGGAAAAAAAAGCACTGAAATAAAGCACCGAAATGTGCGCTGCTTTTCTGTCTGGTTACTACCGTTTATGTCAGAACCGGTGACGGTTTTGCTGTTTTTAATGGAGACCAGGGGTTCCATTATCTGGTTGGTATTGTTAGTGATTAATTGTTGGATTGGGAATTTAAAATAGTGTAATAAAGAAAAAACACTTTAGTTCTTATGGAGTCTTTTATTGGGTTTATGTGACATACAACTAAAATGACAGCTTGTAAAGGTGAAGAGACAGTGGGACTGGCCATCCTACCTGTGTCAGAGAAGAGCCAAGGTTAAAGCTGTCTACAGTTAATCATTTGTGAGTAACCTAAATAAGGTACTCACCTGTCCTGGTTGCTTCTTGCAGGATGTGGAGCATAAGAGTGAAAGCAGCTTAATCACCTGTTTAAGGGCTCTTGGAGTAGACCAGTGTGCCAGGTTAGGGAGTATGGATAAAGAGGGTTTTAATTTATATAGTAATGGGTGAAGCTCATGTTATTGGTTTGTTTATAGTACGTGTTGGAAATATGAATATGTTTGTGATGTGCTTTAATGTAATTGCATGTTTGTGTGTGTGGAGGGTTATGTTTTCATTTTGATTAGTTAACCCCCATACTTGGGCTATTCCGGAAGAGTATAAAAGTGGTAAATGGCCTGCATTTGTATAGCGCTTTTCTAGTCCATAGGACCCCAAAGCGCTTTACACTACATTCAGTCATTCACCCATTCACACACACATTCACACACTGGCGATGGCAAGCTACATTGTAGCCACAGCTGCCCTGGGGCGCACTGACAGAGGCGAGGCTGCCAGACACAGGCGCCACCGGGCCCTCTGACCACCACCAGTAGGCAAACATGGGGTTAGTATCTTGCCCAAGGATATTTGGCATGCAGCCAGGAGGCAGCCTGGGATCGAACCACCAACCTTCTGATTACTGGCTGACCTGCTCTGCCACCTGAGCTACAGCCACCCCAAAAGGAAGCCATTTTGTTTAGTTATAGTTAGTGTTCTTGTGCTCCTATCATGTTCCTTCATTAATAAAGTGCCAATCCATGGATGTCTTTTACTCCAGTCTTGCGTCATATTATTGGACAGAAACTATGACCGCCGGCCAAAACTGACACTGTTATTGAACTGTTTAGCCAGTAAGACACTGTAGAAGACAATGTGATGTGTTTATTGATATGAGTAAGGAAAGTAACTGTTATGAAAGAAAATGTTAATTAGAGAAAATGAACCAGTAAAGAGAGTATATTTCACTGAGGATGTGAAATAAGTAAATGTAATTGATGTGAATGAGGAACCTGCTGAATTATATATTGAAAGCTCATGGTAGTGTTTATATAGCATTTGTTTGTGTGAAATAAATCAGACTCAGACACAATCTGGAGGAATACAGAGACACATGCTGTCTTCCTTACTCTGCTCTTCACCTGCTTTTACAGGTAACATATTTGTCATCATGGTCTTCATCCTTGGGACCCGTAACAAATCTTGGGGGCTCGTCCAGGATTGTCGACACCTTGCAGTTGAGACTGATCCAAAAATGACATCTGGGACCAGGACGGGAGCTGATGCGAGCTGAAAGTTGGAGCCGAGACTGATCCATGGTTGCTAAGACGGTGGGTCCAGCGGGCCTGGGTCAGCAAGAGGTCGACGCAGAGAAGGCTTCCCTGATGCAGAGATAGTTCGTGGAGTGCTCAGGATATTAAGGCCTGGAACTTTTAAAGATATGTTAATCAATAAAGACGATTTGACTGTACTTGAACTGAAGGGGTTTCTCCATGCCCACCTGAGAGAGAAAAATAGTACAGAACTCTTTCAAGAATTAATGTGTGCCAGAAAAGATGAAAGTGAGACACCACAGCAGTTTCTCTACCGGGTGACAGGGTTGAAGCAGTGGGTCCTCTTCATGTGGGACCCAACCTAACCTTAACAGTAGCAAACCAAGTCTCCCCTCGCCAGTCACATCAGAAGTAGTTAACCAGCAGCAGGGTGAGGCACTCGCTACATCTGGTGTTATGGCACCCCACACTAAACGTGGGGCAGTTGCTAAGCTAATCAGTAAGAAAGCTCTCATACATTGCAATTTGAATGGCTTAGTAGTGAAAGCAGTACTTGACACATGAGCTCAAGTTTGCATCATAAGTAAACATTGGAAAGACTGATACTTGCCTGACTTAGTCATGCAACCTCTATCTGAAATCATCAAGGAAATTGATGAGTTGAAAGTTTGCGCAGTCAACGGGGAAACCATATCATTTGATGGCTGGGTACCCATCATGATCAACTTACCGGGGAGTGAAGACCCCAGCCTCTCCGTCAGTATTCCGGTCCTCGTCAGTACCTTGCCTGTGGACAAACCATTGATCGGTTTCAATGTCTTGGAACAGATCGTTGAGGAGCAACTAGAGCAGTTGATACCTACTCTTGTTACCTTGCTGTGTAATGCCATCTGTCTTCCCCCTGAGAACTGTGAGGTGGTCAGAAGCTTCATTCAGACAGTAGAGCCAAACATTACACAAGGGTACTTGAGAACAGTTGAAAGGGATGTGATTATCCCTCCTGAACAGGTCACCTGGTTAAAGTGCCCCGTTCCATCAACCATGAATCCGCTTGATTGTTTAGTGCTGTTTGAGGATGATTTGGGCAACCAGGCCCTAAAGCGGTTCTATGTCTTGACGGGGTTAGTTGAAATACAGAATCCAGCTAACCCATACATCACCATTGCTCTAAGTCAGGGTGCCCAATCCCGGTCCTCGAGAGCTACCGCCCTGCAGCTTTTAGATGCATCCTTGTTCCCACACACCTGAATCAAATGAATGGCTTGTTATCAGGCCTTTGCCAAACATGATGGCATGCTGAAGAGATCAAACCATTTGATTCAGGTGTGTGGGAACAAGGATGCATCTAAAAGCTGCAGGACGGTAGCTCTCGAGGACCGGGATTGGGCACCCCTGCTCTAAGTAATGACACCAAACATGATATGACCTTGACAAGCAAGATGGCCCTGGGCACCTTACAGCCAGTTGAACGTATTGTGGAGGTTGAGGCCTCAAACGAGTGCCCACCTGCAATAACAGTTCGCAAGATAATGGTGGAGTCAGCCGGACCTCTCCCAATGTCGTGGTATCCGCCAGTGAATCTTGATCATTTGGAAGAGGAACAAAAAGAGATTGTCCAGAGAATGTTGTTTGATGAGTGCAGGGTCTTTGAGTGGGATGGGACCAATATTGGTTGTAATTCTGATCTGAAAATGGTGATAAACCTAAAGGATGACATACCAGTGCAGAGAGCATATACCTCCTTTGTGCGGTCTTGTAGATGTGGATACAACTTCCTCCCATGGATTCCTATCCTATTCCTGTCTAAACGGCCCATCTGGGTCTCCTAAAGGATGACATACCAGTGCAGAGAGCATATACCTCCTTTGCGTGGTCTTGTAGATGGGGATACTACTTCCTCCCACAGATTCCTATTCTATTCCTGTCTAAACGGTCCATCTGTGTCTCTGTTCCTGTCCGTGATGTGGCCTCCCATGATTTACGCACCGTCTGTGTGGGCCTGGATCCTTGTGTCATCGATTCACAGAGAGTTGGGGAATGTCTTTCAACTCTCTGTGAATGGTACTCATGGCCATTGATCAGTGTGCTTTGGTCAGTGGTTGTTCTAAATGGTCATGAGAATTTGTATATTAATGATCAAGGAACTGACCTCCCAGATCATTGTTACTTCAGTGGGCTGGTTTCAGTCATTATGCAAATGTACTGTTTAATAAATAAATACTGTTTAAATAAATAAATAAAACTTTCAGATCTTGGTACATCACAAAAACAGACATAAAAAAGGCCATTCATTTGGTTTACATGTAAATATTTATTTAGCCGCAGCTATTTTATTTATCTGGAGATGCCCGGGGAAGAGGTTCATCACGTTGTGGGAAAGTGGCTTGGTGGTTTCCCCTTGGGTATTACACATTTCTTAATTAATTCCACCTCCTCCCTCCAATCAAGGCTGCTCACCGGCCCAGACAGCTGGTAAATTCACAGGCTGGTACGCCGGTCCCGTTGTCTACACCACCATTACCATCTGTTCAATTGTCTGCAGCTGCAATGACGCCGGAGGGACCTGCTCTGCCCGAGCAGGAAGTCAGCACAACGGAGGGTCCTGCATGTCGATGTACGGCACAGCGTCCAGCATGCAGGGCACTGTCAGGGACCTGGGCTCGAGCAAACCTGGTTCCCTGTGCACTTATTGAATTGAATGAATGCTTTATTGGCCATATGCAGGTTGCCCCGCAGAGGAATAGGACCCCCCCCCCCCCACCCCCCCGACTTACACACACAACAAAGACATCACATGGGAATACAGTCGGAGATCGGCAGCGTTACAGAGAAAACACTGAAAAAATTACACAACAATGGGAAAAGTACAAGAGTAAAAAAAGAGACCTCTTCTCACGCTGGGCACCTATGGGAGGACAGCATGAGAACAGGAATAGAAAACTCCTCTGCACAGAGAGCACATTAATGTCCACATCACAACATTAGAGCACGTGACAAGCCACAGGGGTTGGATAGAGGGGTGGGGGGTAATCCGAAGGAACACAGCAGTCGTCCTACACAGCGCTACCATTTCAGCGTGGCACGCAGACCCGCCGTCTTCCCCCACAGGAAACAAGCATCGAAGGCGTTTGGAAAGGGAGGGGGATGAGTGCGTGCTTATCAGTGTAAGTGTATGTGTGTGCGTGTCCAGAGTCCAGCTGAGACAGTGTCCTTCGCTCTATCAGGCTAAGTAAACAGTCTGCCAGCCAACCCAGGTGGCCTTGCATGGGATGGGAAGAATAGTCATCACACAGTCGTTATCAGGGAGCTGTTTTGGTGGGCTCCAGCCTTGGGCCTGAGCAGCTGGCGCCGTGGTGTCCATATGTTGAATATTGTTGATTTCTCCTTTATGCGAGCAGCTCCGAATTTAGCACTCTGACACTGGTCTCTCGATCTCCCGTTGGAGAGCCGCGAGCCTCCCCATGATGGTATCAAACTTCTGTTCCGTGGTGTTGTCATTCTTTTGATTCTGAGACCCCACGACTGCAGCGATCCGTTCTGCGATGTGATCCAACTTTCACTCAAGGGTGTCATTGTGAGCAGGCCCCTCTCTGATGTATCCCATCATATGCTCAATGGTGTTAGTTTGAGTCTTCACAGCAGCTGTAAGCATCTCCAAGGTGTTGACCATGCTGCGTTCGGTGTGAGAGGTCGCGCCTTGTCCCATCGCTTCAATTCCAGTGGTCAGCCTTGGGGGGGTTTGAACAGCTGGTTCCGCTCTCTTATTTCTCCGATAAGTCAGGGCCAAATAAACTATGGCCTGCTGCAAATCATATCAAAAGAACAGCAATTATCCATCCATCCATCCATCCATTCGCTTCCGCTTATCCTTTTCAGGGTCGCGGGGGGCGCTGGAGCCTATCCCAGCTGTCATAGGGCGAAAGGCGGGGTACAACCTGGACAGGTCGCCAGCCTGTCGCAGGGCTAACACACAGGGACAGACAACCATTCACGCTCACTGGCACATTCACACCTAGTGGTAATTTGAATTATCGAATTAACCTATCCCCACAATGTGGGGATAGGTTAGCAATTGTGGTTGTGGGGATAGAACAGCAATTATTACAAAACAAATGTCCCCTGACAAACAAAAAAGTGTTGATGAGGGGGATTTTTTTTTTGTCTAGGTTTTAAACCACATGTCTGTTCTTCTGAGCACTAATATACACACAAGAAATAGACTTTTATGAAAACACTAAATCAAACACTGCTAACAGTGGGAATAAAGGAATTATTTTAGTACATTAATAATATAACTTTGTCATTAAATTGCATTAAACTGTTTATCACAGCTACTGGCATCAGATTAACATTTTTATTGCATGTGCAGCCATAATCATTGTATAAACACATTTGCATGTTGTGCCTAGTGATGGGCAGATGAAGCTTCATTTGCTCTAGTAGGACATCTACTGGACGTAAAAATATTAGTTGGCATGAATTTGAAGAGTGTGGCCTTTTGCACACAGCCTGTAAATGTCAACAACAAAAGGAGTGTGTAAAACATCTATATTGTAGTGATGGCAGTATACTGTGTATATTTATACTGGCAGTATGGAAAATGATTATTTGGAAATGCTTAAAATGGAAATGATCATTTACTGTGAGGTGAGGTGTGGTTGGGGTGTGGACAGTAGTTGTGCTTTTGTAACGTTGAGGTATGGACAGCTACACACTGAGGCTTTGAGCCTCAGTCCTGCCTGTTCACATTTTATTCTGTAAAAACTAAATTTTCACTGCTTTTATAACCTTTAGTGGGGAGAACGTAGATAGGATTTAATGATTTAACAAATCTTTTGAATCCTTTGTCCTCCACAATGCTAAATGGCTGGGAGTCCTCAATCACCATGCTAACCAGGTCTTCATCTATTTGAGATTGTTCTCCTGAGGAAAGACAATAAAGATAAAGCACAAATATAAATATCAAACACGTAAATTATAACAGCTGTATAATATTGTTATATCATTTAGTAACATTGCTGCATGCTATATTATCATGGCATTTGATGGCTCACCTGGTCTTGCTCCACAATCGGTGTTCCCCTTATTCTCATGCAAAGCTCTGTAGTGCCTAAGCATGGATGAGGTGTTGTTGTTATATCCCAGCTCCCTGGCACATAGCAAACACTTCACCTTGTACAAAAGTACAGACAGCTTAACATAAATTGTATTGCACCATCAGTATTATGAAAATACATCTTCTGTAGAAATTTACATACCTTGTTGGGAGGAATAAGATCAAAATGTTCCCACACAGGGGAGGACATCCTCCTCTTCTTAGCTGGCTCCATTCTCTCCAGGCTGTCTCTCCTCACTCTCATAAACCTCCAAACGGTCTCCAAACTCTCACTAACTGCAACTCTCCATCAAACACCTACATTTTGAATGAAGTCTGAGGGGTTTATATCGCTGTCATATCTCACGGCAAAGTTCGAACCACTTCATGAACCAGTCACGTGGTACAGCCGGGCAGCGAGGCTTTGGACGTCATCATTTTCAGCCCCTCCCATAAATGAAGCAAGCCTCGATACGCGCATCACGGAAACGCCCCCTCCATTACTCGACACAAGCTTCAAAGCCTCGATACAGAACGTCACATCAGTAGTTGTGCTCATAAGAGTTGATTCTCAGTCTATTGAAGGTTTCAAGCTTTGTGAAGCGCGATGTCTTCACAATCTATTGTGTAAGGTGATTTGGAGCAATGGAAGGTTAAAACAGCATTCACGCTTACAGACAAATATGATTTAAATGTAGACCTTTGTAAGCAAAGGCCTTGAATTCATTTAGCTTCTACCTGCAGTTGAGCTTGCCTAGTAAAAAGTGACAGAAGAAGAGTGAAGAAAGTGTAAAGTCCCCAGGGGCTATTCGGAGAATGAATTTAATTTCCATGTATGGAAGAAAGTACTGGAAAGAGTAACATCTCTGTCTATTTTAGCTATTTTTAAGTGATGTGTGACACACGCTAGGCACAGATACACCCACACACAGGTCGTTATCATCAGATGCATGTTTATTGTGAGTGTCCACAGAATTACAGCAGAACACCGTTTGACAGTGGTCGGTTTCCCCAGCTTCCTTTCCCTCCGCTCCTCTCCGCCTCACTATATAAAGGGAAGGAAAACCACCATCAGTCCAAACCGCCATCAGCTGTTCTTACCAGCACCGCCCCGTTGAGCCCACTGCACCACTCCTCCCCTGCAGCCGCGCGCCGGACCACACCTCCGCCACATGATGATTTACTGTAACTTACCGTATTTTCACGACCATAAGACGCACTGTGCTAAAAGGCGCAGTCTCAGTTATGTGTGCCATTACTGTATTTAACACACACATAAGGCGCACTGGATCATAGGGCGCATACAAGTACCGTATGCGTATTTAAAAAATAAAGCGGGAGCAAACCTGAGTTCGGTACCTCACTCACATTTTTATTACCAGTAATCGTCATCATCAACAACACACAAGCATACAAGTGTGCGTATTTAAAAATAAAGCAGGAGCAAAACAAAGTTTGGTACTCACATTTTTATCATCAATCAAACCCATCGAAGTCCTCATCCTCTGTGTCTGAATTGAACAGCTGCGCTAAATCTCCATCAAACATGCCAGGTTCACTTTCTTCACTGTCAGAGTCACTTTCCGTGCCGTGCGGCTCCTCGGAAATGATGCCGGCTTTTGCGAAAGCTCGAACAACAGTGCCAGCAGCCATGTTAGCACAAGCATCTACAATCCATTGGCAAATTGTGGCGTAACTCGCCCGGCGCTGCCTTCCACTCTTGGTGAAACTGTGGTCTCCATCGGTCATCCATCGCTGGATGTGTTTGTCGCCGATGTGTTTGCTGCAGTAGGAGCGGAAGATGGCCAGCTTTTCCTTATAATCCGGTGGAAGTTGCTGCGCTACCGTAGTCCTGGTCCGGATGGAAAAATGGCACCGTTTCATAAAAAGTGAAAGTGAAACTGCTTTTAGCCAAATGGTGACCGTCGAAACGCTTCTCCCGCTCGTTCTTTGCTCGATGATCGCCTTATGTCAGCTGCGTCTTCTTGACCTGTCGGAGCTTGTTTTCCAGCTTCCTCCACTTGCGAACCATCGATTCATTATTCTTAAATTCTCTCGCCGCTGCTCGATTTCCATGTTCCTCCGCGTAGCTGATGGCCTTCAGTTTAAACTGTGCTTCGTAAGCGTGTCTCTTTGCCATTTTCAGGGTTGTTAAAACAACGATGTCCTGCATAACGCACATACCTGTTCTTTTATACAGGTATGTGCAATAAAGTCAACGCACACACTTCACCCTTTAGCATTCTCATGGTGTTCTCTACTACGTCCTCCTTACAAGACACAGGGCGCACTGCGCTATAGGGCGCGCCGTACTTTTTGAAGAAAATCTAAGACTTTTAAGTGCGCCTTATGGTTGTGAAAATACGGTAAGCATAATTATGTACATTGCAGATGCAGAAGGGGCTGAACCCTGAGATGAATAAAACTATTCTGAATTGAGTTGTTTGGAGAAGATCTATGCTGATGAGTTGCAGTGTACATCTTCCCACACGTGTATTCAATAAATCATCATTTGACTGAACTCTTCTGGGCCAGTGTTGGTTTGTTCCTTGCCTCAATATTTCGAATCGGGACACTACCAATACAGATCATTCACAGCTAGGCTAAAATAGAAGGATCTCAGTGATCGTGAAAACAGAGCTATTTAGGAGCAATAAGGCAGCGCAGCTAAAAGAGCCGAAGATCTCAAACACACTGAACACTCCTCACTCACTTAGAGAACCAACTTTCAGACTGATGACGCTGATGAGCTTCAAAGGTTTTCCAGCTCTCTTGATGACATGACACTCGTATGTTCCAGCATCATCTTGTCTCACATTCTTCAGAATCAAAGACACGTCTCCATCAGCTATCTGTCTGTCCTTCAGATCCACCTGGTTCTCAAAAGATGGATGCTGGTAATCTGGAACAAGTCATCCATGCTGATATAAAAGGACAAGTTCTTCATCTTCCAGTTCTGTTCTTCAGTTCTGCTCCACTCTACAACTATGACGATGTGAGCTTGAGCTTGACATGTCAGAGTGACGTCCTGTCCAGACTCAGCTGTGATGATTTTGTGATCTGAAAAAGAGGAAACAACACAGCGCAGCGAGGTTAAAGGTCAAAGTAACACTGTTCACTTCTACAGCAGTCAATCAGAGTGATGATCAGACAGCACTAAACTGTACTTACACACAGAGAATTTTCAATAATATCACTTATCACAAAATTAATGTGTGCAGGCTCATGTTGCCTGCGCAAAAGAAGACGTCACACACAATCAAGGCTGGACTGGGACAAAAAATTGGCCCGGGCATTTTGACTAGAGACCGGCCCACCAGGATAAAGATTGAAAATTTGACGTCATTCAGTGTTAAACCGCAAAGGATTCTGGGAACTTGTGGCAAGAGGTACTAGCGCACGCAGGCTTTCAATTGAACTCAGTTACACAGCAATAAAAAGAAACACAAAAAATGGCAAGAAGCTGTTGTATTATTAACTTCAATAGTCGGTCGCATGACAGCCACGGGAAGCCGACGGGTAGAGAGATCGTTTTTTTTATCGGATTACATCGTTGAAGAGACATTTTTAAGCCATGTTTCCGAAGTAAGAGCCGACGGATGGTCTGGATATACCAAATATAACGTCCCAGAACACTCCAGCTCACATGTTAGTCTGCTCCAAGCATTCCCACAAAGGTCAGAGTTTTGTTGTAGTTAATGCGTCATTTTTCTTAACATAATTGGTGATATAGGTTACAAGCAAGTCTGGCGCTGAACAGAAATTGTGGCGCTATGCTCCTTTGTTTATTGTGCATAAATAGTGAATTTTCCTGACACAATATTACGTTTCGCTTCTGTTATTACCATGGTAAATTGACAAAAACATATACTTTTATTCACAGGAGAAAACAGTTGTTTTGTATCACTAATTGTCCAGTGCGATTACAACATACAATATTATTGTCACTGCTACATTTCTGTAATGCTACCAGAAATTATTTCCACTACTAATTAATTACCGTTGAGCTCAAAGGTTATATTAATAAACGGTTAACGAATGTGTATTTATGACGACGATTTGTGAGACTGGTAAACTTACCTTTGTTCGTACGATGGTCTTTCGTTCTACACGGTGCATTTCAAGGTCCTGCACCCATCCGTCGGTAAACTGTACCTGGGCTTGTTGCAGTGACCTGACGTTACTAAACTTCATGAGTGTATGCACTCACTCCAAGAACCGTGTAATTATAAATCTGAGCGTGGTGAAAGTTGGGCAGCACGCTAATGTCTTTTGTCCCTCTGTGTGCTCGTAAGGGTCTGACACTTTCACTCCTTTGATTTTTTCCTCGTATCTTTTCTTTGTCTTTTCGTCGAGTCTGTCTTTGTACGGACCGGCATTGTTCTCCTTTTGTTTTGTACATTCCTTTTTTGTGCGGCAAAGAAAAAACAAGAAGGTATTGGAACCGGAGAATGAACATTTTGCGGCGCTGCAAACGCTTGCATTTGATGCGGTACTTGGATTGTTTTGCCACGAGTTCCTGGCATGCAATGCGCGAAAATCACGTGATTGCTAAACAAGGGGGAGGGTGCATCCGGCCTCCTCGGCTGTAATTGGTCCAGCCAAGAGTCGATCATGACCAATTGACCAATCCAACACCTTTCATTATCTATACCCTTCCTAAAAAAAAAAAAAAAAATCCATCGGCCCATAAAAACAAAATATCGCCAGCGGCCAGCAAATGCCCGGTATGCCCGATGGCCAATCCAGCTATGCACTCAATGCACTCTGTTTAGACCCAGACCAAACAATATTCCGTCTTGATGCATTCTCAATCATCCAGCAAAGTAAATCTCCAAAAGTTGAATCTGTTCATCTGGACGTAGCGTTTTGTGGGTTTTCTATAATGTTACATCATATTCTATAAGGATGTTATGTGTTTGTAGACTTTCTGCCCAGTTTGACCCATTTAGCAGAAGTCAGCATGTTTAAGGCTCTGATATCTATTCTGTATGACTTAAAGCAGTTATGACATGGTCTGATTTCCTCATCCAATAAAGGAATATTTAATATATCAGTCTACTCTTCATTCTATCAGAAACAGTTATCACAGCTCGTACATTTTCATTTTGCACATATATGTAAGCATTGAGCCAAATTTAGTAATGCCAACAAATTAAATGAACATTATTTGTCTCTTACATATAATACATCTATACGTATTTATACACTGTAAAAGATTCTTGTCTTTGAGTGAAGATTTATGGTGATGGGAAATATAAATAACTGAAACTTGAATCTTTACTGAAGCTCAGTGTTTGACACAGAGTTCACTCACATGTGCTGTACTATGGAAGAAATATAGTATCATCAGAATTCAAGTATTTTTAGACATTGAATTTATGACACTGAAATTTTATCCTCCAAATTTCCCTGCAAAAATATTCACCTGCAAAAATTCACCTGCAAAAAATTCACCTGCAAAAATTCACCTGCAAAAAATTCACCTGCAAAAATTCGCCTGCAAAAATTCAACTGCAAAAGTGATGAACTTTAATGACCCAAGCCAGAGCAATCAGCACCAGATCGAGTCGAGTGGCTCTCAGCCAATTAAATTACGCTGTTTGATCACATGACACCGTTAGCCAGCAGTGTGTCTCCTAAAAGAGAGCTGTTTAAAGGTGAGTGATTAAGTTTTTCTCCTAAATAGAGATCATTACAGAATGCCTAGTCCTACTTAAAATCCCATTTATTTATTTTTGTATTTTTTTATCATCTACTCGAACTAAGGAAAACGTTTGACTAACTCAAAGACAATTTCCACGCCTCCCCTGCCTGTCTGCAGAGGCAGTTTTGAATTTAGGAGCAGCAAGATGGCAGCGGCAAACCCTGGCGATTCTCCGGTAAGTATATTGTTATTTATCTTCAAGTTTGTCTTTTGAAACGTTAATGTTATTTAAATCCGTTGCTCACGTATAAAGTACACAGACGGGGTCTTTGCTCAACTCGTCTGAGGCGTGTCTCACTAAGCGCTACATGCTAGCATCCTGCTAACCGAGCTACCATTTACATGCTGTGCTTTAGAAAATAGGATACTCGTTAAAAAAATACTCCGCAGATATTGATAGATAGACGAACACTGCAAATATAATGTTGGAAACGAGAACGGCCTTTGGTGAAGGGGTAAAATACACCATGAATAAAGCCATATAGTGAATTGGCTGCCATGGTTGCAGAACAGCCTGATTTAATGACAAGAATGGGGAAGAGTGAGGTGAAGTGAACCAAAGCCACAAAACACAGTCAGAAGAGGCGGCAAAAGGGCAGTGATCTGTCCGTCAGTATGAAGTTGGTGTGTGCTTTGGTGAACAAAAACTCCAGACCGGTAGCAGGAAGATGGGAGACTCGTGTTTCACTGGAATAGTGGTGAATTAAAACATCCTTTGTTGGGGACATTTCGGTGTAAATGCATCCATACAGGTGAGACAGAGGCAGACCAGACAGTGAAGAAAACAAGGCAAACATTAGAAATATTAAAACGGAAATATAGGATTAATATAACATACAATTTGGGAAAATGTAAGGAACGCAATGTAAATGATATTGTAAAGTCATTAAAACAGCATACTCTGATTAAAAGAAACATGTAATTGGGTAGGATAATAATGTTAAAAAAAACATGTACAAGATGGGTATGTATACTTGTAGCCAGAATTTAACAACTATAAAGTTGTAGCATGTCAGTACCTTACCCCATCCATTATATCCACACTTTCAGAAAAGGATATGGTCAATATCTTTACAAATACTATCTAAACTTAAACGGGATATTCCCTCTGCTTCTTCTGCTTCTCGTATACACCCTCAGGGTTTGTGATCAGCCAGCGGCTGATATGATCATTAATCCTGTAAAATAATATTCTTTCGGTTTATGAATCTGTTTGCATGGATTTCTTAATCCGTTTCCACTGTTAGCAGAAGTTGTGCATGCAGTTTTGGTGTGCTGCTCTCCAAGACTACAAGCTGTGTTAAAGTTGGAAGTAACTGGCCGATGTTCCACTGTTGAAGATCAGCTGTGCCCATTTGTTGCACATTGTGGGTATGGAGAAGTTGAGGCCCTTGCAGGCTACCCACAATTTCCCCAAACTGAGCGATTATACATCTTGCTTCCATATTTGTATCTTGTGTCACTAAAAATACATTTTATTTTAGTTTTATACATTGATTAATGACCTGCAGAATCTCCTTATCATATAAGGTGATTCATAATTGTCACTTTATGCTTTCTCCATTTTGAAAGTGATTACATCCTTGCATTACATACTTTAGGTTCATTTTCTGCAGGCAGGTTTCTGACAGAACAGGCAGATTTACACTATAACCTGCAGCAATGGACACATAAAGAAATGAAAAATTACATGTATGTGCTAACTTTCTAAACACTGTTACATTTATGATTAAGTAGATAAAACATTTATGTCAGCCTTGGCTCATAGTTCATTTAAAGACAAGAACTTTGTGTGTGTTTCAGGTCCTGCACTCTCAAAGACTGAATGAACCTGCATTGCAGCCATGGGTCACTGTGAGCATCACAGGGAAGGTTGAAGCCGCCCGCTGCAGCTGTAAGGCCGGAGTCACGGAGACCTGCACCCACGTCACTGCTCTTCTGTTTAATGTAGAAGCAACAGTGTTGATCCGTGGCACAAGGACTGTTACAGATGAACCTGCATACTGGGTTTTGCTGGGTAATATGACCAAGATACAGCCAGAGGTTGGCCATAAGATGGACTTCTCCTCTTCAGCTGCCCAAAAAAAGGCTCTCAATCAAAACATAAACAGACCATCTGTAGTGACAGGTAAAAGGAGCCATCCTCAAAACAGAAAAATCCCACCTGCTACTGTGGAGGAGTTGTCACTGCTATAATGCCATCATGTTTTATCTAGGGGTCTAGATTTATGCCTATAGTGTACTGCCGTGTAAATAATTTGCATTTACTGAATGAGTATCGCTGTTCAAAAATTAAATAAAGAAACAAACTAATTTTTGCCTTTTTTTTTTTTATTAAAACCACTTCATAGAACATCACATCAGTTACAGTGTAGAATCCATGTCACTGGAGCATTTTGATTCAATAAACAGTAAAAAGGTGAGCTGTGAAGACCAAGGACAAGTGCAGTTCACAGGTTTTCTATCCAAGGAATCCCAGAAGATTGCATGGTGTCATTGCCCAGCAGTTGTTCGCAGGACATATGGACTCAACCGCAACAATCCCTCACACTGAGCAGCATGAAGTGACAGTGCAGAGGAAAAACTCCAGCAGAACCAGAACCCGGTTCAGTACCAGCAGCCATCTGGGTTTGGAGGAGAGAGACAGAGACACAGAACTACCAAAAGTATAATTTTTTATGTGATTGACTGTTGTTGTAATTCAAGCCCTGAGTGTAGAGCAGGTAAGATATAAAGTTGCATCCTAAATTCCATGCTCATGCAGAGTGTTTAGTTTATGACTTTTTCACCTGGTCATTTCTTGATGAACAGATGGTCTTTTAACAGTGGAACATCGGCCAGTTACTTCCAACTTTAACGCAGCTTGTAGTCTTGGAGAGCAGCACACCAAAACTGCATGCACAACTTCTGCTAACAGTGGAAACGGATTAAGAAATCCATGCAAACAGATTCATAAACCGAAAGAATATTATTTTACAGGATTAATGATCATATCAGCCGCTGGCTGATCACAAACCCTGAGGGTGTATACGAGAAGCAGAAGAAGCAGAGGGAATATCCCGTTTAAGTTTAGATAGTATTTGTAAAGATATTGACCATATCCTTTTCTGAAAGTGTGGATATAATGGATGGGGTAAGGTACTGACATGCTACAACTTTATAGTTGTTAAATTCTGGCTACAAGTATACATACCCATCTTGTACATGTTTTTTTTAACATTATTATCCTACCCAATTACATGTTTCTTTTAATCAGAGTATGCTGTTTTAATGACTTTACAATATCATTTACATTGCGTTCCTTACATTTTCCCAAATTGTATGTTATATTAATCCTATATTTCCGTTTTAATATTTCTAATGTTTGCCTTGTTTTCTTCACTGTCTGGTCTGCCTCTGTCTCACCTGTATGGATGCATTTACACCGAAATGTCCCCAACAAAGGATGTTTTAATTCACCACTATTCCAGTGAAACACGAGTCTCCCATCTTCCTGCTACCGGTCTGGAGTTTTTGTTCACCAAAGCACACACCAACTTCATACTGACGGACAGATCACTGCCCTTTTGCCGCCTCTTCTGACTGTGTTTTGTGGCTTTGGTTCACTTCACCTCACTCTTCCCCATTCTTGTCATTAAATCAGGCTGTTCTGCAACCATGGCAGCCAATTCACTATATGGCTTTATTCATGGTGTATTTTACCCCTTCACCAAAGGCCGTTCTCGTTTCCAACATTATATTTGCAGTGTTCGTCTATCTATCAATATCTGCGGAGTATTTTTTTAACGAGTATCCTATTTTCTAAAGCACAGCATGTAAATGGTAGCTCGGTTAGCAGGATGCTAGCATGTAGCGCTTAGTGAGACACGCCTCAGACGAGTTGAGCAAAGACCCCGTCTGTGTACTTTATACGTGAGCAACGGATTTAAATAACATTAACGTTTCAAAAGACAAACTTGAAGATAAATAACAATATACTTACCGGAGAATCGCCAGGGTTTGCCGCTGCCATCTTGCTGCTCCTAAATTCAAAACTGCCTCTGCAGACAGGCAGGGGAGGCGTGGAAATTGTCTTTGAGTTAGTCAAACGTTTTCCTTAGTTCGAGTAGATGATAAAAAAAATAATAAAAATAAATGGGATTTTAAATAGGACTAGGCGTTCTGTAATGATCTCTATTTAGGAGAAAAACTTAATCACTCACCTTTAAACAGCTCTCTTTTAGGAGACACACTGCTGGCTAACGGTGTCATGTGATCAAACAGCGTAATTTAATTGGCTGAGAGCCACTCGACTCGATCTGGTGCTGATTGCTCTGGCTTGGGTCATTAAAGTTCATCACTTTTGCAGTTGAATTTTTGCAGGCGAATTTTTGCAGGTGAATTTTTTTCAGGTGAATTTTTGCAGATGAATTTTTTGCAGGTGAATCTTTTTTCAGGTGAATTTTTGCAGGTGAATTTTTGCAGGTGAATATTTTTGCAGGGAAATTTGGAGGATAAAAAATCAGTGTCATAAATTCAATGTCTAAAAATACTTGAATTCTGATGATACTATATTTCTTCCATACTGTACCAGTGTACCTGCACATGTGATGTGACAATAAAAGTGAATTGTTTACGTGAATTGTTCAAGTTCACTGCTGTAATAACTAATAATGATTAATATAATAACTATAATATTGGCCATATTATATTTACACTGACTTTAGTCTCATGAACAACATAATTGTTATTTACTAGCTGATCTTAAAATGACTGTTCAGTACAGAAATGAAGCCCAACAATCATGTTTTACAGTCATGTGGTCTCAGCCTCAGATACTTATTAAATCACACAAAGCTCGTGTAGAAACAAACGAACAAATGAACAAAATATGTTCTCCTTCATTTCTCTCAAACAAAGCTGTATGAAACGTTTCCAGCGGTTAGTATCATGGTTGCTAGGCAACCTGGGCAGCGCGACGGAGATCGACCGGTATTTCACAAGCCTCGCACTTCCGGCCTTAGCGGTCTTTGAGTACGCGGCCCTTGTGGACCGTTAAGGCTGCGTACTTTAGGGCTGCAGAACCTGAATTGGGATACAGCCTAAGGCTGTTCCAATTCTCAGCACCGGTCCTCTCTTTCCCTGAGTCCTTAGCAAATCTCCTTCCCACGATGACGTTTCCAACGAGGGCAAGAAAAAGAGTTTAGGAAAAGGAGATAGGCGCTACTTTTGAAATAACACCCCACATGGTTACGTTGGTCTGCTTAGTCACGTGACCGCACAGCAACAAATCACAGCAGAGCCGGAAAAGGAGGCGGAGCAAAGTGTGTGTGCAGGAGAGGAGTCGAGCAGAGAGCTGCTTTTTCATGAAACGGGAGTAAAGTAGTAAACTTACAGGAACATATACCACTGCCAACGTTGGGATTAATTTCTGCATCGATCTGCACACCCTTGTGTCCTGGATCGTAGCCGAGATCAGCGTGAACCACGTGGGTCTCTGCTCCCTGATCTGTTTCTTAAGACTTCCAGCTTCATCACGGAGTTTCTCTCGGTTTGTGGGCTCATCTAAAGGTAATCACCGAGCCAACTTTAATGTGGGTTCAGTTTATGTTGTTGCTGTTAAGAATAATAGATTGCTTGGTATACACTGGAGTTAGACAGACTGTAGAGTTTGTGATTGTCTGCAACATTATAATCTGGCGGTTGCTATGGGGTAAGAATACATACAGAAAAATAGTCTTTGAATATGAACAAAGGGTGCAGGGCAGGAGAAGAGCCAACCCCCAGGACAGGAAGCCACGGGTACAAGCGTGGGGGAGGGCTGTCACTACCGAGAAGGGTCTGGCTGCAGCCACTGTGGAGCTCCACAGTAACCGGAAACACGTGACCTCCACAATAACCGGAAACACGTAACTTCGGTTAAATCGACTTTGACATCGAAAACTAAATTGCGTTTTTGTCACTATTGATGCTGCTGAGAAATAAAAATGGTTTTAAGTGGGGGGTTTTAACACTCTGGGTTTGTTCAAAAAAATTCACCATCCCCTAAATTGTTCGTGGCCAAAAGTGACACTTGCTGTTTCGCTGATTTATTTATTTTTTTACAGTACATCGCGTTGTGCGTTCTGATTGCTGTAGACCATTGTCAATCAATCTAGTCCAGTGTCTCCTGTACAGGAGCGGTCCCTAATAGGCCCACGGACCGGTCCCGGTCCGTGAGTCTTTTGGTACCGTTCCGCGAGAGTTGATCCTCCGGTGTGAAATGTATGGTTGTAGTTGTGTGTCTTATTTTGAAAGAACTATTTACGCGTTACCATAGCGACCAGATAGCGTTAAGAAGCAGAGAGGAGGATGTCACTGTCATTGTTATTGGCGCACAGCTCAAGTCACGTTTATTATTACATTTACAAAATACCACAGTTTCTTTTTTTTATTCTTTTGTTGTATTTATCCGCGACACCTTAAAGGTCGTTCCCTGAAAATATTGTCTGACATTAAAGTGGTCTGTGGCGCAAAAAGGTTGGGGACTCCTGCTGTACAGTACAGAATGCGTTTAGCTTGTCGAATTTACATAAATCTTTGATGCTAGCAGTGTAACTCTGAAGTGCTGTACTGTATGTTTGGAAGTTTTCTCCCAAACAAACACAACAATGCCGACGAAACGTTTTGCACCCTCAAATGCACCTTTAGGTTTCATTCCATAATACTGGACTTATGTTTCTACGAAGGTTTGAACTCTAAGAGTGTTTAAACAAAAGAGAAAAGTGTGAAAATGTTCATGCCTGTCTGAGAAAAGTGTATAAAGCATGTAGTGAGGGGTTTTACAGTCTTAACATCTGTAATAATTGTAAAAAATAAAGTTGGCTACTTCATGGATTTCACCTACCGCGGGTTATTTTTAGAACGTAACACCAGCGATAAACGAGGGACTGCTGTATTATTAATAGTAGAGTCTGGGACATCTAATTGATTAACATCAACATTGATTATTATGCACTATTATTTTTGTTCAAGGAGAGCCAAAAATATAAAACTCTCTCAGCTTGTTTGTTGCCAAAAATGGCCACTTTTTGTGTATGTTCACAAAATGCTATAAAATGTTTCTTAAAACATTTATCTACTTTTACCGACGTGACTCTTTAAAATAGCACCAGTCCTTTTCATCAAAATCAAAATTGTATCTAAATTTTTTACTCTTTATAGCCAATTAGGTTATATATTACCATTAACTTTTCAGATAAAACGGTGATAAAGTCCTAATGTTTTCATGAAACTTCCTTTTATTCCCCATCTGAGCATCGGGGAAAAGGCTGTCTTGCAATTGTTGAGGTCACTAGTGTGTGCCCCATTTCTTCCAGGATCACTCTCTTTATAGGTTTTAGTGGACTCATAGTACTGCGAAGTGGTTTCATGGTACAAAGGGATTGTATTCCAAGATCTGGGAGACTGTAGAAATGAGCAGTGATGCCTTTCCTACCATCTTTCCAGAAAAATAAGTGATCTGTAAGCTGTTAGGCTTACTTACAGCAGCAGCACTTTCTGCACCTGCATAAACTCCAGGACACATTTACTAACGATGTTTGTTGCTGTATGTGCTGCAGCTTTGAATTTTTTAATAATATATATTTTGTTAATATTTTGGCTATGGTGTCTTGTTATGAAATGTAAAAGAGTAAAAGTGTTGTTAGCAGGTGCGTCAAAGCTAAGTTTGACTGGGAAACTTAAAGCTCAATAGGCTGCATCAACAGAAATTCACTGCAGCCTATGTAATATTTCATGCGTCATAATTTATTCTACTCTATCTTGCAAATACATATTTGTGTGGCAGTGTCATGCACAACACACACAACTATTAGATCCTTAAGATCAAACCCGTGTCATTGTTTTGGTCCACTGCAGTGCAGGGCCCTGTTTCAGGAAGCCGGTTTAGTGGAAAAACTGAGTAAGTATACCCTGAGTTAACGAAAACTCTGGGTTTTCGGTTTCACAAAGCGAGTTCAGCTGAAGCCTGAATGAGTCACTATGACGACACACGCCGTGAAGCTAACCTGCCCCCTAGCAGGTTTACTTCAACTAACCCTGACTGTCTCCGCCCCTTTGTCGGAAACCTGACAGTAGGAAGTGTCAGACATGGCGTGTCCCTTCCTTGAAGAGCCAGTAGATCGTGAAGCCCAAATCCTCCGCAGAGCTCTCCGCCGGGAGAGAGTGATTAGAGCGCGTTTGGACATTTTATCATTTCCTGATGATTTTCTGTGCGAACGTTACCGTTTCTCAGCACAATCTATAAGTTATTTGAATAACATCCTCAGGCCATATATTACGCATGTGACACATCGCGGACATTCTCTCAGTTCTGTACACTGCAAAAAACGATTTTCAAGAAAGTAAAAAAAACCTTGTTTATGGACATTTTTTCTTATTTTTTGCCTAAAAAGAAAATATATTCTTAACAAGCAAGTTTTGGACAAGAAAATAAAGCTTATTCTAGGAAAATATGTCTAACTTTTCCTTAAAAGGATATTTCAGCTCATCTTGAGCTTTATTTACCAGTTACAAGGCATGACAATGGTTTGGTTGAATTTCCAGAATAAAAATAAGATTATTTTTCTCATTTCAAGAGTAAGGGCATTTAAACAGCTGCTCAGTTTAAGAAATGTATTTATTGACACTAAAGTTTAATATAATTGCTGTCAAGTTTGACACAATATGCAGTATATGAACAAAGGCAGGAACTAAAAGCACATGGTAAACATGAAATACAGGCCCATTTGAAAAACAGAAACAGCACAACTCATTCACTTTAGGCCATGTCAAACAGAATAATAGATCAGCATCAGTATATCTATACTATGGCAATGCTAAAATCGCATTCAACTGTCAGAATTTATAGGAAAACAACAACTTAATTTTAAAAATTGTCACAAAACTGTCCAAAACAATAACCTGAAAATACAGTTCATGCATGTAAAGCAGTGTACCTTTTATAAAACATATGTTGAGCTCACGTGTAGTCCAATTACATCACCCAGGTAATATTTCATGACCACACATGTCATATCTTTGTGTGTGAAACTGTAATATGGAATGGAATCTCATATCATATCATTGTTGGCTGGCTTTCCACCACTGAATCAGTCCTGTATGCCCACATGTTACTCAGATTTCTGTTCACTGCTGATGAGGGTTCCCTCCTAGAACTGCAATTGAGATTGGTTGATTAATTGACTAGTTGCGGATAAGGAAATTAAATACAAGGTACACTGATAATTTCTAAAAAATTTTAATGTCAGAAATATACTGCATTTTATAATTTACTCTAAAATATGCATGTTTTCAAGCTGAGTTTAATAAATGGATATTCATTTAATGCTCATTGCTATTTGGCAGCTTAACTGTAGTTTAAAAGCCTTGAAAAATCCTCAAAAACCTAAAATGGGAAAGCTAAACTAAAGAACACAGGAAACATGGAAAATGTTGCAAAAACCTTACAACCTTGAACAAGGAACATAAGACATGAAAACATCAGGGAGGGAACACAGATGATAACACAGGAGAGAATACAGACGATCCGACAAAGAACACACTAAATATACACACACAAAAGGAAACGAGGAATTGGCAGACAGGCACGAAACACAGCTGACACTAATCAGATGAGAAGAGACCAGGAGGAAGCAAAACAGAATACACCGATGCAGGGCAGGGACTATCAAAGTAAAACAGGAATAAACACGAATATCGAACCAGGGACAATACACTGAAGACAAGGGAGGTACAGAGAACACCTAAACACTGGAAATAATTAACAAATAACTAGGAAACTAACTGACACAATGAATATTAATAAACACAAACAACCAAGGAGACTGCGGACCATGACAATCGGTTTATTTAAAACAAAAGTTTAAAAAAAATACAAAATGTTGTTTTCTCTAGTAGAAGAAATTAAACACTATCAGAATATTCTTTATAAATAGATAGCATTGTTGTGGATTATAAGGAATAAGCATTAACATATCTACTGTTAAGCTGTAAAAACAAGTAGACATCTAACATGAATATTTTATATGATTATTTTCAAAGATATTAAAGTATATAGTCAGTCTCACCTTACAGATTTTTGTGTCCTAATCGATCCGCTGCATCGTCCATTGGCAAGGTGGTCGGAGTGTGTTCGAAGAGTGTGATACCAAAATTAGCTGTAAACACGATATTCTTTGACACATCCATCTATGCCACAATCTTCACGGAAATCTGGACTATGGCTATGTGCAGAATTAATATGACTCAGTAGGGATTTGAGGGTCAGACCCACAAAAACGATGTAGATAACACAGCGCCAAATCATTTTGTTTTACTGGTCTGTGAACTACTTTTCCCATAAAGTCAAGATAACCAGGATTATTCCATTATGGGGTAGGAATGGCTATCCTAATTCAGTGCCTTATAACAGCTGTAGTAAGTAACAGCACCCACACGTCAGTATTTACAGAACATAATCTAACTAAATAGTCAAATATTTAAATATATATCATTTTATAGGTATAAAAGAGCGAACTAAACCATTTCCGTACACAACCCCATACTCCTGAGTTGGTACAGCCCACCTTCCCGCCTCTAGCTCCGTGCCTAAGCGGTTGGATTGCAGGATTTTGGGGTCTGGGTGTAGATGCGATACAGTTGGTACAGTGTGAAGAAATTAAGGCACGCTATGGAAAAACTGGACGAAATAACAATTGCCAACCTGAAAGGTATGTGACTGTTTTGTTTTTTCTGTTTTGTGTTCTGGTATGTTGCATGTTAAGTCGCTAGCATGGCAGGCTATACCCGGTTGTTAGCTTAGCTTAGCTGTGCGGTTAGCTTAGTTGCATTAGCATTTTTAAATATGCTAGTGCAGAAAGTTATGAAAGAATTCATGTCCAGTTATTAGTTTCAGTGTCTGTGAATTTATTCAACAAGTGTGCAAAGTGCCATAAGTTAATGCCAGTTTTACAGAAATTGTGGGAGTTTCAAATTTCTATTAGTGAAGTTATTTCATTATATACTTTAGCCCAGGAAGCAAAAAAAAAAAAAACATTTATATGTATACATGCATTTAATTGATGTATCACAAATATATTACTTTTACCAGTCAATAGGAGGAAGGTAATTTAGAACCTGTGGAGCAGTGAGGAGGGAGAATAATGGAATAGAGTCATGGTTTTAAATGGTAAATATTAAATTATGTTTCCTATGTATCCTGTCTGTTACCCAAGCAAAGCTGTCAGCTGGCTTGCACATGAGGATAATGCAATGTAGTGATAATTGGAAACTCGTATTGCAGAAGCAAATGTTGGAGAAGACCTGCTCTCATCACTTTCACGAGATGACATCAAAGATCTGTTTCCTGGTCCTGAACATTGCCTCAGGCGTCGGGCTCTATGGCTTGCAGTGCACAAATGTGAAGAAGTAAGTTCTGTCCTATCGCTGTGTGACAAAACTGAGAACACACCAGCTTGTTTTATGCAGTTTCAAATAATTCCACCAATACTCACTTAACAGATAGACAGTAGAATCTTCTTTAGTTTTGATTTAAATCAAGTGGCCTACACATTTATTAAATATACATATTTTTTATTGTTCAACACTTTACTGATATTTTGTTGTACTATCTTTCATATTTAGAGACCTAAAGTTCTTGTGCAATTTTATGTGAAATTAGCCCTATGTACACTGTATTTTAGAACAAGACTGCTGCTGAAAAAACGCTAACAACTACTGGAGATGGTGACTTCTTCAGAGAGGAACCCAGCACTTACCTCCATCCAAAAACTTTGGATGGAGGTAATGCTACAGTATCTTGATTTGTCTACATTTATGCTTTGCAGATTACATTATTTGCAATGTTTAATGGTGTTGCCCTGTCTTATTTTTCTTTTTTCAAACCAGTGGAACATGCAGCAGCTGTGTTCAGAGCCCTTCCCATGCTTTTCCCTTCCAGCACAGTACCACCTAAGAAGCTGGGCATCTGTAGTGAGGCTTTTTTCCATGTCCTAAAGGTAAGGCTGCAATATTCTATGTGTATATATTGTTGAATTTTGCAGTTACTCATGTTTTCATTTTATATATTTTACTGTGGAGTCAGTCAAATATTCTTAAAGTTCAGATCCCCATAACATGTTGATGTTAATAAAACCTACAAAAAAAGTTGATCTATTTTAAACTGTAATGCAACTCAAAAATTGTGTTTCTTACAGTCTTGTTCTAATACTCTTTTTTTCTGTCATGTAGACTTCAGAAGACCCTGAAGGCTACCTGCGTCAGCGACCCCTGGCTTGTCCAGTTCTGCTTGTCTCTGAAGGCAACTGCATGATAGCTGTTGGAACCACACCGGTGAGCACTTTTGACCGGAAGGATCTTAATGAGGGACTGCTCTATCTGATGGCATATTACTATGCCCTCCACCTCACATATCCATAGTGCATTTCCACGCTGCTGTCTGTCTTGCAAACTGAAATACTCAAAGACTCCATCCATGACCGAGATTCAACCCCCTCTTACAAGAAGGCGCTTGGTGAGTGGAAGTCATTCATTGAGTGAGTCTCCCAGATGACAGACTCCATCTGCCTTGTTTATCAGACTCAGTGTTAGTCAGTGAGGTTGTTTTTTTTTTCTATAGAAAAGTTGTTCAAATGTAAAACACATGTTTGTTTGTGTGGTCGTTAAACTTGTTCTTCTAAAATGTTATGTAATATAGGATTTGAAATAGTGATTGTTTTAAGCTTCAGCAAAATTTATTTTTGATACCAGCCATGAGTGTGTTATACTGTTATTATTCATTTTAAGAGTATCTGGAATATGCACTTCTTATATTGGCCATGTTACACAGTACCCTGCTGAAATGTATAATTTTAGGCATGATTCTCCTGGAACAGACCTCAGTGAGTTACTGACCCATTGCTGTGTCAATAAAAGCGCAAAATCTAAGAGTGCTTTTGCTGTCTTAATTTAAGATGAATTCCCTTATTTTTAGTAGCTTTTTGAAGAGATGGTGTCTTATTCTCAGGAATTTTTGCTGATTATTGTTCTCAGAGTCGAAACATAATTCTTATAGTTAGCTCAATCAAGAAAGAAACAATTCAGTTTTAAGAAAATTTGTCCTATAGTAAGGTGTTTTTTTTAATGTGAAAAATCTAAATTAAGGTGTAGAATCTTAAAGTAAGCAAATAATTCTTGAAAACAGCTTGTTCAAGAAAGCATAATACTCATTTTAGGTGCAGATTTTCTAAATATCAAAGTGTCTTTTACTTATAATAAGTCACATTTTCTTCAAATAAGCATACATTTTAGACAATTTTGTCTAGTTAAAAGGCATATGGCAGTTAGATTAATTTGCTAGTTTTAAGAATTCTAGTCAAGCAACTTTTGCTTACCCCATTGGCAGATTTTTTTGCTCAAAACAAGAAAAATTTGTCAGATTTAAGAATATTTGGCTTGTTTCAAGTATAGCTGTTTTTGCAGTGTACATATTATTTGTATTGCACTTCGGTTTTTTGCAAACGGGAGCTTTCTGTATAATATTGGTGACGCTGAGCACGTTTCCAAGGCTACCGTCTGTCGGGCAGTCAGGAATGTTAGAGTTGCACTGAAACGTCTCCTGCACTCATCTGTGGTGTTCCCCGGTCACAGACCCACAAGATTCATCAAAGAGGGATTCCACAAAATTGCAGGTATCAGGATGACCAAAACTTAATTTATGATGTGGTGATATTTGAACTACTACTTAAATTTTACATTTATTTTTACGGTTCCCAGGCGTGATTGGCTGTACAGATGGCACTCACATTCCAATCATTGCTCCTTTAGTAAATGAAGGAGACTATGTGAACAGGAAGTCTTTCCACAGCATTAATGTACAGGTACATAGTTCCCTGTAGCATTTCAAACTAACAAATTATTTCATCATGGTGATGGATGCTAATTTGTGTTCTCTGCACTGTGAAGATCATATGTGATGCTGCCAACATTATCACAAATGTGGAAGCCAAGTGGCCAGGCTCTGTTCATGACTCACAAATATTCCGTGAATGTACACTGAGCACAAAATTTGGACATGGTGAGTTGAGAATACTTTAAAATATATAAAGACCAATTGCTTCAGGGACATTTGAACTGAAGTGTACCCTTCTGTCTTAGGAGAGTTCACTGGCTACTTGCTTGGTGATAGGGGGTATCCATGTTTACCCTATTTGCTTACCCCTTACCCTGACCCTGAACCGGGCCCACAGCAGCGATATAATCTGGCTAATTGCAGGACAAGAGCCAGAATTGAAATGACTATCGGAATGCTTAAGGCCCGGTTCCAGTGCCTGCAAAGACTCAGGGTCACCCCAGAAAGGGCATGTGACATTATTGTTGCATGTGTGATTCTTCACAACATTGCCACAATTAGAGGAGAACACTGTCCTTCTGAACCAAACATCAGCAGTGATCCAAACCATGAACATCCTGACCCTCCCACGGACATACAAGATGGAAGCGCAGTCAGAGACACCATATGTCACAATCATTTCTTTTGACCCATCACCTCAACATGTTGAAAGACGGAAAAACAGATTTTTTGTTCAACTGGCTTTATTGGTCGCCTGTGTTTCCTGTACACAAAGTATTAAAAGATGTAAACCTCATAAAGTGTCTCTGTTGCTTCCTCCTCTGTAACAGCTGTCAATGTTTCTTCATTATTTTCCTGTAGTAAGGAAATTAACAACATTGCTGTTCTACTGTAAACTCATATAATCTGTGGAGTATTACTCACAACTGCATGTTGGTCTGGCTCAACAGGAGGCTGCACCAGATGCAGTACACCACCACCATCAACTGATAGAATATGAGGTTTATACAGGTCACTTATAACTTACAAGGGACCAAATGGCAATTAACAAACATACCAATCACCTTACACTTCATTGTCATTATGCTCTCAAAGACAACCAAGACTGAGGGAAGGCAAAATCAGTAGGAAAATAACTTCACTACAAAATAATTCATTATGGTAAAGAGTTTATCAAATGAATGAGCAGCACTGCAAAGGTGACTGTGAAGAAAGGATGTATGCACATCATGTATTATTTTGAATTTACCTCTTATGTAGGCACTTGTGTCTTGCGGGGTTATTGACTCAGAGGATGTCCCCGCAGAGATGCCTTCGGCCACAGGGCACCCACTGTTTTGGCTGAGGGCCAACTGCTCAGCCTCTGTGAGTGGTGGTGGTGGAGGACCCCCACCTGTTTTTCGGGCCTCCGCTTTTTTTCTGTTGGCTATAACGGGCCACATTTGAGCAGAGTAAGCAAATGTGTACTTGTAATGTGCTCAGATAATTTCAAAAAGTGCTTACAGAAAGAAAATTAATGTAGCCTCTAACTGCAATTGATTTACGTGGGACAAACAGACCAAGCACTATGGCTCATAATACAATTACACCTTACCTGTTTGGACTATATTTTTATATTTCATTTTTACTTGCTGCCAGGCACGTTTGGGGCCTGTTGGGTTGCACCTGCGCTCACATCACGTCACAAAATAAAATGTATAAAATAACAAATAAAATAACATATGATAAAATAACGTGTTAAATGGGTGGAAATCCCTAGATCAATGTTTATATTAACACTCACGCATTGACTCTGTCGGCTATGTTTTGCCATGCATGCTCCCTTTCTTTTGCAGCTGTGGCTGTGTTACTTTTTTCCGCGGAATTTGCATGTTATCGGCATATGCTGCCATCAGAATTTCGGCCTCAAGCGCTGTGAAATACATTGACCGCGCCTTCTTTCCCTCCGTCTCCATGGTGACTCGCTTAATCTGTGCTCCGCTTATCAGGGCTTTATGTATCCTCGTCCGCGCGCTTCACTTGGGGTTAAAGCAACTCCGCGTTGATTGAACTACTTGTTATCAGCCTTTCTGAAACCGAATATTCCGAGTTGGACAGTTCGGGGTTACTCAACCCTGAGTATCGTTTTTCACTCTGAGTTTTCTAAACCGGCTTCCTGAAATAGGGCCCAGTAGTCAAAAAAAAGAATAAGTGAAGTGTCCACAATTGGCCAGGATAGAGCCCAGTGTTAATGTTTAACCCTTTACAGCCGATCGGAGCGGGCACGCTCTGTTTTGCGTAACTATTTTTAAATCCCGGTAGCTCTGCAACCACTTAAGCTAGCACAATAATTTTTTTTGCATATGAAACTGGAGGAGTTGTACTTACATCTTATGCCATCAGCTTGTCCTAGGTCACAGTTTCCTTCCACATATAGCTTTGCAAAAACTGCATAAAAATCACTTGCAGCAACAAAAACATGATATTCCAGAAACACGCTTCGCCGATCCATCAGCTGTTTGTAACACTTCCTACGTCCATCAGCGCGAACTATCACATGACCGCATGACCTGCCTGAAACCGGAAGTGACGTCATTTTGCGGAAATGTAGTTTTTTACGATCGGGCCCTTATGAGCTTGTGTTTTACTTGTTATGTGTTTTAAAAAGTTATGTTTGAGTTTATGACTTTCTGTGTCGTTTCTGGGATGCTTAGGACTCATATTGCACTGCTGGAAATAGTTTATTTTGATGCATATGCTGTTATTTTGCAAATTTGCACTATAATATTTATTTTCGTTTTTCCTGCAGTATATAAAAATTGGTGTATTTCAAAAATAAAACTATGAAGACACTCAAAATAAATTTCCTGTGGTGGGAAACTAGTTTGTGTAACTTTTTTGTATTTACAGTTTTGAGGGATAAGCCTCTTAAATTTCTCTAACTAGAAATATATGTTAAAAAAACAAAAACGATTTTCAATTTTTTTGTAGTTTATTGCACTTTTTTGCAATTTATGTAATTACTATGCACCTAATGCAGACATATTATTAAAGTTTGGGCTATAATGGTTGTATTGATGTATAGCAACTTGAAATGCTCCCAAAAATGGCTCCACAGCATGTAAAAATACAATATAAGCTCTGGCGAACTTGGTTCTATGGTAGGTCTTAAAGGGTTAAAATGTATAAAAATATTATTGATTACAATTCTTACTGTTAATATCAACAATAAGCTTTTTATTTTGAAATTACAACTTCAAAAAAAATGCTGTTACATTTAATGCTGTTACACTGTAATCCTTTATTATAAGTATGGACACAGAATAAAGTGAACAACATTTTGAAATAAGTTTAATTTGAATTTTGTACTACGTAAAAAACAAAACAAAAAAACAACAACATATTAAACAAACAAACAAACACAGCCAGTGCCTTCATTTGTCCATTACATGTCATAGCACTGACCCTTAGCCCCTGCTCATCAGCACATGCTTTCAAAAAGAGCTCCATGTCCTCTGCAAACTGAAAAACAACGAGGAACAAGTCCCTTGCTCCAGTGTCTTCTTCCTCTGACATGTCTCTTAAGACCCTCTGCTGGTCCCCTTGATTTAAGGACAGATATTTTGGCATTGTTACATGTCCACGGAAAAGTGCCTTATTTTGGACAACCCACTGCACAGCAGGACACAGATCTTCAACAACTGCTGGCTCCTGTGTCAGGCAAATGGGGATGAAAACAGTTATTTCTCTGTTGCAGAACAGTTTTTTAACAGTTGTAGGAGCCATAATTGAATGTATTGAATTTTGATGATCACTGGGTTTTTATTTGTTTGGTTGTTATGGGAGTCACGTGGGTGCTAGCGGTGACATAAATGGGCGTTGTCAGTCTGTCATTCATGGGTTTTGATTTTGACAGAGAGGAGGGCTCGGTAGCCGTAGTTTTTGTTGACCGCTGCACTACATGTTTCGCTTCGTTTATTAGAGCCTGTGATGTTGTAAGAGTCTGAATCAGGAGCTGATGATATTACTCTGTAAACTCTTAAAGCACTTTAATAAACAAGCAAACAATTCCATCTCTCGCATTATTGCGTAAAGTTGACAGCGCGTCAGGCAAATAGGCAGGCTCCAGCCCCGGCCTGTAGCGACTGTGGAAGTCGCTACAACAGTTATTCAAATGTCACTAACCATGTAATTACACTACTGTTTAAAGTGAATACTGACCTGACTGACTTCCTGGAACTTGCGCTTTTTCAGTCTGAAAATTGGCACGTGTTGTCCTTCAAGCACAGCTTTGGCTTCCTCTCTCCAGTGTGCAAATAGCTTGCCAGAGCTACGAAGAGTAAGGCCACAGTGAGGGCATGTCATTTTCATGGACTTTCCATCAGCTGCAGTTTTATTGAACACAGAGGGTGGAGCATATGAATGTTCTAACAAAGACTCAGAAAATGGTTCAGATACCGAAGACAAAACCTTGGGGGGGGGAGACGGGGCTCCTCGAAGAGTACTGCCGGAGGAATATGGGTCTCCTCGGAGAGTTCAGCGGGGAGCAGTCCTGATAATGGTGGCTGACTTGGCATTGAAGAATGCTGACAAGACAATATATGCCTTGCCATATCCCCACGCCGTATGATTGTAATCTTACAGACAGGGCGGTGAAAGTGTCCTGTTGTCCTGCAAGCCAGCCTGCACCGGCATATCATTTTATCTGTAAGAGAAAAAACAAACAAACAAACAAACAAACAGATGTAATTTAAATGTAGTTGTATAGAATGCAATCAATTTGTCTAACAATCAGATTGTACATGTTAACAAAAACATCCAAGCCAACCTCAATAATGAAAGCAAAATGGTATGGATCACAAAAGTTATGTCAAGAAAAGTGGTGAAAAGTAAATAAAAATATATTTTATAAAAACACTATTTTTGTTGCAGATGAATGCACTGAACTGTACAATATCAACAGCAACTTTTATGTCAACAAAGATACTGCAGAAGTGCTTAAAAAAAGTGCATATTTATAACTATAAAGTATATTTAATACAAACATACCTTTGAAAGGCAAAGCATTTTTTTATATGCACACTTAGATGCTCCTCAATCTTTGCCCTGACAGTAGGGCTGAAAGTGGGGCACAGAGGGCAGTGAAAGAGTCCTCTGCAACACGTGTTGCATTCCTGCAATTCTGGCTTTAAGCCCGAATTCCGGATTGATATGTGCATCTAAAACAGAGAGAGAAACAGATAAACACCATATATACATTTAAGTTAAGGTTTTAGCAGAAATAAGAATTTACAGTTGGCATGTAATAGATTTGGGAAGAAAATTCTTGAAAAAAACCCACAAATATTTTACAAGACACTTTAATTTGTGAGACATGTTTCTATTGACATATAACAGTCAATTGAACAGGGGCTAACTAAAATCTGGGCAATAAAAAAGCTGTACAGAAAAGAATGACGAATAGAAGTATTGATAAATATATAAATCTGTTTGTGATGAAATTTACAGTGTTGACGCTAACAGTTTAGATACCTCTGTTTAAAAAGCACTGACTCGACTTTTTAGTCAAGTCGAAGTAAGAAGTACAGGGTCTAAAGTATAATTTATGTACAAAATATTGAAGTAATCTTGCGTCCAAAGCACGCGTGCGGGGGGCTGATTTACAAATGTACGCATTACAAAGTACAGATACGCGTGCTAAAATGTGAGAAGTAGAAGTATAAAGAAGTATACAGTAGGCACAAAAAAGTACAGCAGTAAAGTAAAGATACCAGAAAATTCTACTTAAGTACAGTATTGAAGTATTCGTTATTTTGCATCTCTGACGCCAACAATAGATCATACTCTAATGCAAAATGTGTTTTTTGCTTCTTCTCGCCCACAGAAGCCGTTAATCCAGCTCTCTTACTTAAACCAGGCCCAGGAAAAAGCATATCTGTGTGTTTCTCTGCCATGGAGCACGATGAAAAAACATTAAAATAAGGAGGAATGTTTTTGTAACGCAAAAAAAGTGTTTCATAAAGACTTAACCAACCTTTGCGATCAACTTGCATGACTTCCACGGTATCCATGCGTGTTTACGGCTAGTGTGGAGGTCACGTGTTTCCGGTTAGTGTGGAGGTCACGTGTATCCGGTTACTGTGGAGCTCCACAGTGGCTGCAGCCAGGTGCTCTTGTCACTACCCGATCCGTACCGGAAACCCGATCGGTACCCCGCATGTGCGAAAGGTGTCTACTTCCGGTCGAAGCATTTTACGATAGTTACAGGTCAGAGTATCTGTTAAGATGTTAAAAATAACAAGTATCTCTTAACATGTTTCCGATAATGAAACATTTAATATAATGTAGACAAAAATAAAAAAATTAAAAGATAGTGACAGATCGGGACTCCCGATCCTTACTGCGCATGTGCAAAGTCAGACCGTACAAATCGGGTCTACCCGATCCGTACCGCGCATGTGCAGGGGTTTTCTTCTTCTTCTGTTCGTTTAATGGCAGTGTACTCCCCAGTGTACGAGGACACCGCCACCTGCTGACTGAGCGAATGAACCCTATTGTAAACTGAATTAGCGTCATTACAAACGTGTGTTAAATTTGATTTAGTGATAATCGAGTGTGTTTATGCTTGTCGGTGTGGAGAGGATTGTTGGAAAAGTGATGATAATGTCCGCTATCACTGTCAATTGCCAGTAAACACTTCATCTGGCTGCTGAATCTTCACGTGACATATTATAAAGTCTGTATTATTAACTCTGTCATTAGGCACCATTCTTCTTATTTTACGGCGCTGTTGTTCAATCGGGGAACGCTTTCTGTTGAGGAGAAAAGCAAAAATTTGTTGCGGATACGGATTATTCATTGTTTAAATGTCCTGGTAGTCGAAAAGGAGGCAGAGCTGCTGAGAAATGCTAGGAGCTAACTGGGCGCTAACCATATCATTCAAACATATTGAATGTCGCAATGTTGGCAAAGAGAGGAAGTGACGTAAGATTTGCGCATGCGGGGTACCGATCGGGTTTCCGGTACGGATCGGGTAGTGACAAGGGCAATCAGCCTGTAGAATAGGACTTCATAGGGCTTTGGAGTTGACGTCACGCCACAAAGCATTGTGGGAGCGCAGCGTCGTTTTCGGGGTCTACGAATCAAAACAAACACACTGTGTTGGAACGACGACTACAAGAAAGATGCTTAAAAGCAGCTCAAAAGAGAATGGACTGTATAGAGACCGATTGCGTCCAGAGGCGAAGTGGCGGTACTTGCAGAAAATAGCGTGCATTGGAAATGTGGACCCGTATGAAATACGGCCGTGGAGTAGAAACCCTGAAGACCAACCGCTACTGACGTAGCCTGACATATTTTCGGACCTTGTCTGTGGAATCAGCGCGTACAAGTCGTCATTCAAACAAAGGTAAGTCAGCTCGAGTACTGCGAGTGAAACGCGTTTGATTTCCCTGCAAACATTCACATTAGTGCAGCATAAATTCATTCATGAGGGGAAATTACAGTGAGAACATGTGGAGGCTGTTAGATGGATAACATAGTGAGTTCAGTGCATTGATGTGACATTGTCCTGAAGGATTGTTATTCTTTATGGTTAAAGAAATTGCACTATTCATATTTATTATAAATAATCCTAATTACACATCTTGCTTCCATGTTTGTATCCTGTGTCACTAAAAATACATTTTATTTTAGTTTTATACTTTGATCAATGACCTGCAGAATCTCCTTATCATATTAAGTGATTCATAATTGTCACTTTATGCTTTCTCCATCTCTAAAGTGATGACATCCTTGCATTACATACTTTAGGTTCATTTTCTGCAGGCAGGTTTCTGACAGAGAACAGGCAGATTTACACTATAACATGCAGCGTTCTATAGATGGACACATAAAGAAATGAAAAATTACATGTATGTGCTAACTTTCTAAACACTTTGTTACATTTATGATAAAGTAGATAAAACACATTTGTGTCGGCCTTGGCTCATAGTTCTTGTCTTTAAATGAACTTTGTCTGTGTGTGTTTCAGGTCCTGCACTCTCAAAGACTGAATGAACCAGCATCGCAGCCATGGGTCACTGTGAGCATCACAGGGAAGGTTGAAGTCGCCCACTGCAGCTGTATGGCCGGAGTCGCAGAGACCTGCACCCATGTCGCTGCTCTTTTGTTTAATGTAGAAGCAACAATGTTGATCTGTGGCATAAGGACTGTTACAGATGAACCTGCATCTTCAGCTGCCCAAAAAAAGGCTCTTGTTCAAAACATAAACAGAACATCTGTATTGAAAGGTAAAAGGAGCCGTCCTCAAAAAAGAAAAATCCCACCTGCTACTTTGGAGGAGTTGTCACCGCTATTGGATACTGTGCTGGTACACAGTAAAGCTGTGGGTTGTGGGAATGACCCATAATGTTTTATCTAGGGGTCTAGATTTATGCCTGTAGTGCACTGCCGTGTAAATAATTTGCATTTACTGAATATATACTGACTGAGTCCCACTGTTCAACAGTTGAATAAAGAAACAAACTAATTTTTGCCTCTTTTTTAAATTTTATTGAAACCACCTTATAGAACATCACATCAGTTACAGTGTAGAATCCATGGCATTTATCAGAATCAGAATACTTTATTCATCCTGAGGGAAATTAGGGGTTACAGCAGGCAGCACGCCAATGGCGCATGCGCACTCACAAAGGAACCTTCTGACCAACTTTACACAAGCATCACATTGGGCAGACATGTCAGAAGGTAGGCTGATAGGAAAAAACAACGAAAATACACTATATGAGGTAAGAGGAGGAGAAAAAAAACTCCACTCAGACTGAGCTCCTAGTGGGAGAACAGTTTGATAACAGAAAAAACACCTCAGCACAAAAGCACATGACTATCAATACACCATAGAAACACAAGACAAGCAACAGGGGCGGGTAAAGGGTAAGAGAGAGCCGGTGTAGACAGCGCATCCGGTCCTGCAGCATGTCTGTGCTGGTCCAGTTGACTGCTATCTTCCCCGGTAGGGCACAAGCATCGAAGGCGTTGGAAAGGGAGGGGGGATGAGTGAGTGCTTATCAGTGTAAGTGTGTGTGTGTGCGTGTCCATAGTTTAGCTGAGACAGTGTCCTTCGGCCTATCAGGCTAAGTAAACAGTCCTCCAGCCAATCCAGGTGTCCTTGCATGGGACGGGAAGAATAGCCGTAACACAGTCGTTATCAGGGAGTGATTGTTCGGCTCCAGCCTTGGGCCTGCAGCTGGCGCCGTTATGGGGGTCCGCAATCTCAATGTTGATTTTGTAAATTTCCATGCGAGCAGCCCAGGAGAATTTTTGGCTGCCCTAACACTCCGACACTGGCCTCTCGAGCTCCCGTTGGAGAGCCACGATCCTCCCCATGATGGTATCAAACTTCTTTTTTTTTTTTTTTTTTTTTTTTTTTTGGTATCAAACTTCTGTTCCGTGGTGTTGTCATTCTTTTGATTCTGAGACCTCAAAGCTGCAGTGATCCATTCCGTGATGTCGTGCAGCTGTCGCTCAAGGGTCTCATTTTGAGCAGGCCTCTCTCTGATGTATTCCCCCATACGCTCAATGTTGTTGCTTTGAGCCTTCACAGCAGCTGTAAGCATCTCCAAGGTGTTGACCATATTACGTTCGTTGTGAGAGGTCGCGCTTCGTCTCATCTCTTCAATTCCAGCGGGCAGCCTTGGGGGGGTTTGAACAGCCGGTTCCGCTCTCTTATTTCTCCGATAAACCAGGGCCAAGCCAACTCCGATCAGCACGAACCCTGCTATCATGGTTCCGAATAGATAGATATCTTCAGCGTCCTCGATCGACAGTCCCGCCAGACACATGACTCTCCAGTTCTGCCACCCGTCCATCGTGTATCCGGCAGGGAAAGTCCCTCCAGGGCACTCGGGCTCTCCCGAGCCCAGACTTCTCGTTGAGAAAAGGGTGTCAATAGCATTCAGAGACCAGTTAATCAAATCCATAATTCTCTTTTAGGTTTTAGAGAACGACCGTGTGAGTCTATTCCAGGGAAAGTAATGCACACGAAACAGACAAGGACATAGAGGCTAAGCAGGGAAGATAAGGGTGAGGAGGAGAGGAGAAAAGTGCGACCGCCTTAGCTGAGAGCCAAAGAAGAAAAATGATTTTATAGTTTACAAATGACAAAATGTTTACACAAAATCATGAGTGTTTACATGATATCATTCACTACAAACATTACTTTATTTACTGTATCTTTTGAAAAAATACAGCAATTTTAACAGCACAAGACTTAAGAATATTTAACAGGAGCAGGTTTCATTTTTCCCTCGTTTTATTATCACACTGTTCACCAAACGCAGCAAACCTTCACCATCTTATCCTGAAGGGCCACCTCTTCACCCTCACATGGAAGAAGTAATCTGATTGGCATGGTGGTATGTTTGAAGCAGGTCCCTTGTGTAGCACTGGAACCCAGTCACGATGTGATTCATCCATTTAATAGGCTGGTTTGCTGCAATAATGCCAAATAATTAGCAACTCTATAAATAGAAGGTAGTTCTGCAAAATCACTCAGTAGGATGTTTGTTCTAATTTGCTATGAGCTCAGAGCGCATCGAAAATAAAACTAATAGGCTATAAAGATTGATATGAACATATTTAGAACTTACCGGAATGAAAATGTCTGGAGCACCAACAGATATTTGGAGATGGAATAGAACTGCACGTCAGCTCGTCTCACAGCTGCTCTCCAGGCTGGACGCCTTTGTTTGGTAACATCGATACACGAGCTGCCTCGTGTTGCTTCCAGGTTGGGAAAGAATGGCGCTGGCCAGTTGCCGTGTTTTATAACATGATTGACATGGCAGCACTGAATGCACATGTGCCGTATCAAGCATGCACCAGGATAAAGGAAAGACTAAATACTTTTTTGCCCCACTGTATTTGTGTACATGACAGCATTGCTGTCCAGCATTGTGTTTATCAAAACTCTTTTTACAAATCCTGCTGTGTGTGTGTCCCCCAGGTGATTAACAGGAGGAGAAGAGTCTGGTGGTGCAACGGAGGAACAATTTCATCCATTTGGACTCAGCTCAGCCACTACAGAGGAAACAATCAATGACTTCAACACAAAAGGTGAGAAAAATATCACAGTTACAATTAGGGATGCACCGATACCGATACTGGTATCGGGTATCGGGGCCGATACTGTGAAATGTGTGTGTACTCATACTCGTAAAAGTTAAGCGATACCATGAACCGATAATAATGTAGCCCGGATGGGAATTTGGGAGTAGACACTCATAATTCCCATGGACTTAAACGCCACGGTAACATAAGGTGTTCACAGTTGATGTTTTGTGATGTAACTGTACCCAGAATGTAATTTGCCCTGTAATATGTCACAAGGTAAATACAGGTAATTAGAGCAATCAAACTGTTATGTTAATCATAAAGTATTATTTTATGGTATGTAACTCTGAATGGAGTTTAAATATTGTTCAGAGTTCTAATTTCTTGTAACAGAAGTTACAAGAAAATACAAAGATCATATTTTATAAGCACACATTGAAACAACAATATCATCAGTTGAACTTGAAATTTCTTATGCGTAAAAGATTTTCTCTGCTGATCAATATTTCTTCAATAATGTCATTTTCATTACAACTCTCATTGTAGCACATCATTGTAATGTGATACTGCCACCAGAAGGTGGTGGAAACACACCAACAATGTGTTTGTTGACATGTTTGATTCAACCAATGGAGGGAGTTTCAGTTTGTTCCACGACTGCATTTCACTCACTGCCTCTGTTTGTATCTCTGTCACTGCAGGACCAACATGGAGCAAGAAGTCAGCGCTCTCAGGAGGCCGACAAACCTCACAGAAGAAAAGGAAAGAAAACCTACAGCTGTGATGAGGGTGGAAAGTCTTTTACCCAGGCTGGACACCTAAAAACACACCAAGTCATCCACAGTGGAGTTAAACCTTACAGCTGTGACTTGTGTGGAAAGTCTTTTACCCTGGCTGGAAGCCTAAAAACACACCAACTCATCCACAGTGGAGTTAAACCTTACAGCTGTGACTTGTGTGGAAAGTCTTTTACCCAGGCTGGAACCTTAAAAAAACACCAACTCATCCACAGTGGAGTTAAACCTTACAGCTGTGACTTGTGTGGAAAGTCTTTTACCCAGGCTGGACACTTGAAAAAACACCAACTCATCCACAGTGGATTTAAACCTTACAGCTGTGACTTGTGTGGAAAGTCTTTTACCCAGGCTGGACGCTTGAAAAAACACCAACTCATCCACAGTGGAGTTAAACCTTACAGCTGTGACTTGTGTGGAAAGTCTTTTACCCAGGCTGGACACCTAAAAACACACCAAGTCATCCACAGTGGAGTTAAACCTTACAGCTGTGACTTGTGTGGAAAGTCTTTTACCGTGGCTGGAAGCCTAAAAACACACCAACTCATCCACAGTGGAGTTAAACCTTACAGCTGTGACTTGTGTGGAAAGTCTTTTACCCTGGCTGGAGACTTGAAAAAACACCAACTCATCCACAGTGGAGTTAAACCTTACAGCTGTGACTTGTGTGGAAAGTCTTTTACCCTGGCTGGAGACTTGAAAAAACACCAACTCATCCACAGTGGAGTTAAACCTTACAGCTGTGACTTGTGTGGAAAGTCTTTTACCCAGGCTGGAGACTTGAAAAAACACCAACTCATCCACAGTGGATTTAAACCTTACAGCTGTGACTTGTGTGGAAAGTCTTTTACCCAGGCTGGAGACTTGAAAAAACACCAACTCATCCACAGTGGATTTAAACCTTACAGCTGTGACTTGTGTGGAAAGTCTTTTACCGTGGCTGGACACTTGAAAAAACACCAACTCATCCACAGTGGAGTTCAACCTTACAGCTGTAACTTGTGTGGAAAGTCTTTTACCCAGGCTGGAACCTTAAAAAAACACCAACTCATCCACAGTGGATTTAAACCTTACAGCTGTGACTTGTGTGGAAAGTCTTTTACCCAGTCTGGAACCTTAAAAAAACACCAACTCATCCACAGTGGAGTTAAACCTTACAGCTGTAACTTGTGTGGAAAGTCTTTTACCGTGGCTGGACACTTGAAAAAACACCAACTCATCCACAGTGGAGTTCAACCTTACAGCTGTAACTTGTGTGGAAAGTCTTTTACCCAGGCTGGAACCTTAAAAAAACACCAACTCATCCACAGTGGATTTAAACCTTACAGCTGTGACTTGTGTGGAAAGTCTTTTACCCAGTCTGGAGACTTGAAAAAACACCAACTCATCCACAGTGGAGTTAAACCTTACAGCTGTGACTTGTGTGGAAAGTCTTTTACCCAGGCTGGACACTTGAAAAAACACCAACTCATCCACAGTGGAGTTAAACCTTACAGCTGTGACTTGTGTGGAAAGTCTTTTACCCTGGCTGGACACTTGAAAAAACACCAACTCATCCACAGTGGAGTTAAACCTTACAGCTGTGACTTGTGTGGAAAGTCTTTTACCCAGGCTGGAGACTTGAAAAAACACCAACTCATCCACAGTGGATTTAAACCTTACAGCTGTGACTTGTGTGGAAAGTCTTTTACCCAGGCTGGACACTTGAAAAAACACCAACTCATCCACAGTGGATTTAAACCTTACAGCTGTGACTTGTGTGGAAAGTCTTTTACCCAGGCTGGACACTTGAAAAAACACCAACTCATCCACAGTGGAGTTAAACCTTACAGCTGTGACTTGTGTGGAAAGTCTTTTACCCAGGCTGGAACCTTAAAAAAACACCAACTCATCCACAGTGGACTTAAAGCACACAACTGTGAGTTGTGTGGTAAGGCTTTTGCTCTAAATAGCGACTTACACAGGCATCTAGTTACCCACTCTGGAATTAAGGCGTAGAGCTGCGACTTTTGTGGAAAAAGTTTCAGTGACAAACGGTACCGAAATATTCACCTACGGATTCACACTGGAAATGATGTTTCCTGCTGTGATCAGTGTGGGAAACTGTTTGCAACAGATGCACAGTTACAACAACACACTGAGGAGAGACCTTATAAATGTGACCTGTGTGAGAAGACTTTTAAAGCTCCAAATCAGCTGAAAAAACACCAACAGATCCACTCCAGAAAGTAACTCTAGAAGTGCAGTTACTGTGAGGATGTATTGATTTTTTATCTTGTAATTTTAACCTGATTGTTTGGAAAAAGTCTGATCAGTAAACTTATGGAGTTATACTGAATGAACTGTTTGGAAAAATGAAGAAGTAACCTGAGTTTTATAGTGTAAACAGTAAAATGTAATTGGACGTTGGCAGAGATGCTTTTTATTTCAGGCGACGTTCAGGATAAAAACGTTGAAGGAATTCCCTGATTTACAATGTCTTTGTTTAGGAGTGGAGCAAAGAACATGGATCCATTTCTCAACCCTGTCGTCACTGTGGTGGTGGGCAAGCGTTTCTCTTTAACCTTTGTGGAAAAACCTCCAATCACGAACGGGACCTAAAACCACATCAACGTAGCCACACTGGAGACAAAATGAACTACTGCAAAGAATGTGGGAGAGGCTTCCACACACCAAGTACATTAAAAAACATGAACTCTTCCACAGTGTGGTCAAAAAGCACATCTGTGACCAGTGTGGGTCATCCTTCACCACTGCAGGAGGGACACCATACAAGTGCAGACACTGTGACAAAAGCTTCTCACAATCAGGTCATCGTAACAAACATGAACGTACACACATGGAAGTGAACTTCAGCTGTGACCAGTGTGACAAGAGCTTCAGGAATCTCAGTGCATACTCCGAACACAAACGATCCCACGCTGTAAATAAACTGTTTCACTGTTACCAATGTGCAAAAACCTTCACTTCATTATCTGCTCTGTGCAAACATCAGCCTGATCATGCAGGACTGAAATCACTGGATCACAATGAATCTGAAGAGAGAGAAAGATCCTCTTCTGGTTTCAGGGTCAGACTTAAAAACCTTGAGATCAGGCTCCACAGAGTTCAGATGGAATCTCCTGTAAAGAGTGTCAGCTGATGCCACACTTGGATCTGATGAGGTAGCTCTGATTTCTGGACCTGCAGTGAATAATCCTGAATGTTACATTTAGGAAGCTGCATGTCTAGATATGCATATCAAGTTTATTTTTTTCCTTTGAGGGATTTTAATTCTCTAAAATTATCCCTGTTACATTTTAATCTTTGTTCCCTTAGGACACAGTAGTGTTTAGTAGTTGTACTTGTTACTGTATTATTAAAGTTATAGGAATGTCTTTTTTACCAAACCAATAATGTATCAGAATTGCAGATATGGATATATATTTCAATTTCTTTCATTTGAACTTTCTTAGTGTTTCCAAAATTAACTTTTTTTTAATGTATTCATTTAATGTGTTACCTCTGTTAAATTTCAATCCTTCATTCATATTTAACCTTTTGCTGTTGTAAAATCTTCTCTTAAATCATTTTCTCCCAAAACTACAAATATTTTCACAGCAGTTGCTCTTAAAACCTCCAAAATGAACTAAATCTGTCCACCAGCTTTGAAAAAACACCTGCTGTGACTTTATGTCCAGAAAAAAAGAAACTCAAGCTGAACTGGTTTTGGGCTGTACTTCCATGTAATGCCAGTTTGTACCAGAAGATGGAGCAGTGAGTCAGTGTAACCTTTATTCAATTAGGCAAAGAACACAATCTTATTCACAGTGGCAGCAAAGAAATGTTGAAAGTTAAAGTGTTAGTTATATTTGAAACTCAAGCTGAACTGGTTTCCACATGTTCTGCAGCTGTTTTCTTGTTGATTTGAAGTTTGTATTATGAAATCCTGATAATGTTAAAGTGTTAGTTATATTTGATGAAGTCTGTGTAGAGTTTATCTTATTAAACAGTTTGGTGTGAAAAATAAAGAAATGGTCTCAGAACAAGTAGTTTGACCCATTATTTCCGATTCAAACTAATTTAACTGTTTTCAGTGGTACATGTGGAGGTTTATCACAGGAGGCGACTTGGCTGTTCTCCACTCACACTGAAGAAGGATCCTGCAGCTCATTAAAAACTCTAAAATGATCTTGAAAGAACATATGTTTGATTTTTCTTAAAAACATGCTGTTGGCATGAAGCTTTGAGACAGTGTTTTTAAGAGTCATTGTGGTTAACATCTCACACATTCCAATAAAGCAGATGTTCCTGCATTGCAACAGCGGTTTGCAGTTGCAATGCAGGATTGTGCTGCTGCTCGTCTACAGGACTCTCATGGAGCACCACTTTGAAACTTTGTAACTCTCTCTGCAAAATACAATATATAAAGACCAATGCTGGGCAATTAATTATATAGTTACTTCTTCAAAAAAGTTACTGAGTATTGCAAACAACAAAGATTTTTGCAGCTGTTTACCTAAAAATGCTGCTATGGGATTTTTTTTAAACAAACATTTCAAACTATTTACAGAACAATCAGGTGTTCTGCATCAAATCTGATGCCACACAAATTATTTGTGCCTCTCCAAAAAATAATTTCTGTCCACTATGAGATAAAGGAGAACATCAAAAGCCTGATACCTGCAGGCCTGACAACAGGAGATGTATCACTCCTGTAACATTTAGCAGCCGCCTCATTGTTCTGACACACACAACAAAACTATTGACTACACTACACACTAACTATACAAGATTTGCGCTAAACGTTGCAAATCTCTCACATCTCAAAACACTGCCGTCACTCCTAAATTTTCCTCTTCTTAACAACTTCCGTTTCTTAACAACCAAATGCCATGTTTTGATTGGTCGGCATGGTACATTTTTTGACCAATGGGAAAGGGTGGGGTGTTTTGGTTTTGTCTTTGCTCACAGGCGGAGAGTGCTTTATAACGTTTTCTTTATAAAATGACGTTTTTACCATTTCTTCCCCCAGTAAATGTAAACAACAATATTCTGGAAGAAAACCAAACACTGGATTTTTTTTAATCACAACTCTGTTTTTTATGTGGCCTATCAACACAATTTGAAACCTGGTATAAAGTCCACTCTTTTTACGTCACTTGTTCCATCTGTCCTGCTCACATCTCCAATGGTTGTACACGTTGTCATTAACGTGGCTTCACTCCACATTAGCCACGCCACTTTGCTAGCTAAAACACCGGTTTCGGCACATAAGGACGCTGTCATAGCCTGTCAACGACGTTGATTAGCTGCGCATATACGAATTTGAATCACGTGATTGGCTGGACTATGGGATGAGGTGCCATTGTTCTAATCCCATACTGGAGCAGCCAGTCACTTACTGACTAACACTGAAAAACAGAATTGTTAACGTATTCACTTTAATTTCAATTCCGGTTAGAATTTTATTTTATGTGCAACACGGATTTTTTCTGCACAGAGACCGTGCCAGCAGTGCGCAATTGAGCACACGCGCAGTTTAGAGGGAACATTGGTGATGATTATCAGAAAGTGAACAAGGTCTCATGGTTTGATGCTTGTCCAATGCCTGAGTTGACCTGGACTGGTTAAGCACTGCTTGTCTTATTTTATGATGCTGGATTTAACCAACGCTTACTGGCAGATTCCCTTATCTGCAGAGTCCAAAGACAAAAACGGCCTTCTCCACGCTGTATGGTTCGTACCAATTCGTCACACTTCCGTTTGGCTTATTTGAAGCCTCGGCCATTTTTCAGCACCTCATGGAGCGGTACCTGCTTCCTCAAATTGCATATGCTGTTTTCTACCTGGATGATGTTGTTGTGGTACCCCTGTGAGGTACCACACAGTTAAACGGTTAAAGGAAACCTCAGAAGAACGGCAGCTAATTCCCTTTTTGCAGCATGCAGCCAACGAGGTATTTATTGATTTATCGTTGATGAGAGATTTTTTAGTTTTGTGATGATGCTTAGTTGTAGCTTCATTTAAAGGAAGGAGAGCTTGTGAATTGGAACCAACACAGGAAGAGAGATTGAAGCCATATGTGTAGAGGAATGCGGTGACATACGATACCATACCTCCTGTTTTAACAGACAAGCTGGCTCTCTCTCTCTCTCTCTCTCTCTCTCCTTTTATGGGAAAGTCTGAATTTCTATACATACAAAGGTACCTCCTTTTTCAGCAGATAAGCGAAAGGTTTTCTCCTTCTAAGGAAAAATTATCAGTTCCATACATGCCACTCCTACTGCTGTGGAAACTTGCTTTAAGTATAAATAAAGGATGTTCTGAATGCCCTGGGCGGTTTTTCTGTGTCACATCGGTTGAGCAGTGACCGCCCATGCGCATGTAAAAAAATAGATATCTAAGTTGTAAGTTTCTTTGCCTTCTAACAATTTTCTCCTCACAATCGTGTTTGTTGTACAGTGTTATTTTTAGTGCTGTGTCTTACGCCGAGTTTTATTTTGTTAATGCTGTATAGTTTTCACGGTAGCTTTGGAGAGAAGTCTTCAAATAAACCAGTGACAGAAAACCACTTGCGTCTGCCTGTGCTTCCAGGGAATTATACTCATGTAGCTATGATGATGTTTGCTAGTTCACCTTACATGCATTAATGTAATAACATGGTTAGCGTACTCAACGTGAATTACACACGAACAACATTAAGCTACTCACGCAGAGAAGAACGGCTGCTGCCATCTTCGTCCGTCATCATTTCTGCTACACTGGCAGGGCTAGGGGCCAGGACTCTACTCTTCGTGTTTTTGGGGGATGTTGCTAATTCCAGGTCCGATAACAGGCACCACACCTTCAGTAGATGTACACGGTGTGAGGTCTCAGCAAGCTATCAAATACGGCGCATTTCTCGGCTTTTAAAAAAACGCTATGCGTCACCAGGCGTTTCATCAGATTTGAGGTGTTACCTCCTTTGACAGTATTGCAGTATCTGATTAAAGCACTTGTAGCAGGCTGCTGAGTTTGCATCTTTTGCTGTGAAGTATAGCCAGACTTTTGACCGCTTCGCCTTGGGCATTTTTAATCTGTAGCTCTGATCTAAAAGAACGTATGTACCTGGACCCGCCTACTATCCTCGGAAACGTATAATGATTGGTTAGAATCTAAAGTGTATCACAGCTCAGGAAAAAAAAGCACCGAAATAAAGCACCGCAATAAAGCACCGAAATGTGCGCTGCTTTTCTGTCTGGTTACTACCGTTTATGTAGGAACCGGTGCCATCATGGCACCGGATACCGGTATCCATCCCTAGTCATATATTTACTGTTTTGCTGTTTTTAATGGAGACCAGGGATATTATTGGACAGAACCTATGATCGCCGGCCAAAACTGACACTGTTATTGAACTGTTTAGCCAGTAAGACACTGTAGAAGACAATGTGATGTGTTTATTGATATGAGTAAGGAAAGTAACTGTTATGAAAGAAGATGTTAATTAGAGAAAATGAACCAGTAAAGAGAGTATATTTCACTGAGGATATAAGTAAATGTAATTGATGTGAATGATGAACCTGCTGAATTATATATTGAAAGCTCATGGTAGTGTTTATATAGCATTTGTTTGTGTGAAATAAATCAGACTCAGACACAATCTGGAGGAATACAGAGACACATGCTGTCTTCCTTACTCTGCTCTTCACCTGCTTTTACAGGTAACATATTTGTCATCATGGTCTTCATCCTTGGGACCCATAACAAATCCTGGGGGCTCGTCCAGGATTGTCGACGCCTTGCAGTTGATACTGATCCAAAAATGACATCTGGGACCAGGACGGGAGCTGATGCGAGCTGAAAGTTGGAGCCGAGACTGATCCATGGTTGCTAAGACGGTGGGTCCAGCGGGCCTGGGTCAGCAAGAGGTCGACGCAGAGAAGGCTTCCCTGATGCAGAGATAGTTCATGGAGCGCTCAGGATATTAAGGCCTGGAACTTTTAAAGATATGTTGAACTGAAGGGGTTTCTCCATGCCCACCTGAGAGAGAAAAATAGTACAGAACTCTTTCAAGAATTAATGTGTGCCAGAAAAGATGAAAGTGAGACACCACAGCAGTTTCTCTACCGGGTGACAGGGTTGAAGCAGTGGGTCCTCTTCATATGGGACTGTTACAGGAAAAATGATTCTATGTTTCTTTACCTTCTTTTAAATGTACAAAGATGCCTTTTGTCTGCCCTTTGCCTATGGTTAGATTAGTTTAGAATGATCTTTTTAGACTTTCCCAGCAAAGACATCTTGTTTCTGGGACATATTGTTTTAGATTGTTTTATCTCTCACAGCCTTCTCCCAGCTCTCTGCTGACGAGACTAGCGCCACATATGGAGTTGTTTATTTTATTTGTTTTGTATTTTCTTATCCTGTTCTCACTGTCTTTCCTATAAAAATTACCAAGCCACTGTGCATGGTGTGAGTTGTCCTTAGCAGCTCACCCGTGTACACGTTTGATAAAGAAAGTAACTTTGTCTCATTGTGTCTTTATTTCTCCTGGGTCTTTTACAGAGTTTTCCCCCAACATTTCTTGGTCCTTCGAGCCGGATCGCCTCCATCGTGTCCCATCTCCGTGACCAGTCCACGTTGCTCGTCTGTCGACAGCCCACACACTAGGTGTGTGGTCAAAGACCAAGGGCGTTAAATTCGAGTCTTGGCCAACGTTCTTAGAAAGCGACCCACGGTGGTGGGGCCCGATCGAGGTGGACCAGACCCGGCGACACTGACCAGGTAGATACAGACACACTGACACAATCTTGCGTAAAATCGTATTTTAAATTCAGGGAATTTAAAATAGCGAAAGTAGCTCGTCGCGACTGGAAGCTCCCCACTTCTGTGGGTTTAAAGTAGCTCGTCGGCTGGTAGCTTGGAGCTCGTCGACTGGAAGCTCCCCACTCTTGTGGGTTAGGTTTGGAGCTCTGGGTAGCTCCCCCAGCTGGGTCAAGGGAATAAGTAGCTCGTCTACAGAAAGACTGGCAGCTCCCCTTATTATAAGGGTTCCGATCGCGCGAATAAGTGTGAATGTGAATGTATGTGTGTGTATTGTTGTAACTAACGGAGCAAGCTGACTTTTCACGGTCCAATAAGAGACTGAGCTGCTCCTACTGTGTTTTTCTTTTACTGCTATTCACTGACGTGCTGGTGAGTTGAGAGAACGGTCGAGTTCCGTCTCGTAAAGTTCACACCGCTTTTGGAAATAGTCCGAAAGTAGAAGGGCGTGTGAGCAACCACTCTCGTCTCTAATACCAGCGAAGGTGATAGCAGCTGTATTGTGTATGTATTACTTAAACAAAAATAAGTAAATACATAATTAAGATGGGTAATCAAGCAAGTGAAATTAAAACTCACTCCTGCTGACGAGCAGTGGTGAGAAAAGAAAAGTCCAGACGCCGGACAAAAACAGTGTCTGTAAACTGAGAGATTTAAGAAAACAAAATATAAACAGTCAGAAGAACAGAACTCAACTGCCAGTTTAGTAAAACCAGAAGACGAGACACTGTGCAGTTCCCACAATCCTTTTAGTAAACCATCACTCACTCCTGCAGCCGCATCTGCAGCAACACCCATATCAGGAAGAACATAATAATCCCTTATTAAGTGAAAACTAGAGATCACAGTAGTTTTGTAGTAGTTTAAAAGGGTTGAAAACAGACCCCACTGAGTAGATATAAATATAAAAAGTACGAAATAAAGATGAACAAAGGGAAAATTACAGTAGAAATTATCTTTAGAGTATTTGAAATTAATAATAGCAAGGATAACAACCTGTAAAGTGATATTAACAATGAAACACAGTTGGCATGATGACCATGCCCAGCATGTATAAAATGAATATAAAGCAAATAATTCACACAAAAATATTTTAATAAAATAAATAAGGTATATTAAGGCTGTGTCACTGTTCAGCCAAGGACAGTGTGTGAAAAGGTAACTGTCTCCACCTTGGGAAAAGGATGATTCTGCAGGTCATCTGAAGCCCTTGATGGATACAAAATAAAATATAAATAATATATTATAATAGAACTGCCTGGTCCGCCATGCAACAGAGAGAACAAATGTGACCGCAGATTGGATGAATTCTAAATTATCTGTTTGCTGAATAAGATGATCCTAACTATCAAAGTAGCTCAGTAGTAGTATAGTGGTACACACTGATAAAATATTATAATATGCTATTGCTGTCATATAAGACAAAGAGGATAATATTAACCCTCAGAGATCCCTAAAAAATACACACACATTGGTCCCTAATGGACATAAATGTCCATTCCCCAAAAAGTGCAATAAAAATATTATATATTAATATTTTTTTCCACTTTAAATTGGTCAGTCTTTTAAAACTACTTCTCCCTGAAATATTCATATAAAGTTTTAATTATATTTTCGTTGTTTTAACCCTTTAAATCCCAGTTTTACTTCATGAGCGCCCTGTTTTTTTAGCCCCCAAAAACAAAAAAACTCAATATTTTAAAAAAAAAACATTTGAAGTAATATTTGATTGTTATTATAATTAGGCCTTTAGATGGACTAAAGATTGGCACCAAGAGTCATTTCGATCGCCTTTTATTTTTTTTCCAGGAGCGCATTTCATAAAATGCACACTATCGACCACGCCCCAAAAAGTGCAATAAAAATATTAAATATTAATTTTTTTTTTCACTTTAAATTGGTCAGTCTTTTAAAACTGCTTCTCCCTGAAATATTCATATAAAGTTTTAATTATATTTTCGTTGTTTTAACCCTTTAAATTACAAAAAAACTAAAAAAAAAACTAAAAAACTAAATATTTTCCCAAAAAAACATTTGAAGTAATATTTGATTGTTATTATAATTAGGCCTTTAGATGGACTAAAGATTGGCACCAAGAGTCATTTCGATCGCCTTTTATTTTTTTTTCCAGAACCAGAAAATGGTCTCCAGGCGGCAAATGCTGCTCGTCGAGGCCGAAATGAGTGCATTCTCCCGGGTTAACTCGCGACGATGATCGGGGCATGTTGCGTCGGACTCCTTTTTCCAGCGCACACTTCCGGTACCACGTGACAACAAATACGTCATTTCCTGTTGACTAAAAAAAAAAATGCACCCTCTCATGGTCCTAGGGACCGAAAAATGGTCCGCACGATCAGCGGGCGAATCCGCTGCTGCACGCCGGAAAAGAGGCGTCATTTCCCGCAGGTCTGTCCAAGCAGCCCGCTGATTTCCAGCAGAGGTCAAATGTGAAGCAAGGGCGCCACCCGGTGGACAAATAAAAAAATTACAACTCTAAGGCCTGTAGTCCAAAACGAAACCTAAGCTGGAGACCTGACTTTCGATTTGACCGTAAATTTTCTGGCGTGAAAAATAGCGTTTATAATGGGTTTCAATGTGGACATTTTTGTCCAAAGGGACTCATGTGTTTGGATTTCTGTAACTTAGCCATTTTAGGCTGATTTAATGAATTGACACCACAATTAAAAAAAATAAGAAAAAAAAACATTCTTTGACAAATTTGGCTTTAATCCACTCAACACAGTGAAGATGGTTTAAAACTAAAAATGCAAAAGACAATAAATGTCCCTAAGGACCTCTGATTAACAATGACATATTAATATGAAGAGGCACCTTAATCGGTTATGATGTGAGGTGAATAATTGTTAAGCAGTAGTCTGCATCAAGCTTAAGGTTTGCTGAAACTCAGTGTAATGACATGTGAGATGAAGACAATACGGAGAATAACTAAACTAATGAAGTGCATAGAGGCACTTGACCAGCTTGAAACTTATCATTCTAGAATGACACATTGCTGAGATAGAGCACACCTATAATAACAACCAATAAGCAAAACCCTGTAGACAACAGCTAAAACTACAGGATTGAGAAGCTGAATTAAATATGTAGACACTGCTAAGCTGATGAGCATGTTCCACATTTTCTTTTCTTTTTATTTATTTGTTTCTTTTAGAGCAGAAGCTGCTGTAACACACCCAAAGAAAGACTCTAGGTCTGACCAACCGTCTCAGTCATGGGCAAAAAGATGTCAGTCAATAAAATTCTAAAAGATAATTTATTGACAAAAAATATATCAAGAGATAAAAGATAAAACAGTCCAGTGTCCCACTTAAGAATTGTATAAAAACACACAGTCCCAAGGCCAGAGCCAGCTATGCCACACAGCCAAGTTGCACCCCACATGTTGCCTTTAACAGGGTTAGAAGTTGTCCTTGGAGACCCACCACCCTGCAAGCATATAGTCAGTGGTCACTCAAGCCTCTGCAACCCTGCTGCCTTTAGGCTGTGGCATATAATAGGCCCTGGCCTGCACAGAGAGACAAAACGACACACCTAATATAAAATTCATAGGGCAAAACCCGTCCATCCCAAACATATCTGATTTCATCACATTACATACCTGCACAGAGAGACAAAACAACACAGCAGTGTTTGTAGTGTGGGCTATAAGAAGACCGGTGTATCAGTGCAATCAAGTACACCTGCCTCTAATTAGTCCAACCCCATTCCAGCCATTGGCTCACCAAAAATGTGACACACACAAAACCACTCCCAACCCAGTGCAACTTCACACAATAATATGGAGCTGAATTAACACAGGCACATTAGTCTACCATGTTACAAGCTGCATGCTATTAAAAGCCAACATATGCAGACTTCTGCCTTGTTCGGATGGCAGCATTTTTTTTCTTTTTCTTTTGTGTCCTGACACGTTTATGTTTTTTGCTTTTGTTTGATTATTTTGTTGGTTTTGGAAACGAATTTAAACGAACTTGTGACAATACTTGAGAATCACAGTGACACATAGTGATTAGGCATATGATTGAAAAATGCCTAGGTTTAGAGCTGTGAGCTATGAGCTGTGAGCAATGCAAAGTTAAATATATATATTTGTATAAATGGGAAACAACCCTAACTTGAAAGTTTGAAATGTGTGAGATCCATGCATTGTTTGAAGAACTAGAAATTATCTAAAACTGCCTTAAGTGAAATTGTAGAGTTGCATCTATTCTCCCAAACAAAAAAACAAAAAACAAAAAAAGGGAGAAGCATTCTGTAACTTAAAAATAAGGCTGACTGTTGACAACAGACTAAAACACTAATTCGCAGGTGGCTATCAGGAACAGAGAGGCGAGCAAAGTCACAAACACCAAGGCCGCAGACAGCCACGCAGAAACAGCAGATAACATAGAGACAACGCCTGCTAGAACCGTGGAGAGGAAGGTCACTTCACACGAGATTGTTGCGCATGTGAAATACACAAAGATAAACAAATAACCATTTATATAGACAGCCAGTATGTTTTCTCTGCTGTGCATCATTTTGCAAAAAATCTGGAAAACCAGAGGAATGATTACACCAACTGGCAAACCAGCATGCCAACCTCTTACAACGCCTACTGACTCTTTCATTACTACAGGCAACAATTTTGCTGACAGAGCAGCAAAATAGGCGGCACAACAGGCAAACATCACATTGATGGCAGTAAACACACATCAGATTCCACTGGATGTGTTGAAAAATGAACAAAAAGCTGCAAGCACAGCAGAGCAGGCAAAATGGCTAAAACACGGTGCAGTTCTGACAAACGACTTAATGATGTGTTGTGGCAAGCCAGTGTTGCCAAAAAATTCCTCCACAAAATGGCGGCATTAGTGACTCATGGCTGTACGCATTTGTCAACGGGGGGACTGACCAGTATTGGCAACTCTCATTTCTACACTGTAAATTTTGAAACTTCAGCAAAACAATTTGTCAGAACGTGCATGACGTGTCAAAAATATAATGCTCAAGGTAACCTGCGACCAAGGAGAGGCCGTTTTCCAACTCCGCCTCATCCTTTTCACACAATTCATATGGATTTTATTGAACTAAGCGAATGTCAAGGGTCAAAATACGCCCTAGTGGTTATAGACGTGTTCTCAAAGTGGCCGGAAATCTATCCAGTGAAAAAGGCAGATGCAATTTCAGTAGCAAAGTGCCTGTGCAATCACTTCATACCCACATATGGCATTCCAGCTTTGATACGATCAGACAACGGCACTCATTTTGTAAATGATGTCATCACTAAGGTCTCTGAAGCACTCGGTTTCAGCATAAAACACCACTGTGCTTATCACCCTCAGAGCGCAGGCCTTGTAGAGAGAACTAACGGCACTATAAAACAAAGGCTCAGGAAATGCATGGCAGAAACAGGAAGGCCGTGGCCTGAATGTTTGGGTTTAGTGAAGATGTGGATGCGCTTAACACAAGGCTCCCATAAACTAACTCCATTTGAAATCATTCATGGCAGGCCGTTTCCACTGCCTATTACCAGTCAACCAATAGACAAAGCAATCAGAGAAAACACATTAGCAGAATGGATGTCTAAGCTGTTAGAAAACAAAGAGATCATTGTACATAATCAACAACCTGATGATGTTTCTCCAGTGTCTTGCAGACTAAAGCCCGGTGACTGGGTTCTGATCAAGGTGCTCCAAAGGAAAAACTGGAGCACACCCAGGTGGGAGGGGCCATACCAAGTCCTCCTCACTACACCGACCGCTTGCAAAATTGCGGAACGACCATCCTGGGTCCATCAGAGTCACTGCAGGCGAGTCAGTGAAGCCATCTAAACACAGCTGACGGCAGGCTTGCCTACTTGTTGTGATCTCGCCCGGTGGAGGGGTCAGCTTTCCTGGCCGGGGGGTCTACTCGCGACAGGAGGGTGTGTTCCGTCGTCATGAGGTGGTGGCTCTTATCAACTGCAGCGGCCCTGACCATGGCCGGGCTCCTCACCTTTGCTTCCGTGAGGGACAACAAGTCACGTTATATGGAGAAAAGGCAGACACTGTATGACAAAGGAAAGTACACCAAGTTTCCCCATGGCTATGCCACTAATTTCTGGTGGCAGTTTATGAACACTACAGCTTACTTGAATAATAAAACTGACTGCTATGCAAATACATATACACTTTCTGCCCACCAAGGAACGAGAGGAAGTGTATGGACTGTTCACTCAACGAAACCTGTGCCAGTAACGCGACACTGATGAGCCTCAACTGTCGCTCCAACTACAGCTACCGAATGCCACTACAAACAAAGACTCAGTACCAGACAGGATGTGCACGGACGGCACCCAGCAGCAGAGGAACCAGAGTTTTGGCTGACTGGTACTTCCTATGTGGCAACAAGGCTTATCTGTCACTCCCTGAAGGTTGGGGAGGTCTGTGCGCCCTGGTGGAATTATCAGATCACGTTTTCTTCATGCAAAGTGTTGCACATCATCCAAGCAGCCGGCAGAGACGTGAAGTGGACATCGCCTCCCCCAATTCTTTCGGCATTACTGTGGACACTGGAGTGCCGGGAGAGTTTCGCATCTGGGGAGGTGGAGTGAAATTCTTACAGAGCTTGATCCCCGGCATTGGAGTTGCCGAGGTGCGGGATCATGTGGAAATCAACCGATATGCTCTGCTACGACACATCAACTTGACTAAGACCCTGGGAACTGTTAAGATTCAATATTGAGGAAGGGTACAAGAGGTGATCGAAGAATAACCACACCGATCCGGCCGGGTGAAGTCAAACGATGATTTTAATGAATACACGCGTGGGAAGACAACTCTGTACGCAGACAGGAAGTAGTCTTCGACTTAATCAAAGCATGAACAGATATTTTATAGCATCAGGGTTTGTTTACTGACGCCCCTTCATACGTCACAGACACATTTTATACATAGATCAGATCAACATCATCATGACTTTTCACCCAGAAAATCATCTTCTATTTTCATGGCTTGGTACTTTCCGTTCTTATCTTAAAATGAATTGTTCCTCTTTCTTGCCGAGACAACAAGAAACGGTTCCTCTTTTACCGAGACACTTTTGCAGTTACAACCAGACATGAGTAATCTCTCCTCTAAATAAATTTAACTCTATGTGTGTGTATGTGTTGACCTCACATGCTCTTTCTCAATTCACCTGTTGCACTTCTGACCTTTTACCAGACCAGAAGCTCACTGAGACTATGTGTATGTCTTCTACTAAATAAATGTTTTAATCAAGAACCTCTACTTAAACCTTAATATAAAATGACCTGATATAAGTGTTTTGTAAGCATGTATTGCAATTCCTTCTATGGCTCCAAGTCACTTGCACAATAGATTGTCCGAACATCGCGCCGAACAAAGCTTCCGACCCCCAATTAATTGACCGAGCTCCAACTCTTTAATAAGCACAGATATGCATTGTGTATAAAATAGTCATAGCTGCTTAAGGCCTTCTTAAAGCTATCTGTTACATTGTTAAAGCCTCGTCTTAGCCTGCGGCTCAAAATAACTTCCTGCTTCTTTCTGCATACAACTTCCTGTCAGCCTGCAACTCAGTCTTTCTGAAAGAGACACTGTTTAAACCTTTGAATGCAATATAAACTCCAGATTTTATTATTAATGCAATGGTAATGATGACAATTATTTAACTATAGCAGTAAAATAATTTCCCTCCTCGACACTCCCCCTTTTGACCTCTGGAACACCAGAGGTCACAATACATTGTGTCCTCACGCAGACCCTTCTCTGGTGGTCTCGAACCTCGAGATCTCCAGGATCCTCGCCCCTCCTGTGGTCGCCGAGATCTTCTGCAAAGGAAACAAAACACCTTTCCTGCATCTCCCTAACTTATCCTATCTGGGACTCTTTAATCAAAAGCCTGATCCTAATTATCTTCTTAACTTATTGACTTGTATTTATGTATACTCTTCAACGTTACTCATCCCTTTAGAACTCTTTAAGCCCTGCTTTCACGTCCGGTTGCTCGCTCTATTTTCCCTTATCTGATCATCAACATCCTGTGCACAAGTTGTCGCTGCTGCAAGTTAATCTACTCCAAAAGAAAACAACCACTTTAATCAATTAAGTTCAAGCATATAAGCAATTACTCCTGTATACATTTCATCATAGCTAAATGCTGCCTTGAAACAACTCCTATGTGTTAACTTCATTTTAACCTCACATTTCCTATGTTATAACCCATTTTGGTATAGCCTTTTTATTTCATTTTGCTCCTTTTAATGTAACAATACCTCCTAATTCTAGTTTATCAGACTTAACCAAAATATATGCTTTCCTTCCTCTTTGGTCCTTCTTTAAGTTCAGTTAAAAGCTAAATGAATTTAAGGCCTTTTGCCTGGAATCAATACTGTCATGTGTGTTTCTTAACTCTGTGTCTGTAAGCGTGTGCAATCCTTCATGAACTCATATTATCCTCACAGTAGATTGGCTAATCATAGCGCTAGCCAAAGGCTCGTGACCCTCCAGAGACAAATTTGAGCCACAACTCCTTTAAAAGCACAAAATGCAATATGTATAAAAATCATTTCTATTTATAAGCTCCCCCTTTTATCCCAAAAATACCTCCTATGTAATATCTGTATGTGTAAGCCTACATTATAACCACTTCTTCTAAAGATCAAAAATCAAAGCTGTTCTACCCCTTCAACCCTCACTAATTTTCCCTCTAAGAATTATTCACAGCTTTGAAAAACCGGCATTGTATCTTCTAAACAGGATTCAGTTCTGTCATGGTCCTGGGCCATGTTGGCCCAGTATTCTTGGTTCCTTGTATTTTCGCTCCTTATTTAGGCCAGGTTTTCTGAGGTGTCCTGTTGTGGTGTTCCCTAAGTGTTTTTTCCCTTTGTGACTCTTACCCCCTTGTGCCCCTCTGTGTATTTATGAGCTCTCGTCTCTCTTTGTGTTTATTCCATGTTTTCCCCCAGCCTGTTATGTCTGTGTTCTCCTCGTGCTCTGGGTGTATTTAAGTTGTGTCTTCTGTTATGGTAGTTGCTGGTTTGTCTGTGTTGTTTCCCCTCGGTCTCCCTGCATCCTCGTTTCTGGTTTGTGTTATTAGCTTACCCAGTTTTCCGGTTTCTTGTTTTTCCACCAGTGCTGTTTTGTGCCCACCGTTGTAAATAAATATTCACCTGCACCAGAGCTGCCGCCTTTTGGGTCCTTTTCTACAACTCCACACGGCTTGCCTCGCAAACCGTGACAAGTTCACTTTTAATCCTTTAACCTTAACTTAAAAATAACAGTTTCAGTTTTACCATATCCAAATGATCAAAAACCCAAAAGGTCCTAAAATGATCCTAAATTATTAAACAATTAAATTATTAAACCCTAAACCCCCCTTTATCTTGATACATTTCATGTGTCAAGATACTATACAAAACTTAAAACTGCTCAGTTTTCCCCACTCATGATCCAATCTATGTCATAAAAATAAACTTAAAACAGAACAGTTATCAGTCATGTGTTTCTACAATTAATGGTAACTGAGTTACATCAAAAAATATTTCCCCTTTAGCATTTGGCATTCTCCCAACAATATACTATAATCCCATAATCTAACCCCACCTAATAAAACAAAACAGAAATTTTCTCTGGTAAAAACAAATTGTTTGTCCACATTTATTCATCCTCACATTCACTCACATGCAGTCACACCTTTATTTGCTGATAGTGGAGCCTCCCGCACGATCAGATACTCCACCCTCAGCAAAATGAGCTCAGTCATTTTTATTTTCCATAGGAAAATATTTCTTTATGCTTTTGGACTGGATTGACTCGCATAAAATCCTTTTTACAGGGACTTACGACCTGAATTGTCCCCAGGTAGCTCTCCTCAGCCAATTGTAATCTGGAAAGCCCCCTTATATTTGCTCCTCCCGATAATTTTCAGCGCCGTTATTCACTGTTGCAGGCCTGCTTAAAACAGAAATGAAAAATAGAGCTGATTGTTAGCTCATAAAAACAAAACAAAATCACCTGACAGGTTTTCTTTAAGTGCACTGTTACAAAATAATGGGCCCAATTTTAGACATGTCCATGTTTCCTAAAACTCCCTCTATTTAAAACAAAAACACCAACAACAACCTACCTGACAGAATCAACCCATCACCACAACAACCTTAAACACACAAATCTTGCCACCACATAATTTCACCTCCTCAATACACCAAAAGTCTCATTAAAACCACTCAATTTGCACACAAAAATCACCCCCTTATGCTCTTAAATTCAGCATAAGACCCCTTACGACATCATATAATCACTAAACTATAAATTCCCTACCCCAATCTGCACTTCTCGTCTCTGCTATGCTTCCTCTTCCTGAAAGTCACAGTCACACACACTCCAGCTAATTTGCATACTGAGTCATCTCTCAAGAAGCTGTAACAACAGAAACATATGTTTAAACATTCCCAACTCATTAAATCATTTTATTTCTTCCAACAGTGATCACTAGTGTTGATCACTCAGTACGAGAGCACTCCTAAGTCACTCTTTTTTAAAACTACTTTAATCCCTTTTTCGTTTTCATAACTCCCTTTGTCATATGGCTTATTCTATTCCTCAATTACAAACTCAAATGTATTTTATTAAACATTCACACCCTTGTATCATTCATACAAAATAGCAAGCTGTTCTTCATTGCCTATGTTTGTGTTCTTAGCCAGGTTTAATCAGTGTCTATGCATTAAACTCCATGAGCTTGTCTTGTCTTTATAAGTTTAATGCATTTCCTGTTTGTGTGTGTGAATTTGCATATGGTGCTTTTACAGTGTGTCAGACTCCTTCATAATTTTGCCTTTAAACAGTCAATTTTCTCCTCCCCAAATTTACTAACCCAAATTCTGATTTCCTACCTTAAATAGCAGCATTCCTTGTCCTCAGCCAGAAGGTAGGGCTCCACTTGCCACTTTCCACCTCCACCCTAGCCCAGCGGCCTTACCCGTCAGGACCCGTCTTCTTACTGAAGCCGAGAGTAATCGTGACTGTGCCTGCCTTAGGTTGTCCCAGGGTTTCGAGGTGGGATCTTACCCGTCATGGGCTATCCAGCCTTCCATACTCGCCTGATACGGGGCCCAAGTGGGCAGGGGAGGGAACACACTGGCTCTGGGAATTAAAGGAATGTAAGCTGCTTCCTTCATTGCATCTTATATTAACCTATCTCTATAATAAGCTATCTCAATTCTGACTCCTTCCTAGAATAATTTCACATATGGCACTTTGTGTATGTGTGTTTTCTATTCATTAATGTAATTGTCAGTTATTTTCTCTCCCGGTCAGGGAACCACATTATTTTCTCTCTTCATTTTACCTTCTTTTGTTTGTTTGTGACGTTCTACTTTAGCTCTACTAAGCCTTGATGTAAAAACAATACTCCCTTATTTCACGCACACACTCTGCCTTTTGCCTACACACACACTTCTCTCTCAGACTTCCTCTGTTCACACATCACCTTATATGGGCATGCAAACTTCCTGTCACCCACACCATTTCCTGTTACACACACACCGCCCGCAGCTGCTCAGAGCAGCTCAAACTGCTTTGCTGTTTCTCCAGGCTAATCAAACTTATTTTGTATTTACAATCTACAAACCCTCTGTAATTCTACTAACTTTTGACCTAAAATGTAGCATCATTCACACAATGATTTCATAATCCTCTCACACACACCTTTTAAATAAACTAAACTCTTATAACATCACTCATGCCTCTCTCAAATTAAAACACTTTCAAAGTTTAAAACGTCCTACTTTACATCACCCAAGAAATACCTCTCACACCTTTATTCATCATGTCAAAGCTTCTAGTCACCGCATTCACACTTAAACTGTGACTAGAGTTAAGGAATATAACTCAACACACTTTCCTAAGAGTATTTTAGACATGCTTGTCATAATCAAAAAGAGCAAGTAAAAAACAAACAAACAAAAAATTGAAACCTCCATTAATTCTCACCGCACACACAAGAAATTGAAAAAATAAAACCCACCAGCAACTAATGCTGGAGAAAAGTTACTACTGAAAGTGATGTGTTAGTCTTAAGTATATACAGTGCACTCAATATATTTATATATCTACATCCAAACTCAGTCAATTACTATACATCCACTACGGCAACTCAAAACTTTATTTATAGTCCTCTAATAAACATAAATGGCATTTGAAACACACACTCAACAATGTTTGCAGCAGTATTTGTAAAACCAACTGTGGCTTAAACAGTTCACTGCTTACTCATTTGCATTTTCACTCACACACACCGTCTAAAAATAGCTCCAGCATTGCCTCAGACTCCTTTCACACAGAGATCTCTTATTACAAAGACGTCTTATATTTACAACTACTGTCAGATCTGTCAGCTTTAGCGCCTAACCAATTTAGACAAATTTAAAATAACCGCCCACCAATTAACCAGTATCAAGACTTTAACTGTTTCTGGCCTCATTTCTAAAATCCCTAACTCAATTTAAAAGCGTCAACCAACCCAAACTTTGCCTGAAGCTCTATTTTTGGCATTTCACAGCCAAGGCTTACCTCGAAGTGTTAAGTTAAAGTTACACGCCCGAAGACCAACTTCTCCTGTCCAAAAAAGCGCAGGTACCGTTGCAAACGGTAAGGAGACTCTAACTCCTAGCTTAATTCCGGGATGCCCTGTACCCCACAGCTAAACCACACTGAACTAACCCTCTTCGCCGAGAGGTCAATGTCGCGCGTCCATGACAAGGAGGGAGCGTAACCTCCGGGCTCTGCGCTTCCTAGCAGACTCGAACTGCCGTTCTAGAATAATTTATAATACTTTGAAACAACAATCAACACCCGAAACAAGTGTATAACTGAAGCAGGTGCAACCTAGTGGTCAAATGGAGACTCCAACTCACAAAATGACCGCTCAGGTCCACTCTTATGACCAAATTTGGACTCTAACCAACACAATAACCAATTCCCTACCAAACTACTTGAGACTCTAACTCAATTTCTTTGGGACTTCAACCCAGTATTTAAACTTTTCTTATCAGACTCTTAACTACTTTCATTTCTTCTTAGCAGAACTCTAACTGCTTCAACTCATGAGATTTTCATCAAAATCAAAACAGACATCCACCAGTAACTTCAGTGAGTAGACTTAAATTTTATCATGTCCAATTTGGCACACTTTGGAAATAATTCAACAGGTAGTGCCTTACCTTTTGGATAAGCCGGCTTATGCCCACTCACTTAGACCACTGGAATTCATGTCTGCCCGTCAGACCACCCAAGACCCCGGATTTCTCCGTCCAAACCTCCAACTCTCCCTCCTCAAATCCCGGACGAAGCCCCCAAATGTTAAGATTCAATATTGAGGAAGGGTACAAGAGGTGATCGAAGAATAACCACACCGATCCGGCCGGGTGAAGTCAAACGATGATTTTAATGAATACACGCGTGGGAAGACAACTCTGTACGCAGACAGGAAGTAGTCTTCGACTTAATCAAAGCATGAACAGATATTTTATAGCATCAGGGTTTGTTTACTGACGCCCCTTCATACGTCACAGACACATTTTATACATAGATCAGATCAACATCATCATGACTTTTCACCCAGAAAATCATCTTCTATTTTCATGGCTTGGTACTTTCCGTTCTTATCTTAAAATGAATTGTTCCTCTTTCTTGCCGAGACAACAAGAAACGGTTCCTCTTTTACCGAGACACTTTTGCAGTTACAACCAGACATGAGTAATCTCTCCTCTAAATAAATTTAACTCTATGTGTGTGTATGTGTTGACCTCACATGCTCTTTCTCAATTCACCTGTTGCACTTCTGACCTTTTACCAGACCAGAAGCTCACTGAGACTATGTGTATGTCTTCTACTAAATAAATGTTTTAATCAAGAACCTCTACTTAAACCTTAATATAAAATGACCTGATATAAGTGTTTTGTAAGCATGTATTGCAATTCCTTCTATGGCTCCAAGTCACTTGCACAATAGATTGTCCGAACATCGCGCCGAACAAAGCTTCCGACCCCCAATTAATTGACCGAGCTCCAACTCTTTAATAAGCACAGATATGCATTGTGTATAAAATAGTCATAGCTGCTTAAGGCCTTCTTAAAGCTATCTGTTACATTGTTAAAGCCTCGTCTTAGCCTGCGGCTCAAAATAACTTCCTGCTTCTTTCTGCATACAACTTCCTGTCAGCCTGCAACTCAGTCTTTCTGAAAGAGACACTGTTTAAACCTTTGAATGCAATATAAACTCCAGATTTTATTATTAATGCAATGGTAATGATGACAATTATTTAACTATAGCAGTAAAATAATTTCCCTCCTCGACAGAACCGCCTTAGCAGGAGAACAGCAGGCCATCAGAACGATGGTGCTGCAGAACAGACTGACACTAGACCTGCTAACAGCATCACAAGGAGGAGTTTGCAAGCTGATCGGGGAAACATGTTGCACTTTTATCCCTGATGGATACGAAACTGGAGGAGACATTTATGAAGCTTTGCAGAATTTGACCGCTCTGCAAAAATATGTCACTGACCACACACCTGGAGCAGCTACAGCACAAAGCTGGCTGGACTGGCTGTTCAGCGGTTCATGGCTGGCTGCTGTAGCAAAGCCATTTTTCCTTCTAGGTCTCATCATGATAGCACTGCTCATATTAGTGTTGTGTGTGTTGCCATGCCTAAGAGTAATGATTTCACAGATGATAACAACTACAATGACTGCTTATGTTGCCGTGCCTGAAGAAGAACAACATCCCGTTGCAATTCTGTTAGAGGAGAACTTGTACTAGCTGCTAATAAATGACGTGGTGATTAAAAATGACTTGTCAAGTGATCATGCACTGATTAAAACATTAGTAGGTTATGCAAGTTTTCATGCTTTTATTTTTTTTGAAGTCTTGAGTTTTAAACATAAAGTTTTTCGTTTTAAATATAGTTTTCATCCATTTATTTTTTGAAGTTCTCATCCTTTTATTTTTTGAAGTCTTCATTTTAAATATGAAGTTTTCATTATTTTACATATAAAGTTTTCAATTTAAGGTTTGCATCATTTTAAATATAAGGTTTTCATCCTTGTATTTTTTGAAGTTTTCATTTTACATATTAGGTTTTCATCATTTTTAAATATAAAGTTTTCATTTTACTTTTCATCCTTTTATTTTTTGTAAGTTTTCGTTTTAAAATATAAGGTTTTCATCCTTTTATTTTTTGTAGTTTTAGTTTTATTATTTTTTCTTGTTTATTCCACTTGTTATTTCATTTACTATGATTTTCATTTACTATGTTTTTCTTTTTATTATTTTCTTTTGTTTTATTCTTTAGACCAAATGACTGCCATTTCTGCTATGCTGACATTTTGAAAATTTTGAAAATTTAAAAATTGCCTAAGATACTTAATAAATAACCTTCATAGACAATTGTTGTATACATTTAAAATAAGTTAAAACAGGAGGGAATGTTACAGGAAAAATGATTCTATGTTTCTTTACCTTCTTTTAAATGTACAAAGATGCCTTTTGTCTGCCCTTTGCCTATGGTTAGATTAGTTTAGAATGATCTTTTTAGACTTTCCCAGCAAAGACATCTTGTTTCTGGGACATATTGTTTTAGATTGTTTTATCTCTCACAGCCTTCTCCCAGCTCTCTGCTGACGAGACTAGCGCCACATATGGAGTTGTTTATTTTATTTGTTTTGTATTTTCTTATCCTGTTCTCACTGTCTTTCCTATAAAAATTACCAAGCCACTGTGCATGGTGTGAGTTGTCCTTAGCAGCTCACCCGTGTACACGTTTGATAAAGAAAGTAACTTTGTCTCATTGTGTCTTTATTTCTCCTGGGTCTTTTACAGAGTTTTCCCCCAACAGGGACCCAACCTAACCTTAACAGTAGCAAACCAAGTCTCCCCTCGCCAGTCACATCAGAAGTAGTTAACCAGCAGCAGGGTGAGGCACTCGCTACGTCTGGTGTTATGGCACCCCACACTAAACGTGGGGCAGTTGCTAAGCTAATCAGTAATAAAGCTCTCATACATTGCAATTTGAATGGCTTAGCAGTGAAAGCAGTACTTGACACATGTGCTCAAGTTTGCATCATAAGTAAACATTGGAAAGACTGATACTTGCCTGACTTAGTCATGCAACCTCTGTCTGAAATCATCAAGGAAATTGATGAGTTGAAAGTTTGCGCAGTCAACGAGGAAACCATATCATTTGATGGCTGGGTACCCATCATGATCTACTTATCGGGGGGTGAAGACCCCAGCCTCTCCGTCAGTATTCCGGTCCTCGTCAGTACCTTGCCTGTGGACAAACCATTGATCGGTTTCAATGTCTTGGAACAGATCGTTGAGGAGCAACTAGAGCAGTTGATACCTGCTCTTGTTACCTTGCTGTGTAATGCCATCTGTCTTCCCCCTGAGAATGGTGAGGTGGTCTGAAGCTTCATTCAGACAGTAGAGCCAAACATTACACAAGGGTACTTGAGAACAGTTGAAAGGGATGTGATTATCCCTCCTGAACAGGTCACCTGGTTAATGTGCCCCGTTCCATCAACCATGAATCCACTTGATTGTTCAGTGCTGTTTGAGGATGATGAGGGCAACCAGGCCCTAAAGCGGTTCTATGTCTTGACGGGGTTAGTTGAAATACAGAATCCAGCTAACCCATACATCACCATTGCTCTAAGTAATGACACCAAACATGATATCACCTTGACAAGCAAGATGGCCCTGGGCACCTTACAGCCAGTTGAACGTATTGTGGAGGTTGAGGCCTCAAACGAGTGCCCACCTGCAATAACAGTTCGCAAGATAATGGTGGAGTCAGCTGGACCTCTCCCAATGTCGTGGTATCCGCCAGTGAATCTTGATCATTTGGAAGAGGAACAAAAAGAGATTGTCCAGAGAATGTTGTTTGATGAGTGCAGCGTCTTTGAGTGGGATGGGAACAATATTGATTGTAATCCTGATCTGAAAATGGTGATAAACCTAAAGGTTGACATACCAGTGCAGAGAGCATATACCTCCTTTGCGCTGTCTTGTAGACGGGGATACAACTTCCTCCCACGGATTCCTATCCTATTCCTGTCTAAACGGCCCATCTGTGTCTCCTAAAGGATGACATACCAGTGCAGAGAGCATATACCTCCTTTGCGTGGTCTTGTAGATGGGGATACAACTTCCTCCCACGGATTCCTATTCCTGTCTAAACGGCCCATCTGTGTCTCTGTTCCTGTCCGTGATGTGGCCTCCCATGATTTACGCACTGTCTGTGTGGGCCTTGTGTCATCAATTCACAGAGAGTTGGGGAATGTCTTTCAACTCTCTGTGAATGGTACTCATGGCCATTGATCAGTGTGCTTTGGTCAGTGGTTGTTCTCAATGGTCATGAGAATTTGTATATTAATGATCAATGAACTGACCTCCCAGATCATTGTTACTTCAGTGGGCTGGTTTCAGTCATTATGCAAATGTACTGTTTATAAGATTGGGGAAACCTGCAGTCAACTGAGACTGAAGAATTCACATGGATGAGTGACAAAACGTTTCTCCCACTGAAAACGTTACGTCCAGATGAACAGAATCAGCTTTTGGAGATTTACTTAACTGCTTGATTGAGCATGTATTAAGACACTTTAAAATTTAGTTTTTACTATTACTATTACTAGGATATTACCAGAAGAAGCTCACAAAGCTTTCTGCTATACTTCAGTTTCTGTTGATGAGGAGGATTTTTTTTTGTCTAGGCTTTAAACCACATGTCTGTTCTTCTGAGCACTAATATACACACAAGAAATAGGCTTTTATGAAAACACTAAATCAAACACTGCTAACAGTGGGAATAAAGGAATTATTTTACTGCATTTATAATATAACTTTATCAATAAATTGCATTAAACTGTTTATCACAGCTACTGGCATCAGATTAACATTTTTATTGCATGTGCAGCCATAATCATTGTATACACACATTTGCATGTTGTGCTTAGTGATCGGCAGATGAAGCTTCATGAAGCACTGAAGCGTTTCATCCAATTGGTTCATCCCAGCGCAAAGCTTCTTAAAGCTTCATTTGCTCTAGTAAGACATCTACTGGACATAAAAATATTAGTTGGCATGAATTTGAAGAGTGTGGCCTTTTGCACACAGCCTGTAAATGTCAACAACAAAAGGAGTGTGTAAAACATGTATATTGTAGTGATGGCTGTATACTGTGTATATTTATGCTGGCAGTATGGAAAATGATTATTTGGAAATGCTTAAAATGGAAATGATCATTTACTGTGAGGTGAGGTGTGGTTGGGGTGTGGACAGCGGTTGTGCTTTTGTAACGTTGAGGTATGGACAGCTACACACTGAGGCTTTGAGCCTCAGTCCTACCTGTTCACATTTTATTCTGTAAAAACTAAATTTTCACTGCTTTTATAACCTTTAGTGGGGAGAACGTAGCTAGGATTTAATGATTTAACAAATCTTTTGAATCCTTTGTCCTCCACAATGCTAAATGGCTGGGAGTCCTCAATCACCATGCTAACCAGGTCTTCATCTATTTGAGATTGTTCTCCTGAGGAAAGACAATAAAGATAAAGCACAAATATAAATATCAAACACGTAAATTATAACAGCTGTATAATATTGTTATATCATTTAGTAACATTACTGCATGCTATATTATCATGGCATTTGATGGCTCACCTGGTCTTGCTCCACAATCGGTGTTCCCCTTATTCTCATGCAAAGCTCTGTAGTGCCTAAGCATGGATGAGGTGTTGTTGTTATATCCCAGCTCCCTGGCACATAGCAAACACTTCACTTTGTACAAAAGTAAAGCCGCTTAACATAAATTGTATTGCACCATCAGTATTATGAAAATACATCTTCTGTAGAAATTTACATACCTTGTTGGGAGGAATAAGATCAAAATGTTCCCACACAGGGGAGGACATCCTCCTCTTCTTAGCTGGCTCCATTCTCTCCAGACTTTCTCTCCTCACTCTCATAAACCTCCAAACTGTCTCCAAACTCTCACTAACTGCAACTCTCCATCAAACACCTACATTTTGAATGAAGTCTGAGGGGTTTATATCGCTGTCATATCTCACGGCAAAGTTCGAACCACTTCATGAACCAGTCACGTGGTACAGCCGGGCAGCGAGGCTTCGGACGTCATCATTTTCAGCTCCTCCCATAAATGAAGCAAGCCTCGATACGCGCATCGCGGAAACGCCCCCTCCATTACTCGACACAAGCTTCGAAGCCTCGATACAGAACGTCACATCAGTAGTTGTGCTCATAAGAGTTGATTCTCAGTCTATTGAAGGTTTCAAGCTTTGTGAAGCGCGATGTCTTCACAATCTATTGTGTAAGGTGATTTGGAGCAATGGAAGGTTAAAACAGCATTCACGCTTACAGACAAATATGATTTAAATGTAGACCTTTGTAAGCAAAGGCCTTGAATTCATTTAGCTTCTACCTGCAGTTGAGCTTGCCTAGTAAAAAGTGACAGAAGAAGAGTGAAGAAAGTGTAAAGTCCCCAGGGGCTATTCGGAGAATGAATTTAATTACCATGTATGGAAGAAAGTACTGGAAAGAGTAACATCTCTGTCTATTTTAGCTATTTTTAAGTGATGTGTGACACACGCTAGGCACAGATACACCCACACACAGGTCATTATCATCATGATCGTTGAGCCCACTGCACCACTCCTCCCCTGCAGCCACGCGCCGGACCACACCTCCGCCACATGATGATTTACTGTAACTTAAGCATAATTATGTACATTTGTGACGCAGAAGGGGCTGAACCCTGAGATGAATAAAACTATTCTGAATTGAGTTGTTTGGAGAAGATCTATGCTGATGAGTTGCAGTGTACATCTTCCCACACATGTACTCATTAAATCATCATTTGACTGAACTCTTCTGGGCCAGTGTTGGTTTGTTCTTTGCCTCAATATTTCGAATCGGGACACTACCAATACAGATCATTCACAGCTAGGCTAAAATAGAAGGATCTCAGTGATTGTGAAAACAGAGCTATTTAGGAGCAATAAGGCAGCGCAGCTAAAAGAGCCGAAGATCTCAAACACACTGAACACTCCTCACTCACTTGGAGAACCAACTTTCAGATTGATGACGCTGATGAGCTTCAAAGGTTTTCCAGCTCTCTTGATGACATGACACTCGTATGTTCCAGCATCATCTTGTCTCACATTCTTCACTTCAGAATCAAAGACACGTCTCCATCAGCTATCTGTCTGTCCTTCAGATCCACCTGGTTCTCAAAAGATGGATGCTGGTAATCTGGAACAAGTCATCCATGCTGATATAAAAGGACAAGTTCTTCATCTTCCAGGTCAGTTCTGCTCCACTCTACAACTATGACGATGTGAACTTGAGCTTGACATGTCAGAGTGACGTCCTGTCCAGACTCAGCTGTGATGATTTTGTGATCTGAAAAACAGGAAACAACACAGCGCAGCGAGATTAAAGATCAAAGTAACACTGTTCACTTCTACAGCAGTCAATCAGAGTGATGATCAGACAGCACTAAACTGTACTTACACACAGAGAATTTTCAATAAACTTATCACAAAATTAACGTGTGCAGGCTCATGTTGCCTGCACACACACAGACAAACAGAATGAATATGAAATAATCCTACTCAATTTCTTTGTCTTTATCTATCATTGAAATGGCATTTATCTCCAGGGCCCTGTTTCAGGAAGCCGGTTTAGTGGAAAAACTGAGTAAGTATACCCTGAGTTAACGAAAACTCTGGGTTGTCGGTTTCACAAAGCGAGTTCAGATGAAGCCTCAGTGAGTCACTATGATGACACACTCCGTGAAGCTAACCTGCCCCCTAGCAGGTTTACTACAACTAACCCTGACTGTCTCCGCCCCTTTGTCGGAAACCTGACAGTAGGAAGAGTCGGACATGGCGTGCCTCTTCCTTGAAGAGCCAGTAGATCGTGAAGCCCAAATTCTCCGCAGAGTTCTCCGCCGGGAGAGAGTGATCAGAGCGCGTTTGGACATTTTATCATTTCCTGATGATTTCCTGTGCGAACGTTACCGTTTCTCAGCACAATCTATAAGTTATTTGGATAACATCCTCAGGCCATATATTACGCATGTGACACATCGCGGACATTCTCTCAGTTCTGTACATATTATATGTATTGCACTTCGGTTTTTTGCAAACGGGAGCTTTCTGTATAATATTGGTGACGCTGAGCACGTTTCCAAGGCTACCGTCTGTCGGGCAGTCAGGAATGTTACAGTTGCACTGAAACGTCTCCTGCACTCATCTGTGGTGTTCCCCGGTCATAGACCCACAAGATTCATCAAAGAGGGATTCCACAAAATTGCAGGTAGCAGGATGAACGAAACTTAATTTATGATGTGGTGATACTTGGACTACTACTCAAATTTTACATTTATTTTCAGGGTTCCCAGGCGTGATTGGCTGTACAGATGGCACTCACATCCCAATCATTGCTCCTTCAGTAAATGAAGGAGACTATGTGAACAGGAAGTCTTTCCACAGCATTAATGTACAGGTACATAGTTCCCTGTAGCATTTCAAACTAACAAATTATTTCATTATAGTAATGGATGCTAATTTGTGTTCTCTGCACTGTGAAGATCATATATGATGCTGCCAACATTATCACAAATGTGGAAGCCAAGTGGCCAGGCTCTGTCCATGACTCACAAATATTCCGTGAATGTACACTGAGCACAAAATTTGGACATGGTGAGTTGAGAATACTTTAAAATATATAAAGACCAATTGCTTCAGGGACATTTGAACTGAAGTGTATCCTTCTGTCTTAGGAGAGTTCACTGGCTACTTGCTTGGTGATAGGGGGTATCCATGTTTACCCTATTCGCTTACCCCTTACCCTGACCCTGAACCGGGCCCACAGCAGCGATATAATCTGGCTAATTGCAGGACAAGAGCCAGAATTGAAATGACTATCGGAATGCTTATATGGAACGCCAGGACTGCCATAATGAATTAATTAAATACACCATTAAATAATTAATTAAATGTGGCAATAATTAATTAAAATTGGAATTAATTAATTAAATAAATAGTTATGACACATGTAATTAATTAATTATTGACACATTTAATTAATTATTTATGTATTTCACATTTTAATTAATTATTGACACATTTAATTAATTAATTATTGACACATTTAATTAATTATTTATGTATTTCACATTTTAATTAATTATTGACACATTTCATTAATTATTGACACATTTCATTAATTATTTAATGATATATTTATTTATTTCATTTTGGCAGTCCTGACGCCTGGTTCTCATCATGAAATAATTTTATCTGTCAGCCTCACCCATCAAACTCAGGGGGTGGGGTTAACGCTGATCGAGTCAAAACCATTGCTTTGGCCTGGTGGCCATTGTTTCTAGCACACAACAACCGGCATGTGGAAGCTAACAGAACTGAGCTTTGAAAAACCCTGTTTGTGTGTTACCAAATACCGTTTTAATATTTTTTTAGCCGAGAATGTAGTGGTTTAATCTTCATGTGTCTGGTCGGTTTGTCAAGATACAGCCTCTTTGCAAAAGTGTTTCGATGATTTCGGAGATGTCTGCCCAGTCTCACGGCAAAGCGTGGGATAGACCCGCTCGCCTCGCAAGCAATCCCACCGACAAAGCGCAGGCCCCGGTACACAGCTGTAGTAACCCCCGCTGACTTCTTTTACTGAGGTTATATTTATCGATGTTTTATTTCCTGATGTTCTTATGTGTCCTACGTGTTTCAGTCGCCAATTCTGAATTATAACTAACATTAAAAACATGTTTAAGGAGGAGAGAGAGCAAATAAATCTGTTTAACATCTGATCTTTGGGTTTTTGTTCAGTAATCAGCGTGACCTGTGTATAAACACATAAAAGAGATAACGTTGGTGTTTACGTCATGTAGTAACTGCTGGCTTTAACTGTACAAAGGTTGTTCGACACTATGAAACACATACAGACTTCATGATGTTCGGCTAATATTTTTATTGTGAATATTAATCATGCTGACCTCGCTCTGTACACCACGCAGCGAGGTCAGCATATCCACGATATCCTCAGCTCCATGAGTTAACACAAAGTTTCCCAGCTGACTATCTAACTGCCAACTATTCCAGAGACGTGAAAATATACAGCATAAAGAAAAGTGTAAGAGACTCAGCAGCAGATTAGAATAACAGTTATACATTTAATAAATCACCAAATGAATCCAAGAAACGAGCAAACCTGTTCCGACAATTTGAATTTGTATTCCCTCAGCTGCAGACTCGCTGCTGTTTAAATGTTTGAAAAGGAAGATTAGATATAAAAAACGTCAAACATAGACTCAGTCTGCCTTCACATTTGATATGAGGCCAGCACGTATAGTGGCCTCAGCAGGCTATTACTGAAATACACTTGCTATATCATAAACTATGATATAAACAGGGAGGTCCTATTAACATGTTTAGTTTTAAAGGACACCTTCCTGCCTTTAGTCTCATTCATGAGCAGTATTCGTTTTCTTCTAACATCCAGAAGTCTGCACAATGTGTTTCATAGTTTGTAACAAGCCTTTGACAGGTAAACATAACATGACCGAAAAAGCAAAAAAAAAGCAAAAAAAAAGAGAGTGTGTGTTGACATAAGAAGAGAAAATTCTCTCAATTATGGAGACAGACAAATGGTTCATTTATGTTTGATGTGTGTTTATTCCTCCCTAAATATCGTCGGTGAAGTTCGCCATGCATGTCAGATTTTCCTGCGCATTTTTATACCTCTGCCAACAGAGAGAGAAAAAAAATCACATTCTAACAGACAGCTGGTGCTTAGAATACAGTTGAATAACTATTAAAAAACAGATGATATTTAGATGATAGTTCAGTCTAACACGTGCCAGTGAACCATTAAACGTCTGTGAAACTATGCAGTTATGAAACGTAACTTTAACCTCAGCCAAACCGATTTGCTCAGTTGTAAATAAAACAGCGAAGTAAACGTGACCCGACAGACAGAACCTGAGTGAATGAAGTCCAGCGTTTAACCACTGAGAGCTAAAACTCAGCTGAGGTTTGAAAGCTGTGTGCCGGTGATTGGACATCAGCCGCTGATAAAGCTGTTCGCCTATAAAGTGCTCTGTAAGGAAACGAGCTCCAGCAGCTCTGCGCTCGGGGAAAACACTATATTTACTTATCTTGTGCAGAAAAATGCGCTGACATTGCGTTATATCGAGCACCGGCTGCCGAGTTAAACTGTGACTATCACCAGGTAACTAGGCGTGTTTCTTGAATTAGCAGCAGGTGTTAAACAGCTGACAGATGAGGAGGAGGATGCATGCAGGTAAACTGAGGGTCTGTTGAGCTGATCGCTGGTTTCGTGAGAAAAATGTCAGCTCGTTCTTTATGTTACAGAAGCACAGAGACACAAGACCAGGCGGAAAGAGACGATCGTTCGGTGAAAATGAGAATCTGCGAATGCAACATGTGGAACACGGAGAGTGGAATATGTAAACAAACCGGTTAACGTAACCCCCTCGGTGCACTCTGCATGCTAACTGTTAGCAGAGCTAGTGAAATCTCTGAAAACATCTGAGCACTTTTGCAAACATGTTCTATGTTGACAACCTGACCAGACATACGTCGCGACATTCGCGGCTAAAACACTGTTAAAAGTGTAGCTGGTGACAGAAAAACGGGGTATTTTAAAACTACACCACCACCATTGCTGCTTGTGATTTGATCTGCATTCTGGGATAACTGGCTGCCCCAAGTCTACACAAGCAATCGATTTTCTAGGATCGACCTGTTTTGACTTACTTTGCACGGCAACCAATCAAATGTTAGAGAAGCTGCATGGGCAGCGTTAACCCCGCCCCCTGAGTTTGATGGGTGAGGCTGACAGATAAAATTATTTCATGACGAGAGCCAGGCGTCAGGACTGCCAAAATGAAATAAATAAATATATCATTAAATAATTAATTAAATGTGTCAATAATTAATTAAATGTGTCAATAATTAATTAAAATGTGAAATACATAAATAATTAATTAAATGTGTCAATAATTAATTAATTACATGTGTCAATAATTAATTAAAATGTGAAATACATAAATAATTAATTAAATGTGTCAATAATTAATTAATTACATGTGTCATAACTATTTATTTAATTAATTAATTCCAATTTTAATTAATTATTGCCACATTTAATTAATTATTTAATGGTGTATTTAATTAATTCATTATGGCAGTCCTGGCGTTCCATATGCTTAAGGCCGGGTTCCAGTGCCTGCAAAGACTCAGGGTCACCCCAGAAAGGGCATGTGACATTATTGTGGCATGTGTGATTCTTCACAACATTGCCACAATTAGAGGAGAACACTGTCCTTCTGAACCAAACATCAGCAGTGATCCAAACCATGAACATCCTGACCCTCCCACGGACATACAAGATGGAAGCGCAGTCAGAGACACCATATGTCACAATCATTTCTTTTGACCCATCACCTCAACATGTTGAAAGAAGAATAAACAGATTTTTTGTTCAACTGGCTTTATTGGTCGCCTGTATTTCCTGTACACAAAGTATTAAAAGATGTAAACCTCATAAAGTGTCTCTGTTGCTTCCTCCTCTGTAACAGCTGTCAATGTTTCTTCATTATTTTCCTGTAGTAAAGAAATAAACAACATTGCTGTTCTACTGTACACTCATATAATCTGTGGAGTATTACTCACAACTGCATGTTGGTCTGGCTCAACAGGAGGCTGCACCAGATGCAGTACACCACCACCATCAACTGATAGAATATGAGGTTTATACAGGTCACTTATAACTTACAAGTAGAGCTGGGCGATAGAACGATAACGATATGTATCGCGATATAACTTTTACTCGATAGAGAAATTAAGCTATCGCGATAGACCTCGCCGCTCTTGTCCTCTTTAAAAAAAAAAAAAAAAAAAAAAAAAGGTCAGCCAATCCAAATAAAGTAGCGCAGAGCCGAACCAATCACAGCCGCAGTGTCACGTCGCGTCACTTGTTACGTACAGCACAAGTGCCAAGCCGCACGTGTGTTTGTTTGGGAAGCAGCCAGCGGGTAATGGAGCCAGCGCATAATGGAGGAAATGAGTGTGCCGACTAGAAAAATCAACCGAGCGTGACCGAAGAGAAAACAGATGATGGTTCCAATGCCGGAGAGATTGTCGAACGGAAGAGCCATAGAAGCTCCGTAGTGTGAAGGTATTTCGGCTATTTCAAGTCTGACAAAAAACAGAGTAGCGTGCACTGTAAATTGTGCCGAAAGCAAGTCTGGAAATACAATAAACTGGTGCATGCGTCACACTGCGCCACGTTATTGTTTCGGTGAAATGAATTTCTACAATACTGTTACTGTTAATTCTACTCTCTGCAGTGTTTAAATGCTTACACATACACACAGTTACTGTCTGTCCACACATACGACTCGGTTCTGCTTCTATGCCGCAGCTTTGTTTACTTTTTCCCACCGAGGCTTCTAGACTTCTGATTGGCCAACATTTCTGCACGGTTAGGAATCTAGCGCCACCTGCTGCTTTGGCATGTTCATAGCAGCGTTTTCCTTCATTTCTGCCTTTATGTGCGGACAGGATTATTTTTTAAAACGAAAACGGAAAATCTCCGTTTTCAAAAATACCCGTGTACGTGTGGACGTAGCCTCAGTCTCTGACTGGAAGCGCTAATTCGTCATTCGGCTTTTGTCAGACTAAAGTAACTGTTAAAACTGTTTGAAAAGCTAAGCTATACAACAAGGAGAGATTGAGAATTTCCTTTTAGTTCTCAGTTTATTTGATATTGACAAAAGTTAGTCAGTTTTGTCTGTTCTTCTGTAAAACAAACTAAGATTTATTTTTAGAATTAATACTTTGTTTCTAAGTGGAATTGACAATTTAGTCTGTTTCATTTGTTCTATTTTGAAACTTAAACGCTTTAGCGGCTGCCTTTTGTGTAGTTTGCAATATTTGCCTTTATTTATCTGAAAAAGTCTCATGTTCCTTAAGTACATCTACCCTGTTGAACTTATTATGGGAAATAAATATTTAAAAACAAGCTGCTGATTATTTCACATTTTACTTGTGAGCAACGGCACATTTAAATCTTACAAATATAGTTATTTGGCTTATATCGTGATAGATATCGTTATCGCCTGAAATGAAAAAAACATATCGTGATATGAAAAAATCTCATATCGCCCAGCTCTACTTACAAGGGACCAAATGGCAATTAACAAACATACCAATCACCTTACACTTCATTGTCATTATGCTCTCAAAGACAACCAAGACTGAGGGAAGGCAAAATCAGTAGGAAAATAACTTCACTACAAAATAATCCATTATGGTAAAGAGTTTATCAAATGAATGAGTAGCACTGCAAAGGTGACTGTGAAGAAAGGATGTATGCACATCATGTATTATTTTGAATTTACCCCCTATGTAGGCACTTGTGTCTTGCGGGGTTATTGACTCAGAGGATGTCCCCGCAGAGATGCCTTCGGCCACAGGGCGCCCACTGTTTTGGCTGAGGGCCAACTGCTCAGCCTCTGTGAGTGGTGGTGGTGGAGGACCCCCACCTTTTTTTCTGTTGGCTATAACGGGCCACATTTGAGCATACAGAGTAAGCAAATATGTACTTGTAATGTGCTCAGATAATTTCAATAAGTGCTTACAGAAAGAAAATTAATGTAGCCTCTAACTGCAATTAATTTACATGGGACAAACAGACCAAGCACTATGGCTCATAATACAATTACACCTTACCTGTTTGGACTATATTTTTATATTTCATTTTTACTTGCTGCCAGGCACGTTTGGGGCCTGTTGGGTTGCACCTGCGCTCACATCACATCACAAAATAAAATGTATAAAATAACAAATAAAATAACATATGATAAAATAACGTGTTAAATGGGTGGAAATCCCTAGATCAATGTTTATATTAACACTCACGCATTGACTCTGTCGGCTATGTTTTGCCATGCATGCTCCCTTTCTTTTGCAGCTGTGGCTGTGTTACTTTTTTCCGCGTAATTTGCATGTTATCGGCATATGCTGTCATCAGAATTTCGGCCTCAAGCGCTGTGAAATACATTGACCGCGCCTTCTTTCCCTCCGTCTCCATGGTGACTCGCTTAATCTGTGCTCCGCTTATCAGGGCTTTATGTATCCTGTCCGCGCGCTTCACTTGGGGTTAAAGCAACTCCGCGTTGACTGAACTAATTGCTATCAGCCTTTCTGAAACCGAATATTCCGGGTTGGACAGTTCGGGGTTACTCAACCCTGCGTATCGTTTTTCACTCTGAGTTTTCCAAACCGGCTTCCTGAAACAGGGCCCTGACAGGTAAAACTCACCTGCAGAGGTAAACATGCAGAGGCTGAATAACAACAAAGCTGAGCAGAGTGATGCAGTCACAGCAGACATTTCCTCTACCACAGATGGTCTTAGTTTGTTCTAAATGTCTGTATTTTCAGTGAATAACAGAACGTGAGTTTAAACCTGATTGCATCAGATTAAATTTAACGTTTACATAAAATTCAGTTTCCATAGAAATGATTCCAGGTTCAGATACTAATGCTGGATAATAATCACTAAGGCTTTTGAAATCTGTGAGCGAACTGGGTCCTCAGCAGTTCTGTGTGATTAGTAAGTATGTGTCTCTCAGCTTTCTAGTCCAACTGGTCCTGTAATGATTTTTGCTGCGTGCGCATGTGTGTGTGTGTTTGTCTGAAACCATTTTTTTCCCTCTCTCTGTTCTTGTTTTTGCATGATCTGTTTGGTTGAGAAGTGATTTCAAAGTTTCATGTGAGAGATAAAATAGCTGCGGTTAAATTAAGCTGTCTAAAACTGTCAAGGTTCAGCCCAGAGAGAAGAGCAGTTTTATTTTAAACAAGTTCCTCACACCAAGGGGTTTCAGAGGGGAATATTTCTGAAGCTGACACTGGACTCAGCGCCCACAGAGAGAGGGGAGAAAATAATTAGGCTATGTTCACACTGCAGGTCTTAATGCTTAATTCCGATTTTTTGATCAAATCTGATTTTTTTGTCTGCTTGTTCACACTATAAATAAAATGCGACAGCAAACGCGCTCTAGTGTGAACCCTCAAAGCGGCCCGCATGCGCAAAAGAAGACGTCACACACAACACACTCTGTTTAGACCCAGAGCAAACAATATTTCGTCTTGATGCATTCTCAATCATCCAGCAAAGTAAATCTCCAAAAGTTGAATCTGTTCATCTGGACGTAGCGTTTTGTGGGAGAAACGTTTCGTCACTCATCCAGGTGACTTCTTCAGTCTCAGCTGACTGCAGGTTTCCCCAAATCTTATAAACAGTACATTTGCATAATGACTGAAACCAGCCCACTGAATCAACAATGGGCTGGGAAGTCAGTTCCTTGATCATAATTATGCAAAGCTCTCATGACCATTGATCAACAACCAGAATCAGAATCAGAATCAGAAACTTTATTGTCATTGTCATGAGAACAACCACTAACCAAAACCCACTGATTGAAGACCACCATCATTTCCATCAGTAATGGGGAACATCTAAAAGCTGGCGTGTACCGTAAACCTACGCATATGGATCAGTATCTAAGGTTTGACTCTCATCATCCACTGGAGCACAAACTGGATGTCATCAGGATCAGGACGCTACAATACAGAGCGAAAACCATCCCCACATCAAGAAGGCCCTGAGCCTTCTTGATATGCTGTTGGCTATCCGATTGGCCTCCCTGCTGCTGCGGAGCCTGGGACGGTCTGCTTGCCTCCACCCCGGGGGGAAGGGTAACATCTCTTGGGTCTGGGTTCTGTTTCCCCCTCTGGGGGCGAGGGTACCTGGACCCGGGGTGTAGAGTATGTTTGGGGAGTGTGATTGTGTGTACATGTCCATTTATGTCAGTCCTTACGTTGGGTGAGTGCTGAGTGTTTGTATATGTGTGCATGAGGGTGGGAACGCATGTTTGTGTCTGTGTGTGCCTGTTTGTCTGTGTCTATATGTCAGGTCGGGTCTTAGACTCCACCTCTCTGGGAACTCCCAGGCCCTCCAAGGCCTATCTCCCCTCACCACACTCCCTGCCGGTGACTGATGCTCTCAGGGGTCGGTGCATTGCTGGCGCCTGTTGCTCGGTCAGGCCTCCTCCGGGGTGTGGGGGGCCCTCTGGGCCTCCGGCCTCTGGGCCTGCGGCTCAGTTCACTCTGGCGCAGCTGGCTGCCGGCAGAGCCGGCGGGCACGCCGGTGCAGCCCCCTCTAGCTTCTGCTCGGTGGCTACTGGGTGACGCCTCGTCTGGGGATCCTACGCCCTTCCCATGAGGGTGGCACGGATGCTCCTCCGGTGGTCCTCCTTGGGCTCTCGTGCTCTGGGGCCTCTGGATGTCTGGGGCCTGGATCTCCTCCATGCCTGCTTCATGCCCTGGGGGACGGGGCTATGGCTCGCTACATGCTCTTGCAGACCATTACATGTGGAAACCATTTGAATACAAACGCGCTGATCCACACAGGTGTGCACACGGATGTTCACTGCTCGTAGACTTAAATTACACCTTTCTTGGCTGCTACTTCAAAGCACATTGTGCGCTGTCTGTCCTGCGTGCTGCACAACAACACTGAATATTTAGTATTTACTGCTGTTTACACTTAGCTAGATTAATGCGATGGTGTTGTGTTTAGTATGTTGCTTTGGTTTTTTTTGCTTGTTTTCTATTCTTTCTCTCTCAACAGGTGATCCAGGAGATTTTATTTTATTTATTTATTTTTCCCCTTTCTCACTGTCCCTCTCCCCTTCTGTTTTTCTTTTCCTTCCTCTTTCTTTCTCCCCTTTCCTATCCCTCACTCATGTCTGTCCCATCTGTAACAACTGAAAATAAAATAAAATAAATAATTAAAAACAAAGGTCGATCAAATGGACCAATATGGCAATGCCACGATGATCCATTTGGCAAAGTAAATCCATTGGGTATCCTTGTTGGTCTTCAGACAACAATTCTGATGGCTAAAGAACCAAATGGGACAGGCAAAAAAAAAAAGAAAAAAAAATCAATCCCACCCCTAGGTCAAAAAATATGTATAGGACAATTGGCCTAATCTAATATTTTGTATGAACCTGTCCAGCTGTCCATTTAGTTGAATGTAGGATTAACTCATAAGTCTTGCTAAAGTACCTTGTATTCTGATTCATCGCAGCAGCAACAGCAGCAGTTTGGTTGGATGATGTTAGCAACTGTCAGCAACTGCTGACCGAATAATTTCATCCTGCATAATCTGAAACAAACACATAAAGACAGAAACAATTTATAAATTAACGTTCGATAAAATCTAAGAATGTATCATTTATTAGATAACAATATGAATATGTCTAACAAAAAACTTGTGTGGAGCAAAGTTACATTCAATCAAGATGGTCTGGCATGCTACAACTTTATAGTTGTTAAATTCTGGGTATACATACCCAACTTGTACACGTATTATTATTATTATTATTATTATTATTATTATTATTATCCTACCCAATTACATGTTTCTTTTAATCAGAGTATGCTGTTTGAATGACTTTACAATATCATTTACATTGCGTTCCTTACATTTTCCCAAATTGTATGTTATATTAATCCTATATTTCCGTTTTAATATTTCTAATGTTTGCCTTGTTTTCTTCACTGTCTGGTCTGCCTCTGTCTCACCTGTATGGATGCATTTACACCGAAATGTCCCCAACAAAGGATGTTTTAATTCACCACTATTCCAGTGAAACACGAGTCTCCCATCTTCCTGCTACCGGTCTGGAGTTTTTGTTCACCAAAGCACACACCAACTTCATACTGATGGACAGATCACTGCCCTTTTGCCGCCTTGTCTGATCGTGTTTTCTGGCTTTGGTTCACTTCACCTCACTCTTCCCTATTCTTGTCATTAAATCCGGCCGTTCTGCAACCATGGCAGCCATTAACTCTATGGCTTTATTCATGGTGTATTTTACCCCTTCACCAAAGGCCGTTCTCGTTTCCAACATTATATTTGCAGTGTTCGTCTATCTATCAATATCTGCGGAGTATTTTTTTAACGAGTATCCTATTTTCTAAAGCACAGCATGTAAAGGGTAGCTCGGTTAGCAGGATGCTAGCATGTAGCGCTTAGTGAGACACGCCTCAGACGAGTTGAGCAAAGACCCCGTCTGTGTACTTTATACGTGAGCAACGGATTTAAATAAAATTAAGGTTTCAAAAGACAAACTTGAAGATGAAAAACAATATACTCACCGGAGAGCCGCCAGGGTTTGCCGCTGCCATCTTGGCGCTCCTAAATTCAAAACTGCCTCTGCAGACAGGCATGGGAGGCGTGGAAATTGTCATTGAGTTAGTCAAACGTTTTCCTTAGTTCGAGTAGATGATAAAATAAAATAAAAATAACTGGGATTTTAAATAGGACTAGGCGTTCTGTAATGATCTCTATTTAGGAGAAAAACTTAATCACTCGCCTTTAAACAGCTCTCTTTTAGGAAACACACTGCTGGCTAACGGTGTCATGTGATCAAACAGCGTAATTTAATTGGCTGAGAGCCACTCGACTCGATCTGGTGCTGATTGCTCTGGCTTGGGTCATTAAAGTTCATCACTTTTGCAGTTGAATTTTTGCAGGTGAATTTTTGCAGGTGAATATTTTTGCAGGGAAATTTGGAGGATAAAAAATCAGTGTCATAAATTCAATGTCTAAAAATACTTGAATTCTGATGATACTATATTTCTTCCATACATTTGCAGTTTGGACGCACAGGTGTGAACATCTCCCACAGCAGGGGGAGGACTATCCTCCGCCCGTAATGCTGTAAATAATGGTCGGCAAAGTTATGTGATATTAGTGATGTTTGTACTAACTTGGTTTAAAAGTCTTTACTTTAAAATATATGCTGTTCAGTAGTCGACCTTAATCTTACAGAGAATGTGATCATTTTATTGATAATTAAAGTCAGTCATATATCCACAAACACAACAAGATGAAAGTCAGTGATGCTGCTCGGTTTGCAGTCCTGAATATCACGGCACAAGCAGGATTCACTGCACTGTTAATGTTAGCTGTGTTATATTGCTGTCTCTGTTCGGTGGTGTCGAGCCAAACGGACTTTAACGTGTGTTTGAACGAGCTGACGGTTCACTCGCTAAGCTGAAAGAAAGATGCTTTAATCACAGCAGTCACACATGTGTCCACTGTATCATCTGGAAACTCTTCTTGTTTTGTAATAACACAAACTAAATCCTCCTTCTTTTGTGCTGTTTTGTAGCAGTGTATACACCTGAGACTGCCACCCGTCTGTCTGTCCTGCACTCTCTCTCTGTTTCTTTCTCTCTGATTGTGGAATAAAAGTATGAACATGTGTTTATAAGTTACACTTGTGTTTGAATCCTGCAGCTTATCACACATTTGATTTCCATGTGTGATGACTGCAAGTGTCCAGAGTGAGGACAGACTGAGGGACCCACTGCTGCACATCATCTGTGAGGCTTTGCACCCCTGATGATCCACCAGGACAAACTCGACAGTGTGAGGAAGAGGAGGAGGAGCAGCTGACAGATGGAGAGAATAGACAGACTGTTCCCTGTTTGTGAAGGACTGCTAGATAAGTTTAAAATAATTAATTGTCTGTCCTGAATCAGTCTTATTAGGTAATGTTCAAATAATTTGATCATTCCAGTGTTTTCAGTGTGGGAGAAAGTACTCAGGGCCTTCAGGTTACACACTATGAAAGGCAGCAACAAGTTTAATGTTCAGAAACCTAAAGTATGTATCAGCAGCAGAATGGAGCTAAAAATAAATGTTTGTTTCAGTTATATGAAGCTTTGAGTATTTTGGATCAGTAGCACTGCTGTGTTTGTTGTATCATATTGCTGTGATTGTTTATATGCTTTAAATATTCTGAGGTAAGTTGATCTATAATGTTACATCATATTCTATAAGGATGTTATGTGTTTGTAGACTTTCTGCACAGTTTGACCCATTTAGTAGAAGTCAGCCTGTTTAAGGCTCTGATATCTATTCTGTATGACTTGTAACTGTCCCTGAGACAGTTAAAATAAAGTTGGTTATTTCATGTTTCTGTGATAGATTCATGCTTAATTTAGTTCATTTATTTATAAGATAAGATGATAAAAGTTTAACATTAAATAAAAAAACATGTCTCAAATATGTGATTACAAAATATGGGTTTGTTAAATATGTAAAGTGCTGTAAAGTTTGTTTGAGGTGAAGTTTGTAATTGTCACATGACCAGAGTTTGGTTGAGAGCACAACCATGGCATTGTGGAGCTAGCATGGATACATGGCTACCGATGCATCTACAGCCTCAGCGTTAATGTTATTCTGCATGTGGTCCAAGAGGCGCAAACGGTATGGTTTCGTGTATATTGTTTGTATAATGTTGCATACGTGTTCTACAGTGGTAATGAGAGGACATTTTTGTGATATCCATTATTGTGCATTTTCTCTGTTCTGCTTGCACAAAACTGTTTATGGACACTGATATGAGAGACTGATAAGCTCAAAACATTTATGTTGTAAACTTTGTGTTTCTTCAGTTTTCACGGTGTCTGAAGACAATAAGAGTGAGAGAGAGAGAGAAATAAATTTCCGAAGACATCAGTATGATGCGTGGCCATTCTTTGTTGGACCCCTGTAGTTACATGACTTAAAGCAGTTATGACATGGTCTGATTTTCTCACCCAATAAAGGAATATTTAATATATCAGTCTACTCTTCATTCTATCAGAAACAGTTATCACAGCTCGTACATTTTCATTTTGCACATATATGTAAGCATTGAGCCAAATTTAGTAATGCCAACAAATTAAATGAACAATATTTGTCTCTTACATATGATACATCTATACGTATTTATACACTGTAAAAGATTCTTGTCTTTGAGTGAAGATTTATGGTGATGGGAAATATAAATAACTGAAACTTGAATCTTTACTGAAGCTCAGTGTTTGACACAGAGTTCACTCACATGTGCTGTACCAGTGTACCTGGGGTGGCTGTAGCTCAGGTGGCAGAGCAGGTCAGCCACTAATCAGAAGGTCGGTGGTTCGATCCCAGGCTGCACCCTGGCTGCATGCCAAATATCCTTGGGCAAGATACTAACCCCTACTGGTGGTGGTCAGAGGGCCCGGTGGCGCCTGTGTCCGGCAGCCTCGCCTCTGTCAGTGCGCCCCAGGGCAGCTGTGGCTACAATGTAGCTTGCTATCGCCAGTGTGTGAATGTGTGTGTGAATGGGTGAATGACTGAATGTAGTGTAAAGCGCTTTGGACTAGAAAAGCGCTATACAAATGCAGGCCATTTACCTGCACATGTGACAATAAAAGTGAATTGTTCAAGTTCACTGCTGTAATAACTAATAATGATTAATATAATAACTATAATATTGGCCATATTATATTTACACTGACTTTAGTCTCATGAACAACATAATTGTTATTTACTAGCTAATCTTAAAATGACTGTTCAGTACAGAAATGAAGCCCAACAATCATGTTTTACAGTCATGTGGTCTCAGCCTCAGATACTTATTAAATTTAAAGCTCGTGTAGAAACAAACGAACAAATGAACAAAATATGTTCTCCTTCATTTCTCTCAAACAAAGCTGTATGAAACGTTTCCAGCGGTTAGTATCATGGTTGCTAGGCAACCTGGGCAGCGCGACGGAGATCGACCGGTATTTCACAAGCCTCGCACTTCCGGCCTTAGCGGTCTTTGAGTACGCGGCCCTTGTGGACCGTTAAGGCTGCGTACTTTAGGGCTGCCGAACCTGAATAGCTAGGTTTCATTTGACGTAGACGTGACGTCGACGTAAAGCGCGAAATTTGACTGGCGGTCGGAAGTGAAAAAGATAAGTGCAAAATCACAGACAGACAGTACGCAAAATGCCTATGTCCTGTTGTGTTTACGGATGCTCCAGTAGGTCGACCAGAGAAACTGATAAACGGTATTTTAGGGTACCAAAAATAGCCCAACGAAGAGGAGAAAAATGGAAAATTCTAACCGAAAAACGTAGGAAAAAATGGATTTTAAATTTACGTTTACAGTCGGGAGGAGCAGAGTCTGCCAATGCCCGTGTCTGCAGCGACCACTTCGTCAGAGGTAATGTTATGTTTGCAAACGAACTTATTAGCATTAGGTTGTCGTTAAATTCTCGTTTACTTAGTGCTTTTAAGTTAGTAGTCTAATATTGACTTGATTGGGACTATAGGCTGCCCAAGTGCTTTGGATGACGAAGAGTCGGAGGACTGGGCTCCGACGGTCAATCTCGGCTACGAACGAAAACCCAGATCGGAATCAGTTCTCAAACGAGAGAAAAGAATGAAGCTTAAGGCAGAACAGCATCGATGTGCAGAGGCGATTTTGGATATGCAACAGACGGCTGAGAGCCCGAGACACCCTTCAGAGGTGTCTCGTTAGACCGCTGAGAATGGTTTACCTTGAAACAAACAACTGTCACTCTAACGAAGTCCTAAGGATGTGGCATGTTTGTTGACGTTAAAGCCGCTACCGCTAACTGTTAGCGTGTTTAAGATAAAGCAATATAAGAACAAACACTCACCCTTGCAAACACCAAACTGTATCCATCACGGAGACGTTTTGTTCCAAGGTTGTGGACCCACCCGCTGACAAAAAAATTGTACGCCTCCAGACTCTTGAAAGCTTTCATTTGCTGCCTAGTGTAGTAAGAAGTCTGGAGGACCAAGTAGTTGGTGATATCCACAGCCTCGATAGTAGGCAAATCCTTTACTTCTGTGGTGTATTCGGACATTTTCAAAGAATACGGATCACGTCCGATATATTTTTTTAACTATCTGTTTATATCTCTCCCGAGAAACGGGGTCTAAAGTTGCACAATAGCTGCTCTCCTGACTCTCCACAGTGTCCTCCATGTTTACTTCCGCCCTCCACTCAAAAATCGCGCTGCCTCCGCACGTCATCAGAACCACGTGACCGCAACCCAACAAGTGGGATACAGCCTAAAGCTGTTCCAATTCTCAGCACCGGTCCTCTCTTTCCCTGAGTCCTTAGCAAATCTCCTTCCCACGATGACGTTTCCATCGAGGGCAAGAAAAAGAGTTAAGGAAAAGGAGATAGGCGCTACTTTTGAAATAACACCCCACATGGCTACGTTGGTCTGCTTAGTCACGTGACCGCACAGCAACAAATCACAGCAGAGCCGGAAAAGGAGGCGGAGCAAAGTGTGTGTGCAGGAGAGGAGTCGAGCAGAGAGAGCTACTTTTTCATGAAACGGGAGTAAAGTAGTAAACTTACAGGAACATATACCACTACCAACGTTGGGATTAATTTCTGCATCGATCTGCACACCCTTGTGTCCTGGATCGTAGCCGAGATCAGCGTGAACCACGTGGGTCTCTGCTCCCTGATCTGTTTCTTAAGACTTCCAGCTTCATCACGGAGTTTCTCTCGGTTTGTGGGCTCATATAAAGGTAAGCACCGAGCCAACTTTAATGTGGGTTCAGTTTATGTTGTTGCTGTTAAGAATAATAGATTGCTTGGTATACACTGGAGTTAGACAGTCTGTAGAGCAGAGGCGGAGCCAGACATTTGAAACACCCGGGGCTTAGCCCTAAAGGGTAGTATGCATGTGGGATTTTTTTTATTTATTTATTTATTTATTTTTTTTGGGGGGGGGGTAGAAATGACTGAAAGATTAATAGGCTCTGTTTTGAGTTTTGTTCAGAAAAGAATGACTTCATATAGCGAAAAATATATATCTCATATGCAGAACACCTTAAACTAGTTTTTTAATTGAGCAGCAAGGCAGAACAAAGTCGGAGTTGTATCAAGACACGAGGACTAAACCCCAATTCAACCAGACCCAGAACTGATCCGGAATTAAAACTGGACTACAACAGTTCAAAATCAGGACTATATAGGATTTAACCAAGACAGAACAAGAATCAGAACTAGATGATAGTAGCACTAAAAAATCATCATAGACCTGCACTACACTTGTTTTTTTAATTCTACCAAAGTCCACTATTTAGATTGAGAAAAGTTTATATAATTATTTAGCCTTGTTGTGCAAACAAGCCTGCATAACTTAATAAATGTAGAATTTGAAAAATAGCAAACCTAAAAAGAAACACTAGGTACGAGATACATGAGTACCTATGATACGGTGATACTTTTGGTAAACAACCATTTGACTAACATGTGTGTCTCACCTGCTCTTGTTCATCTCTGTTCTGTCCTCATTCTCCTCTCTGTTCCTCTCTCTCTCTCTTTGTGCTGACAATCATCAAATATACAGTTGAAACCAGATATTTACAAACTCTTCAGATCAAAACAAACACTTTTTTAATTGTAACATCAAATCAGACTAAATGTTTATTTTTTTAGATTGATAAATAAAAAAACATATTTGTTAACTTTAAGAGGAAAGAGAGAAATTGTCTGTATTTCTTAATTGCAAATGGCACCAAATTGTATTCAAAATTGAGCCACACTTATGGAGCTCCACAGTTCTTTTTCTGGTTTGGTTGACATCTGTTGATTTTACCCATTTCCACCAATTTACTCACATGGACTCTACTAACCTATCAGAAGCTTCTTCAGCTCAGAATGGAATCGTCTGGAGTTTTCTTATTAATTAACAATAAACTTAGTGTATATGTACTCCTAAATTTGATCAAAGTGATAAAAAATAGACAGCTGTCTCTCTTTATTCTGACATTTAACTAATTCAAAATATATTTCAATATTTATCTAAAACAAAAGTTTAATCTAAATTGATGTTGTACAGTAAAAATGTTTTATGTTTTCTCCCTAAAGTGTATGTAAATATCTGGTTACAAATGTGAATATCCTGCTGTGTACTGAAATCCCTCTTGTTTTGCATAGAAATATACTGAACAACATACAAAACATAACATATAAAATAACATTTACCTGAGTTTTTTCTTTGAAAGATCCCTCTATTTTCCATTCTTATATTTCAGTACATAACTGAAACCGATTTAGTCGGGGAGGGTAAGAACTGAAAATATGAAATAAACACACATAAGCTAAGACTCTCTAAAAAAAATAGCATTTGTTCGACTTTTCATTTCGCCGTTTGTTGATTCACTTGAACAGCAAGTAACGTAATATTGGTCAAGTGATCAGTTTGATATCAATCTTTCGTGATGCACCGTCATATTTACATTATTTGGTCATATTTGGTTATCTTGGTTATCTTGGTCATATTACCCAGCAAAACCCAGTATGCAGGTTCATCTGTAACAGTCCTTGTGCCACAGATCAACACTGCTGCTTCTACATTAAACAGAAGAGCAGCGACATGGCTGCAGGTCTCTGCGACTCCGGCCATACAGGTGCAGTGGGCGACTTCAACCTTCCCTGTGATGCTCACAGTGACCCATGGCTGCGATGCTGGTTCATTCAGTCTTTGAGAGTGCAGTACCTGAAACACACACAGACAAAGTTCATTTAAAGACAAGAACTAATGAGCCAAGGCCGACGTAAATGTGTTTAATCTACTTTATCATAAATGTAACAAAGTGTTTAGAAAGTTAGCAAAAACATGTAATTTTTCATTTCTTTATGTGTCCATCTATAGAACGCTGCATGTTATAGTGTAAATCTGTTCTCTGTCAGAAACCTGCCTGCAGAAAATGAACCTAAAGTATGTAATGCAAGGATGTCATCACTTTAGAGATGGAGAAAGCATAAAGTGACAATTATGAATCACTTAATATGATAAGGAGATTCTGCAGGTCATTAATCAATGTATAAAACTAAAATAAAATGTATTTTTAGTGACACAGAATACAAACATGGAAGCAAGATGTGTAATTAGGATTATTTATAATAAATATGAATAGTGCAATTTCTTTAACCATAAAGAATAACAATCCTTCAGGACAATGTCACATCAATGCACTGAACTCGCTATGTTATCCATCTAACAGCCTCCACATGTTCTCACTGTAATTTCCTCTCATGAATGAATTTATGCTGCACTAATCTGAATGTTTGCAGGTAGGGCTGCTCAATTAATCGAATTTTAATCACGATTACGATCTGGGCTTTCAACGATCATTAAAAATGACTGAGCCGATTATTAGCCCCTCCCTCATTTATCCGCGACACCTTAAAGGCCGGTCCGTGAAAATATTGTCGGGCATAAACCGGTCCGTGGCGCAAAAAAGGTTGGAGACCGCTGATTAAGAGGTCCCGAGGGAAGCTCGGAAAGCTAAGCAGAAGTTATTTGGAGAGGAGAGTGACTGCCGTTGGTTGAAAAGAGAGGTAAAAAAAACTTCAGTGGTGTTGCACACTATTTTATATTATTTTTTAAAGTCATTATTCAATACATGGTTATTGTTAACCCTTTAAAGCCGGTCAGAGCAGCACACTCTGTTTTGTGTAACTATTTTTAAATCCCTGTAGAACCTGAACCGTGTAAGCTAGCGCAATAATTTGTTTTGCATATGAAACTTACATCTTATGCCATCAGCTTGTCCTCGGTCACGGTTTCCTTCCACATAAATTGCATAAAAAGCGCTTGCAGGAACAAAAACATAATATTCCAGAAACACGCTTTGCCGATCCGATCAGCTGTTCGTAACACTTGGCACATTGAAACAGACGTCACCGCTAACTATCACATGTCCGCCATTTCCTGCCCGAAACCGGAAGTGATGTCATTTTCGCGGAAAATGTAGTTTTTTTACTTGTAGGCCTTAAAAGCCTATACTGGTCATGTTTGACTTTTCTGAATAGTTTCTGGGATGCTTAGAACTCGAATTGCACTGCTGGAAATAGTTTATTTTGATGCACCTGCTGTTTTCTTTGCAAATTTGCATCATAGGATTGTTTTTGTTTTTCCTGCAGTATATAAAAATTGCTGTATCTCCAAAATAAAACTATGAAGACACATAGACGCGAACTAGACAAGGGGATGCAGGTGATAGGGGAGACAGAGCAACTAAAGAAGACAGAGACATAAGCCATAAGACAGAACTCAAAGAAACCAAAAACTAGAAAGTATAAATAATATCACAAACTCCAAAAACCCTGGGTCAACGACCCAGGCATCCTAACAGTACCCCCCCCCCCCCCCTTAAGGGCTGGCTTCCAGACAGCCCTAACCAAAACATCAAAAAACAAAAAAAAACAAAAACAACCCAACCAGGGTGGGCGGCGGGGGAAACAGGACGGAGGGCTCGAAACAAACCAAACAAGGAGCCAGAAACAACAAAACAAAACAAAAAAGTGCAAACACTGGAGCCCGGAAAGCAACAGAACAAAACACAGAAACAAAGTCCAAAACAACAGCACCAAGGCCCAGGCAAAGTCCAAAAGCAAACAAACAAAAGAGCCCACGAAAGGCGCAGAGGCCCAGGCAATAGTCTCAAAAAAGTTCAGGGGGGCCGGCCCGGAGGCTGAGAGCACGATAGTCCAATCCCGGGCAGTTCAGGGGGGCGGCCCGGAGGCTGATGGTCCAAGAGCCCAGAAAACAGTTCAGGAGGCCGGCCAGGCAGAAGGCACCGATGGCGACGGAGCAGATCAGGAGGCCGGCCGGGCGGGAAGCAGCGACGGCGACCGAGCAGGTCAGGAGGCCGGCCGGGCGGGAGGCACTGGTGGCGGAGTAGTTCAGGGGGCCGTCCATGATGGCGGCGTAGTTCAGAGGGCTGTCCATGACGGCAACGATGTCCAGTCATCGGCCGGACAGAACGTGCAGGATGTGCAGGCCGGACAGGATGTGCAGGCCGGACAGGACGTGCAGGCCGGACAGGACGTGCAGGCCGTGCAGGACGAGCAGGATGAGCAGGACGTGCAGGCCGTGCAGGATGTGCAGGCCGGACAGGATGTGCAGGCCGGGCAGGACGGGCAGGACGAGCAGGCCGGGCAGGACGAGCAGGCCGTGCGGGACGTGCAGGAACAGACAGATTGGAGACCTCAGGGGCAGACAAAGCTGAACCCTCGGAGACTGGACCAGGCGGAGCTGCAGAGGCCGAAGCCGGACCAGGCGAAGCACAGGCTGAGGCCGAAGCTGGACCAGGCGGAGGCGAAACAAGAACAGAGGCTGAGGCTGAAGCCGGACCAGGCGAAGCTGCAGAAGCTGGGGCCGGACCAGGCGGAGCTGCAGAGGCTGGGGCCGGACCAGGCGGAGCTGCAGAGGCTGGGGCCGGACCAGGCAGAGCTGCAGAGGCTGGGGCCGGACCAGGCGGAGCTGCAGAAGCTGAGGCCGAAGCTGGACCAGGCATAGCCGAGGCAGAGGCTAATGGCGGCTGGACGGGCTCCTCGGGCCCTCCAGCTGACGTGGCAGAAGGCTGAACGGGCTCCTCGGGCCCTCCAGCTGACGAGGCGTGAGGCTGAACGGACTCCTCGGGCCCTCCAGCAGGAAGAGACGGCTGAAGCGGCTCCTCGGGCCCTCCAGCAGGAAGAGACGGCTGAAGCGGCTCCTCGGGCCCTCCAGCAGGAAGAGACGGCTGAAGCGATTCCTCGGACCCTGCAGCGGAGACAGGTGGCTGAAGCGGTTCCTCGGACCCTCCAGCGGAGACAGGTGGCTGAAGGAGTTCCTCGGACCCTCCAGCGGAGACAGGTGGCTGAAGCGGTTCCTCAGACCCCCCAGCGGAGACAGGTGGCTGAAGCGGTTCCTCGGACCCTCCAGTAGAGACAGGTGGCTGAACGGACCCCTCGGACCCTCCAGCGGAGACAGGAAGCTGAACGGATGACCGAGGAGAGGAGCGACGGTGGCGTCGCTTCCTTTTAGACGAGGGAACAGGAACCGGTGGAGAAACGGAGACCTCCTCCTCATCCTCCGACCACACAGCCGCCAGGAAAAAGGCAGGCGAACGGACAGGCGAACAAGGTCCCAGCTGGCGTGAGGAAGGGGAGGAAACCTGCAGTGGCGATGAAGCAGAGTGTGCGTTGTCCTGCGGCAGCGGTGGGGAAGACGTAGTGAGGGAGAGAGCAAGCTCACTAGTCTGTGGTGGCCAGTGCGATCCTCTATGCTGTTGCATGCTGGGGGAGCAGGCTGAGGGTCGCAGATGCCAACAGACTTAATAAACTGATCCGTAAGGCCAGCAATGTTGTGGGGATGGAGTTGGACTCCCTCAAGGTGGTGTCAGAGAGGCGGATGCTGTCCAAGATAAAGACAATGTTGGATAACACCTCCCACCCACTCCATGACATGTTGGTCAGTCACAGGAGCTCGTTCAGTGAGAGACTGAGATTACCGAAAAGCACCACTGAACGACACAGGAAATCATTCCTGCCTGTGGCCATCTCCCTGTACAACGCATCCACTTAACACACTGTTTGCTGCTACAACTACACATGTTTCTTTTCCAAATATTTATTTATAAGTGACTTATGTATGTATGTATGTATATATATGTATATATTGTACTATTCTTAGTTAGCGTATTGTCTGTCTTGTCTTAATGTTGGTTTAAAATGGAGCACTGTAACAAAAAATAATTTCCCCCAGGGATCAATAAAGTATTCTGATTCTGATTCTGATAGCCCTGACCTGCTCTCTCCAGGCAGTTCTGGTGTTCCCCAACTCAGTGTCCTTAGCGAACTGGCTAAGCTGGGGATTATGCCGAATGATGGCCTCCACCGCGCTCAGCCCCACTGCCATGGTCCTTAAATCCGGGGACTGGGCGATGCGGTCGAGCAGCCTCACCATCCGCTCCATCTCACCGTAGAACTCAGAAGAAAAAGAGTCTGCAGGGTCCATGTTCTGGTCGCGATCTTCTGTTAGGTGAGGCTGTGTGCAGGCAGGAATAGGACCCAAGGTGCAGACTCCGGAGACAGAACTTAAACCAAAACAGCTTTAATGCTGAACGCAAACATAACATAACTGGAAAAACTCAAAAATAAACTAACACCGGCAGATTGACAAAACACACAGCAAAGTAAACGGTAGATCGCGACACAGACACAGAGAAACACTTGGCTAAAATACACAGAGGGAGCAATCAGGGAATGGGTAACAGGAGGGAAACACAGCTGGGACAAATCAGAACTGACGAGACCAAAGAAGCGTAAACTGAACACACTGAGAAAAGACAGAGACCTTCAAAGTAAAACAGGAAACACATAACACAGACACAGGCTCATAAGCAGGCACTACAAAGGGAACAGAGACGTGGGAACAGGGCACACACAAACACTGACTGAACACGGGGATATAGGAACTTAAGATACACATAGACGCGAACTAGACAAGGGGATGCAGGTGATAGGGGAGACAGAGCAACTAAAGAAGACAGTCTCTGTCTTCTTTAGTTGCTCTAAGCCATAAGACAGAACTCAAAGAAACCAAAAACTAGAAAGTATAAATAATATCATAAACTCCAAAAACTCCAAAAACCCTGGGTCGACGACCCAGGCATCCTAACAGTACCCCCCCCCCCCCCCCCCCCTTAGGGGCTGGCTTCCAGACAGCCCAAACCAAAACATCAAAAACAAAAAAACAACAAAAACAACCCAACCAGGGTGGGCGGCGGGGGAAACAGGACGGAGGGCTCGAAACAAACCAAACAAGGAGCCAGAAACAACAAAACAAAACAAAAAAGTGCAAACAGAACAAAACACAGAAACAAAGTCCAAAACAACAGTATAAATAATATCATAAACTCCAAAAACCCTGGGTCGACGACCCAGGCATCCTAACAAGTAAAGCTGTGGGTTGTGGGAATGAACCATAATGTTTTATCTAGGGGTCTAGATTTATGCCTGTAGTGCACTGCCATGTAAATAATTTGCATTTACTGAATATATACTGACTGAGTCCCACTGTTCAAAAGTTGAATAAAGAAACAAACTAATTTTTGCCTCTTTTTTTTAATTTTATTGAAACCACCTTATAGAACATCACATCAGTTACAATGTAGAATCCATGTCATTTATCAGAATCAGAATCAGAATACTTTATTCATCCCGAGGGAAATTAGGGGTTACAGCAGGCAGCACGCTAATGGCGCATGCGCACTCACAAAGGAACCTTCTGACCAACTTTACACAAACATCACATTGGGCAGACATGTCAGAAGGTAGGCTGATAGGAAAAAACAACGAAAATACACTACATGAGGTAAGAGGAGGAGAAAAAAAACTCCACTCAGACTGAGCTCCTAGTGGGAGAACAGTTTGAGAACAGAAAAAACACCTCAGCACAAAAGCACATGACTATCAATACACCATAGAAACACGAGACAAGCAACAGGGGCGGGTAAAGGGTAAGAGAGAGCCGGTGTAGACAGCGCATCCGGTCCTGCAGCATCTGTGCTGGTCCAGTTGACTGCTATCTTCCCCGGTAGGGCACAAGCATCGAAGGCGTTGGAAAGGGAGGGGGGATGAGTGAGTGCTTATCAGTGTAAGTGTGTGTGTGTGCGTGTCCATAGTTTAGCTGAGACAGTGTCCTTCGGCCTATCAGGCTAAGTAAATAGTCTTCCAGCCAATCCAGGTGTCCTTGCATGGGATGGGAAGAATAGCCGTAACACAGTCGTTATCAGGGAGTGATTGTTCGGCTCCAGTCTCTGGCCTGCAGCTGGTGCCGTTATGGGGGTCCGCAATCTCAATGTTGATTTTGTAAATTTCCATGCGAGCAGCCCAGGAGAATTTTTGGCTGCCCTAACACTCCGACACTGGCCTCTCGATCTCCCGTTGGAGAGCCACGATCCTCCCCATGATGATATCAAACTTCTGTTCCATGGTGTTGCCATTCTTTTGATTCTGAGACCTCAAAGCTGCAGTGATCTGTTCCGTGATGTCGTCCAACTGTCGCTCAAGGGTCTCATTTTGAGCAGGCCTCTCTCTGATGTTTCCCCCCATACGCTTGAGCCTTCACAGCAGCTGTAAGCATCTCCAAGGTGTTGACCATATTACGTTCGTTGTGAGAGGTCGCGCCTCATCTCATCTCTTCAATTCCAGCGGGCAGCCTTAGGGGGGTTTGAACAGCCGGTTCCGCTCTCTTATTTCTCCGATAAACCAGGGCCAAGCCAACTCCGATCAGCACGAACCCTGTTATCATGGTTCCGAATAGATAGATATCTTCAGCGTCCTCGATCGACAGTCCCGCCAGACACATGACTCTCCAGTTCTGCCACCCGTCCATCGTGTATCCGGCAGGGAAAGTCCCTCCAGGGCACTCGGGCTCTCCCGAGCCCAGACTTCTCGTTGAGAAAAGGGTGTCAATAGCATTCAGAGACCAGTTAATCAAATCCATAATTCTCTTTTAGGTTTTAGAGAATGACCGTGTGAGTCTATTCCAGGGAAAGTAATGCACACGAAACAGACAAGGACATAGAGGCTAAGCAGGGAAGATAAGGGTGAGGAGGAGAGGAGAAAAGGACGACCGCCTTCGCTGAGAGCCAAAGAAGAAAAATGATTTTATAGTTTACAAATGACAAAATGTTTACACAAAATCACGAGTGTTTACATGATATCACTCACTACTAACATTACTTTATTTACTGTATCTTTTGAAAAAATACAGCAATTTTAACAGCACAAGACTTAAGAGTATTTAACAGGAGCAGGTTTCATTTTTCCCTGGTTTTATTATCACACTGTTCACCAAAACGCAGCAAACCTTCACCATCTTATCCAGAAGGGTCACCTCTTCACCCTCACAAGGAAGAAGTAATCTGATTGGCATGGTGGTATGTTTGAAGCAGGTCCCTTGTGTAGCACTGGAACCCAGTCACGATGTGATTCATCCATTTAATAGGCTGGTTTGCTGCAATAATGCCAAATAATTAGCAACTCTATAAATAGAAGGTAGTTCTGCAAAATCACTCAGTAGAATGTTTGTTGTCATTTGCTATGAGCTCAGAGCGCATAGAAAATAAAACTAATAGGCTATAAAGAGTGATATGAACATATTTAGAACTTACCGGAATGAAAATGTCTGGAGCACCAACAGATATTTGGAGATGGAATAGAACTGCACGTCAGCTCGTCTCACAGCTGCTCTCCAGGCTAGACGCCTTTGTTTGGTAACATCGATACATGAGCTGCCTCGTGTTGCTTCCAGGTTGGGAAAGAATGAAAAGATAAACCATTTTCAAGCTTATTTTCTTGCTGGTCGTGCGATCGAACATTGCAGCCGACCACACAGCAAATACGAACCATGGCTGTTGTCTGTGCCTTCGCTCCCTTTTCACTTGCGCTAGACCCACAAAATGGCGGATCGGGCCAAAATCCTTTCCACGCCCACCCCCGTGACATCACGCTCCAAAGCCCTATTCCATTACAGAATACATGCCCCAAAATGTATTCTGTAACGTATTCCGTTACGTTACTCAATGACATTAACGTATTCTGAATACTTTGGATTACTTAATATATTATCATGCTTTTTACAACAACGTGAATGTACTATTGCTGGGTGATTCATTACTATTACTGAAGGTCCGCGACTCCGAACTGTAGTAAAGGGACCTCTGACTAATACGGCGGGGTCCCTGTCGGCTCGTAGCCGAAAAATAGCTTTACTTTGTTGTGTGGGTCAACTTTTCTTGCGAGAGACAGAGAGAGGCGTTGAAAGACTGCTCCAACAGAACTTATTGTTTTCGGAGGAAAACACGAACACGGTGTACAGTCGAGTCTTAATAGCTTACTTACAACTGGGCTCGTCAGGCACTCTTCTTGGCTGAAGTGGTTATTATTATATTTACATGCTTCCAGCTCCCATTTTTCCTCGATGACAGCTCGTACTTTTCCACTCCCCCTTTTCTCCCTCCTCGCGCTCACAGACCCATAATGTGTATGGCAGTCCATTCTCCCTGCAACACGGACTACACTGCCCATGATGCTACATTCTTTAGAGCTATGCTTGTAGCATTCTGCCTGTTAGCTTAGCACAACAACAACAACAACGAAAAGGCGCTCTCTCACCCAGGAAACACACAGTCGCAGAGAGCAAGAGAGCGTCGCCCTGTAACCATGGCAACCGTAATGCTGCCGCCTGGAACAACAGAACGTAGCTGTCAAACAAAACCCAAACAGTCCTGACCCGCGACAAAATGAAACAGGAAAGTACCGCAGTGTAATCCATTTATTTCAACAAAGTAACTGTATTCTGAATACCACCTTTATAAACGGTAACTGTAACGGAATACAGTTACTCATATTTTGTATTTTAAGTACGTAACGGCGGTACATGTATTCCGTTACTCCCCAACACTAAAGGAAGAGGAGCTCGTGAACTGGAACCACCACAGCAAAAGAGAGTGAAGCCATATGTGCAGAAGAATGCAGTGACATATGATGTTCCTTCTTCCTGATATTGCTGTCATTCGGAACCGCTACGTTGATCACTACGGCCGTCTTCTTCTGTTTGTCTACCACCACTATGTCCGGTTGGTTAGCCACCACCATTTTGTCCGTCTGTATCTGGAAGTCCCACAGGATCTTAGCTCGGTCATTCTCCACCACCCTTGGGGGCATCTCCCATTTTGACCTCGGGACTTCCAGGTTATACTCGGCACAGATGTTCCTGTACACTATGCCGGCCACCTGGTTATGGCGTTCCATGTATGCCTTGCCTGCTAGCATCTTGCACCCTGCTGTTATGTGCTGGATTGTCTCTGGGGCATCTTTACACAGCCTACACCTGGGGTCTTGCCTGGTGTGATAGACCCCAGCCTCTATGGATCTGCACATATATATATATATATATATATATATATATATATATATATATATATATGCTCCCAGGCCTCTGGTAGAGGACCCAAGCTTGAAGGATAAACCGCCCGCAGGGGCGTGCTGGGTGTTATTATTTATATATGTGTATATATATATATAGACATATATATGTATATGTATATAGACATGTATATATGTATATGTACATGACAGCATTGCTGTCCAGCATTGTGTTTATCAAAACTCTTTTTACAAATCCTGCTGCGTGTGTGTCCCCCAGGTGATTAACAGGAGGAGAAGAGTCTGGTGGTGCAACGGAGGAACAATTTCATCCATTTGGACTCAGCTCAGCCACTACAGAGGAAACAATCAATGACTTCAACACAAAAGGTGAGAAAAATATCACAGTTACAATTAGGGATGCACCGATACCGTTGCTGGTATCGGGTATTGGGGCCGATACTGTAAAATGTGTGTGTACTCATATTCGTAAAAGTTAAGCGATACCATGAACCGATAATAATGTAGCCCGGATGGGAATTTGGGAGTAGATACTCATAATTCCCATGGACTTAAACGCCACGGTAACATAAGGTGTTCACAGTTGATGTTTTGTGATGTAACTGTACCCAGAATGTACTTTGCCCTGTAATATGTCACAAGGTAAATACAGGTAATTAGAGCAATCAAACTGTTATGTTAATCATAAAGTATTATTTTATGGTATGTAACTCTGAATGGAGTTTAAATATTGTTCAGAGTTCTAATTTCTTGTAACAGAAGTTACAAGAAAATACAAAGATCATATTTTATAAGCACACATTGAAACAACAATATCATCAGTTGAACTTGAAATTTCTTATGCGTAAAAGATTTTCTCTGCTGATCAATATTTCTTCAATAATGTCATTTTCATTACAACTCTCATTGTAGCACATCATTGTAATGTGATACTGCCACCAGAAGGTGGTGGAAACACACCAACAATGTGTTTGTTGACATGTTTGATTCCACCAATGAAGGGAGTTTCAGTTTGTTCCACGACTGCATTTCACTCACTGCCTCTGTTTGTATCTCTGTCACTGCAGGACCAACATGGAGCGAGAAGTCAGCGCTCTCAGGAGGCCGAGAAACCTCACAGAAGAAAGGGAGAGAAAACCTACAGCTGTGATGAGTGTGGAAAGTCTTTTACCCTGGCTGGGAACTTGAAAAAACACCAACTCATCCACAGTGGAGTTAAACCTTACAGCTGTGACTTGTGTGGAAAGTCTTTTACCCAGGCTGGACACTTGAAAAAACACCAACTCATCCACAGTGGAGTTAAACCTTACAGCTGTGACTTGTGTGGAAAGTCTTTTACCGAGGCTGGAACCTTGAAAAAACACCAACTCATCCACAGTGGATTTAAACCTTACAGCTGTGACTTGTGTGGAAAGTCTTTTACCCAGGCTGGACACTTGAAAAAACACCAACTCATCCACAGTGGATTTAAACCTTACAGTTGTGACTTGTGTGGAAAGTCTTTTACCGAGGCTGGACACTTGAAAAAACACCAACTCATCCACAGTGGAGTTAAACCTTACAGCTGTGACTTGTGTGGAAAGTCTTTTACCCAGGCTGGACACTTGAAAAAACACCAACTCATCCACAGTGGAGTTAAACTTTACAGCTGTGACTTGTGTGGAAAGTCTTTTACCCAGGCTGGAACCTTAAAAAAACACCAACTCATCCACAGTGGACTTAAAGCACACAACTGTGAGTTGTGTGGTAAGGCTTTTGCTCTAAATAGCGACTTACACAGGCATCTAGTTACCCACTCTGGAATTAAGGCGTAGAGCTGCGACTTTTGTGGAAAAAGTTTCAGTGACAAACGGTACCGAAATATTCACCTACGAATTCAGACTGGAATTGATGTTTCCTGCTGTGATCAGTGTGGGAAACTGTTTACAACAGATGCACAGTTACAACAACACACTGAGGAGAGACCTTATAAATGTTACCTGTGTGAGAAGACTTTTAAAGCTCCAAATCAGCTGAAAAAACACCAACAGATCCACTCCAGAAAGTAACTCTAGAAGTGCAGTTACTGTGAGGATGTATTGATTTTTTATCTTGTAATTTTAACCTGATTGTTTGGAAAAAGTCTGATCAGTAAACTTATGGAGTTATACTGAATGAACTGTTTGGAAAAATGAAGAAGTAACCTGAGTTTTATAGTGTAAACAGTAAAATGTAATTGGACGTTGGCAGAGATGCTTTTTATTTCAGGCGACGTTCAGGATAAAAACGTTGAAGGAATTCCCTGACTTACAATGTCTTTGTTTAGGAGTGGAGCAAAGCACACTGATCCATTTCTCAACCCTGTCGTCACTGTGGTGGTGGGCAAGCGTTTCTCTTTAACCTTTGTGGAAAAACCTCCAATCACGAACGGGACCTAAAACCACATCAACGTAGCCACACTGGAGACAAAATGAACTACTGCAAAGAATGTGGGAGAGGCTTCCACACACCAAGTACATTAAAAAACATGAACTCTTCCACAGTGTGGTCAAAAAGCACATCTGTGACCAGTGTGGGTCATCCTTCACCACTGCAGGAGGGACACCATACAAGTGCAGACACTGTGACAAAAGCTTCTCACAATCAGGTCATCGTAACAAACATGAACGTACACACATGGAAGTGAACTTCAGCTGTGACCAGTGTGACAAGAGTTTCAGGAATCTCAGTTCATACTCCGAACACAAACGATCCCACGCTGTAAATAAACTGTTTCACTGTTACCAATGTGCAAAAACCTTCACTTCATTATCTGCTCTGTGCAAACATCAGCCTGATCATGCAGGACTGAAATCACTGGATCACAATGAATCTGAAGAGAGAGAAAGATCCTCTTCTGGTTTCAGGGTCAGACTTAAAAACCTTGAGATCAGGCTCCACAGAGTTCAGATGGAATCTCCTGTAAAGAGTGTCAGCTGATGCTACACTTGGATCTGATGAGGTAGCTCTGATTTCTGGAGCTGCAGTGAATAATTCTGAATGTTACATTTAGGAAGCTGCATGTATAGATATGCATAGATATGCATATCAAGTTTTTTTTTCCTTTGGGGGATTTTAATTCTCTAAAATTATCTCTGTTACATTTTAATCTTTGTTCCCTTAGGACACAGTAGTGTTTAGTAGTTGTACTTGTTACTGTATTATTAAAGTTTTAGGAATGTCTTTTTTACCAAACCAATAATGTATCAGAATTGCAGATATGGATATATATTTCAATTTCTTTTATTTGAACTTTCTTAGTGTTTCCAAAATTAACTTAATGTGGGGTAATGTATTCATTTAATGTGTTACCTCTGTTAAATTTCAATCCTTCATTCATATTTAACCTTTTGCTGTTGTAAAATCTTCTCTTAAATCCTTTTCTCCCAAAACTACAAATATTTTCACAGCAGTTGCTCTTAAAACCTCCAAAATGAACTAAATCTGTCCACCAGCTTTGAAACAACACCTGCTGTGACTTTATGTCCAGAAAAAAAGAAACTCAAGCTGAACTGGTTTTGGGCTGTACTTCCATGTAATGCCAGTTAGTACCAGAAGATGGAGCAGTGAGTCAGTGTAACCTTTATTCAATTAGGCAAAGAGCACAATCTTATTCACAGTGGCAGCAAAGAAATGTTGAAAGTTAAAAACAGCAGCACACATCAGAACCATTTTAAAGATCACAGGTGACTACTTTTACGTAATTCAAATTCTGTTAAACCTCTATTTTTTTGCTCCTCCTTTCACTTTAGTGTATTTAGTCATTGAAGTCCACATGTTGTTTTTTAATGAATTTTGATCCACATGTTCTGCAGCTGTTTTCTTGTTGATTTGAAGTTTGTATTATGAAATCCTGATAATGTTAAAGTGTTAGTTATATTTGATGAAGTCTGTGTAGAGTTTATCTTATTATCTTATTAAACAGTTTGGTGTGAAAAATAAAGAAATGGTCTCAGAACAAGTAGTTTGACCCATTATTTCTGATTCAAACTAATTTAACTGTTTTCAGTGGTACATGTGGAGGTTTATCACAGGAGGCGACTTGGCTGTTCTCCACTCACACTGAAGAAGGATCCTGCAGCTCATTAAAAACTCTAAAATGATCTTGAAAGAACATATGTTTGATTTTTCTTAAAAACATGCTGTTGGCATGAAGCTTTGAGACAGTGTTTTTAAGAGTCATTGTGGTTAACATCTCACACATTCCAATAAAGCAGATGTTCCTGCATTGCAACAGCGGTTTGCAGTTGCAATGCAGGATTGTGCTGCTGCTCGTCTACAGGACTCTCATGGAGCACCACTTTGAAACTTTGTAACTCTCTCTGCAAAATACAATATATAAAGACCAATGCTGGGCAATTAATTATATAGTTACTTCTTCAAAAAAGTTACTGAGTATTGCAAACAACAAAGATTTTTGCAGCTGTTTACCTAAAAATGCTGCTAAGGGATTTTTTTTAAACAAACATTTCAAACTATTTACAGAACAATCAGGTGTTCTGCATCAAATCTGATGCCACACAAATTATTTGTGCCTCTCCAAAAAATAATTTCTGTCCACTATGAGATAAAGGAGAACATCAAAAGCCTGATACCTGCAGGCCTGACAACAGGAGATGTATCACTCCTGTAACATTTAGCAGCCGCCTCATTGTTCTGACACACACAACAAAACTATTGACTACACTACACACTAACTATACAAGATTTGCGCTAAACGTTGCAAATCTCTCACATCTCAAAACACTGCCGTCACTCCTAAATTTTCCTCTTCTTAACAACTTCCGTTTCTTAACAACCAAATGCCATGTTTTGATTGGTCGGCATGGTACATTTTTTGACCAATGGGAAAGGGTGGGGTGTTTTGGTTTTGTCTTTGCTCACAGGCGGAGAGTGCTTTATAACGTTTTCTTTATAAAATGACGTTTTTACCATTTCTTCCCCCAGTAAATGTAAACAACAATATTCTGGAAGAAAACCAAACACTGGATTTTTTTTTAATCACAACTCTGTTTTTTATGTGGCCTATCAACACAATTTGAAACCTGGTATAATGTCCACTCTTTTTACGTCACTTGTTCCATCTGTCCTGCTCACATCTCCAATGGTTGTACACGTTGTCATTAACGTGGCTTCACTCCACATTAGCCACGCCACTTTGCTAGCTAAAACACCGGTTTCGGCACATAAGGACGCTGTCATAGCCTGTCAACGACGTTGATTAGCTGCGCATATACGAATTTGAATCACGTGATTGGCTGGACTATGGGATGAGGTGCCATTGTTCTAATCCCATACTGGAGCAGCCAGTCACTTACTGACTAACACTGCAAAACAGAATTGTTAACGTATTCACTTTAATTTCAATTCCGGTTAGAATTTTACTTTATGTGCAACACGGATTTTTTCTGCACAGAGACCGTGCCAGCAGTGCGCAATTGAGCACACGCGCAGTTTAGAGGGAACATTGGTGATGATTATCAGAAAGTGAACAAGGTCTCATGGTTTGATGCTTGTCCAATGCCTGAGTTGACCTGGACTGGTTAAGCACTGCTTGTCTTATTTTATGATGCTGGATTTAACCAACGCTTACTGGCAGATTCCCTTATCTGCAGAGTCCAAAGACAAAAACGGCCTTCTCCACTCTGTATGGTTCGTACCAATTCGTCACACTTCCGTTTGGCTTATTTGAAGCCTCGGCCATTTTTCAGCACCTCATGGAGCGGTACCTGCTTCCTCAAATTGCATATGCTGTTTTCTACCTGGATGATGTTGTTGTGGTACCCCTGTGAGGTACCACACAGTTAAACGGTTAAAGGAAACCTCAGAAGAACGGCAGCTAATTCCCTTTTTGCAGCATGCAGCCAACGAGGTATTTATTGATTTATCGTTGATGAGAGATTTTTTAGTTTTGTGATTATGCTTAGTTGTAGCTTCATTTAAAGGAAGAAGAGCTTGTGAATTGGAACCAACACAGGAAGAGAGATTGAAGCCATATGTGTAGAGGAATGCGGTGACATACGATACCATACCTCCTGTTTTAACAGACAAGCTGGCTCTCTCTCTCTCTCTCTCTCTCTCTCTCTCTCTCTCTCCTTTTATGGGAATGTCTGAATTTCTATACATACAAAGGTACCTCCTTTTTCAGCAGATAAGCGAAAGGTTTTCTCCTTCTAAGGAAAAATTATCAGTTCCATACATGCCACTCCTACTGCTGTGGAAACTTGATTTAAGTATACATGTAAATAAAGGATGTTCTGAATGCCCTGGGCGGTTTTTCTGTGTCACATCGGTTGAGCAGTGACCGCCCATGCGCATGTAAAAAATAGATATCTGAGTTGTAAGTTTCTTTGCCTTCCAACAACTTTCTCCTCACAATCGTGTTTGTTGTACAGTGTTATCTTTAGTGCTGTGTCTTACGCCGAGTTTTATTTTGTTAATGCTGTATAGTTTTCACGGTAGCTTTGGAGAGAAGTCTTCAAATAAACCAGTGACAGAAAACCACTTGCGTCTGCCTGTGCTTCCAGGGAATTATACTCATGTAGCTATGATGATGTTTGCTAGTTCACCTTACATGCATTAATGTAATAACATGGATAGCGTACTCAACGTGAATTACACATGAACAACATTAAGCTACTCACGCAGAGAAGAACGGCTGCTGCTGCCATCTTCGTCCGTCATCATTTCTGCTACACTGGCAGGGCTAGGGGCCAGGACTCTACTCTTCGTGTTTTGGGGGGATGTTGCTAATTCCGGGTCCGATAACAGGCACCACACCTGCAGTAGATGTACACGGTGTGAGGTCTCAGCAAGCTATCAAATACGGCGCATTTCTCGGCTTTTAAAAAAACGCTATGCGTCACCAGGCGTTTCATCAGATTTGAGGTGTTACCTCCTTTGACAGTATTGCAGTATCTGATTAAAGCACTTGTAGCAGGCTGCTGAGTTTGCATCTTTTGCTGTGAAGTACAGCCAGACTTTTGACCGCTTCGCCTTGGGCATTTTTAATCTGTAGCTCTGATCTAAAAGAAGGTACGTACCTGGACCCGCCTACTATCCTCGGAAACGTAAAATGATTGGCTAGAATCTAAAGTGAATCACAGCTCAGGAAAAAAAGCACTGAAATAAAGCACCGAAATGTGCGCTGCTTTTCTGTCTGGTTACTGTCAGAACCGGTGACGGTTTTGCTGTTTTTAATGGAGACCAGGGGTTCCATTATCTGGTTGGTATTGTTAGTGATTAATTGTTGGATTGGGAATTTAAAATAGTGTAATAAAGAAAAAACACTTTAGTTCTTATGGAGTCTTTTATTGGGTTTATGTGACATACAACTAAAATGACAGCTTGTAAAGGTGAAGAGACAGTGGGACTGGCCATCCTACCTGTGTCAGAGAAGAGCCAAGGTTAAAGCTGTTTACAGTTAATCATTTGTGAGTAACCTAAATAAGGTACTCACCTGTCCTGGTTGCTTCTTGCAGGATGTGGAGCATAAGAGTGAAAGCAGCTTAATCACCTGTTTAAGGGCTCTTGGAGTAGACCAGTGTGCCAGGTTAGGGAGTATGGATAAAGAGGGTTTTAATTTATATAGTAATGGGTGAAGCTCATGTTATTGGTTTGTTTATAGTACGTGTTGGAAATATGTATATGTTTGTGATGTGCTTTAATGTAATTGCATGTTTGTGTGTGTGGAGGGTTATGTTTTCATTTTGATTAGTTAACCCCCATACTTGGGCTATTCCGGAAGAGTATAAAAGTGGTAAATGGCCTGCATTTGTATAGCGCTTTTCTAGTCCATAGGACCCCAAAGCGCTTTACACTACATTCAGTCATTCACCCATTCACACACACATTGGCGATGGCAAGCTACATTGTAGCCACAGCTGCCCTGGGGCGCACTGACAGAGGCGAGGCTGCCAGACACAGGCACCACCGGGCCCTCTGACCACCACCAGTAGGCAAACATGGGGTTAGTATCTTGCCCAAGGATATTTGGCATGCAGCCTGGGATCGAACCACCAACCTTCTGATTACTGGCTGACCTCCTCTGCCACCTGAGCTACAGCCACCCCAAAAGGAAGCCATTTTGTTTAGTTATAGTTAGTGTTCTTGTGCTCCTATCATGTTCCTTCATTAATAAAGTGCCAATCCATGGATGTCTTTTACTCCAGTCTTGCGTCATATTATTGGACAGAACCTATGACCGCTGGCCAAAACTGACACTGTTATTGAACTGTTTAGCCAGTAAGACACTGTAGAAGACAATGTGATGTGTTTATTGATATGAGTAAGGAAAGTAACTGTTATGAAAGAAGATGTTAATTAGAGAAAATGAACCAGTAAAGAGAGTATATTTCACTGAGGATGTGAAATAAGTAAATGTAATTGATGTGAATGAGGAACCTGCTGAATTATATATTGAAAGCTCATGGTAGTGTTTATATAGCATTTGTTTGTGTGAAATAAATCAGACTCAGACACAATCTGGAGGAATACAGAGACACATGCTGTCTTCCTTACTCTGCTCTTCACCTGCTTTTACAGGTAACATATTTGTCATCATGGTCTTCATCCTTGGGACCCGTAACAAATCTTGGGGGCTCGTCCAGGATTGTCGACACCTTGCAGTTGAGACTGATCCAAAAATGACATCTGGGACCAGGACGGGAGCTGATGCGAGCTGAAAGTTGGAGCCGAGACTGATCCATGGTTGCTAAGACGGTGGGTCCAGCGGGCCTGGGTCAGCAAGAGGTCGACGCAGAGAAGGCTTCCCTGATGCAGAGATAGTTCGTGGAGTGCTCAGGATATTAAGGCCTGGAACTTTTAAAGATATGTTAATCAATAAAGACGATTTGACTGTACTTGAACTGAAGGGGTTTCTCCATGCCCACCTGAGAGAGAAAAATAGTACAGAACTCTTTCAAGAATTAATGTGTGCCAGAAAAGATGAAAGTGAGACACCACAGCAGTTTCTCTACCGGGTGACAGGGTTGAAGCAGTGGGTCCTCTTCATATGGGACCCAACCTAACCTTAACAGTAGCAAACCAAGTCTCCCCTCGCCAGTCACATCAGAAGTAGTTAACCAGCAGCAGGGTGAGGCACTCGCTACATCTGGTGTTATGGCACCCCACACTAAACGTGGGGCAGTTGCTAAGCTAATCAGTAAGAAAGCTCTCATACATTGCAATTTGAATGGCTTAGTAGTGAAAGCAGTACTTGACACATGAGCTCAAGTTTGCATCATAAGTAAACATTGGAAAGACTGATACTTGCCTGACTTAGTCATGCAACCTCTATCTGAAATCATCAAGGAAATTGATGAGTTGAAAGTTTGCGCAGTCAACGGGGAAACCATATCATTTGATGGCTGGGTACCCATCATGATCAACTTACCGGGGAGTGAAGACCCCAGCCTCTCCGTCAGTATTCCGGTCCTCGTCAGTACCTTGCCTGTGGACAAACCATTGATCGGTTTCAATGTCTTGGAACAGATCATTGAGGAGCAACTAGAGCAGTTGATACCTACTCTTGTTACCTTGCTGTGTAATGCCATCTGTCTTCCCCCTGAGAATGGTGAGGTGGTCTGAAGCTTCATTCAGACAGTAGAGCCAAACATTACACAAGGGTACTTGAGAACAGTTGAAAGGGATGTGATTATCCCTCCTGAACAGGTCACCTGGTTAAAGTGCCCCGTTCCATCAACCATGAATCCACTTGATTGTTTAGTGCTGTTTGAGGATGATTTGGGCAACCAGGCCCTAAAGCGGTTCTATGTCTTGACGGGGTTAGTTGAAATACAGAATCCAGCTAACCCATACATCACCATTGCTCTAAGTCAGGGTGCCCAATCCCGGTCCTCGAGAGCTACCGCCCTGCAGCTTTTAGATGCATCCTTGTTCCCACACACCTGAATCAAATGAATGGCTTGTTATCAGGCCTTTGCCAAACATGATGGCATGCTGAAGAGATCAAACCATTTGATTCAGGTGTGTGGGAACAAGGATGCATCTAAAAGCTGCAGGACGGTAGCTCTCGAGGACCGGGATTGGGCACCCCTGCTCTAAGTAATGACACCAAACATGATATGACCTTGACAAGCAAGATGGCCCTGGGCACCTTACAGCCAGTTGAACGTATTGTGGAGGTTGAGGCCTCAAACGAGTGCCCACCTGCAATAACAGTTCGCAAGATAATGGTGGAGTCAGCCGGACCTCTCCCAATGTCGTGGTATCCGCCAGTGAATCTTGATCATTTGGAAGAGGAACAAAAAGAGATTGTCCAGAGAATGTTGTTTGATGAGTGCAGGGTCTTTGAGTGGGATGGGACCAATATTGGTTGTAATCCTGATCTGAAAATGGTGATAAACCTAAAGGATGACATACCAGTGCAGAGAGCATATACCTCCTTTGTGCGGTCTTGTAGATGTGGATACAACTTCCTCCCATGGATTCCTATCGTATTCCTGTCTAAACGGCCCATCTGTGTCTCCTAAAGGATGACATACCAGTGCAGAGAGCATATACCTCCTTTGCGTGGTCTTGTAGATGGGGATACTACTTCCTCCCACAGATTCCTATTCTATTCCTGTCTAAACGGTCCATCTGTGTCTCTGTTCCTGTCCGTGATGTGGCCTCCCATGATTTACGCACCGTCTGTGTGGGCCTGGATCCTTGTGTCATCGATTCACAGAGAGTTGGGGAATGTCTTTCAACTCTCTGTGAATGGTACTCATGGCCATTGATCAGTGTGCTTTGGTCAGTGGTTGTTCTAAATGGTCATGAGAATTTGTATATTAATGATCAAGGAACTGACCTCCCAGATCATTGTTACTTCAGTGGGCTGGTTTCAGTCATTATGCAAATGTACTGTTTAATAAATAAATACTGTTTAAATAAATAAATAAAACTTTCAGATCTTGGTACATCACAAAAACAGACATAAAAAAGGCCATTCATTTGGTTTACATGTAAATATTTATTTAGCCGCAGCTATTTTATTTATCTGGAGATGCCCGGGGAAGAGGTTCATCACGTTGTGGGAAAGTGGCTTTGTGGTTTCCCCTTGGGTATTACACATTTCTTAATTAATTCCACCTCCTCCCTCCAATCAAGGCTGCTCACCGGCCCAGACAGCCGGTAAATTCACAGCCTGGTACGCCGGTCCCGTTGTCTACACCACCATTACCATCTGTTCAATTGTCTGCAGCTGCAATGACGCCGGAGGGACCTGCTCTGCCCGAGCAGGAAGTCAGCACAACGGAGGGTCCTGCATGTCGATGTACGGCACAGCGTCCAGCATGCAGGGTACTGTCAGGGACCTGGGCTCGAGCAAACCTGGTTCCCTGTGCACTTATTGAATTGAATGAATGCTTTATTGGCCATATGCAGGTTGCCCCGCAGAGGAATAGGACCCCCCCCCCCCCCCCCCCGACTTACACACACAACAAAGACATCACATGGGAATACAGTCGGAGATCGGCAGCGTTACAGAGAAAACACTGAAAAAATTACACAACAATGGGAAAAGTACAAGAGGAAAAAAAGAGACCTCTTCTCACGCTGGGCACCTATGGGAGGACAGCATGAGAACAGGAATAAAAAAACTCCTCTGCACAGAGAGCACATTAATGTCCACATCACAACATTAGAGCACGTGACAAGCCACAGGGGTTGGATAGAGGGGTGGGGGGTAATCCGAAGGAACACAGCAGTCGTCCTACACAGCGCTACCATTTCAGCGTGGCACGCAGACCCGCCGTCTTCCCCCACAGGAAACAAGCATCGAAGGCGTTTGGAAAGGGAGGGGGATGAGTGCGTGCTTATCAGTGTAAGTGTATGTGTGTGCGTGTCCAGAGTCCAGCTGAGACAGTGTCCTTCGCTCTATCAGGCTAAGTAAACAGTCTGCCAGCCAACCCAGGTGGCCTTGCATGGGATGGGAAGAATAGTCATCACACAGTCGTTATCAGGGAGCTGTTTTGGTGGGCTCCAGCCTTGGGCCTGAGCAGCTGGCGCCGTGGTGTCCATATGTTGAATATTGTTGATTTCTCCTTTATGCGAGCAGCTCCGAATTTAGCACTCTGACACTGGTCTCTCGATCTCCCGTTGGAGAGCCGCGAGCCTCCCCATGATGGTATCAAACTTCTGTTCCGTGGTGTTGTCATTCTTTTGATTCTGAGACCCCACGACTGCAGCGATCCGTTCTGCGATGTGATCCAACTTTCACTCAAGGGTGTCATTGTGAGCAGGCCCCTCTCTGATGTATCCCATCATATGCTCAATGGTGTTAGTTTGAGTCTTCACAGCAGCTGTAAGCATCTCCAAGGTGTTGACCATGCTGCGTTCGGTGTGAGAGGTCGCGCCTTGTCCCATCGCTTCAATTCCAGTGGTCAGCCTTGGGGGGGTTTGAACAGCTGGTTCCGCTCTCTTATTTCTCCGATAAGTCAGGGCCAAATAAACTATGGCCTGCTGCAAATCATATCAAAAGAACAGCAATTATCCATCCATCCATCCATCCATTCGCTTCCGCTTATCCTTTTCAGGGTCGCGGGGGGCGCTGGAGCCTATCCCAGCTGTCATAGGGCGAAAGGCGGGGTACAACCTGGACAGGTCGCCAGCCTGTCGCAGGGCTAACACACAGGGACAGACAACCATTCACGCTCACTGGCACATTCACACCTAGTGGTAATTTGAATTATCGAATTAACCTATCCCCACAATGTGGGGATAGGTTAGCAATTGTGGTTGTGGGGATAGAACAGCAATTATTACAAAACAAATGTCCCCTGACAAACAAAAAAGTGTTGATGAGGGGGATTTTTTTTTTGTCTAGGCTTTAAACCACATGTCTGTTCTTCTGAGCACTAATATACACACAAGAAATAGACTTTTATGAAAACACTAAATCAAACACTGCTAACAGTGGGAATAAAGGAATTATTTTAGTACATTAATAATATAACTTTGTCATTAAATTGCATTAAACTGTTTATCACAGCTACTGGCATCAGATTAACATTTTTATTGCATGTGCAGCCATAATCATTGTATAAACACATTTGCATGTTGTGCCTAGTGATGGGCAGATGAAGCTTCATTTGCTCTAGTAGGACATCTACTGGACGTAAAAATATTAGTTGGCATGAATTTGAAGAGTGTGGCCTTTTGCACACAGCCTGTAAATGTCAACAACAAAAGGAGTGTGTAAAACATCTATATTGTAGTGATGGCAGTATACTGTGTATATTTATACTGGCAGTATGGAAAATGATTATTTGGAAATGCTTAAAATGGAAATGATCATTTACTGTGAGGTGAGGTGTGGTTGGGGTGTGGACAGTAGTTGTGCTTTTGTAACGTTGAGGTATGGACAGCTACACACTGAGGCTTTGAGCCTCAGTCCTGCCTGTTCACATTTTATTCTGTAAAAACTAAATTTTCACTGCTTTTATAACCTTTAGTGGGGAGAACGTAGATAGGATTTAATGATTTAACAAATCTTTTGAATCCTTTGTCCTCCACAATGCTAAATGGCTGGGAGTCCTCAATCACCATGCTAACCAGGTCTTCATCTATTTGAGATTGTTCTCCTGAGGAAAGACAATAAAGATAAAGCACAAATATAAATATCAAACACGTAAATTATAACAGCTGTATAATATTGTTATATCATTTAGTAACATTGCTGCATGCTATATTATCATGGCATTTGATGGCTCACCTGGTCTTGCTCCACAATCGGTGTTCCCCTTATTCTCATGCAAAGCTCTGTAGTGCCTAAGCATGGATGAGGTGTTGTTGTTATATCCCAGCTCCCTGGCACATAGCAAACACTTCACCTTGTACAAAAGTACAGACAGCTTAACATAAATTGTATTGCACCATCAGTATTATGAAAATACATCTTCTGTAGAAATTTACATACCTTGTTGGGAGGAATAAGATCAAAATGTTCCCACACAGGGGAGGACATCCTCCTCTTCTTAGCTGGCTCCATTCTCTCCAGGCTGTCTCTCCTCACTCTCATAAACCTCCAAACGGTCTCCAAACTCTCACTAACTGCAACTCTCCATCAAACACCTACATTTTGAATGAAGTCTGAGGGGTTTATATCGCTGTCATATCTCACGGCAAAGTTCGAACCACTTCATGAACCAGTCACGTGGTACAGCCGGGCAGCGAGGCTTTGGACGTCATCATTTTCAGCCCCTCCCATAAATGAAGCAAGCCTCGATACGCGCATCACGGAAACGCCCCCTCCATTACTCGACACAAGCTTCAAAGCCTCGATACAGAACGTCACATCAGTAGTTGTGCTCATAAGAGTTGATTCTCAGTCTATTGAAGGTTTCAAGCTTTGTGAAGCGCGATGTCTTCACAATCTATTGTGTAAGGTGATTTGGAGCAATGGAAGGTTAAAACAGCATTCACGCTTACAGACAAATATGATTTAAATGTAGACCTTTGTAAGCAAAGGCCTTGAATTCATTTAGCTTCTACCTGCAGTTGAGCTTGCCTAGTAAAAAGTGACAGAAGAAGAGTGAAGAAAGTGTAAAGTCCCCAGGGGCTATTCGGAGAATGAATTTAATTTCCATGTATGGAAGAAAGTACTGGAAAGAGTAACATCTCTGTCTATTTTAGCTATTTTTAAGTGATGTGTGACACACGCTAGGCACAGATACACCCACACACAGGTCGTTATCATCAGATGCATGTTTATTGTGAGTGTCCACAGAATTACAGCAGAACACCGTTTGACAGTGGTCGGTTTCCCCAGCTTCCTTTCCCTCCGCTCCTCTCCGCCTCACTATATAAAGGGAAGGAAAACCACCATCAGTCCAAACCGCCATCAGCTGTTCTTACCAGCACCGCCCCGTTGAGCCCACTGCACCACTCCTCCCCTGCAGCCGCGCGCCGGACCACACCTCCGCCACATGATGATTTACTGTAACTTACCGTATTTTCACGACCATAAGACGCACTGTGCTAAAAGGCGCAGTCTCAGTTATGTGTGCCATTACTGTATTTAACACACACATAAGGCGCACTGGATCATAGGGCGCATACAAGTACCGTATGCGTATTTAAAAAATAAAGCGGGAGCAAACCTGAGTTCGGTACCTCACTCACATTTTTATTACCAGTAATCGTCATCATCAACAACACACAAGCATACAAGTGTGCGTATTTAAAAATAAAGCAGGAGCAAAACAAAGTTTGGTACTCACATTTTTATCATCAATCAAACCCATCGAAGTCCTCATCCTCTGTGTCTGAATTGAACAGCTGCGCTAAATCTCCATCAAACATGCCAGGTTCACTTTCTTCACTGTCAGAGTCACTTTCCGTGCCGTGCGGCTCCTCGGAAATGATGCCGGCTTTTGCGAAAGCTCGAACAACAGTGCCAGCAGCCATGTTAGCACAAGCATCTACAATCCATTGGCAAATTGTGGCGTAACTCGCCCGGCGCTGCCTTCCACTCTTGGTGAAACTGTGGTCTCCATCGGTCATCCATCGCTGGATGTGTTTGTCGCCGATGTGTTTGCTGCAGTAGGAGCGGAAGATGGCCAGCTTTTCCTTATAATCCGGTGGAAGTTGCTGCGCTACCGTAGTCCTGGTCCGGATGGAAAAATGGCACCGTTTCATAAAAAGTGAAAGTGAAACTGCTTTTAGCCAAATGGTGACCGTCGAAACGCTTCTCCCGCTCGTTCTTTGCTCGATGATCGCCTTATGTCAGCTGCGTCTTCTTGACCTGTCGGAGCTTGTTTTCCAGCTTCCTCCACTTGCGAACCATCGATTCATTATTCTTAAATTCTCTCGCCGCTGCTCGATTTCCATGTTCCTCCGCGTAGCTGATGGCCTTCAGTTTAAACTGTGCTTCGTAAGCGTGTCTCTTTGCCATTTTCAGGGTTGTTAAAACAACGATGTCCTGCATAACGCACATACCTGTTCTTTTATACAGGTATGTGCAATAAAGTCAACGCACACACTTCACCCTTTAGCATTCTCATGGTGTTCTCTACTACGTCCTCCTTACAAGACACAGGGCGCACTGCGCTATAGGGCGCGCCGTACTTTTTGAAGAAAATCTAAGACTTTTAAGTGCGCCTTATGGTTGTGAAAATACGGTAAGCATAATTATGTACATTGCAGATGCAGAAGGGGCTGAACCCTGAGATGAATAAAACTATTCTGAATTGAGTTGTTTGGAGAAGATCTATGCTGATGAGTTGCAGTGTACATCTTCCCACACGTGTATTCAATAAATCATCATTTGACTGAACTCTTCTGGGCCAGTGTTGGTTTGTTCCTTGCCTCAATATTTCGAATCGGGACACTACCAATACAGATCATTCACAGCTAGGCTAAAATAGAAGGATCTCAGTGATCGTGAAAACAGAGCTATTTAGGAGCAATAAGGCAGCGCAGCTAAAAGAGCCGAAGATCTCAAACACACTGAACACTCCTCACTCACTTAGAGAACCAACTTTCAGACTGATGACGCTGATGAGCTTCAAAGGTTTTCCAGCTCTCTTGATGACATGACACTCGTATGTTCCAGCATCATCTTGTCTCACATTCTTCAGAATCAAAGACACGTCTCCATCAGCTATCTGTCTGTCCTTCAGATCCACCTGGTTCTCAAAAGATGGATGCTGGTAATCTGGAACAAGTCATCCATGCTGATATAAAAGGACAAGTTCTTCATCTTCCAGTTCTGTTCTTCAGTTCTGCTCCACTCTACAACTATGACGATGTGAGCTTGAGCTTGACATGTCAGAGTGACGTCCTGTCCAGACTCAGCTGTGATGATTTTGTGATCTGAAAAAGAGGAAACAACACAGCGCAGCGAGGTTAAAGGTCAAAGTAACACTGTTCACTTCTACAGCAGTCAATCAGAGTGATGATCAGACAGCACTAAACTGTACTTACACACAGAGAATTTTCAATAATATCACTTATCACAAAATTAATGTGTGCAGGCTCATGTTGCCTGCGCAAAAGAAGACGTCACACACAATCAAGGCTGGACTGGGACAAAAAATTGGCCCGGGCATTTTGACTAGAGACCGGCCCACCAGGATAAAGATTGAAAATTTGACGTCATTCAGTGTTAAACCGCAAAGGATTCTGGGAACTTGTGGCAAGAGGTACTAGCGCACGCAGGCTTTCAATTGAACTCAGTTACACAGCAATAAAAAGAAACACAAAAAATGGCAAGAAGCTGTTGTATTATTAACTTCAATAGTCGGTCGCATGACAGCCACGGGAAGCCGACGGGTAGAGAGATCGTTTTTTTTATCGGATTACATCGTTGAAGAGACATTTTTAAGCCATGTTTCCGAAGTAAGAGCCGACGGATGGTCTGGATATACCAAATATAACGTCCCAGAACACTCCAGCTCACATGTTAGTCTGCTCCAAGCATTCCCACAAAGGTCAGAGTTTTGTTGTAGTTAATGCGTCATTTTTCTTAACATAATTGGTGATATAGGTTACAAGCAAGTCTGGCGCTGAACAGAAATTGTGGCGCTATGCTCCTTTGTTTATTGTGCATAAATAGTGAATTTTCCTGACACAATATTACGTTTCGCTTCTGTTATTACCATGGTAAATTGACAAAAACATATACTTTTATTCACAGGAGAAAACAGTTGTTTTGTATCACTAATTGTCCAGTGCGATTACAACATACAATATTATTGTCACTGCTACATTTCTGTAATGCTACCAGAAATTATTTCCACTACTAATTAATTACCGTTGAGCTCAAAGGTTATATTAATAAACGGTTAACGAATGTGTATTTATGACGACGATTTGTGAGACTGGTAAACTTACCTTTGTTCGTACGATGGTCTTTCGTTCTACACGGTGCATTTCAAGGTCCTGCACCCATCCGTCGGTAAACTGTACCTGGGCTTGTTGCAGTGACCTGACGTTACTAAACTTCATGAGTGTATGCACTCACTCCAAGAACCGTGTAATTATAAATCTGAGCGTGGTGAAAGTTGGGCAGCACGCTAATGTCTTTTGTCCCTCTGTGTGCTCGTAAGGGTCTGACACTTTCACTCCTTTGATTTTTTCCTCGTATCTTTTCTTTGTCTTTTCGTCGAGTCTGTCTTTGTACGGACCGGCATTGTTCTCCTTTTGTTTTGTACATTCCTTTTTTGTGCGGCAAAGAAAAAACAAGAAGGTATTGGAACCGGAGAATGAACATTTTGCGGCGCTGCAAACGCTTGCATTTGATGCGGTACTTGGATTGTTTTGCCACGAGTTCCTGGCATGCAATGCGCGAAAATCACGTGATTGCTAAACAAGGGGGAGGGTGCATCCGGCCTCCTCGGCTGTAATTGGTCCAGCCAAGAGTCGATCATGACCAATTGACCAATCCAACACCTTTCATTATCTATACCCTTCCTAAAAAAAAAAAAAAAAATCCATCGGCCCATAAAAACAAAATATCGCCAGCGGCCAGCAAATGCCCGGTATGCCCGATGGCCAATCCAGCTATGCACTCAATGCACTCTGTTTAGACCCAGACCAAACAATATTCCGTCTTGATGCATTCTCAATCATCCAGCAAAGTAAATCTCCAAAAGTTGAATCTGTTCATCTGGACGTAGCGTTTTGTGGGTTTTCTATAATGTTACATCATATTCTATAAGGATGTTATGTGTTTGTAGACTTTCTGCCCAGTTTGACCCATTTAGCAGAAGTCAGCATGTTTAAGGCTCTGATATCTATTCTGTATGACTTAAAGCAGTTATGACATGGTCTGATTTCCTCATCCAATAAAGGAATATTTAATATATCAGTCTACTCTTCATTCTATCAGAAACAGTTATCACAGCTCGTACATTTTCATTTTGCACATATATGTAAGCATTGAGCCAAATTTAGTAATGCCAACAAATTAAATGAACATTATTTGTCTCTTACATATAATACATCTATACGTATTTATACACTGTAAAAGATTCTTGTCTTTGAGTGAAGATTTATGGTGATGGGAAATATAAATAACTGAAACTTGAATCTTTACTGAAGCTCAGTGTTTGACACAGAGTTCACTCACATGTGCTGTACTATGGAAGAAATATAGTATCATCAGAATTCAAGTATTTTTAGACATTGAATTTATGACACTGAAATTTTATCCTCCAAATTTCCCTGCAAAAATATTCACCTGCAAAAATTCACCTGCAAAAAATTCACCTGCAAAAATTCACCTGCAAAAAATTCACCTGCAAAAATTCGCCTGCAAAAATTCAACTGAAAAAGTGATGAACTTTAATGACCCAAGCCAGAGCAATCAGCACCAGATCGAGTCGAGTGGCTCTCAGCCAATTAAATTACGCTGTTTGATCACATGACACCGTTAGCCAGCAGTGTGTCTCCTAAAAGAGAGCTGTTTAAAGGTGAGTGATTAAGTTTTTCTCCTAAATAGAGATCATTACAGAATGCCTAGTCCTACTTAAAATCCCATTTATTTATTTTTGTATTTTTTTATCATCTACTCGAACTAAGGAAAACGTTTGACTAACTCAAAGACAATTTCCACGCCTCCCCTGCCTGTCTGCAGAGGCAGTTTTGAATTTAGGAGCAGCAAGATGGCAGCGGCAAACCCTGGCGATTCTCCGGTAAGTATATTGTTATTTATCTTCAAGTTTGTCTTTTGAAACGTTAATGTTATTTAAATCCGTTGCTCACGTATAAAGTACACAGACGGGGTCTTTGCTCAACTCGTCTGAGGCGTGTCTCACTAAGCGCTACATGCTAGCATCCTGCTAACCGAGCTACCATTTACATGCTGTGCTTTAGAAAATAGGATACTCGTTAAAAAAATACTCCGCAGATATTGATAGATAGACGAACACTGCAAATATAATGTTGGAAACGAGAACGGCCTTTGGTGAAGGGGTAAAATACACCATGAATAAAGCCATATAGTGAATTGGCTGCCATGGTTGCAGAACAGCCTGATTTAATGACAAGAATGGGGAAGAGTGAGGTGAAGTGAACCAAAGCCACAAAACACAGTCAGAAGAGGCGGCAAAAGGGCAGTGATCTGTCCGTCAGTATGAAGTTGGTGTGTGCTTTGGTGAACAAAAACTCCAGACCGGTAGCAGGAAGATGGGAGACTCGTGTTTCACTGGAATAGTGGTGAATTAAAACATCCTTTGTTGGGGACATTTCGGTGTAAATGCATCCATACAGGTGAGACAGAGGCAGACCAGACAGTGAAGAAAACAAGGCAAACATTAGAAATATTAAAACGGAAATATAGGATTAATATAACATACAATTTGGGAAAATGTAAGGAACGCAATGTAAATGATATTGTAAAGTCATTAAAACAGCATACTCTGATTAAAAGAAACATGTAATTGGGTAGGATAATAATGTTAAAAAAAACATGTACAAGATGGGTATGTATACTTGTAGCCAGAATTTAACAACTATAAAGTTGTAGCATGTCAGTACCTTACCCCATCCATTATATCCACACTTTCAGAAAAGGATATGGTCAATATCTTTACAAATACTATCTAAACTTAAACGGGATATTCCCTCTGCTTCTTCTGCTTCTCGTATACACCCTCAGGGTTTGTGATCAGCCAGCGGCTGATATGATCATTAATCCTGTAAAATAATATTCTTTCGGTTTATGAATCTGTTTGCATGGATTTCTTAATCCGTTTCCACTGTTAGCAGAAGTTGTGCATGCAGTTTTGGTGTGCTGCTCTCCAAGACTACAAGCTGTGTTAAAGTTGGAAGTAACTGGCCGATGTTCCACTGTTGAAGATCAGCTGTGCCCATTTGTTGCACATTGTGGGTATGGAGAAGTTGAGGCCCTTGCAGGCTACCCACAATTTCCCCAAACTGAGCGATTATACATCTTGCTTCCATATTTGTATCTTGTGTCACTAAAAATACATTTTATTTTAGTTTTATACATTGATTAATGACCTGCAGAATCTCCTTATCATATAAGGTGATTCATAATTGTCACTTTATGCTTTCTCCATTTTGAAAGTGATTACATCCTTGCATTACATACTTTAGGTTCATTTTCTGCAGGCAGGTTTCTGACAGAACAGGCAGATTTACACTATAACCTGCAGCAATGGACACATAAAGAAATGAAAAATTACATGTATGTGCTAACTTTCTAAACACTGTTACATTTATGATTAAGTAGATAAAACATTTATGTCAGCCTTGGCTCATAGTTCATTTAAAGACAAGAACTTTGTGTGTGTTTCAGGTCCTGCACTCTCAAAGACTGAATGAACCTGCATTGCAGCCATGGGTCACTGTGAGCATCACAGGGAAGGTTGAAGCCGCCCGCTGCAGCTGTAAGGCCGGAGTCACGGAGACCTGCACCCACGTCACTGCTCTTCTGTTTAATGTAGAAGCAACAGTGTTGATCCGTGGCACAAGGACTGTTACAGATGAACCTGCATACTGGGTTTTGCTGGGTAATATGACCAAGATACAGCCAGAGGTTGGCCATAAGATGGACTTCTCCTCTTCAGCTGCCCAAAAAAAGGCTCTCAATCAAAACATAAACAGACCATCTGTAGTGACAGGTAAAAGGAGCCGTCCTCAAAACAGAAAAATCCCACCTGCTACTGTGGAGGAGTTGTCACTGCTATAATGCCATCATGTTTTATCTAGGGGTCTAGATTTATGCCTATAGTGTACTGCCGTGTAAATAATTTGCATTTACTGAATGAGTATCGCTGTTCAAAAATTGAATAAAGAAACAAACTAATTTTTGCCTTTTTTTTATTAAAACCACTTTATAGAACATCACATCAGTTACAGTGTAGAATCCATGTCACTGGAGCATTTTGATTCAATAAACAGTAAAAAGGTGAGCTGTGAAGACCAAGGACAAGTGCAGTTCACAGGTTTTCTATCCAAGGAATCCCAGAAGATTGCATGGTGTCATTGCCCAGCAGTTGTTCGCAGGACATATGGACTCAACCGCAACAATCCCTCACACTGAGCAGCATGAAGTGACAGTGCAGAGGAAAAACTCCAGCAGAACCAGAACCCGGTTCAGTACCAGCAGCCATCTGGGTTTGGAGGAGAGAGACAGAGACACAGAACTACCAAAAGTATAATTTGTTATGTGATTGACTGTTGTTGTAATTCAAGCCCTGAGTGTAGAGCAGGTAAGATATAAAGTTGCATCCTAAATTCCATGCTCATGCAGAGTGTTTAGTTTATGACTTTTTCACCTGGTCATTTCTTGATGAACAGATGGTCTTTTAACAGTGGAACATCGGCCAGTTACTTCCAACTTTAACGCAGCTTGTAGTCTTGGAGAGCAGCACACCAAAACTGCATGCACAACTTCTGCTAACAGTGGAAACGGATTAAGAAATCCATGCAAACAGATTCATAAACCGAAAGAATATTATTTTACAGGATTAATGATCATATCAGCCGCTGGCTGATCACAAACCCTGAGGGTGTATACGAGAAGCAGAAGAAGCAGAGGGAATATCCCGTTTAAGTTTAGATAGTATTTGTAAAGATATTGACCATATCCTTTTCTGAAAGTGTGGATATAATGGATGGGGTAAGGTACTGACATGCTACAACTTTATAGTTGTTAAATTCTGGCTACAAGTATACATACCCATCTTGTACATGTTTTTTTAACATTATTATCCTACCCAATTACATGTTTCTTTTAATCAGAGTATGCTGTTTTAATGACTTTACAATATCATTTACATTGCGTTCCTTACATTTTCCCAAATTGTATGTTATATTAATCCTATATTTCCGTTTTAATATTTCTAATGTTTGCCTTGTTTTCTTCACTGTCTGGTCTGCCTCTGTCTCACCTGTATGGATGCATTTACACCGAAATGTCCCCAACAAAGGATGTTTTAATTCACCACTATTCCAGTGAAACACGAGTCTCCCATCTTCCTGCTACCGGTCTGGAGTTTTTGTTTACCAAAGCACACACCAACTTCATACTGACGGACAGATCACTGCCCTTTTGCCGCCTCTTCTGACTGTGTTTTGTGGCTTTGGTTCACTTCACCTCACTCTTCCCCATTCTTGTCATTAAATCAGGCTGTTCTGCAACCATGGCAGCCAATTCACTATATGGCTTTATTCATGGTGTATTTTACCCCTTCACCAAAGGCCGTTCTCGTTTCCAACATTATATTTGCAGTGTTCGTCTATCTATCAATATCTGCGGAGTATTTTTTAACGAGTATCCTATTTTCTAAAGCACAGCATGTAAATGGTAGCTCGGTTAGCAGGATGCTAGCATGTAGCGCTTAGTGAGACACGCCTCAGACGAGTTGAGCAAAGACCCCGTCTGTGTACTTTATACGTGAGCAACGGATTTAAATAACATTAACGTTTCAAAAGACAAACTTGAAGATAAATAACAATATACTTACCGGAGAATCGCCAGGGTTTGCCGCTTCCATCTTGCTGCTCCTAAATTCAAAACTGCCTCTGCAGACAGGCAGGGGAGGCGTGGAAATTGTCTTTGAGTTAGTCAAACGTTTTCCTTAGTTCGAGTAGATGATAAAAAAAATAATAAAAATAAATGGGATTTTAAGTAGGACTAGGCGTTCTGTAATGATCTCTATTTAGGAGAAAAACTTAATCACTCACCTTTAAACAGCTCTCTTTTAGGAGACACACTGCTGGCTAACGGTGTCATGTGATCAAACAGCGTAATTTAATTGGCTGAGAGCCACTCGACTCGATCTGGTGCTGATTGCTCTGGCTTGGGTCATTAAAGTTCATCACTTTTGCAGTTGAATTTTTGCAGGCGAATTTTTTCAGGTGAATTTTTTTCAGGTGAATTTTTGCAGATGAATTTTTTGCAGGTGAATTTTTTTCAGGTGAATTTTTGCAGGTGAATTTTTGCAGGTGAATATTTTTGCAGGGAAATTTGGAGGATAAAAAATCAGTGTCATAAATTCAATGTCTAAAAATACTTGAATTCTGATGATACTATATTTCTTCCATACTGTACCAGTGTACCTGCACATGTGATGTGACAATAAAAGTGAATTGTTTACGTGAATTGTTCAAGTTCACTGCTGTAATAACTAATAATGATTAATATAATAACTATAATATTGGCCATATTATATTTACACTGACTTTAGTCTCATGAACAACATAATTGTTATTTACTAGCTAATCTTAAAATGACTGTTCAGTACAGAAATGAAGCCCAACAATCATGTTTTACAGTCATGTGGTCTCAGCCTCAGATACTTATTAAATCACACAAAGTAGAAACAAACGAACAAATGAACAAAATATGTTCTCCTTCATTTCTCTCAAACAAAGCTGTATGAAACGTTTCCAGCGGTTAGTATCATGGTTGCTAGGCAACCTGGGCAGCGCGACGGAGATCGACCGGCATTTCACAAGCCTCGCACTTCCGGCCTTAGCGGTCTTTGAGTACGCGGCCCTTGTGGACCGTTAAGGCTGCGTACTTTAGGGCTGCAGAACCTGAATTGGGATACAGCCTAAGGCTGTTCCAATTCTCAGCACCGGTCCTCTCTTTCCCTGAGTCCTTAGCAAATCTCCTTCCCACGATGACGTTTCCAACGAGGGCAAGAAAAAGAGTTTAGGAAAAGGAGATAGGCGCTACTTTTGAAATAACACCCCACATGGTTACGTTGGTCTGCTTAGTCACGTGACCGCACAGCAACAAATCACAGCAGAGCCGGAAAAGGAGGCGGAGCAAAGTGTGTGTGCAGGAGAGGAGTCGAGCAGAGAGCTGCTTTTTCATGAAACGGGAGTAAAGTAGTAAACTTACAGGAACATATACCACTGCCAACGTTGGGATTAATTTCTGCATCGATCTGCACACCCTTGTGTCCTGGATCGTAGCCGAGATCAGCGTGAACCACGTGGGTCTCTGCTCCCTGATCTGTTTCTTAAGACTTCCAGCTTCATCACGGAGTTTCTCTCGGTTTGTGGGCTCATATAAAGGTAAGCACCGAGCCAACTTTAATGTGGGTTCAGTTTATGTTGTTGCTGTTAAGAATAATAGATTGCTTGGTATACACTGGAGTTAGACAGACTGTAGAGTTTGTGATTGTCTGCAACATTATAATCTGGCGGTTGCTATGGGGTAAGAATACATACAGAAAAATAGTCTTTGAATATGAACAAAGGGTGCAGGGCAGGAGAAGAGCCAACCCCCAGGACAGGAAGCCACGGGTACAAGCGTGGGGGAGGGCTGTCACTACCGAGAAGGGTCTGGCTGCAGGCACTGTGGAGCTCCACAGTAACCGGAAACACGTGACCTCCACAGTAACCGGAAACACGTAACTTCGGTTAAATCGACTTTGACATCGAAAACTAAATTGCGTTTTTGTCCCTATTGATGCTGCTGAGAAATAAAAATGGTTTTAAGTGGGGGGTTTTAACACTCTGGGTTTGTTCAAAAAAATTCACCATCCCCTAAATTGTTCGTGGCCAAAAGTGACACTTGCTGTTTCGCTGATTTCTTTATTTTTTTACAGTACATCGCGTTGTGCGTTCTGATTGCTGTAGACCATTGTCAATCAATCTAGTCCAGTGTCTCCTGTACAGGAGCGGTCCCTAATAGGCCCACGGACCGGTCCCGGTCCGTGAGTCTTTTGGTACCGTTCCGCGAGAGTTGATCCTCCGGTGTGAAATGTATGGTTGTAGTTGTGTGTCTTATTTTGAAAGAACTATTTACGCGTTACCATAGCGACCAGATAGCGTTAAGAAGCAGAGAGGAGGATGTCACTGTCATTGTTATTGGCACACAGCTCAAGTCATGTTTATTATTACATTTACAAAATACCACAGTTTCTTTTTTTTATTCTTTTGTTGTATTTATCCGCGACACCTTAAGGGTGAAAATATTGTCTGACATTAAAGTGGTCTGTGGCGCAAAAAGGTTGGGGACTCCTGCTGTACAGTACAGAATGCGTTTAGCTTGTCGAATTTACATAAATCTTCGATCGCTAGCAGTGTAACTCTGAAGTGCTGTACTGTATGTTTGGAAGTTTTCTCCCAAACAAACACAACAATGCCGACGAAACGTTTTGCACCCTCAAATGCACCTTTAGGTTTCATTCCATAATACTGGACTTATGTTTCTACGAAGGTTTGAACTCTAAGAGTGTTTAAACAAAAGAGAAAAGTGTGAAAATGTTCATGCCTGTCTGAGAAAAGTGTATAAAGCATGTAGTGAGGGGTTTTACAGTCTTAACATCTGTAATAATTGTAAAAAATAAAGTTGGCTACTTCATGGATTTCACCTAACGCGGGTTATTTTTAGAACGTAACACCAGCGATAAACGAGGGGCTGCTGTATTATTAATAGTAGAGTCTGGGACATCTAATTGATTAACATCAACATTGATTATTATGCACTATTATTTTTGTTCAAGGAGAGCCAAAAATATAAAACTCTCTCAGCTTGTTTGTTGCCAAAAATGGCCACTTTTTGTGTATGTTCACAAAATGCTATAAAATGTTTCTTAAAACATTTATCCACTTTTACCGACGTGACTCTTTAAAATAGCACCAGTCCTTTTCATCAAAATCAAAATTGTATCTAAATTTTTTACTCTTTATAGCCAATTAGGTTATATATTACCATTAACTTTTCAGATAAAACGGTGATAAAGTCCTAATGTTTTCATGAAACTTCCTTTTATTCCCCATCTGAGCATCGGGGAAAAGGCTGTCTTGCAATTGTTGAGGTCACTAGTGTGTGCCCCAGTTCTTCCAGGATCACTCTCTTTATAGGTTTTAGTGGACTCATAGTACTGCGAAGTGGTTTCATGGTACAAAGGGATTGTATTCCAAGATCTGGGAGACTGTAGAAATGAGCAGTGATGCCTTTCCTACCATCTTTCCAGAAAAATAAGTGATCTGTAAGCTGTTAGGCTTACTTACAGCAGCAGCACTTTCTGCACCTGCATAAACTCCAGGACACATTTACTAACGATGTTTGTTGCTGTATGTGCTGCAGCTTTGAATTTTTTAATAATATATATTTTGTTAATATTTTGGCTATGGTGTCTTGTTATGAAATGTAAAAGAGTAAAAGTGTTGTTAGCAGGTGCGTCAAAGCTAAGTTTGACTGGGAAACTTAAAGCTCAATAGGCTGCATCCACAGAAATTCACTGCAGCCTATGTAATATTTCATGCGTCATAATTTATTCTACTCTATCTTGCAAATACATATTTGTGTGGCAATGTCATGCACAACACACACAACTATTAGATCCTTAAGATCAAACCCGTGTCATTGTTTTGGTCCACTGCAGTGCAGGGCCCTGTTTCAGGAAGCCGGTTTAGTGGAAAAACTGAGTAAGTATACCCTGAGTTAACGAAAACTCTGGGTTTTCGGTTTCACAAAGCGAGTTCAGCTGAAGCCTGAGTGAGTCACTATGACGACACACGCCGTGAAGCTAACCTGCCCCCTAGCAGGTTTACTTCAACTAACCCTGACTGTCTCCGCCCCTTTGTCGGAAACCTGACAGTAGGAAGTGTCAGACATGGCGTGTCCCTTCCTTGAAGAGCCAGTAGATCGTGAAGCCCAAATCCTCCGCAGAGCTCTCCGCCGGGAGAGAGTGATTAGAGCGCGTTTGGACATTTTATCATTTCCTGATGATTTTCTGTGCAAACGTTACCGTTTCTCAGCACAATCTATAAGTTATTTGAATAACATCCTCAGGCCATATATTACGCATGTGACACATCGCGGACATTCTCTCAGTTCTGTACATATTATTTGTATTGCACTTCGGTTTTTTGCAAACGGGAGCTTTCTGTATAATATTGGTGACGCTGAGCACGTTTCCAAGGCTACCGTCTGTCGGGCAGTCAGGAATGTTACAGTTGCACTGAAACGTCTCCTGCACTCATCTGTGGTGTTCCCCGGTCACAGACCCACAAGATTCATCAAAGAGGGATTCCACAAAATTGCAGGTATCAGGATGACCAAAACTTAATTTATGATGTGGTGATATTTGAACTACTACTTAAATTTTACATTTATTTTCACGGTTCCCAGGCGTGATTGGCTGTACAGATGGCACTCACATTCCAATCATTGCTCCTTTAGTAAATGAAGGAGACTATGTGAACAGGAAGTCTTTCCACAGCATTAATGTACAGGTACATAGTTCCCTGTAGCATTTCAAACTAACAAATTATTTCATCATGGTGATGGATGCTAATTTGTGTTCTCTGCACTGTGAAGATCATATGTGATGCTGCCAACATTATCACAAATGTGGAAGCCAAGTGGCCAGGCTCTGTCCATGACTCACAAATATTCCGTGAATGTACACTGAGCACAAAATTTGGACATGGTGAGTTGAGAATACTTTAAAATATATAAAGACCAATTGCTTCAGGGACAGTTGAACTGAAGTGTATCCTTCTGTCTTAGGAGAGTTCACTGGCTACTTGCTTGGTGATAGGGGGTATCCATGTTTACCCTATTAGCTTACCCCTTACCCTGACCCTGAACCGGGCCCACAGCAGCGATATAATCTGGCTAATTGCAGGACAAGAGCCAGAATTGAAATGACTATCGGAATGCTTAAGGCCCGGTTCCAGTGCCTGCAAAGACTCAGGGTCACCCCAGAAAGGGCATGTGACATTATTGTTGCATGTGTGATTCTTCACAACATTGCCACAATTAGAGGAGAACACTGTCCTTCTGAACCAAACATCAGCAGTGATCCAAAACATGAACATCCTGACCCTCCCACGGACATACAAGATGGAAGCACAGTCAGAGACACCATATGTCACAATCATTTCTTTTGACCCATCACCTCAACATGTTGAAAGACGGAAAAACAGATTTTTTGTTCAACTGGCTTTATTGGTCGCCTGTGTTTCCTGTACACAAAGTATTAAAAGATGTAAACCTCATAAAGTGTCTCTGTTGCTTCCTCCTCTGTAACAGCTGTCAATGTTTCTTCATTATTTTCCTGTAGTAAGGAAATTAACAACATTGCTGTTCTACTGTAAACTCATATAATCTGTGGAGTATTACTCACAACTGCATGTTGGTCTGGCTCAACAGGAGGCTGCACCAGATGCAGTACACCACCACCATCAACTGATAGAATATGAGGTTTATACAGGTCACTTATAACTTACAAGGGACCAAATGGCAATTAACAAACATACCAATCACCTTACACTTCATTGTCATTATGCTCTCAAAGACAACCAAGACTGAGGGAAGGCAAAATCAGTAGGAAAATAACTTCACTACAAAATAATTCATTATGGTAAAGAGTTTATCAAATGAATGAGCAGCACTGCAAAGGTGACTGTGAAGAAAGGATGTATGCACATCATGTATTATTTTGAATTTACCTCTTATGTAGGCACTTGTGTCTTGCGGGGTTATTGACTCAGAGGATGTCCCCGCAGAGATGCCTTCGGCCACAGGGCGCCCACTGTTTTGGCTGAGGGCCAACTGCTCAGCCTCTGTGAGTGGTGGTGGTGGAGGACCCCCACCTGTTTTTCGGGCCTCCGCTTTTTTTCTGTTGGCTATAACGGGCCACATTTGAGCATACAGAGTAAGCAAATGTGTACTTGTAATGTGCTCAGATAATTTCAAAAAGTGCTTACAGAAAGAAAATTAATGTAGCCTCTAACTGCAATTGATTTACGTGGGACAAACAGACCAAGCACTATGGCTCATAATACAATTACACCTTACCTGTTTGGACTATATTTTTATATTTCATTTTTACTTGCTGCCAGGCACGTTTGGGGCCTGTTGGGTTGCACCTGCGCTCACATCACATCACAACATAAAATGTATAAAATAACAAATAAAATAACATATGATAAAATAACGTGTTAAATGGGTGGAAATCCCTAGATCAATGTTTATATTAACACTCACGCATTGACTCTGTCGGCTATGTTTTGCCATGCATGCTCCCTTTCTTTTGCAGCTGTGGCTGTGTTACTTTTTTCCGCGGAATTTGCATGTTATCGGCATATGCTGCCATCAGAATTTTGGCCTCAAGCGCTGTGAAATACATTGACCGCGCCTTCTTTCCCTCCGTCTCCATGGTGACTCGCTTAATCTGTGCTCCGCTTATCAGGGCTTTATGTATCCTCGTCCGCGCGCTTCACTTGGGGTTAAAGCAACTCCGCGTTGATTGAACTACTTGTTATCAGCCTTTCTGAAACCGAATATTCCGAGTTGGACAGTTCGGGGTTACTCAACCCTGCGTATCGTTTTTCACTCTGAGTTTTCTAAACCGGCTTCCTGAAATAGGGCCCAGTAGTCAAAAAAAAGAATAAGTGAAGTGTCCACAATTGGCCAGGATAGAGCCCAGTGTTAATGTTTAAAATGTATAAAAATATTATTGATTACAATTCTTTACTGTTAATATCAACAATAAGCTTTTTATTTTGAAATTACAACTTCAAAAAAAAATGCTGTTACATTTAATGCTGTTACACTGTAATCCTTTATTATAAGTATGGACACAGAATAAAGTGAACAACATTTTGAAATAAGTTTAATTTGAATTTTGTACTACGTAAAAAACAAAACAAAAAAACAACAACATATTAAACAAACAAACAAACACAGCCAGTGCCTTCATTTGTCCATTACATGTCATAGCACTGACCCTTAGCCCCTGCTCATCAGCACATGCTTTCAAAAAGAGCTCCATGTCCTCTGCAAACTGAAAAACAACGAGGAACAAGTCCCTTGCTCCAGTGTCTTCTTCCTCTGACATGTCTCTTAAGACCCTCTGCTGGTCCCCTTGATTTAAGGACAGATATTTTGGCATTGTTACATGTCCACGGAAAAGTGCCTTATTTTGGACAACCCACTGCACAGCAGGACACAGATCTTCAACAACTGCTGGCTCCTGTGTCAGGCAAATGGGGATGAAAACAGTTATTTCTCTGTTGCAGAACAGTTTTTTAACAGTTGTAGGAGCCATAATTGAATGTATTGAATTTTGATGATCACTGGGTTTTTATTTGTTTGGTTGTTATGGGAGTCACGTGGGTGCTAGCGGTGACATAAATGGGCGTTGTCAGTCTGTCATTCATGGGTTTTGATTTTGACAGAGAGGAGGGCTCGGTAGCCGTAGTTTTTGTTGACCGCTGCACTACATGTTTCGCTTCGTTTATTAGAGCCTGTGACGTTGTAAGAGTCTGAATCAGGAGCTGATGATATTACTCTGTAAACTCTCAAAGCACTTTAATAAACAAGCAAATGTAACGCTAAGTTACTTAAGGACTAGTTTATGTCAATGGATGAATTTACTGACTGACGCGCAGAAGAAATAGTTCTTTATGGAGCCCAGATGGTGTGAATGATGAGACCAAAAACTGCAATGTCTTGTACCAAAAATATATTGAAAAAATAGGGGAAAGGGGAAATGGAACAAAATAATTAATACAACACACAACGTAAATGTCCACAATTAAATAATAAATCAGTGCTGTGATTTTTCTGTGCAAGAGTCCTTTTGCTAAGAGTCCTTTTTTTTTTTGGTCCTTTTCTTTTTAAAGTTCACTTTTAAGGTATTCCTCCTTAGGGTCCAGCTTCATACAAGGGGGAAATATGTCCGTAATCCAAAGACGGCTAAGTGGGGGAAAAGAGGGGAAAACAAAGAATGGTCCTACCGGCTCGCCACTTCAATATGAAGAAGATCAATTCAAAGGGGAAAAAAAACCTGACCTGTAGGTCAGAAAAATGTCCATTAGCACATCAAGTTCGATTCAGTTTACCGGTAAAAAAATATGCTCTTCTGCAAGTCTAGGTAACAATGCAAACCATAAATCATCATCAATCCATGTACAACAGTTAAATCATTAATCATCTTGGCTACGTAGCTTAATCTATACATTCCAGTAGCGTTCGCTACAAACAATACAAAAACAACAATAAAGAAAAACAACTGTCTAACAGACAGCATAGCCGAATTCAAGGCAACACATAACAATAATCTTTCAATCGCACTTTGTTTCAAAGTAAGCCCATTAACATGCTTAAGTAAATAAAAGTGTTCAAAAACAGCGGTTTTTGAACCGGAGTTCTGCTTGCGGTGGGAGCGCTGCCGCAAAGTCATTTTTTAATCGCGAAAACGATCGGCTGGTTACTTACAACCAAAGGTTGAAAGATATTAAGGACACTTACCGCTGAGTTTAAAGTTTAAAGATGAATTGAGGGGAGAAAACGCTTTGTTTTCCAATACCGTTCTAAATGCCATAAGCTCACAGCCACAGCAGGAGTCGAACCCGGAAGTATCCCTCCACAGCCGGTTTTCAGAGTTGCCGCGACATGGAAGGAGCCAATCAGAAGAGGGACCTCAAATCAGCTGACGTGGGTCATGTGACAGGGAGTAGTTGATATGGGTTACAGGTTCCCCCCTCGATCTCATGTACGTCCCTGTACATGGTGGTTGGGTCCGGATGACAGGTTGTTCAGTGGCAGTAAGCAGATGGTCCTCTTCATCCTCCAGTGCATGAGTAAAGGCAGAGGTTAAGCCATGGACTAGTGCCTGAATACTCTTCAAGATGGGCTGACCAAGCGTAGAGTATTGTAACCGGTCCGGAGGTTTCCTGGTCCGAGTTGATGTTCTCAGAGGTTCTAGTTCAGAGCTGGAGGTGTCAGAGTTAGATGGTAGATCAGCAGCAGAGGACATACTGGACTCAGTCCGCAATTCAACATTGGTAGGTTCAGCAGAGGACAGACTGTCCTCTGATTCCACAGTATCAGGAGCTTCCTCCTTGACGGGGGTTTTTGAGTCAGGGGTTTCGCTCTCTGCTGGCTCAAGAGGAGGCAAAGGGAGCGTAGCAGGTTCACAGACTGGTGTATCAGATGGTAAAGGTTCAGTGGCTGGAACGGCGGATGACGGTTCTGGCAGATTGTGGACAGTGGTGAATTGCAGAGGCTCTGATACAGGATCATACCATTGATGCGGTATCATTTCATCCTCATCGTCTGACTGAGGTTGTGCACAGTCCTCATCAGAAGGGTTGAATGACTGCTTCCTGGTTGGTTTTACAGTTGTTCGGTTGGTTCGAGTGGAATGCGGCAAAAATCCACATGGTAATAGGAGATCTCTGTGTAGAGTACGAATCGGTTTGGATTTGTTCTCCGGTCGGACAGTGTACACTGGAAGATTTTCTGCTCTTTTTACCACCACATAGATGTCTGGTTCCCATTTGTCTGCGATTTTGTGTTTGCCTCGGAGTTTCACATTACGTACCAGCACCCTGTCACCAACGTCCAGTTCAGAGGGGGTGATATGTTGGTCGAAACGGCTCTTGTTTCTTTCCATGAGCTTCTCCGCATTGCCAATGGCAATTTTGTAGCTCTTTTCTAGATTTGACTTCAGGTTCTGGACATATTGCGAATGAGTCAGTTGATTGCCGTCCACAGGCAGTCCAAAGACCAGGTCAATCGGGAGGCGAGGTTGTCGACCAAACATGAGCTCATAGGGTGAGTAGCCAGTAACATCACTCCGGGTGCAGTTGTATGCGTGGACCAAGGGCTTAACAAAATCTTTCCAGTGAGTTTTCTCTTCTGTGGTGAGTGTTCCGAGCATATTCAGGAGTGTTCTGTTAAAGCGCTCGACTGGATTTCCTCGTGGATGGTATGGTGTAGTTCTTATTTTGTGAATTCCAGCCATTTTGCAGAGTTCTTTTATTGTGCGTGACTCAAAGTCTGGTCCTTGATCACTATGGAGCTTTTCTGGGATACCATAATGAACCAGAAAACTGTCCCAGAGACATTTGGCGACAGTCTTTGCTTTTTGGTTTGGAGTGGGGACAGCAACAGCGTACTTGGTAAAGTGATCTGTTATTACCAGGATGTCTTTGGTTCTGCTCCTGTCGGGTTCCAGTGATAAAAAGTCCATGCAAACCAGTTCCAGAGGTCGATAACTTCGAATGTTCACCAGGGGTGCCGCTCTTTCAGGTAAGGCTTTTCGTTTGGTGCATCTCTCACATGTCTTCACTTTATTCCACACATCATTGGCCATTTTTGGCCAGTAGAATCTTCGACGTACGAGGTCAAGAGTACGTTCGATGCCCAAATGACCCATCTGGTCATGCAGTTCTGACAGTACTTCAGCCCGAAATTTCTGAGGTAACACTAACTGGTGATAGAGCTGGTCCCCAACTTGCCTCCTCCTCACGAGAATGGCGTTTTGGAGCTCCAGGCGATGTTGGTCTCGGAGTAGAAGGGGCAGTTCTGGGAGTTCATCCCGCAAGACGGGAGGTGGGCTTTCCCCAGTCTCTAGCAGCAATATGACATGCCTCAGGGTCTGGTCTTCCCTCTGTCTCTCAGCGATTTCAGCATTCGTCAGCTGAGGAACAACAGGAGGTGCAAACTGAGTGTCGTTGACGAAGCTGTCAGGCAAACTGTTGGCATGGGCAGTTAGTGACTGGATGAGTGCGGTGGTGGACATCTTTTCAGCCGTACTATAAACGAGCTGCCGGTCACAAAGGGCCTTGACTGTGTGTTGATCGATGGAAATTGAGGAAGACTGATCCAGATGATGTTGGGCAAATCGGAGAATTCTCTCCCTCTCCTTTTGGGACATCTGGTCATTGGAGAGTTCTCCATGTGGCCTGCGAGAGAGAGCATCAGCATCTGGATTTTGCCTACCAGATCTGTACATGATTTTGAATGAAAATGTAGAAAGAGCAGAGAGCCAACGGTAACTGGTGGCATCTAATTTAGCAGAGGTAAGTAGATAGGTGAGTGGGTTGCTGTCAGTAATGACAGTGAAGTTGGTGCCGTAGAGATAGTCATGAAACTTCTCCGTAACAGCCCACTTGAGAGCCAGAAATTCCAGTTTGTGAGCTGGATATTTGGACTCACACCTCGACAGACCCCGACTCGCATAAGCAATCACCTGGTTTTGTCCTTGTTGCTCCTGGTACAGAATAGCTCCTAGCCCAGTAGAACTAGCATCTGTATGGAGAAGGTAAGGCTTCTGGGGATCGGCGAAAGCAAGTACTGGTGCTGTCGTGAGTTTTTTGATAATTGTGTCAAAGGCTTGTTGACATGCAGGAGTCCAGCGACTGGCAAGTGGTTCCTTAGGATCCAAATATTGCTCTCGCTTGAAGGTGGCTCTGAGTTTCCGCTGTGATGGAGGATATCCAGCAGTAAGGTCATGCAAAGGTTTAACGATGTTAGAGTAGCCTTGGATGAACCTACGGTAATATCCTGCGAAACCCAGGAAAGAGCGAAGTTCTTTAAGATTCTTTGGAATCGGCCAGGACTTAAGTGTCTCGATTTTATCTGGATCTGTCTGCACACCATCCTTTGACACAACATGCCCCAGGTATTTAACGGATTTCTGGAAAAACATGCACTTTTCAACTGAGAGCTTGAGTCCAAATTCCTTCAGACGGTGAAGGACTTTCAGTAGTCTCCTCTCATGCTCTTCAAGCGTTGGTGCAAAAATAATCAAGTCGTCAATGAAGACCAAGACTTCTTTCAAGTTCATTTCTCCCATGCACTTTTCCATTAGTCGTTGGAAGGTACTGGGTGCATTTGTGACTCCCTGGGGCATTCTGTTGAACTCATAGAATCCAAGTGGACATACAAATGCTGTTTTGCTCTTGTCTTCCTCCTCCATTTCAATCTGATAATAACCAGATTTAAGGTCAAGGACTGAAAACCATTCTGATCCAGAGAGAGCTGTAAAAGTATCCTCCAACTTTGGCAATGCATATGCATCTTTGATGGTCTGCAGATTTAGTTTCCGGTAATCAATGCAGAGCCGCACACTCCCATTCTTCTTTCGCACCACGACAATGGGTGATGCAAAAGGTGACTCTGACTCTCTGATGACCCCAGAGTCAACCAGCTCCTTCAGGTGTTGGCGCACCGCATCCAGATCTTGAGGATGGATTGGTCTTGGGCGCTGTTTGAAGGGAGTAGGGTCAGAGAGCTTGATCTGATGTTTCACTTTGTTGGTTTTCCCAAAGTCAAGGTCGTGTTTTGCAAAGACATCATGGAGGGCGTTTAACATCTCAGTAATACGACTCTTCCATTCCGGTGTTAAGGGGGAGTTACCAAAGTTGAAGTTGAACCCAGAGGTCACAGGGTTAGGAGGCATACTGTCATGACTCCTTTCCTGACACTGAATAGACTGAATGGCACTGATCTCCGCAATGATGGCTTTGGCTGGGAGGGTTACATCATGATCAGACTGGTTGCAGATTACCACAGGTAAGTGGTATGGCTGGTGAGAAGGGAAATCCATGACACAAGACGGGACCATTAAGCCACCTGGCAGAGGTGACGAAGTCGGATGTTCCACCAACACAGCCTTCTCGGCCTGGAGGCAGCGTCCGCAAATTAACCCCTCCAAGGCAACAGTTTTTCCAGCTGGGATGGTCTGTGGTCCGTCAGTGTGCAGCTTGATGATTCCGTGATGGTTACTGTTTGCCAGTCTGTATCGTTGCTCAAGGATTTTCAGCACCGCTCTGTATCCATGTGGCGCTGGAATGGAGGGTTGTTGGTCTGAGAATGCTTTCTCATATGCCAAGTCCAGAGTGTTCGTACCAATCAGTATTGACGGCTGTTGAGCTGATTGGACATCAGGAACTACCAGGGCAAGTGTGTCAACAGCTGTGGTGGAACCCAAGAAGTCGGGAGGGAAAGTGACGTTCAGCTCCACATAACCAAGGTATGGAACAGCTTGGCCATTTGCTCCTTCTATCTCCAGGAGATTTTTCAGAGGTTGTATTTCATGGTCAGAAAGATAATCATGGTGGAAGGAGTGAGAGATGGTGGTTACCTGAGACCCAGTGTCTAACAGGCAGTTGAATACAGTTCCTCCAATCGTGACCTGTGCTGTGCTTCTGGTTCCAATGAGTCCTTTAGGCAATGTGATGGAATGTCCATCCTGCTTGTAACTGGGACATGGGTCGACTGCAGCCTCCGTCTGTCCCTCCACAGAGACTGCCTCTAGTTTGACGATTTGTGATTGCTGTCCCAAGCCTGCTGTCTTTTTTCAAGTTGTTTCTTCTTTTTCAGAACCAGTGTCGGGTTCGGAGGGTTGGCGCATCCTGCTGACATGTGCCCATCCTCTCCACATTTAAAGCAGTAGCCTGCTCTAGGCCGGGAACTGGTTGCACTGCTGCAGGGTCTTGATTGTGCTGATCTGAGTTGAGGTGGTGCTGGCTTGGAGAATTGAGATTTCTGTGAGAGAAGAGCAGCCATTTGACTCTGCAGTTTCTGCATCTGTTGCTTCAGCTCATTAATAGCCTTGGTGTCTGAATGGCTACAAGCACATGTGCTCTGTGAATGAACAGCGGCACGAGACTTGGATGCAGTTAGGTGCTTCTTCATGAGATTCTCCTTGGCCAGCTGTCTACCCTCCTCAGTTCGAAGCAGTAGGAGGAGCTCTGCAAAATATGGGGGATCGCTCCTCAAGTTCTCCAACTGTAGTTGGTTTAGGATATCGCTATCCCAGCATCTTCGACAAAACTGCTTGAATAAATGTTTGTTGAAGTCTGAAGACAAGATACCACCTCTTTTCATCACAGTGTTCAATGTGAGTTGTAAGCGTTGCAAAAAAGCAGAGGGTTTCTCACCCGGGTCCTGTAACGTATTCAGGAATTGAGCAAACAACTCTTCACCATCTTGTACTAAAGCAAAAGCAGAATCCAACACTTTTAAATAGATGGATGGAATTGTGTTTGAGCCCAGCCCTTTCACAACATCTGCTGCTGGAGGTAGCAAACTTTCAAGGATGCGACGAGTGATCTGTAGAGGTGCCAAATTTGGATCTGCTAACAGCAGTTCAATGTGAGATCTCCAGGTCTCATAATCTGTTTCGTTGGCTGGTTTGGGGATCTTCCCAGAGAAAGGACGAAGTCTGAATGCAGGTACGGTGTCTGTTTTTACAACATGCTCCACCACTACTTTTTGTATTTCTGGGGGGTTCATTTCAGTCTGTGACAGTGAAAATCTTTGTGGATGTGGCAGTGACCCTTGTTGGTCAGGTGAGGGATTGCTGGTAGCTGTCTCAGGGATTGTGGAGTGTCCAGACAACGACCCCTGCTGGCCAGGCAGAGATGATGCAGGCTCCACAATTTGGACTGAGGCTCCCTCTAAGTCACTGTCTTGTTCGATTCCTTCCAGATGCTCACTAATTTGTCCCATCATTTCCCGCAGAATATCTGGAAAATCCCTGCCGCTGCGGCGTGCAAGTTGCTTGAGCTCGCCGAGGTAATCTGCAGGGGTCCTGACTCCTCCTGTGGCTGTGCATTCTGCGGCAAGCGATCTTACACAAAAAGTCAAAGCCGAGTGATTCTTTGACTGATGAGTATATGGGAAAACCGTATTAAGAGCAGTTAACGCAGAACTATCACAATATTCAACGATCAGGTTTTTGTAAAAAACACTATTTGCGTCATCCACGAAAATAACCGTTTTTATACGACCGTATTGTTTCAAATAATCAAGAATTTCCTCATCTTTCTCAGTGTTCGTGGCACCAGAAACAATGACAGAATGTGCAACATTGACCCCACTTTCCTGAATAAACTTCATTTTTTCTTGTCGCGGACCTTATCAAAACCACAGAAAATACTGAATATCAAATTACATCAAATAACACAAAAAAAGCCCACTCATTCACCCATCAGGCTCCTGGTTGGCTCGCCACGTGTAACGCTAAGTTACTTAAGGACTAGTTTATGTCAATGGATGAATTTACTGACTGACGCGCAGAAGAAATAGTTCTTTATGGAGCCCAGATGGTGTGAATGATGAGACCAAAAACTGCAATGTCTTGTACCAAAAATATATTGAAAAAATAGGGGAAAGGGGAAATGGAACAAAATAATTAATACAACACACAACGTAAATGTCCACAATTAAATAATAAATCAGTGCTGTGATTTTTCTGTGCAAGAGTCCTTTTGCTAAGAGTCCTTTTTTTTTTTGGTCCTTTTCTTTTTAAAGTTCACTTTTAAGGTATTCCTCCTTAGGGTCCAGCTTCATACAAGGGGGAAATATGTCCGTAATCCAAAGACGGCTAAGTGGGGGAAAAGAGGGGAAAACAAAGAATGGTCCTACCGGCTCGCCACTTCAATATGAAGAAGATCAATTCAAAGGGGAAAAAAAACCTGACCTGTAGGTCAGAAAAATGTCCATTAGCACATCAAGTTCGATTCAGTTTACCGGTAAAAAAATATGCTCTTCTGCAAGTCTAGGTAACAATGCAAACCATAAATCATCATCAATCCATGTACAACAGTTAAATCATTAATCATCTTGGCTACGTAGCTTAATCTATACATTCCAGTAGCGTTCGCTACAAACAATACAAAAACAACAATAAAGAAAAACAACTGTCTAACAGACAGCATAGCCGAATTCAAGGCAACACATAACAATAATCTTTCAATCGCACTTTGTTTCAAAGTAAGCCCATTAACATGCTTAAGTAAATAAAAGTGTTCAAAAACAGCGGTTTTTGAACCGGAGTTCTGCTTGCGGTGGGAGCGCTGCCGCAAAGTCATTTTTTAATCGCGAAAACGATCGGCTGGTTACTTACAACCAAAGGTTGAAAGATATTAAGGACACTTACCGCTGAGTTTAAAGTTTAAAGATGAATTGAGGGGAGAAAACGCTTTGTTTTCCAATACCGTTCTAAATGCCATAAGCTCACAGCCACAGCAGGAGTCGAACCCGGAAGTATCCCTCCACAGCCGGTTTTCAGAGTTGCCGCGACATGGAAGGAGCCAATCAGAAGAGGGACCTCAAATCAGCTGACGTGGGTCATGTGACAGGGAGTAGTTGATATGGGTTACACAAACAATTCCATCTCTCGCATTATTGCGTAAAGTTGACAGCGCGTCAGGCAAATAGGCAGGCTCCAGCCCCGGCCTGTAGCGACTGTGGAAGTCGCTACAACAGTTATTCAAATGTCACTAACCATGTAATTACACTACTGTTTAAAGTGAATACTGACCTGACTGACTTCCTGGAACTTGCGCTTTTTCAGTCTGAAAATTGGCACGTGTTGTCCTTCAAGCACAGCTTTGGCTTCCTCTCTCCAGTGTGCAAATAGCTTGCCAGAGCTACGAAGAGTAAGGCCACAGTGAGGGCATGTCATTTTCATGGACTTTCCATCAGCTGCAGTTTTATTGAACACAGAGGGTGGAGCATATGAATGTTCTAACAAAGACTCAGAAAATGGTTCAGATACCGAAGACAAAACCTTGGGGGGGGAGATGGGGCTCCTCGAAGAGTACTGCCGGAGGAATATGGGTCTCCTCGGAGAGTTCAGCGGGGAGCAGTCCTGATAATGGTGGCTGACTTGGCATTGAAGAATGCTGACAAGACAATATATGCCTTGCCATATCCCCACGCCGTATGATTGTAATCTTACAGACAGGGCGGTGAAAGTGTCCTGTTGTCCTGCAAGCCAGCCTGCACCGGCATATCATTTTATCTGTAAGAGAACAAACAAACAAACAGATGTAATTTAAATGTAGTTGTATAGAATGCAATCAATTTGTCTAACAATCAGATTGTACATGTTAACAAAAACATCCAAGCCAACCTCAATAATGAAAGCAAAATGGTATGGATCACAAAAGTTATGTCAAGAAAAGTGGTGAAAAGTAAATAAAAATATATTTTATAAAAACACTATTTTTGTTGCAGATGAATGCACTGAACTGTACAATATCAACAGCAACTTTTATGTCAACAAAGATACTGCAGAAGTGCTTAAAAAAAGTGCATATTTATAACTATAAAGTATATTTAATACAAACATACCTTTGAAAGGCAAAGCATTTTTTTATATGCACACTTAGATGCTCCTCAATCTTTGCCCTGACAGTAGGGCTGAAAGTGGGGCACAGAGGGCAGTGAAAGAGTCCTCTGCAACACGTGTTGCATTCCTGCAATTCTGGCTTTAAGCCCGAATTCCGGATTGATATGTGCATCTAAAACAGAGAGAGAAACAGATAAACACCATATATACATTTAAGTTAAGGTTTTAGCAGAAATAACAATTTACAGTTGGCATGTAATAGATTTGGGAAGAAAATTCTTGAAAAAAACCCACAAATATTTTACAAGACACTTTAATTTGTGAGACATGTTTCTATTGACATATAACAGTCAATTGAACAGGGGCTAACTAAAATCTGGGCAATAAAAAAGCTGTACAGAAAAGAATGACGAATAGAAGTATTGATAAATATATAAATCTGTTTGTGATGAAATTTACAGTGTTGACGCTAACAGTTTAGATACCTCTGTTTAAAAAGCACTGACTCGACTTTTTAGTCAAGTCGAAGTAAGAAGTACAGGGTCTAAAATATAATTTATGTACAAAATATTGAAGTAATCTTGCGTCCAAAGCACGCGTGCGGGGGGCTGATTTACAAATGTACGCATTACAAAGTACAGATACGCGTGCTAAAATGTGAGAAGTAGAAGTATAAAGAAGTATACAGTAGGCACAAAAAAGTACAGCAGTAAAGTAAAGATACCAGAAAATTCTACTTAAGTACAGTATTGAAGTATTCGTTATTTTGCATCTCTGACGCCAACAATAAATCATACTCTAATGCAAAATGTGTTTTTTGCTTCTTCTCGCCCACAGAAGCCGTTAATCCAGCTCTCTTACTTAAACCAGGCCCAGGATAAAGCATATCTGTGTGTTTCTCTGCCATGGAGCACGATGAAAAAACATTAAAATAAGGAGGAATGTTTTTGTAACGCAAAAAAAGTAAAAGAAAGACTTAACCAACCTTTGCGATCAACTTGCATGACTTCCACGGTATCCATGCGTGTTTACGGCTAGTGTGGAGGTCACGTGTTTCCGGTTAGTGTGGAGGTCACGTGTATCCGGTTACTGTGGAGCTCCACAGTGGCTGCAGCCAGGTGCTCTTGTCACTACCCGATCCGTACCGGAAACCCGATCGGTACCCCGCATGTGCGAAAGGTGTCTACTTCCGGTCGAAGCATTTTACGATAGTTACAGGTCAGAGTATCTGTTAAGATGTTAAAAATAACAAGTATCTCTTAACATGTTTCCGATAATGAAACATTTAATATAATGTAGACAAAAATAAAAAAATTAAAAGATAGTGACAGATCGGGACTCCCGATCCTTACTGCGCATGTGCAAAGTCAGACCGTACAAATCGGGTCTACCCGATCCGTACCGCGCATGTGCAGGGGTTTTCTTCTTCTTCTGTTCGTTTAATGGCAGTGTACTCCCCAGTGTACGAGGACACCGCCACCTGCTGACTGAGCGAATGAACCCTATTGTAAACTGAATTAGCGTCATTACAAACGTGTGTTAAATTTGATTTAGTGATAATCGAGTGTGTTTATGCTTGTCGGTGTGGAGAGGATTGTTGGAAAAGTGATGATAATGTCCGCTATCACTGTCAATTGCCAGTAAACACTTCATCTGGCTGCTGAATCTTCACGTGACATATTATAAAGTCTGTATTATTAACTCTGTCATTAGGCACCATTCTTCTTATTTTACGGCGCTGTTGTTCAATCGGGGAACGCTTTCTGTTGAGGAGAAAAGCAAAAATTTGTTGCGGATACGGATTATTCATTGTTTAAATGTCCTGGTAGTCGAAAAGGAGGCAGAGCTGCTGAGAAATGCTAGGAGCTAACTGGGCGCTAACCATATCATTCAAACATATTGAATGTCGCAATGTTGGCAAAGAGAGGAAGTGACGTAAGATTTGCGCATGCGGGGTACCGATCGGGTTTCCGGTACGGATCGGGTAGTGACAAGGGCAATCAGCCTGTAGAATAGGACTTCATAGGGCTTTGGAGTTGACGTCACGCCACAAAGCATTGTGGGAGCGCAGCGTCGTTTTTGGGGTCTACGAATCAAAACAAACACACTGTGTTGGAATGACGACTACAAGAAAGATGCTTAAAAGCAGCTCAAAAGAGAATGAACTGTATAGAGACCGATTGCGTCCAGAGGCGAAGCAGCGGTACTTGCAGAAAATAGCGTGCATTGGAAATGTGGACCCGTATGAAATACGGCCGTGGAGTAGAAACCCTGAAGACCAACCGCTACTGACGTAGCCTGACATATTTTCGGACCTTGTCTGTGGAATCAGCGCGTACAAGTCGTCATTCAAACAAAGGTAAGTCAGCTCGAGTACTGCGAGTGAAACGCGTTTGATTTCCCTGCAAACATTCACATTAGTGCAGCATAAATTCATTCATGAGGGGAAATTACAGTGAGAACATGTGGAGGCTGTTAGATGGATAACATAGTGAGTTCAGTGCATTGATGTGACATTGTCCTGAAGGATTGTTATTCTTTATGGTTAAAGAAATTGCACTATTCATATTTATTATAAATAATCCTAATTACACATCTTGCTTCCATGTTTGTATCCTGTGTCACTAAAAATACATTTTATTTTAGTTTTATACTTTGATCAATGACCTGCAGAATCTCCTTATTATATTAAGTGATTCATAATTGTCACTTTATGCTTTCTCCATCTCTAAAGTGATGACATCCTTGCATTACATACTTTAGGTTCATTTTCTGCAGGCAGGTTTCTGACAGAGAACAGGCAGATTTACACTATAACATGCAGCGTTCTATAGATGGACACATAAAGAAATGAAAAATTACATGTATGTGCTAACTTTCTAAACACTTTGTTACATTTATGATAAAGTAGATAAAACACATTTGTGTCGGCCTTGGCTCATAGTTCTTGTCTTTAAATGAACTTTGTCTGTGTGTGTTTCAGGTCCTGCACTCTCAAAGACTGAATGAACCAGCATCGCAGCCATGGGTCACTGTGAGCATCACAGGGAAGGTTGAAGTCGCCCACTGCAGCTGTATGGCCGGAGTCGCAGAGACCTGCAGCCATGTCGCTGCTCTTTTGTTTAATGTAGAAGCAACAATGTTGATCTGTGGCATAAGGACTGTTACAGATGAACCTGCATCTTCAGCTGCCCAAAAAAAGGCTCTTGTTCAAAACATAAACAGAACATCTGTATTGAAAGGTAAAAGGAGCTGTCCTCAAAAAAGAAAAATCCCACCTGCTACTTTGGAGGAGTTGTCACCGCTATTGGATACTGTGCTGGTACACAGTAAAGCTGTGGGTTGTGGGAATGACCCATAATGTTTTATCTAGGGGTCTAGATTTATGCCTGTAGTGCACTGCCGTGTAAATAATTTGCATTTACTGAATATATACTGACTGAGTCCCACTGTTCAAAAGTTGAATAAAGAAACAAACTAATTTTTGCCTCTTTTTTTTATTTTATTGAAACCACCTTATAGAACATCACATCAGTTACAGTGTAGAATCCATGGCATTTATCAGAATCAGAATACTTTATTCATCCCGAGGGAAATTAGGGGTTACAGCAGGCAGCACGCTAATGGCGCATGCACACTCACAAAGGAACCTTCTGACCAACTTTACACAAACATCACATTGGGCAGACATGTCAGAAAGGTAGGCTGATAGGAAAAAACAACGAAAATACACTACATGAGGTAAGAGGAGGAGAAAAAAAACTCCACTCAGACTGAGCTCCTAGTGGGAGAACAGTTTGATAACAGAAAAAACACCTCAGCACAAAAGCACATGACTATCAATACACCATAGAAACACGAGACAAGCAACAGGGGCGGGTAAAGGGTAAGAGAGAGCCGGTGTAGACAGCGCATCCGGTCCTGCAGCATCTGTGCTGGTCCAGTTGACTGCTATCTTCCCCGGTAGGGCACAAGCATCGAAGGCGTTGGAAAGGGAGGGGGGATGAGTGAGTGCTTATCAGTGTAAGTGTGTGTGTGTGCGTGTCCATAGTTTAGCTGAGACAGTGTCCTTCGGCCTATCAGGCTAAGTAAATAGTCTTCCAGCCAATCCAGGTGTCCTTGCATGGGATGGGAAGAATAGCCGTAACACAGTCGTTATCAGGGAGTGATTGTTCGGCTCCAGCCTTGGGCCTGCAGGTGGCGCCGTTATGGGGGTCCGCAATCTCAATGTTGATTTTGTAAATTTCCATGCGAGCAGCCCAGGAGAATTTTTGGCTGCCCTAACACTCCGACACTGGCCTCTCGATCTCCCGTTGGAGAACCACGATCCTCCCCATGATGGTATCAAACTTCTGTTCCATGGTGTTGCCATTCTTTTGATTCTGAGACCTCAAAGCTGCAGTGATCCGTTCCATGATGTCGTCCAACTGTCGCTCAAGGGTCTCATTTTGAGCAGGCCTCTCTCTGATGTTTCCCCCCCATACGCTCAATGTTGTTGCTTTGAGCCTTCACAGCAGCTGTAAGCATCTCCAAGGTGTTGACCATATTATGTTCGTTGTGAGAGGTCGCGCCTCATCTCATCTCTTCAATTCCAGCGGGCAGCCTTAGGGGGGTTTGAACAGCCGGTTTCGCTCTGTTATTTCTCCGATAAACCAGGGCCAAGCCAACTCCGATCAGCACGAACCCTGTTATCATGGTTCCGAATAGATAGATATCTTCAGCGTCCTCGATCGACAGTCCCGCCAGACACATGACTCTCCAGTTCTGCCACCCGTCCATCGTATATCCGGCAGGGAAAGTCCCTCCAGGGCACTCGGGCTCTCCCGAGCCCAGACTTCTCGTTGAGAAAAGGGTGTCAATAGCATTCAGAGACCAGTTAATCAAATCCATAATTCTCTTTTAGGTTTTAGAGAACGACCGTGTGAGTCTATTCCAGGGAAAGTAATGCACACGAAACAGACAAGGACATAGAGGCTAAGCAGGGAAGATAAGGGTGAGGAGGAGAGGAGAAAAGTGCGACCGCCTTCGCTGAGAGCCAAAGAAGAAAAATGATTTTATAGTTTACAAATGACAAAATGTTTACACAAAATCACGTGTTTACATGATATCACTCACTACTAACATTACTTTATTTACTGTATCTTTTGAAAAAATACAGCAATTTTAACAGCACAAGACTTAAGAGTATTTAACAGGAGCAGGTTTCATTTTTCCCTGGTTTTATTATCACACTGTTCACCAAAACGCAGCAAACCTTCACCATCTTATTCAGAAGGGTCACCTCTTCACCCTCACATGGAAGAAGTAATCTGATTGGCATGGTGGTATGTTTGAAGCAGGTCCCTTGTGTAGCACTGGAACCCAGTCACGATGTGATTCATCCATTTAATAGGCTGGTTTGCTGCAATAATGCCAAATAATTAGCAACTCTATAAATAGAAGGTAGTTCTGCAAAATCACTCAGTAGAATGTTTGTTGTAATTTGCTATGAGCTCAGAGCGCATAGAACAGGGGTGCTCAATACGTCGATCGCGATCGACCAGCCGATCGCAAAGGTAGTATTGGTAGATCGCATGGCATTAAAAAAATAGATGCCAGCCTATCATCCATCCCGTCACTTGATTGATACAGGGAAGCCAGTCAGATGACATCGGATTTTTTTCTGACGCTTAGGTCGCTGCGCATGTGCAAACAGCGGCGCGAAGTGTAGTAAAACTGACAAGCTAGTCAGCGAGTTAACTCCAATTTTTAGCTCTCGGTTTTTTCTAAACCTAAGAAAGGGTTAAAAATGAGTGAGGGAGCTGGACCAAGTAAGAAGACAAAAACGTATCACTTTCATACGGAATGGGAGGAAGACTTTTTTTTCACGATGTCATTTTCGAAGTGCGTTTGCCTCATCTGCCAGGCTGCCATCGCAATGCCAAAGAAGGGAAATGTGGAGCGGCATTTTCGAACTGTTCACGGAAAATACGACACTACATTCCCGCCGAAAAGCGAGCTAAGAAAGAAAAAGGTGAAGGAACTAAAATCCCAGTTGTCCGGACAGCAGTCATTTTTCACACAACAAACTTCAAAAGCGAAAGCCGCCACCGAAGCATCGTTCTGGGTGAGTCACATCATCATTAAAAACAAGAAGTCTTTTCAAGATGGAGAGATGGTAAAAGAGGCATTCGTTGAAGCAGCTGACTCATTGTTCCGAGACTTTAAAAATAAGGCAGAAATAACATCTTCGATCAAAGCTCTCCAGCTGTGAAGAAGTACAGTTACACGGCGCTGTGAAGCCATGGCGGAGGATTTAACCCAGCAACTTTGGAAGGACATCGGAGATTGCCAGTGTTTCTCACTGCAGTTGGACGAATCTACGGACGTGAGTGACACAGTTGCAACGAAGATCGCCTGTTCTATTCGCGCCAGATCTCTTCAAAGACGGTTATTTCGTGCACATCTGGAGAAGGCTGACTGCGACCACTCTGAGTTGTTGCTACACACTGACGTGAGGTGGCTTAGTCGAGGGAAATTCCTGCAAAGATTTCGAGAGCTCTGTCCGGAGATTAAGGAGTTTTTCCGTGTAGCTGGACAAGCAGAATACATGCAACTTAATGACGGTCAGTGGCTGTTAGACTTGGCATTTTTAACCGATCTGACAAACATGTTGAATGACCTTAATCTACAGCTGCAAGGAAAAGACAAAACAGTGATCAACATGATCAGCTCAGTTAATGCTTTCAAACGAAAGATGCAACATCTCTCTTTAAAGCTGCAGCGCCATGATTTGATAAACTTTCAAAACCTGGCGTCAGAGCTGGAGATGCAGGGGATGGCCTGTTTGCAACTTGACAGTGCACGCTACACAGAGCAGATTGACAATTGTCTGTCAGAGTTTGACAAACGCTTTCAAGACTTTTCTTTCAAGCCAGTCGCTACCTTCATGTGCTATCCTTTTCGGGAAGATGCTGATGTCGATTCACTCGCATCAAAAATTGCAAAACTATTTCACCTGAACTCTTCTGGAGTGGAAGATGAGATTTTGACACTACAAGCCGACATTGAGCTGAAGTCCAGAGATCATGGACAGTTCTGGAACTTACTCACAGAAGTAAAGTACCCCAACATGAGGAAATGTGCTGCCTCTTTGACTGCATTATTCGGCTCCACTTATTTATGTGAGTCATCATTTTCCCACATGAACATCATTAAGTCCAAGTACCGTTCCACCATGACTGATGAACATTTGGAAGTGTGTTTGAGGCTGGCCGTCAGCAGCTACTGTCCGGACTATGCATCCCTGGCTGATTCAATTCAGTGCAAGTCATCAGAGTAAACTCAGGTAATGACAAAAAATTTACATTGTTAATTGTGTTGTGAAATATTGGATATTGCGGTTATGCATGTATATACATTGTAGATATAAAGAATCCTCAATATATTTATAAATAAGTATATGTTTTGGATTTTTGTAGTGGGTAGATCATGTTGACTTGGTCATTTTGTAAGTAGCTCACATGCGGAAAAAGTGTGAGCACCCCTGGCATAGAAAATAAAACTAATAGGCTATAAAGATTATATGAACATATTTAGAACTTACCGGAATGAAAATGTCTGGAGCACCAACAGATATTTGGAGATGGAAGAGAACTGCACGTCAGCTCGTCTCACAGCTGCTCTCCAGGCTAGACACCTTCATTTGGTAACATCGATACACGAGCTGCCTCGTGTTGCTTCCAGGTTGGGAAAGAATGAAAAGATAAACCATTTTCAAGCTTATTCTCTTGCCGGTTGTGTGATCGAACATTGCAGCCGACCACACAGCAAATACGAACCATGGCTGTTGTGTGTGACTTCGCTCCCTTTTCACTTGCGCTAGACTCCAAAATGGCGGATCGGGCCAAAATCCTTTCCACGCCCACCCACATGACATCACGCTCCAAAGCCCTATAGGATGATCTCCAGATGCACCTGTATTTTATTTTCTTCCAGCGCAAATACAGACGTCCGATTCTTCACCTGGAAGTAAAAGTCTCCAAAAGGTCGCTACCATAAAAATCTGTGAAATCGGCGAAGTGTGTTCACAGTTTACAGAGTGAGAGACTGTTTGCAGAAAAACACCAACTAATCATTGGCTCAGCATGCTGAGAGAAGCTGAGCGCTCGCTTGCTTGTTCAATTATTTCCATCTCGCTTTGACTGCAGCTGTAACCTGACGTATTCCAGCAGGATTTGTAAAAAGAGTTTTGATATATATATTATTTATAGATATAGATCACAGCCAATCACAGCCGCAGCGTCACGTCCCGTGACTTGTTACGTACAGCACAAGTGCCAAGCCAACATGTGTATTTGTTTGGGAAGCAGCCAGCCACCGTACCGCTCGCTCGGGTAATGGAGAAAATGAGTGTGCCGACTAGAAAAATCAACCGAGCGTGACCGAAGAGAAAACAGATGATGGTTCCAATGCCGGAGAGATTGTCGAATGGAAGAGCCATAGAAGTTCTGTAGTGTGAAGGTATTTCGGCTATTTCAAGTCTGACAAAAACAGAGTAGCGTGCACTGTAAATTGTGCCGAAAGCAAGTCTGGAAATACAATAAACTGGTGCATGCTCAGGCTACGTCCACACGTACCCGGGTATTTTTGAAAACGCAGATTTTTCTATGCGTTTGCACCTTTCGTCCACACGTAAACGGCGTTTTTGGTCACTGAAAACAAAGATTTTTGAAAACTCCATTTTTGCATTTACGTGTGGACTAGAAAAGCGGAGAAAACGCAGCGTCAAAGGTGTGCGCATTTTTTGACGTCACACTGTGCGCCACGTTATTGTTCTGGTGAAATGAATTTCTACAATACTGTTAATTGTACTCTCTGCAGTGTTTAAATGCTTACATATACACACAGTTACCGTCCCTCCACACATACGACTCGGTTCTGCTTCTATGCCCCAGCTTTGTTTACTTTTTCCCACCGAGGCTTCTAGACTTCTGATTGGCCAACATTTCTGCACGGTTAGGAATCTAGCTCCACCTGCTGCTTTGGCATGTTCATAGCAGCGTTTTCCTTCATTTCTGCCTTTATGTGTGGACGGGATTATTTTTTAAAACGAAAACGGAAAATCTCAGTTTTCTTTTTTTTTTTTTTTTTTTTTTTCTTAAGTGACATCAGAAACAGCAGCATGTGACATCACGTGATGGCGGAGCTTCAGTTCATCCTTTGTCATCTTTTTTTTATTTTTTATTTATTTTTTTATAGGACAGGGGGAAAGAATGAAAGAAAGAGGGGGAGAGAAAGAAAGAAAACCAAAGGGGAGAAGAGATGGTGAGAGGGGGGGGAAGAGAGAAAAAAAAACAAACAACAAAAAAAACTCCTGGGTCACCTGTATGGAGAAAAACAAACAAACAGAGGAGACAGCAAACAACAAAGAGCAACATAATAATAGAAAAAAAAAGCACCATCACAATAAACTAGCTAGTCATAGATATCAATAGTTACTAAATAATAGACGATATTGTTCAGCACGCAAGATAGACAGCGCACAGTGTGCTTTGAGGCAGCAGCCAAGAAAGCTTTAGTCCGCGTCTGTGAATACCCATGTGTACACCTGTGTGCATACCTGTGTGGATCAGCATGCTTGCATTCCAAAGGTTTCTCCTTGTAATGATCTGCTAGGGAGTGTGGGGAGCCACAGCCCTGTCCTTTATGGTATCAAGCGGGTATGGAGGAGATCAAAACTCCAGACATCCAGAGGCCCCCAGAACACAAGAGACCAAGGAAGACCCACAGAGGGGCCGCTGCGCCACTGTCCCAGTAAGAGCTAAGGAGAGTCCCAGATGAGGGCTCATTCAGCAGCCGCGGAGCAGAAGCCAGGGGGAGTTGCAGTGATGCGCCCGTGGGCTCCGCCGGCAGCCAGCTGTGCCTGAGTGACCGAGCCCCAGGCCGAGAGGCCGGGGGCACGCCACCTCCGAAATGGCCCGAGCGAGCCCCAATAAGCGGCCGCCAAGGAGTGAGCTGGTGTGTACCCGGACGCCCACCCCCAGATACAAAGAACCACCAACGCACCGACACCTGAGGGAGTCCGCCACCGGCAGGGGAAGTGGTGGTGGGTGGAGATAGGCCTCCAAACCTTGGAAGGCCCGAGATGTCCCCAGAGAGGTGGCGTCTGATACCCAACCTGACATATAAATACAAACATACAGGCACACACAGACACAAACATCCATTCCCACCCTCATGCTCTCATGTGCACTTCACACTCAACCGACGTGGAGACAAATATAAAGAGACACTGTATACGCGATCACACTCCCCAAGCGTACTCTACAAACCGGGTCTAGGTACCCCTGCCCCTGGAGGGGGGAACTGCACCCAGACCCAGGTGGTGTTACCCTTTTCCCTGCGATGTGAAAGGGGCAGACCGCCCCGACTCCGCAGCAGCAAGGAGGCCCCACACCCCAGACCGCAGCCGGACGGCCAACTCCTCCTAGCCCCCCCGCTCCAGCAGGCCGCAGAGAACGGGGGTGAGAGAAGACTCCAAACCTCCCTCCACCCGCTCATAGTAGTGTTGACGCATGTGTGTTCTAAGGTGCAATTAAAACCCAGGAGGGCATAGAGCTACCTGCCAGAGAGCAGCAGGTAAGCGCATAGTCCCTCCTGTTAGCCCTCAATGTCTACATGTATTTAAAATTGAGAGGTGGGCAACGATGCCAGGGGTGAGGTGTACACCCTGATGGTAACTTGGACTCCGTGTATTGTGCCCACCCCCAAGATCCTATATGTATGTGTAATGAGGGTGTGAGTAATGTGAATGTCTAAGTTGTGGGATAAAATTGAGGCAGAGGCAGCCAGAAGGGGACGGGGGGGGGGGGGGGGGGGGGGTAGCCTCCTCTGCATCCTGGTGACATACCCCTACTCCAAGGCCCTGCATGTGTGGGTGGTTGTGGTGGAGCGGGAGGAGGGAGGCAGCTGGAGATGGGGAGGGAAGGAAGGGAGGGGCAGTGACCCCTCCCTGGGGCCAGCTCCCCCGCTGACCCCAGTAGGCACTCCCACACTCCGCGACCCGCCAGGGAAAAGGGGGCCCAGGCCCATCCAGACCGGGGCCCAGTGCAGCAGCGCCCCCCGGCCCCACAGAGCCCGGGACAGTCCACCCAACCCCACCACAGAGAAAACTGCACCCACCCCACCATCCACTCATCATCCAGACTACATGAGACAATAGACGCCCAGGCTGAGATCTTCCTCCACCTCTCCTGTATCTCCCCCTCCTGCAGAGAGTTCCTGAGGGGAGGAAAGCTCCTGCAAGGTGTAACAATCTCCCCCACCGGTTGAAGAGCCCCACAGGCGACTCGACACACCGGCGGCACCCTGCGCCAGGGATGGGCTCCCATGCACCCACCCGCCCACAACCCCGGCAACACACAAACCAGGACCCAAGGCCCCGAGGCCCAGCCAGGGCCCCGGCCCAGAGATGGAGCGCCCCCAGACCCTCACGCCCATCCCGGACCCACCCAGGGGCAGACAGGCTACCAGGTCAGTAACCCACGTCCATCATCACAGACCCTCCCCTAGCCCCGCTGCACGCAGCCACGAGGAAATGGTCAGAAAAGAGCCCCCAACCGGACATGACCGCTACCCCAGGTTGAGCCCCCCAAGGAAGATGCCTCCGGGGAACCCCCCGACGCCCTAAGTCTGTCCCTGCCCCCACACCAATCACAACATTGAAGGCGGGACCAAACTATGACCCCCCCACCCCCACTAGGTGATGGAGCCGATCAAAGGAGCCCAGAGCAATTGATCTGATGTGGTGGCCGAGGCTGTATCAAAACTAATGTAATCTAATAGATAATTTCTATATTGGTTAGAATTAAGATTGTTTTTATTTTTCCAGTTCATGAGGACAGTTTTCTTGGCTATGCATAGGGCAGTGAAAACCATATGGGCTATATTGTTTTCTGAAGTGACATTATCTAAGCTGCCCAACAAACACACTAAGGGGGAAGTTGGAATGTTACATTTCAGACACTTTGATAAGTCTTCACATATCTCGTGCCAAAACTTCTGCACTGGTGGACAGAACCAAAGAGCGTGAATGTCATTGTCTGGTGTATTGTTTTGACAGTGTGAGCAGTTGTTGGAAGATGTAAAGCCCATCTTGAACATCCGATGACCTGTATAGTGTACTCTATGTAGTATTTTGTATTGTATTAATTGCAGACTGGGATTTTTAATCAATTTAAAAGTTTTTAAGCATACCTGAGACCAGAAGTTTTGGTCTAAACTGACTAATAAAGCTGCTTCCCACTTTGCAATAGGAAGGGATATTGATTCATCTAATTTAGAAAGTGTTCTATATATTTTAGATAATAATTTGGGGGATTTAAGAGTAAGGAAATGTGCCACACTTGGTGGTGTTTGTAATTCAACTTCACTGAGTTTAAATTTCTTTTTTATAATGGATTTAATTTGTTGATATTCTAAAAAAAATTTCTTGTTGATCCCATATTGTGCAACTAGTCTGTCAAATGGGATCAATTCTGTTCCCTCCAATATATGTTCTAAGTATTTAATTCCTTTACAACTCCATTCTGGGAAGTTAATCATATTATTGTTTTGTAATATGTCAGGGTTATACCAGATAGGAGTACGTTTGCATGGGATTAGTGAAGACTCCGATATTTTTAGAAACTCCCACCATGCTGTCAGAGAGGAGCTGATGTTGATACTTTTAAAGCATTCATGTCTTTTGATGTTTGAGCTAATAAATGGTAGGTCTGAAATCTCTAGATCCTTGCATAGTGCCTGTTCAACATCTAGCCAGGGCTCATCTAGGAAGGTATGTTTTGACCATTCTGAGATGAACTGAAGCCTGTTGGCTAAGAAGTATTGGTGAAAATTAGGCAGATCTAATCCTCCTCTATCCTTGGTTCTTTGTAGCGTTTTTAAGCTGATACGCGAGGGTTTATCTTTCCAAAGGAATTTGGAAATATATGAATCCAGAGATCTGAACCAATCTTGTGATGGTTTGTTAGGGATCATCAAAAATAAGTAATTTATTTTTGGCAAGATCATCATTTTTATAGTGGCGACCCTTCCCATGAGTGATATGGGTAAAGATTTCCATCTAGTCAGATCGCCTTCTACTTTCTTTAGAAGTGGGATGTGATTTAATTTAGTTAAGTCTGAAAGCTTAGGAGAAACATTAATACCTAAATATTTAATATTTCCTGATTGCAGTGGGGCAGAGGAAGAATTATGGAAGGAGCAGTTAATGGGGAGAACTGTAGATTTTGGCCAGTTAATTGAATAATCTGAAACTCTTGAAAACCAGTTTATTAGAGTAATTACCTCAGAGAGGTTGGTTTGTGTGTTTTGCAGAAAAAGCAACACATCATCCGCATAGAGACTGATTTTATGTTCTATGTTCTTACATTTTATGCCCTTAATTGTTGTAGCCTGTCTAAATGCTGCTGCTAGAGGTTCGATAAAAATTGCAAAAAGTGAAGGGGAGAGTGGGCATCCCTGCCTGGTGCCCCTCAGGAGACAGAAGCTGGAGGATGTCTGGTCATTTGTTCTGATACGAGCTGTTGGGGAATTGTATAATATTCTTATCCAGTTTATAAAAGAGTTTCCGAAACCAAATTTGTGTAAAGTTGCGAATAAAAATTTCCAGTTAACTCTGTCAAATGCTTTTTCTGCATCTAGAGATAATATTATGGTTTCAATGTTTTTATTGTATGAGTAGTCTATTAAATTAAGTAATCTATGAGTGTTTGTTGAGGAGTGCCGACCTTTTATGAAACCAGTTTGGTCAGGGTGAATTAAGAGGGGGGTTATTTTCTCTAATCTCTTTGAGAGAGCTTTGCAGATTATTTTAAGGTCTACATTTAAAAGAGAAATTGGACGATAGCTTGAGGGAAATAAAGGGTCTTTGCCTGGTTTTAGCAGGAGACTAATGTTGGCAGAGTTCATATTTGGTGGTAGTCTGCCATTTTCCTCGATTTCCTGCAACATTCCGTGGAATACTGGTGCCAGAATTGTCCAGAATTCTTTGTAGAATTCTGCAGGGAAGCCGTCTGGACCTGGAGCCTTATTATTGGGCATTCTTATCAGGGCTTCCTGGAATTCACTTGGCGTCAGTGGCGAATCCAGTTCCATTGCTTGACTGTCTAGTAATTTTGGGAGATTTACATTGTCAAGAAACCGATCAATTTCATTTTTAGATGGGTTTATTTGTGGTAAGTATAAAGTTTCATAGAAATCCCTAAAAATGTTGTTTATTCTTCCAGGGTCATATATTGTGTTCCCCGATAAATCTTTAGCAGCACATATAGTTGTTTTTTCTTTATTTATTTTTAACTGGTTAGCTAGAAATCGACCTGATTTGTTACTGTGTTCAAAATTCTGCAAGCGAAGTCTTTGTATAAGGAATTGTGTTTTTTTATTAATAGTTTCATTTAATTCTAGTTTTGTCTTGCATATTTTGTTCAATGTTTCCTGATCTTGGTTGCACGCGTAGGCTTCTTCTAGTGATTTGATGGTTTTTTCTAATTCCTGAATGTTTTTGTTTTCTTCTTTCTTTTTGTGTGATGAGAAAGAAATTATTTTACCTCTCATCACAGCTTTTCCTGCTTCCCATAGAACAGACGCAGATATTCCGGGGGTGTCATTAAAGTCTAAGTATGAAGTCCATTCCTTTTTAAAATATTTAATAAAGTCTTCATCTTTAAGCAGTGATGTATTAAATCTCCAGTTTAGAAATTATTTTACCTCTCATCACAGCTTTTCCTGCTTCCCATAGAACAGACGCAGATATTCCGGGGGTGTCATTAAAGTCTAAGTATGAAGTCCATTCCTTTTTAAAATATTTAATAAAGTCTTCATCTTTAAGCAGTGATGTATTAAATCTCCAGTTTTTACTTGGCGTAGTATTATTCTTGTGCATTAGTTTTAAAGATACAGGAGCATGATCACTGATAGCTATAGGATGAATCTCAGTGTCTGAAATGTCACTCAGCAGTGAGCTGCTGACCAAAAAATAATCCAGACGAGAGTAAGAGTGATGAACATGCGAGAAAAAAGTATATTCCTTACTGTTGGGGTGAAGGGAGCGCCATGCATCGCGAAGGCCAAAGTCGCTCATATACTGTTTGATTATATTTGTGGATTGCCAATTGCGCTGAGTTCCTGTTGTGTTGAGCCTATCCATTTCTTCATTTAGTCCAAGGTTGAGGTCACCGCCAAGAATGAGTGCGCAATCGAGGTGTTCATAGAGTGCACTAAAAAATCCGTGGAAGAATGAGGGTTCATCAACATTTGGACCATATATACTTACAATACATAGTTTTTTGTTCAATATTGATAGTTTAATAATTAGAAATCTACCCTCTGGATCTATAACTGTATCGAGTACTGTAAAATTAACATTTTTATGTATTAAAATTGCTACTCCCCGTTGTCTAGAATTATAACAGGCTGCAAACACGTTAGGAAACTCAGGTGTTTTAAGCTCGTTTAAACCTGTGACAGGTCTGTGAGTTTCTTGTAATAAAACAACATCTGCCTGTAGTTTTTTAAGCTGGTTAAATATCTTTAACCTCTTTCCTCTGGTGCCAGCTCCATTTACATTCCATGTGTTATGACTGTGACCGTAATTGTGTGTGGATTTGAGTGTCCAGGTGCTCCTCCAGGATTGGTGCATCCAGGGTGGATGGCTCACACCGATTGGCTGAGGACTGGGAGGCAGCGGATAAGAAGAGACCGCCAGGGACTGCCCAGTCATTCATCCTCGGCCCAACCCAGCCGGCAGACCGGTCACTGTGTCAAACTCTTATGTAATGTAAGAGCATGTAAGGGTGGACCGCCTTTTTGGTTGATCAGTTTTCTCCTGTTTTTGTTAGGTAGGGAGGAAAGTGATTGTCGTTTTGTTTAGTTCCTTTGAGTAGGTAAGTTTCGTTTATTCCTGAGATAGGCTACTTTTGTTTGTTGTTTTGGCCTTGGGTTCACCCTGAAGTTATGATATGCTCCCTTCCTTTGTTTAACTGCACTTATTGTAAATAAATCACTGTCACTAAAAATTAAGTGTGTGACGTGCTGCTTGGGGTTGGACGGGGATGGATCACCCTTTATGTTGTGGTCTGGCTGCGCCTAGACGGGCCATAACATAATTGGGGGCTCGTCCGGGAATGCCTCAGAATGCCCATAATTGTGTGTGTATGTCTAATGATGTACGCTGGGTGTTTCGTTTAGATAGGTGGAGAGAGTGTGGAAACATCCCTTGTTTGCAAATAGAAAGAGAGGGAGAGGGAAAAAAAGTGTGGTGAGAGGCTCCATAAGTCTGACTATGTGTGAATATTCACTAATATGAACAAGCGTGGCTTGCTTATGTGTCCTGCAAGTCTGTGCGTGCTGTGAGGCTGTTGTGAATGTGCTGGCGTTGAGCGGATGTGTTTGCGTGATCGTGGTGTGAAAATATGGAGAAATAGAGGGTGTTTGTTTGTAGGTGAGTGGGGAAGTAGGTGATCACAGCAGTGAAAGACAAGAAAAAGAAAGAAACCACATGAACTGTGAGCAACAACAAAAAAAAAAGAAACGAAACGGAAACATTCCAATTAAAGTAATGACGGAGGGTGACGGTGTTATATCTGCTATGATATCATATTGATATTACTAGGTTAAACAAATGTTAAAGGAAAAAGTGTGAGTGAATAAGAAAAGAGTGTAGCGGTTTCTTATCTGGAGTGCAGTCAGTATAACCACGGTGTGGTGCCGGGGTCGCAGTACAGCTGTCCGTCCACAGCGATGACAGCACGGGAGCCTTTCTGGATAAAGCTACGTCGAACTGGGAACAGGACCTTGCGTCGTTCCAGGATCTCTTTGGGGAACTGGTCGTTCACGCTGAAGTCCGTTCCTTTCAGCTCTCTGCCGCGACTCTTCACCTGTTCCTTTTGCTTGAATTGCCCGAATTTGGCCACGATAGGCCGTGGTCTCCCAGTCCGCGACCGAACGCCCCCCAAGCGATGTACTCTATCGAAGTCGATGTTCTTTACGGTGTCCTCCGGCAGCTTCAGGTGGATTTTGATGAAGCTTTTCACCGTTGCCTCCGCGTCCTCTCCGGTAGATTCTGGAATACCAGAAAACACAAGATTATCTCTCATGCTACGGGCTTGTAGATCGATAACGGACTCTTTTATTTTTTTATTTTCAATGTTTAGCTGGGTCACGTTATCGGTGAGAGATTTGACCGACTCCCGTAGCGTGGCATTTTCAGCGGCAAGCGTTTCCACCTGCTGCTGGCTGAATTCCAGGGATTCTCTCAGAGATTTAAATTCCCGGTGTAAAATCTCCACCAGGGCCAGCCTCGCATCGAAACTGGACAATCGCTTGTCGATTGACTCCAGGATGTCTGCGATGTCTTTGCCGGCAGGCGATGTTGTACCGGGGGATTCTGCCGGGCGACATCTCTTCGATGACGGCGTCTCAATTTTGGTCGGGGAGGATGTACTCTGGGCCTTCCTCATTACTAAATCTTGAAAACAGCGGTCGATGTAATCTTGGAGAGCGTCTAAACTCTCCCCGTTGTCCTCCAGGGTGTTAGAGATGACAGAACAGATGTTGTTAGTTATATGACAATCGATTAGTATATTTGGTAATATTGAAGCTTGAAAAACCTTTGTTAAAGTCTAAGCTACCATTTGCTTTTGCTTTTTTTTAAATTCCGCCAACTCTCCGGCGTCTGACGTCACCTACAACATGGGTCGCTTACCTTACTCGTCACTTCCGTCACTTACCTCCTCTCCCTCGTTTTTTTTGAAAATCTCCGTTTTCAAAAACACCCGTGTACGTGTTGACGTAGCCTCAGTCTCTGACTGGAAGCGCTAATTCGTCATTCGGCTTTTGTCAGACTAAAGTAACTGTTAAAACTGTTTGAAAAGCTAAGCTATACAACAAGGAGAGATTGAGAATTTCCTTTTAGCTCTCAGTTTATTTGATATTGACAAAAGTTAGTCAATTTTGTCTGTTCTTCTGTAAAACAAACTAAGATTTATTTTTAGAATTAATATTTTGTTTCTAAGTGGAATTGACAGTTTAGTAGTCTGTTTCGTTTGTTCTATTTTGAAACTTAAATGCTTTAGCGGCTGCCTTTTGTGTAGTTTGCAATATTTGCCTTTATTTATCTGAGAAAGTCTCATGTTCCTTAAGTACATCTACCCTGTTGAACTTATTGTGGGAAATAAATATTTAAATCAAAACAAGCTGCTGATTATTTCACATTTTACTTGTGAGCAAAGGCACATTTAAAACACTTAAACCCCCGGAGAGCAGCCATTTGGCTTTTCTACCTTTAAAACCCGGAGAGCAGCCAAATGGCTTTTAGCTAGGCTTTAGCTTCAGCCAAGTGGAAGCTAAATTGGCTAGTCATCCATATGTATATTAGGTTGTTACCTGGGAATTCTGGAGGGAGGGGAGTGGGTGTGTGTGAATGAGGGGGTGGGGGAGCTGCTAAAAGCTGTGAACTTCCTTTTGTGTTTCATCGTCCTTTGTTGCTGAGATTTATTGATAAAAACAGTACAAAAAACCAACCATTTGTACACATATTTACAAATAATAATAAAAAGTGAGTGAGTACATTTCAACATTTTCAGCAATCACTCACAATCTTGGCACTGCCATGGTATCTGTAGTCTGCATTTACCACATGTGTATCTGTTGCAGTGAACACATCGCACAGTGGCATGATTGTTCTTGCATTTGTGTTTGACCTGACATATGACTCTTTTTCCAGGGCTAGGTGTGGAGGGTTGTGTCCAAAGCAACTGTTCTTTTCTTGCCTTCTTCGCAGCTACATGAGAGTGAGCCAACTCTCTTGCAAGCTCCACCAGGAAGTCCACCCGTCTTTCCTTCATCCCGGTGCATGCTTGATACAGCACATGTGCATTCAGTGCTGCCATGTCAATCATGTTATAAAACACGGCAACTGGCAACAACCTAATATACATATGGATGACTAGCCAATTTAGCTTCCACTTGGCTGAAGCTAAAGCCTAGCTAAAAGCCATTTGGCTGCTCTCCGGGTTTTAAAGGTAGAAAGGTAGAAGCCTGGGACTCCAATTAAATCTTACAAATATAGTTATTTGGCTTATATCGTGATATATATCGTTATTGCCTAAAATGAAAAAAACATATCGTGATGTGAAAAAATCTCATATCGCCCAGCTCTAACTTCAACTGTGAGAGACAGAATGTGAAAAAAAAAATCCATGAATTCACATGGTAGGATTTGTAAAGAATTTATTCGTAAATCAGGGTGGAAAGTATTTGGTCAATAACAAAACTACAACTCAATACTTTGTAACATAACCTTTGTTGGCAATAACAGAGGTCAAACGTTTACTATAGGTCTTTACCAGGTTTGCACACACAGTAGCTGGTATTTTGGCCCATTCCTCCATGCAGATCTTCTCGAGAGCAGTGATGTTTTGGGGCTGTCGCCGAGCAACACGGACTTTCAACTCCCGCCACAGATTTTCTATGGGGTTGAGGTCTGGAGACTGGCTAGGCCACTCCAGGACTTTCAAATGCTTCTTACGGAGCCACTCCTTTGTTGCCCGGGCGGTGTGTTTTGGATCATTGTCATGTTGGAAGACCCAGCCTTGTTTCATCTTCAAAGTTCTCACTGATGGAAGGAGGTTTTGGCTCAAAATCTCACGATACATGGCCCCATTCATTCTGTCCTTAACACGGATCAGTCGTCCTGTCCCCTTGGCAGAAAAACAGCCCCATAGCATGATGTTTCCACTCCCATGCTTCACAGTAGGTATGGTGTTCTTGGGATGCAACTCAGTATTCTTTGTCCTCCAAACACGACGAGTTGAGTTTATACCAAAAAGTTCTACTTTGGTTCCATCTGACCACATGACATTCTCCCAATCCTCTGCTGTATCATCCATGTGCTCTCTGGCAAACTTCAGACAGGCCTGGACATGCACTGGCTTCAGCAGCGGAACACGTCTGGCACTGCGGGATTTGATTCCCTGCCGTTGTAGTGTGTTACTGATGGTGACCTTTGTTACTTTGGTCCCAGCTCTCTGCAGGTCATTCACCAGGTCCCCCCGTGTGGTTCTGGGATCTTTGCTCACCGTTCTCATGATCATTTTGACCCCACGGGATGAGATCTTGCGTGGAGCCCCAGATCGTGGGAGATTATCAGTGGTCTTGTATGTCTTCCATTTTCTGATGATTGCTCCCACAGTTGATTTTTTCACACCAAGCTGCTTGCCTATTGTAGATTCACTCTTCCCAGTCTGGTGCAGGTCTACAATACTTTTCCTGGTGTCCTTCGAAAGCTCTTTGGTCTTGGCCATGGCGGAGTTTGGAGTCTGACTGTTTGAGGCTGTGGACAGGTGTCTTTTATACAGATGATGAGTTCAAACAGGTGCCATTCATACAGGTAACGAGTGGGGGACAGAAAAGCGTCTTACAGAAGACGTTACAGGTCTGTGAGAGCCAGAGATTTTCCATGTTTGAGGTGACCAAATACTTATTTTCCACCCTGATTTACGAATAAATTCTTTACAAATCCTACCATGTGAATTCATGGATTTATTTTTCACATTCTGTCTCTCACAGTTGAAGTGTACCTCTGGTGAAAATTACTGACCTCTGCCATCATTTTAAGTGGGGGAACTTGCACAATCGGTGGCTGACTAAATACTTTTTTGCCCCACTGTATTTGTGTACATGACAGCATTGCTGTCCAGCATTGTGTTTATCAAATCTCTTTTTACAAATCCTGCTGTGTGTGTGTCCCCCAGGTGATTAACAGGAGGAGAAGAGTCTGGTGGTGCAACGGAGGAACAATTTCATCCATTTGGACTCAGCTCAGCCACTACAGAGGAAACAATCAATGACTTCAACACAAAAGGTGAGAAAAATATCACAGTTACAATTAGGGATGCACCGATACCGATACTGGTATCGGGTATCGGGCCGATACTGTAAAATGTGTGTGTACTCATACTCGTAAAAGTTAAGCGATACCATGAACCGATAATAATGTAGCCCGGATGGGAATTTGGGAGTAGATACTCATAATTCCCATGGACTTAAACGCCACGGTAACATAAGATGTTCACAGTTGATGTTATGTGATGTAACTGTACCCAGAATGTAATTTGCCCTGTAATATGTCACAAGGTAAATACAGGTAATTAGAGCAATCAAACATTTATGTTAATCATAAAGTATTATTTTATGGTATGTAACTCAGAATGGAGTTTAAATATTGTTCAGAGTTCTAATTTCTTGTAACAGAAGTTACAAGAAAATACAAAGATCATATTTTATAAGCACACATTGAAACAACAATATCATCAGTTGAACTTGAAATTTCTTATGCGTAAAAGATTTTCTCTGCTGATCAATATTTCTTCAATAATGTCATTTTCATTACAACTCTCATTGTAGCACATCATTGTAATGTGATACTGCCACCAGAAGGTGGTGGAAACACACCAACAATGTGTTTGTTGACATGTTTGATTCAACCAATGGAGGGAGTTTCAGTTTGTTCCACGACTGCATTTCACTCATTGCCTCTGTTTGTATCTCTGTCACTGCAGGACCAACATGGAGCGAAAAGTCAGCGCTCTCAGGAGGCCGACAAACCTCACAGAAGAAAAGGAGAGAAAACCTACAGCTGTGATGAGTGTGGAAAGTCTTTTACCTGGGCTGGATACTTAAAAAGACACCAAGTCATCCACAGTGGAGTTAAACCTTACAGCTGTGACTTGTGTGGAAAGTCTTTTACCCAGGCTGGACACCTAAAAACACACCAAGTCATCCACAGTGGAGTTAAACCTTACAGCTGTGACTTGTGTGGAAAGTCTTTTACCCTGGCTGGAAGCCTAAAAACACACCAACTCATCCACAGTGGAGTTAAACCTTACAGCTGTGACTTGTGTGGAAAGTCTTTTACCCTGGCTGGAAGCCTAAAAACACACCAACTCATCCACAGTGGATTTAAACCTTACAGCTGTGACTTGTGTGGAAAGTCTTTTACCCTGGCTGGAAACCTAAAAACACACCAACTCATCCACAGTGGAGTTAAACCTTACAGCTGTGACTTGTGTGGAAAGTCTTTTACCGAGGCTGGAAGCTTGAAAAAACACCAACTCATCCACAGTGGAGTTAAACCTTACAGCTGTGACTTGTGTGGAAAGTCTTTTACCGAGGCTCGAGACTTGAAAAAACACCAAGTCATCCACAGTGGAGTTAAACCTTACAGCTGTGACTTGTGTGGAAAGTCTTTTACCCAGGCTGGAGACTTGAAAAAACACCAACTCATCCACAGTGGAGTTAAACCTTACAGCTGTGACTTGTGTGGAAAGTCTTTTACCCAGGCTGGACACTTGAAAAAACACCAACTCATCCACAGTGGAGTTAAACCTTACAGCTGTAACTTGTGTGGAAAGTCTTTTACCCAGGCTGGAACCTTAAAAAGACACCAACTCATCCACAGTGGATTTAAACCTTACAGCTGTGACTTGTGTGGAAAGTCTTTTACCCTGGCTGGACACTTGAAAAAACACCAACTCATCCACAGTGGATTTAAACCTTACAGCTGTGACTTGTGTGGAAAGTCTTTTACCCAGGCTGGACACTTGAAAAAACACCAACTCATCCACAGTGGAGTTAAACCTTACAGCTGTGACTTGTGTGGAAAGTCTTTTACCCAGGCTGGACACTTGAAAAAACACCAACTCATCCACAGTGGAGTTAAACCTTACAGCTGTGACTTGTGTGGAAAGTCTTTTACCCAGTCTGGAACCTTAAAAAAACACCAACTCATCCACAGTGGAGTTAAACCTTACAGCTGTGACTTGTGTGGAAAGTCTTTTACCCAGGCTGGAACCTTAAAAAAACACCAACTCATCCACAGTGGACTTAAAGCACACAACTGTGAGTTGTGTGGTAAGGCTTTTGCTCTAAATAGCGACTTACACAGGCATCTAGTTTCCCACTCTGGAATTAAGGCGTAGAGCTGCGTTTTTTTTGGAAAAGGTTTCAGTGACAAACGGTATCGAAATATTCACCTACGGATTCACACTGGAATTGATGTTTCCTGCTGTGATCAGTGTGGGAAACTGTTTGCAACAGATGCACAGTTACAACAACACACTGAGGAGAGACCTTATAAATGTTACCTGTGTGAGAAGACTTTTAAAGCTCCAAATCAGCTGAAAAAACACCAACAGATCCACTCCAGAAAGTAACTCTAGAAGTGCAGTTACTGTGAGGATGTATTGATTTTTTATCTTGTAATTTTAACCTGATTGTTTGGAAAAAGTCTGATCAGTAAACTTATGGAGTTATACTGAATGAACTGTTTGGAAAAATGAAGAATTAACCTGAGTTTTATAGTGTAAACAGTAAAATGTAATTGGACGTTGGCAGAGATGCTTTTTATTTCAGGCGACGTTCAGCATAAAAACATTGAAGGAATTCCCTGACATACAATGTCAGGAGTGGAGTGAAGCACACTGATCCATTTCTCAACCCTGTCGTCACTGTGGTGGTGGGAAAGCGTTTCTCTTTAACCTTTGTGGAAAAACCTCCAATCACGAACGGGACCTAAAACCACATCAACGTAGCCACACTGGAGACAAAATGAACTACTGCAAAGAATGTGGGAGAGGCTTCCACACACCAAGTACATTAAAAATACATGACCTCTTCCACAGTGTGGTCAAAAAGCACATCTGTGACCAGTGTGGGTCATCCTTCACCACTGCAGGAGGGACACCATACAAGTGCAGACACTGTGACAACAGCTTCTCACAATCAGGTCATCGTAACAAACATGAACGTACACACATGGAAGTGAACTTCAGCTGTGACCAGTGTGACAAGAGCTTCAGGAATCTCAGTTCATACTCCGAACACAAACGATCCCACACTGTAAATAAACTGTTTCACTGTTACCAACATCAGCCTGATCATGCAGGACTGAAATCACTGGATCACAATGAATCTGAAGAGAGAGAAAGATCCTCTTCTGGTTTCAGGGTCAGACTTAAAAACCTTGAGATCAGGCTCCACAGAGTTCAGATGGAATCTCCTGTAAAGAGTGTCAGCTGATGCCACACTTGGATCTGATGAGGTAGCTCTGATTTCTGGAGCTGCAGTGAATAATCCTGAATGTTACATTTAGGAAGCTGCATATCTAGATATGCATATCAAGTTCCTTTTTTTTCCTTTGAGGGATTTTAATTCTCTAAAATGTTATCTCTGTTACATTTTAATCTTTGTTCCCTTAGGACACAGTAGTGTTTAGTAGTTGTACTTGTTACTGTATTATTAAAGTTATAGGAATGTCTTTTTTACCAAACTAATAATGTATCAGAATTGCAGATATGGATATATATTTCAATTTCTTTCATTTGAACTTTCTTAGTGTTTCCAAAATTAACTTTTTTTTAATGTATTCATTTAATGTGTTACCTCTGTTAAATTTCAATTCTTCATTCATATTTAACCTTTTGCTGTTGTAAAATCTTCTCTTAAATCATTTTCTCCCAAAACTACAAATATTTTCACAGCAGTTGCTCTTAAAACCTCCAAAATGAACTAAATCTGTCCACCAGCTTTGAAACAACACCTGCTGTGACTTTATGTCCAGAAAAAAAGAAACTCAAGCTGAACTGGTTTCCACATGTTCTGCAGCTGTTTTCTTGTTGATTTTAAGTTTGTATTATGAAATCCTGTTAATGTTAAAGTGTTAGTTATATTTGATGAAGTCTGTGTAGAGTTTATCTTATTAAACAGTTTGGTGTGAAAAATAAAGAAATGGTCTCAGAACAAGTAGTTTGACCCATTATTTCCGATTCAAACTAATTTAACTGTTTTCAGTGGTACATGTGGAGGTTTATCACAGGAGGCGACTTGGCTGTTCTCAACTCACACTGAAGAAGGATCCTGCAGCTCATTAAAAACTCTAAAATGATCTTGAAAGAAAATATGTTTGATTTTTCTTAAAAACATGCTGTTGGCATGAAGCTTTGAGACAGTGTTTTTAAGAGTCATTGTGGTTAACATCTCACACATTCCAATAAAGCAGATGTTCCTGCATTGCAACAGCGGTTTGCAGTTGCAATGCAGGATCGTGCTGCTGCTCGTCTACAGGACTCTCATGGAGCACCACTTTGAAACTTTGTAACTCTCTCTGCAAAATACAATATATAAAGACCAATGCTGGGCAATTAATTATATAGTTACTTCTTCAAAAAAGTTACTGAGTATTGCAAACAACAAAGATTTTTGCAGCTGTTTACCTAAAAATGCTGCTAAGGGATTTTTTTTAAACAAACATTTCAAACTATTTACAGAACAATCAGGTGTTCTGCATCAAATCTGATGCCACACAAATTATTTGTGCCTCTCCAAAAAATAATTTCTGTCCACTATGAGATAAAGGAGAACATCAAAAGCCTGATACCTGCAGGCCTGACAACAGGAGATGTATCACTCCTGTAACATTTAGCAGCCGCCTCATTGTTCTGACACACACAACAAAACTATTGACTACACTACACACTAACTATACAAGATTTGCGCTAAACGTTGCAAATCTCTCACATCTCAAAACACTGCCGTCACTCCTAAATTTTCCTCTTCTTAACAACTTCCGTTTCTTAACAACCAAATGCCATGTTTTGATTGGTCGGCATGGTACATTTTTTGACCAATGGGAAAGGGTGGGGTGTTTTGGTTTTGTCTTTGCTCACAGGCGGAGAGTGCTTTATAACGTTTTCTTTATAAAATGACGTTTTTACCATTTCTTCCCCCTGTTCTGTAAAATCTCAGCCCACACAAATATATCAACAACAGTGATCACAAAACGGTGTATAACTGAACACAGTAGTGCAATTTTTAACCAGGTCTTCCCATTAACACCTGACCTGCCCAGAGGGTCAGTCAATGAGCTCGTCAATAGCTTCAATGCTAACATGTTAAATGTAATGGACACTATTGCTCCCATTAAGGTGAAGGTTATCTCTGGAAGGAAAAAGTCTCCATGGAGAAACTCCACACTGGTGAAAAAAGAAAAAAGAGAGTGTAGGAAAGCTGAGCGCAGATGGAGAAAAACAAACCTCCAGGTTCATTATGACATTTATAAAGAGAAACTTCACAATTATAATTTACAACTGAGGAATGCAAGGAGGTCCTACTTCTCTGACATCATCACTAAAAACAGCCATAATGCTCGGGTCTTATTTTCTACAGTTGACAGGCTAACAAACCCTCCTGTGTCAGTGGCAGCTGAACTTCATTCAACCATGGCCTGCAATGACTTTGCCAAATTCTTCACTGAAAAAATCCAAAAAATTAGACAAGCAATTGGTACATCAACAGCAGATCCAGGATATGTACTGTGTCCACCAAAAAACTGTTTAAACACCATGAAACAGTTTCAACCTATTAACAGCAAAGACCTGGAGGACATCTTAGGTAAACTGAACTCCTCCTCCTGCTGTTTAGATGTCCTGCCAACAAGTTTTTTCAAAAAGGTCTCAAAGACTTTAGAGTCAGACCTGTTACAGATCGTCAACTTTTCTTTATTATCAGGTGTGTTTCCAGAATCACTAAAAACTGCTGTAATCAAACCTATACTGAAAAAGGACAATCTTGACAAGACACAAATGAACAACTACAGGCCGATCTCAAATCTCCCGTTTTTAAGTAAGATCATTGAAAAAGCAGTTTCTCAACAGCTCAGTTACTTCTTAAAACAGAATAATTGCTACGATGCCTTCCAGTCAGGTTTTAGACAGAACCACAGCACTGAAACCGCTCTGACCAAAGTGTTTAATGACATATGTCTGAATACAGACAGTGGAAAAATGTCAGTCCTAGTTTTACTGGATCTCAGTGCAGCATTTGATACAGTTGACCACAACATATTACTCAAACGACTGGAGAACTGGACAGGTCTTTCAGGAACTGTACTAAACTGGTTCAAAACATACGTAGAAAACAGGAAATACTTTGTATCAATAGGTAACTTCACATCTGAGCAGACAAGTATCACATGTGGAGTTCCCCAAGGTTCCATCTTGGGACCCCTTCTGTTTAACATCTACATGCTCCCACTGGCACAGATTATAAACAACAACAAAATAAACTATCACAGCTATGCAGATGACACACAAATATATATCACAATGTCACCAGGAGACCGAGGCCCTGTACAGGCTCTTGGTAAATGCATTGAGGAAATCAATGACTGGTTGTGCCACAATTTTCTCCAGCTAAACAAAAACAAAACTGAGGTAATAGTCTTTGGCGCCAAAGAAAAACGATTACAGGTCACCAGAGAACTTCAATCTATACATCTAAAAACCACAAACCAGGCGAGAAATTTGGGTGTAGTGATGGATGCAGACCTAAACTTAGAAAAACACATTAAGACAATAACAAAGTCAGCTTACTATCACCTCAAGAATATATCAAGGATAAAAGATCTGATGTCTCAACAGGACCTGGAAAAACTAGTCCATGCATTCATCTTTAGTAGGCTTGATTACTGTAACAGCATCTTTACAGGTCTACCTAAAAAATCAGTCAGACAACTACAGCTCATTCAGAACTCTGCTGCTCGAGTCCTCACTAAGACCAAAAAAGTGGACCACATCAGTCCAGCTCTGAGGTCCTTACACTGGCTGCCTGTCCGTCAGAGGATAGACTTTGAAGTTCTGATGCTGGCCTTTAAAGCTCTGAATGGTTTAGGACCAAAATACATCAATGACCTCCTGACCCAGTATGAACCATCCAGATCCCTCAGGTCATCTGGATCCGGTCTTTTATCAGTTCCCAGAGTCAGAACCAGACACGGAGAAGCTGCATTCAGCTTTTATGCTCCTTATATCTGGAACAAACTCCCAGAAAGCCTCAGATCAGCTGAAACACTCAGTTTATTTAAATCCAGGTTGAAGACTCACCTGTTCTCAGCTGCATTTGAATAAAGCACCAAATCCACACTTTAAGCTTAAATTTCAAAACTTACATTTAACTACTGATTTTATCTACTGTTCTGATTTTATCTGTTTTGATTTTATATACTGTTTTGTTTGTTTGTTAATTAGTTAGTTTATTTGCTTGTTTTAATCAATTTTAAATCATGCTTTTTATTTGTTCTTGTTTCTAATGTCTCTGTAAAGCACTTTGAATCACCTTGTTGTTGAATTGTGCTATACAAATAAACTTGCCTTGCCTTGCCTTGCTTGCCCCAGTAAATATAAACAACAATATTCTGGAAGAAAACCAAACATTGGATTTTTTTTTAATCACAACTCTGTTTTTTATGTGGCCTATCAACACAATTTGAAAACTGGTATAAAGTCCACTCTTTTTACGTCACTTGTTCCATCTGTCCTGCTCACATCTCCAATGGTTGTACACGTTGTCATTAACGTGGCTTCACTCCACATTAGTCACACCACTTTGCTCGCTAAAACACCGGTTTCGGCACATAAGGACGCTGTCATAGCCTGTCAACGACGTTGATTAGCTGCGCATATACGAATTTGAATCACGTGATTGGCTGGACTATGGGATGAGGTGCCATTGTTCTAATCCCATACTGGAGCAGCCAGTCACTTACTGACTAACACTGCAAAACAGAATTGTTAACGTATTTACTTTAATTTTATTATTTACTAGAATTTTATTTTATGTGCAACACGGATTTTTTCTGCACAGAGACCGGGCCAGCAGTGCGCAATTGAGCACACGCGCAGTTTAGAGGGAACATTGGTGATGATTATCAGAAAGTGAACAAGGTCTCATGGTTTGATGCTTGTCCAATGCCTGAGTTGACCTGGACTGGTTAAGCACTGCTTGTCTTATTTTATGATGCTGGATTTAACCAACGCTTACTGGCAGATTCCCTTGTCTGCAGAGTCCAAAGACAAAAACGGCCTTCTCCACTCTGTATGGTTCGTACCAATTCGTCACACTTCCATTTGGCTTATTTGAAGCCTCTGCCATTTTTTAGCACCTCATGGAGCGGTAGCTGCTTCCTCAAATTGCATATGCTGTTTTCTACCTGGATGATGTTGTTGTGGTACCCCTGTGAGGTACCACACAGTTAAACGGTTAAAGGAAACCTCAGAAGAATGGCAGCTAATTCCCTTTTTGCAGCATGCAGCCAACGAGGTATTTATTGATTTATCGTTGATGAGAGATTTTTTAGTTTTGTGATTATGCTTAGTTGTAGCTTCATTTAAAGGAAGAAGAGCTTGTGAATTGGAACCAACACAGGAAGAGAGATTGAAGCCATATGTGTAGAGGAATGCGGTGACATACGATACCATACCTCCTGTTTTAACAGACAAGCTGGCTCTCTCTCTCTCTCTCCCCCTCCTTTTATGGGAATGTCTGAATTTCTATACATACAAAGTTACCTCCTTTTTCAGCAGATAAGCGAAAGGTTTTCTCCTTCTAAGGAAAAATTATCAGTTCCATACATGCCACTCCTACTGCTGTGGAAACTTGCTTTAAGTGTAAATAAAGGATGTTCTGAATGCCCTGGGCGGTTTTTCTGTGTCACATCGGTTGAGCAGTGACCGCCCATGCGCATGTAAAAAATAGATATCTGAGTTGTAAGTTTCTTTGCCTTCCAACAACTTTCTCCTCACAATCGTGTTTGTTGTACAGTGTTATTTTTAGTGCTGTGTCTTATGCCGAGTTTTATTTTGTTTATGATGTATAGTTTTCACGGTAGCTTTGGAGAGAAGTCTTCAAATAAACCAGTGACAGAAAACCACTTGCGTCTGCCTGTGCTTCGAGGGAATTATACTCATGATGATGATGATGTTTGCTAGTTCACCTTACATGCATTAATGTAATAACATGGATAGCGTACTCAACGTGAATTACACACGAACAACATTAAGCTACTCACGCAGAGAAGAACGGCTGCTGCTGCCATCTTCGTCCGTCATCATTTCTGCTACACTGGCAGGGCTAGGGGCCAGGACTCTACTCTTCGTGTTTTGGGGGGATGTTGCTAATTCCGGGTCCGATAACAGGCACCAAACCTGCAGTAGATGTACACGGTGTGAGGTCTCAGCAAGCTATCAAATACGGCGCATTTCTCGGCTTTTAAAAAAACGCTATGCGTCACCAGGCGTTTCATCAGATTTGAGGTGTTACCTCCTTTGACAGTATTGCAGTATCTGATTAAAGCACTTGTAGCAGGCTGCTGAGTTTGCATCTTTTGCTGTGAAGTACAGCCAGACTTTTGACCACTTCGCCTTGGGCATTTTTAATCTGTAGCTCTGATCTAAAAGAACGTACGTACCTGGACCCGCCTACTATCCTCGGAAACATAAAATGATTGGCTAGAATCTAAAGTGTATCACAGCTCAGGAAAAAAAAGCACCGAAATAAAGCACCGAAATGTGCGCTGCTTTTCGGTCTGGTTACTACCGTTTATGTCAGAACCGGTGCCATCATGGCACCGGATACCGGTATCCATCCCTAGTCATATATTTACTGTTTTGCTGCTTTTAATGGAGACCAGGGGTTCCATTATCTGGTTGGTATTGTTAGTGATTAATTGTTGGATTGGGAATTTAAAATAGTGTAATAAAGAAAAACACTTGAGTTCTTATGGAGTCTTTTATTGGGTTTATGTGACATACAACTAAAATGACAGCTTGTAAAGGTGAAGAGACAGTGGGACTGGCCATCCTACCTGTGTCAGAGAAGAGCCAAGGTTAAAGCTGTTTACAGTTAATCATTTGTGAGTAACCTAAATAAGGTACTCACCTGTCCTGGTTGCTTCTTGCAGGATGTGGAGCATAAGAGTGAAAGCAGCTTAATCACCTGTTTAAGGGCTCTTGGAGCAGACCAGTGTGCCAGGTTAGGGAGTATGGATAAAGAGGGTTTTAATTTATATAGTAATGGGTGAAGCTTATGTTATTGGTTTGTTTATAGTACGTGTTGGAAATATGAATATGTTTGTGATGTGCTTTAATGTTATTGCATGTTTGTGTGTGTGGAGGGTTATGTTTTCATTTTGATTAGTTAACCCCCATACTTGGGCTATTCCGGAAGAGTACAAAAGTGGTAAATGGCCTGCATTTATATAGCGCTTTTCTAGTCCATAGGACCCCAAAGCGCTTTACACTACATTCAGTCATTCACCCATTCACACACACATTCACACACTGGCGATGGCAAGCTACATTGTAGCCACAGCTGCCCTGGGGCGCACTGACAGAGGCGAGGCTGCCGGACACAGGCGCCACCGGGCCCTCTGACCACCACCAGTAGGCAAACATGGAGTTAGTATCTTGCCCAAGGATATTTGGCTGATGCGAGCTGAAAGTTGGAGCCGAGACTGATCCATGGTTGCTAAGACGGTGGGTCCAGCGGGCCTGGGTCAGCAAGAGGTCGACGCAGAGAAGGCTTCCCTGATGCAGAGATAGTTCGTGGAGTGCTCAGGATATTAAGGCCTGGAACTTTTAAAGATATGTTAATCAATAAAGATGATTTGACTGTACTTGAACTGAAGGGGTTTCTCCATGCCCACCTGAGAGAGAAAAATAGTACAGAACTCTTTCAAGAATTAATGTGTGCCAGAAAAGATGAAAGTGAGACACCACAGCAGTTTCTCTACCGGGTGACAGGGTTGAAGCAGTGGGTCCTCTTCATATGGGACCCAACCTAACCTTAACAGTAGCAAACCAAGTCTCCCCTTGCCAGTCACATCAGAAGTAGTTAACCAGCAGCAGGGTGAGGCACTCGCTACGTCTGGTGTTATGGCACCCCACACTAAATGTGGGGCAGTTGCTAAGCTAATCAGTAAGAAAGCTCTCATACATTGCAATTTGAATGGCTTAGCAGTGAAAGCAGTACTTGACACATGTGCTCAAGTTTGCATCATAAGTAAACATTGGAAAGACTGATACTTGCCTGACTTAGTCATGCAACCTCTATCTGAAATCATCAAGGAAATTGATGAGTTGAAAGTTTGCGCAGTCAACGGGGAAACCATATAATTTGATGGCTGGGTACCCATCATGATCAACTTACCGGGGAGTGAAGACCCCAGCCTCTCTGTCAGTATTCCGGTCCTCGTCAGTACCTTGCCTGTGGACAAACCATTGATCGGTTTCAATGTCTTGGAACAGATCGTTGAGGAGCAACTAGAGCAGTTGATACCTGCTCTTGTTACCTTGCTGTGTAATGCCATCTGTCTTCCCCCTGAGAATGGTGAGGTGGTCAGAAGCTTCATTCAGACAGTAGAGCCAAACATTACACAAGGGTACTTGAGAACAGTTGAAAGGGATGTGATTATCCCTCCTGAACAGGTCACCTGGTTAATGTGCCCCGTTCCATCAACCATGAATCCGCTTGATTGTTTAGTGCTGTTTGAGGATGATGAGGGCAACCAGGCCCTAAAGCGGTTCTATGTCTTGACGGGGTTAGTTGAAATACAGAATCCAGCTAACCCATACATCACCATTGCTCTAAGTAATGACACCAAACATGATATGACCTTGACAAGCAAGATGGCCCTGGGCACCTTACAGCCAGTTGAACGTATTGTGGAAGTTGAGGCCTCAAGCGAGTGCCCACCTGCAATAACAGTTCGCAAGATAATGGTGGAGTCAGCTGGACCTGTCCCAATGTCGTGGTATCCGCCAGTGAATCTTGATCATTTGGAAGAGGAACAAAAAGAGATTGTCCAGAGAATGTTGTTTGATGAGTGCAGGGTCTTTGAGTGGGATGGGAACAATATTGGTTGTAATTCTGATCTGAAAATGGTGATAAACCTAAAGGATGACATACCAGTGCAGAGAGCATATACCTCCTTTGCGCTGTCTTGTAGACGGGGATACAACGTCCTCCCACGGATTCCTATCCTATTCCTGTCTAAAAAGCCCATCTGTGTCTCCTAAAGGATGACATACCAGTGCAGAGAGCATATACCTCCTTTGTGCGGTCTTGTAGATGGGGATACAACTTCCTCCCACGGATTCCTATCCTATTCCTGTCTAAACCGCCCATCTGTGTCTCTGTTCCTGTCCGTGATGTGGCCTCCCATGATTTACGCACCGTCTGTGTGGGCCTGGATCCTTGTGTCATCGATTCACAGAGAGTTGGGGAATGTCTTTCAACTCTCTGTGAATGGTACTCATGGCCATTGATCAGTGTGCTTTGGTCAGTGGGCTTTGGTCAGTGGTTGTTCTCAATGGTCATGAGAATTTGTATATTAATGATCAAGGAACTGACCTCCCAGATCATTGTTACTTCAGTGGGCTGGTTTCAGTCATTATGCAAATGTACTGTTTATAAGATTGGGGAATCCTGCAGTCAACTGAGACTGAAGAAGTCACATGGATGAGTGACAAAATGTTTCTCCCACTGAAAACGTTACATCCAGATGAACAGAATCAGCTTTTAGAGATTTACTTAACTGCTTGATTGAGCATGTATTAAGACACTTTAAAATTTAGTTTTTACTATTACTAGGATATTACCAGGAGAAGCTCACAAATTTTTCTGCTATACTTCAGTTTCTCATTAAAATAAATAAATAAAACTTTCAGATCTTGGTACATCACAAAAACAGACATAAAAAAGGCCATTCATTTGGTTTACATGTAAATATTTATTTAGCCGCAGCTATTTTATTTATCTGGAGATGCCCGGGGAAGAGGTTCATCACGTTGTGGGAAAGTGGCTTTGTGGTTTCCCCTTGGGTATTACACATTTCTTAATTAACTCCACCTCCTCCCTCCAATCAAGGCTGCTCACCGGCCCGGACAGCTGGTAAATTCACAGCCTGGTACGCCGGTCCCGTCGTCTACACCACCATTACCATCTGTTCAATCGTCTGCAGCTGCAATGACGCCGGAGGGACCCGCTCTGCCCGAGCAGGAAGTCAGCACAACGGAGGGTCCTGCATGTCGATGTACGGCACAGCGTCCAGCATGCAGGGTACTGTCAGGGACCTGGGCTCAAGCAAACCTGGTTCCCTGTGCACTTATTGAATTGAATTGAATGAATGCTTTATTGGCCATATGCAGGTTTCCCCACAGAGGAATAGGACCCCCCCCCCCCTCCCCCCGACTTACACACACAACAAAGACATCACATGGGAATACAGTCGGAGATCGGCAGCGTTACAGAGAAAACACTGAAAAAATTACACAACAATGGGAAAAGTACAAGAGGAAAAAAAGAGACCTCTTCTCATGCTGGGCACCTATGGGAGGACAGCATGAGAACAGGAATAAAAAAAAACCCTCCTCTGCACAGAGAGCACATTAATGTCCACATCACAACATTAGAGCATGTGACAAGCCACAGGGGTTGGATAGAGGGGTGGGGGGTAACACAGCAGTCGTCCTACACAGCGCTACCATTTCAGCGCGGCACACAGACCCGCCGTCTTCCCCCACAGGAAACAAGCATCGAAGGCGTTTGGAAAGGGAGGGGGATGAGTGCGTGCTTATCAGTGTAAGTGTATGTGTGTGCGTGTCCAGAGTCCAGCTGAGACAGTGTCCTTCGCTCTATCAGGCTAAGTAAACAGTCTGCCAGCCAACCCAGGTGGCCTTGCATGGGATGGGAAGAATAGTCATCGCACAGTCGTTATCAGGGAGCTGTTTTGATGGGCTCCAGCCTTGGGCCTGAGCAGCTGGCGCCGTGGTGTTGTTACGGCTGTGGCCATAAGAACACTGTGTGGGCTGTTTGTTCTGTGTCTCTTTACTGTGTTTAAGACTCTTTACAGGTCCCTCCCCTAATGAAGAGTAGTGAGCAGCTGATTGGACCATGGAACAGGTGACCACATTCAAAAAGCCGCTCTGACAGCTCCAGGGGAAGAGAGAGAGAGAGTGTGGAACGAGCGAGTAGCCTGACAGCCGTCGCATTCCTGACCCTGGTTTTCCCAGCCTGTGCTTATCTTGTGTATTTGTGGGAGTGTGAATTGTGAAAGCCGCTCCTAGTGCATTAGTTGAGAGCTTAGGCACTCGTGGGCTGAAGCGGAAGGGGTGAGCTGCCTTTTCTTTTGGAATCGTTTTCTCCTGTTTTTCTTGGTCAGGGAGCGAGGGATAGCTCTGTCATTTGTTTGTTCTTTTTCTTTCCTAGGGTTTAGTTAGTCTTTTCTGGTGGGACTTAGTTGGTTTTGTTTATTATTTTGGCCTGGGCTCACCCTGGAGCTATGCTTCTTGTCCTTAAATAAAATCACCTTTCTTTACTCACAACTGGTTTGGATGTTTGGCTTGGGAAACAGGGCGGGGATTTGTCTCTCTCTCCTCCAACCTTATGTCTGTCCCTACACGCCTAGACTAGGGGCGTAACATAAATGGGGGCTTGTCCCTTTTCGTTCGTGTGATTGGTTCATTTCCTTTTTGCGTTTGTGGTGGGGGGAAACATTGTGCGCGAGTTTTGCGGCTCTGGAGTGCGCGGATGCGGTTGGGTGTCTGCGGAGTTGTATTTTCCTTTTTTGCTTTGCTCGTGATGTCGTTTGACATGGATGATTTTGCACAACATCCCTCCATTGAAAAGTTGGAGCGGTGCACAAAAGCAGATTTGTTGGTAGTGGCTAATTTATTCAGGGTGGATGTTCCGTTGAATGCTAAGAAGGCAGATATTAAACAATGTTTGGTGGAGAGACTGGTGGACAGGGGAGTGTTTGGGGGGCAGAAAACCTCGCCAAGTGGGTCTGGGAGTTTGGAGACGGCAGTGGGGGCGGAAGCTGCTGGGGCCGTCCCGAAGCCTTCCAAGGGGCGGATGCCGTCGGGGGCGGAAGCTCCTGTCGCCGTTCAGTCTCCTGAATTTGACCCGGCTGGCCAGGTTGGGGCGGGTTTGGTGACGGAGGATCTCAGGCTTGCCCTTCGCTTGAAGGAGGTGGAGCTGGCGGCTAAGGCTAAGGAAGTCGAGCTCATGCATCTCCGCATTCGAGCTATGGAGCTTGATCGTTCTCGAGCGAGTGACGCTGCTCCCGTTCCTGTAAGTACACTCCCCGACACTCCAACCATAGACCAGTTTAACGTTAGCAAACAGATTGTTTTGGTACCTCCTTTTAGGGAAGGAGAGGTTGACTCATATTTCACTGCTTTTGAGCGCATCACAACCACTTTAAAATGGCCAAAGGACGTCTGGAGTCTGTTGCTGCAATGCAAATTAATAGGAAGAGCGCAGGAGGTCATTGCGAGTCTTTCTATTGCTGACAGCTTGGATTATGAGGTTGTCAAATCCACTATTTTGCGGGCTTATGAACTAGTCCCGGAGGCCGTGCCTGTCGCAAGTTTGATAGTCAGACGTTTGTGGAATTTGCACGTGAGAAAACTGTCTTATTTGACAAGTGGTTGGCTGCCAGTCATGCGGAGGACTTTACTCAGCTAAAGGAGTTGATCCTGCTGGAAGAGTTCAAGACATGTCTCCCTGAAAACATTGTGGTGTATCTTAATGAGCAGAAGGTGGGGTTACTATCTAAAGCCGCGGTCCTTGCCGACGAGTTTGTGTTAACTCATCGTGCTGCACTTTCGACAGAGCGCCGTGAGTACACTTCCTCAACTCGTCCTGTCAGAAGTTATAGGGTTTCCCCTAAGCGCCAGACACGTTCTGCTGCTATTCCTATGTCAGATCGCAAATGTTTTTATTGTCATGAAATCGGGCACCTCGTTGCTGCTTGCCCATCACTACAGCGCAGGGAGCAGGCCAACACGGTGAGGAAGCCGAAAAGTGTGGGTTTCGTTCGTTCTATGTCAGCTTCCACTTCACCTAGCAATGGAGTGGGAAGTGAAGGCTTTGATGAGAGCTACCGCCCTTTTGTGTCGGAGGGGTTTGTTTCGTTGAATGAAAAAGAGTTGAATATTGTTGATTTCTCCTTTATGCGAGCAGCTCCGAATTTAGCACTCTGACACTGGTCTCTCGATCTCGCGTTGGAGAGCCGCGAGCCTCCCCATGATGGTATCAAACTTCTGTTCCGTGGTGTTGTCATTCTTTTGATTCTGAGACCCCACGACTGCAGCGATCCGTTCTGCGATGTGATCCAACTTTCGCTCAAGGGTGTCATTGTGAGCAGGCCCCTCTCTGATGTATTCCATCATACGCTCAATGGTGTTAGTTTGAGTCTTCACAGCAGCTGTAAGCATCTCCAAGGTGTTAACCATGCTGCGTTCGGTGTGAGAGGTCGCGCCTCGTCCCATCGCTTCAATTCCAGCGGTCAGCCTTGGTGGGGTTTGAACAGCTTTCACAGGGCGGAAGCTGTGAAGAGAGTGACTGTGGTGGTACAGGCCAGGTACATGGAGCGACACAGAGACAAGGATCTGGAATTAATTGCAGGTACATTGGGAAAAGTGATAGAAAAGATCAAAAATGGATCAGGAAATTGAATTTCTAAAATGTTAATATTTGTCAGAGCAAAATCAAAAAATTCATCTAAGTGCTGCTCATATCTACCTGTAGCTGGAGGAGAGGTGACATTCACTGGCCCTGAAAGAGTGTCCTGTTTTGAGTCAGGTATCTCTGCTGCACCATCCACTGTGTTAAATAAACTATGGCCTGCTTCAAATCATATCAAAAGAACAACAATTATTACAAAACAAATGTCCCCTGACAAAAAAAAAAAGTGTTGATGAGGAGGATTTTTTTTGTCTAGGCTTTAAACCACATGTCTGTTCTTCTGAGCACTAATATACACACAAGAAATAGGCTTTTATGAAAACACTAAATCAAACACTGCTAACAGTGGGAATAAAGGAATTATTTTAGTACATTAACAATATGCCTATCGCTCTGTGCCCCGGGCAGCTTTGGGACATTCTGATCATTGCATGGTCCATCTTATTCCAGTTTATAGGCAAAAACTCAAACGTCCCAAGCCTGTAGTCAAAACTGTGAAGAAGTGGACTAACGCAGCAAAGCAGGAACACCACCACCCTCTCCAATCCAGACTCAACGACCTCCACCACACCTCTCACCCCCCTTTCCTCCTCCCTGAAACTCAGAATACACACTCAGGATGTGAGCCGACTATTCCAGAAACAGAAGCCCAGGAAAGCCCCCGGACCAGACGGCGTCTCACCCTCCTGCTTCAAAACCTGTGCTGAACAGCTGGCTCCCATCTTTACTCGCATCTTCAACAGATCCCTGGAGCTGTGTGAAGTTCCCTCCTGCTTCAAACGCTCCACCATCATCCCTGTTCCCAAGAAACCCACCATCACAGGACTGAATGACTACAGACCTGTCGTCTTGACGTCTGTGGTCATGAAATCCTTCGAACGACTGGTGTTAGCCCATCTGAAAGACATTACAGGCCACCAGCTGGACCCTCTGCAGTTTGCCTACCGGGCAAACAGGTCGGTGGATGATGCAGTGAACATGGGGCTGCATTACATCCTGCAACACCTTGACCGTCCGGGAACTTATGCCAGGGTCCTGTTTGTGGACTTTAGTTCGGCTTTTAACACCATTGTGCCTGAACTTCTTTCCTCCAAACTCTCCCAGCTCAGCGTGTCACCAGCTACCTGTCAGTGGATCACCAGCTTCCCGACAGACAGAAAGAAAGATCACCTCTGAAACCTGGTCCCTCAGTATTGGTGCCCCTCAAGGATGTGTGCTCTCAACACTACTGTTCTCCCTCTACACTAACGACTGCACCTCCAAGAACTCGGCTGTCAAACTCCTAAAGTTTGCAGATGACACCACTGTCATTGGCCTCATTCAAGATGGTGATGAGTCTGCATACCGGCAGGAAGTTGAGCGGCTGGTACTCTGGTGCAGTCAGCACAATCTGGAGCTGAACACTCTTAAGACTGTAGAGATGACAGTGGACTTCAGGAGACATCCCTCAACTCTGCTCCCCCTCACCATATCAGACAGCCCTGTGTACTGTGAAGACCTTCAAGTTCCTGGGTACAACCATCTCCCAGGACCTGAAGTGGGAGACCAACATCAACTCCATCCTCAAAAAGACCCAGCAGAGGATGTACTTCCTGAGACAACTGGGGAAGTACAGTCTTCCACAGGAGCTGCTGATCCAGTTCTACACTGTGGTCATTGAGTCTGTCCTGTGCTCCTCCATCACAGTCTGGTATGGAGCAGCCACTAAACAGGACAGGAGCAGACTGCAGCGGACTGTACGGGCAGCAGAAAGGATCATCAGCGCCCCCCTGCCCTCCATCCAGGATCTGTACCTCTCAAGAACCAGGAAACGGGCAGGGAAAATTATCACAGACTCCTCACACCCTGCACACAGACTTTTTGATCTGCTGCCCTCTGGCAGACGGTACAGAAGCCTGCAGACCAGGACCACCCGACACAGGAACAGTTTCTTTCCCCTCGCCATCTCCCTTCTTAACAGTTGACCTGTCACACTGCTCCCACTGCCAGACTGCAGCTGCACCTTATGTACATTTTGTAGTATTCATTCCACCTCATTCATTTCTGTATTTTATGTATATAAGTTTAGATTCGTTATTTATAGTTGGTTTACACAGCTTTGTGTATGTATGTGTAATGTGTATATATAGACACGTGTGTGTGTGTGTGTGTGTGTGTGTGTGTGTGTGTGTGTGTGTGTGTGTGTGTGTGTGTGTGTGTGTGTGTGTGTGTGTGTGAGATTTACATTGCTGTGCTTGAGAGCCACCATCTACCGGAACCAAATTCACTGTATGTGTCTGCACATATACTTGGCCAATAAACACGATTATGATTCTGATTCTGATTCTGATATAACTTTATCATTAAATTGCATTAAACTGTTTATCACAGCTACTGGCATCAGATTAACATTTTTATTGCATGTGCAGCCATAATCATTGTATACACACATTTGCATATTGTGCTTAGTGATCGGCAGATGAAGCTTCATGAAGCACTGAAGCGTTTCATCCAATTGGTTCATCCCAGCGCAAAGCTTCTTAAAGCTTCATTTGCTCTAGTAGGACATCTACTGGACATAAAAATATTAGTTGGCATGAATTTGAAGAGTGTGGCCTTTTGCACACAGCCTGTAAATGTCAACAACAAAAGGAGTGTGTAAAACATGTATATTGTAGTGATGGCAGTACACTGTGTATATTTATACTTGCAGTATGGAAAATGATTATTTGGAAATGCTTAAAATGGAAATGATCATTTACTGTGAGGTGAGGTGTGGTTGGGGTGTGGACAGTAGTTGTGCTTTTGTAACGTTGAGGTATGGACAGCTACACACTGAGGCTTTGAGCCTCAGTCCTGCCTGTTCACATTTTATTCTGTAAAAACTAAATTTTCACTGCTTTTATAACCTTTATTGGGGAGAACGTAGCTAGGATTTAATGATTTAACAAATCTTTTGACTCCTTTGTCCTCCACAATGCTAAATGGCTGGGAGTCCTCAATCACCATGCTAACCAGGTCTTCATCTATTTGAGATTGTTCTCCTGAGGAAAGACAATAAAGATAAAGCACAAATATAAATATCACACACGTAACTTATAATAGCTGTATAATATTGTTATATCATTTAGTAACATTACTGCATCCTATATTATCATTGCATTTGATGGCTCACCTGGTCTTGCTCCACAATCTGTGTTCTCCTTATTCTCATGCAAAGCTCTGTAGTGCCTAAGCATGGATGAGGTGTTGTTGTTATATCCCAGCTCCCTGGCACATAGCAAACACTTCACCTTGTACAAAAGTAAAGCCGCTTAACATAAATTGTATTGCACCATCAGTATTATGAAAATACATCTTCTGTAGAAATTTACATACCTTGTTGGGAGGAATAAGATCAAAATGTTCCCACACAGGGGAGGACATCCTCCTCTTCTTAGCTGGCTCCATTCTCTCCAGACTTTCTCTCCTCACTCTCATAAACCTCCAAACGGTCTCCAAACTCTCACTAACCGCAACTCTCCATCAAACACCTACATTTTGAATGAAGTCTGAGGGGTTTATATCGCTGTCATATCTCACGGCAAAGTTCGAACCACTTCATGAACCAGTCACGTGGTACAGCCGGGCAGCGAGGCTTCGGACGTCATCATTTTCAGCTCCTCCCATAAGTGAAGCAAGCCTCGATACGCGCATCGCGGAAACGCCCCCTCCATTACTCGACACAAGCTTCGAAGCCTCGATACAGAACGTCACATCAGTAGTTGTGCTCATAAGAGTTGATTCTCAGTCTATTGAAGGTTTCAAGCTTTGTGAAGCGCGATGTCTTCACAATCTATTGTGTAAGGTGATTTGGAGCAATGGAAGGTTAAAACAGCATTCACGCTTACAGACAAATATGATTTAAATGTAGACCTTTGTAAGCAAAGGCCTTGAATTCATTTAGCTTCTACCTGCAGTTGAGCTTGCCTAGTAAAAAGTGACAGAAGAAGAGTGAAGAAAGTGTAAAGTCCCCAGGGGCTATTCGGAGAATGAATTTAATTTCCATGTATGGAAGAAAGTACTGGAAAGAGTAACATCTCTGTCTATTTTAGCTATTTTTAAGTGATGTGTGACACACGCTAGGCACAGATACACCCACACACAGGTCGTTATCATCATGATCGTTGAGCCCACTGCACCACTCCTCCCCTGCAGCCACGCACCGGACCACACCTCCGCCACATGATGATTTACTGTAACTTAAGCATAATTATGTACATTTGTGACGCAGGAGGTGCTGAACCCTGAGATGAATAAAACTATTCTGAATTGAGTTGTTTGGAGAAGATCTATGCTGATGAGTTGCAGTGTACATCTTCCCACACATGTACTCATTAAATCATCATTTGACTGAACTCTTCTGGGCCAGTGTTGGTTTGTTCTTTGCCTCAATATTTCGAATCGGGACACTACCAATACAGATCATTCACAGCTGGGCTAAAATAGAAGGATCTCAGTGATTGTGAAAACAGAGCTATTTAGGAGCAATAAGGCAGCGCAGCTAAAAGAGCCGAAGATCTCAAACACACTGAACACTCCTCACTCACTTGGAGAACCAACTTTCAGATTGATGAGCTTCAAAGGTTTTCCAGCTCTCTTGATGACATGACACTCGTATGTTCCAGCATCATCTTGTCTCACATTCTTCACTTCAGAATCAAAGACACATCTCCATCAGCTATCTGTCTGTCCTTCAGATCCACCTGGTTCTCAAAAGATGGATGCTGGTAATCTGGAACAAGTCATCCATGCTGATATAAAAGGACAAGTTCTTCATCTTCCAGGTCAGTTCTGCTCCACTCTACAACTATGACGATGTGGGCTTGAGCTTGACATGTCAGAGTGACGTCCTGTCCAGACTCAGCTGTGATGATTTTGTGATCTGAAAAAGAGGAAACAACACAGCGCAGCGAGGTTAAAGGTCAAAGTAACACTGTTCACTTCTACAGCAGTCAATCAGAGTGATGATCAGACAGCACTAAACTGTACTTACACACAGAGAATTTTCAATAAACTTATCACAAAATTAATGTGTGCAGGCTCATGTTGCCTGCACACACACAGACAAACGGAATGAATATGAAATAATCCTACTCAATTTCTTTGTCTTTATCTATCATTGAAATGGCATTTATCTCCTGACAGGTAAAACTCACCTGCAGAGGTAAACATGCAGAGGCTGAATAACAACAAAGCTGAGCAGAGTGATGCAGTCACAGCAGACATTTCCTCTACCACAGATGGTCTTAGTTTGTTCTAAATGTCTGTATTTTCAGTGAATAACAGAACGTGAGTTTAAACCTGATTGCATCAGATTAAATTTAACGTTTACATAAAATTCAGTTTCCATAGAAATGATTCCAGGTTCAGATACTAATGCTGGATAATAATCACTAAGGCTTTTGAAATCTGTGAGTGAACTGGGTCCTCAGCAGTTCTGAGTGATTAGTAAGTATGTGTCTTTTAGCTTTCTAGTCCAACTGGTCCTGTAATGATTTTTGCTGCGTGCGCATGTGTGTGTGTGTGTGTGTGTGTTTGTCTGAAACCATTTTTTTTCCTCTCTCTGTTCTTGTTTTTGCATGATCTGTTTGGTTGATAAGTGATTTCAAAGTTTCATGTGAGAGATAAAATAGCTGCGGTTAAATTAAGCTGTCTAAAACTGTCAAGGTTCAGCCCAGAGAGAAGAGCAGTTTTATTTTAAACAAGTTCCTCACACCAAGGGGTTTCAGAGGGGAATATTTCTGAAGCTGACACTGGACTCAGCGCCCACAGAGAGAGGGGAGAAAATAATTAGGCTACGTTCACACTGCAGGTCTTAATGCTTAATTCCGGTTTTTTGATCAAATCTGATTTTTTTGTCTGCTTGTTCACACTATAAATAAAATGCAACAGCAAACGCGCTCTAGTGTGAACCCTCAAAGCGGCCCGCATGCGCAAAAGAAGACGTCACACACAATCAAGGCTGGACTGGGACAAAAAATTGGCCCGGGCATTTTGACTATAGACCGGCCTACCAGGATAAAGATTGAAAATTTGACGTCATTCAGGGTTAAACCGCAAATGATTCTGGGAACTTGTGGCAAGAGGTACTAGCGCACGCAGGCTTTCAATTGAACTCAGTTACACAGCAATAAAAAGAAACACAAAAAATGGCAAGAAGCTGCTGTATTATTAACTTCAATAGTCGGTCGCATGACAGCCACGGGAAGCCGACGGGTAGAGAGATCGTTTCTTTTTATCGGATTACATCGTTGAAGAGACATTTTTAAGCCATGTTTCCGAAGTAAGAGCTGACGGATGGTCTGGATATACCAAATATAACGTCCCCGAACACTCCAGCTCACATGTTAGTCTGCTCCAAGCATTCCCACAAAGGTCAGAGTTTTGTTGTAGTTAATGCGTCATTTTTCTTAACATAACTGGTGATATAGGTTACAAGCAAGTCTGGCGCTGAACAGAAATTGTGGCGCTATGCTCCTTTGTTTATTGTGCATAAATAGTGAATTTTCCTGACACAATATTACGTTTCGCTTCTGTTATTACCATGGTACATTGACAAAAACATATACTTTTATTCACAGGAGAAAACAGTTGTTTTGTATCACTAATTGTCCAGTGCGATTACAACATACCAACCCGTTCTCACTCCCGACGCGTAAAATAATGACGATTTGTCACGTCCCTTAACTTCTCATGCTGACGCCTAAGGTACCCTTCCACGTTTTTATGTGACGCTGTGGGTTGTCAATTCATTCCAATATGAACCCGCTCACGGCGATCAGAGACGCTTCGAGCAGAGGCGCCAGCCATCCATTTACTCCAATAATAACCCCGTCACGGCGAAACATGACGCTGTGAAGCACAATCTAACTGGAGAACCGGGGACCCTCTCCGCCAACGGGTTTTTCTCCCTTATTTAATGCTTTCTTGTAATGACATCGTTAACATTTCTCAACAAAAACACGTGAAAGTATCACTGATAATTCAACAATAAAATCGCTTCATGTTGTGGCCATCACACAGTGTTTTCCAAACTGATTCACGATCTGAAAGTGCGCAGATTTAACGTACATAATCCTTTGTTAGGTTTATTATTTTCATTTCACACGTAAAACACATTTATAGATTCATTCACCACTCCTGTTAGTTTTGGATGCTCCAACCAATCAGACCAATTTACGCAGACGCACTAATCCCGTAACTGCACACTACCCATAATCCTCAACCGCCGTCGCTATGGAAATGAAGATAACAACAGCTTGGTGCTACCCGTTATTCCTTTATTTACTCTAAAATAATAACCAGCGATAATACGAAATTAAACTGGCCCAGTGTTTAATTATGTAATTAAAAATTGCAAATTTTAATATTTTATTTTTTACAAATTGCAATATTTATCTACAGCGCGCCTTTAGCGACACGTCAACAGATCTTAAGCAAGGCGATTGGATGGTTTTTACTGCAATGCATCTTGGGAGTCGTAGTAAATGTATCTTTCAACTCACGGTCCTGCATTGAAGTTTTCGACTGGACACGAGGCAGATCCTAGCTAAGTAAGTTGTGATAAACTGTGGGTAATTTGCATGTTCACTGAAATATTAATTTCAGTGATACTTTTTTTTTTTTTTTCCTTTTTAAGTCACTTAAAAATTTCAGTGATATTAAACTGATATTAAACTTGAAATGTTTTCACAGAGCAGTCTGTGTACCAAGAGAACTACTTCTGCAAAAGTTTATTTAATTTTTTTTGTGATCTATTCTCATGTGTAAGACACTTGCTTGGCCACCCAGCTAATGTTAGTACTGCTCTATTTTAGCAATGTATCTTTTCTGTAATCAATTCAGGTTTTTTTAACCCTATTCACGTAATTAACTCAATATTAACGACTTTAATCTCGTAATTGATTTTTTTTCTAAATATGGTGTAATACTGCCTCGTAATATAAGTTATTTCTTTGGTCATAAATTATTTTTGTAATCGTTTCACCAAAACAGACCTGAAATAATCCCTACATGTTCCATTTTCATTTGCAGAAATGACAAAGCCGAAAACCAAACCATGCCCTTCCTGTCAGGCCCCAAACACCTGCAACAGGAAGACATGCAGTGGATGCCTGGGCAGCCTGAACCTAAAGGAGGGATTGAAAAAAAAACAAGAACAGTTTAAAAACAGTAACTGGGCTGCCTCTGTTAAAAAAAACAGAAATGCGAGCAGGGTGGTTAATTCAGCCCAGTTGTCAGTAAGTTTAAATGTTCTGATCTAATAAGTGGTTGGTCTGGTAGACAATTCTTTATTAATCACAGTTGTCAATGTTTTCTTGTATATCATGAAGTAAGAAACTAACAAGACATGTATATACACATAAAATATTAATTTATAAAAGAGCATAAATAAAAAAGTTATTCACATCAGAATAACATCATCACACTAAAGACATCCAACTAGAAAAAACTTGTTAAAACTATTTTTATTTAAGCTACTTCTGATTTTTAATTTAATCGGCTATTAACTGAGAGACAAAACATTTCAAGATGGATTTTATCATACATTTACAGGTTTGGTCACCATAAATACTTTTTAACTATCGACAACAATAAAACAACAAAGATGTGAAACTTAAAGGTTTGTTATACATCAATTTGCTTACATGAAAGACTGGCTGCATGTTTTTCTTTGTTGTTTTTGCAGGTTTCAAAACTACATGCCCTGGGCTACCAGCCAATTCTGTTTCTTGGACAGTTTGACCGTAAGGGCCGTATAGTAGGGGACGTGATCACTCACATCGAACCAGCGGAAGGTGCTGCACGTGACATCCTCATGAAGATGAGGAAGCTTTATGAACACCTTCTGAGAAGTAAGATATGCTTTGTCCATTATCTGTAACCAGGTGTCCTTATCAGGTAGCCTATCCTAGCTGTCTTTGGGTGATACTCATGGTACACTGAAAAAAATGCAATAGGGTGGTTGTTGAATTTGCATAGAATTACTTCATATATCCAGCATGACTAATTTAAATTTCACATCTAAACATATTTTTGTCTTTTAATTTTCACATATTCTTTAAGAATATTGATTCTTTTAGAACAAATCATGTTGAAAAGAAACAAGTTAGTCGTGTTTTATCCTCAAGCTCCGCCCCCTGGAAAGGAAAAATCGGCTGCGCTGTCCGCCATTTTTGTCTCTCGCTTTGGGAAATCTACTACCATCTGGAGTTTTACACTTGAAGGTAAATAAGATTTTAAAGCTAACACACCAGTGAGAACGAGTGTAGACCCTTTATATATGTGGACTTTTACTGGGTGTTGTTATTTTACAGGTATGTGGGCTGTTTATCGAAAACCATGAGAGGCCAATGTTAGCTAGCTCCAGTTAGCTAATGGTAACCGAAATTATGCGATAAGCAAATTAGTAATTAACATATATAATGTGAGTTAATATTGTTTCTATATTCTTTCAGTCTAAATTAACAGACTATTACAAACTTGCATCGGTGTCTGTAGTAAGTGGTGGTACCTGCAGTGTCTTAACCATTAAACAAGCTAATGTAGGGCCGGGATATGACTAGTTTGTTGAAACATGTCTGCTGCCAATGTGACTGCTCACACACGGTAACATTACCAGCACATAGCCACAGCCGCTATAAACATGCTGAAAGGTCAATCTAGCTTCTGTAGTCAGCAGCTGGAAGACTCAACACAGACCCAAGATTCAGTGTAACGGTTATCTAAATGTTGTGTGTCCTGTTTGTAAGCCCAGAAAAAGAAATTAAATAAAATGACGACCTTGAGCTTCAAGCTAATGTAAGCGTAATGCTATAGCATAAAGCGACTAATGCAATGATGAGGTTGTTAAATTAGTAAAAATACAGTAAATATATCCAACATGAATCATTTATATTTTTGGTCTAAACATAATTAAGTCTCACGCCTTTCACTTGTTTTAGAAAGATGTTCAGTCTTTTAAAATCAGTCATATCAAAATAACAGAAAATAGTTATGTTTTCTGTTGAAACTCCACCCCCCAGGGTGTGTTTTGCGAGGGAAAATTCACTGTGGCGGTCCGCCATTTTTTGTCTTCGCTTCGTTTACGTTTGGTGCTGAGCTTTACTTTGTCAAGGTAAACTGAAAACTACATGTTTGAGAGGAAACGAAGAGAACATCCATTAGATGGGGAAGTTTTTCTCATGAATTGCTGTTGAGCAACATAATGTAAAAAACAAGTCATTCCTTAAGTTAACTAACGATAATGCTAGCTTAAGCTGCGGGACAATATTATGTGCATTAGCTTTTTTTCAGTGTGTGCCCAGTCACATCCGCTTGTTTTTTCTCAGTGAATACAGACTAACAAACTTGTGTCCATTTAGTTAACTGGTTGTACCTAAAATGTTTTAGTTAAACAGTTAAATAAGCTAGTTTGCCATGGGGTGGGCTCTGTGTGTGTTGGGGGGGGGGGTGTCTTCACTAAAGTCGGTTTATTTAGGGCATGACACCTATGCAGTACTCATTAGGAGAGGAAGTGCATGACGTGGGGCTTTATTTCATGTTCTGGGGCAGTGAATGTAATCTACTGATAACATGTTAAAGACACACAAAAACCCAACAAATTATTTTAACTGATTTATAGAGAGACTGAGAGGAGGGCTTAAAGAGATAAAAATAATGACAGTATAAATATGTTAAATTTATTTTTTCTGTATCGATATATGGTGCTTATCCCTGCTGAAGGGCAGATTGGTGTTGCTTCAGAACAATTCTCTAGCGCTGTTATGTAGAGGTGTTACTGTTAAGGTTTTAATAACATTATTTTATTTACTAGTGAAGATTTGCATATGTTATCTCACATTCTGTAAGGTAAATTTTCTGGAAAGGTCAAATTAACTAATTTAACTAAGTATTAATGAAAGACCTTGATGTGTATATGACAATAATAGATGTAGTTTCTGGGTCATTTGGCAGAACTGCAAAATGGCCAGAAGGAGGCAACTGCTGTGGTTGCAAACAGGCTTTGGGTGGTTTGGAAGTAAGGGCAACTATGGAACTGCTCAGCAACATGGGACCCATAGCTAATAAATAGTAATATAACTTTGTGTGGATGTAACCTTGTGAGATTTGAGATTTTGACAGCATTTTTATGTGACAACTTCTCTTTTTAGATAAATGCAGAGTTTAAGCGCATTACCACCATGCCACTGCAGTCCAGATTACTCTCGCAGATAGATGTGCTATCTGACAAACTAATAAAGGTCTTCAAAAGGCGAGGAGGACAAATAGGAAGAAGACTTCAGAACATTCTGGAGCCCACGGCCCAGGTAAGAAAAAAATAATTTGTGTATACACTTTAGGGAAAATAATAATTTTAACAAAATGCTGCTTGTCACTCTATGCCAGGAGTATGTTGAAAATCACCTGGGATTTTCACAATTTACCATGGGTGCGTTTTTTTTTTTTTCTTTTACCTGCATTTTTCTATGTGTGGAGTTGATAGTTGAACACCTCTCTGTGCTCTGACAGTATTCTGCTTCTTTGCATGGAGATTTCACTTCATTACCTTTTTAAGCATTCTGAGGACTCAAATCACATGCTGTAATGAATCCATTTTTGTTCACCTAATGTGTTAATGTTAACATTTTTTGGAATAGTGACACAGATTAAAATAAGATTTGGTATAATGTTCTTTGACCAGTGTTCTGTTTAATTAAATTTTGGAATTCTGCATTTTCTAGGCCAAAGATGAAGCCATTATCCAACGATCTAATAAGGAAACAACCATGGGAATTTACATCATAAAGTCAAGAGATGCCAATGGCAGCCCTGAGGACATCGGGATAGTCCTTGAAGGCCAGAGAGTCTGGCAGGATTTGGATAACTATACCCTAGCAGCTGCAATGCTGTTTGGACTAATGTACACTTTGAACCTCACCTACCCACTGGAAAAGTATACCTTTGAGGTATTATAGAAACTGGTTATGGAGCTCAAAAGAAACAGCCTTTCAAAGAAGGCCCAGGTTTTCAGGACCAGACTGTACAATTGAACAGTTTTCCAGTTATGATGTGGGAACAACATGTTTACCTCTTCAAATATGTACCATCCTTTCTTTTAAGCCAGCACTGGTAAAGTTGCAGGACATAGTGAAACTTATTTTTCTGGCACTTTTCAACTTGGGGCCTTTATTACTGCAGTTTTCACTTTTCAAGCCATGACTCTTTTTAAAAAAAAATTCAAACTTTGAATGTCCATTTTTCTCAATGGAAATGGTGCCTTGCACCAATTTCACCAGTTTGCAATTTTTTCCCCAAGGTGCACCACTACAAACAGATTGCATTGTCTAGTATTAGTGATTGTGATGTTTAGTGATAGAAGCAAGCCAATACTAATCAGTTTAGGTCTCTTGGTTTTGTGCCTGTGGGTTATAATGTTATTTTAAGTCTCTTCTTTGTGTCATTTTAATATTTACACCCCTGTTGCCATATTACCTTATGGCTCTTACATTTAAAAAACTATTTTTTACATAAGCGCGATGTCATAAGGCCCCACAATGTTGAATTCAGGTTACAGCAGATAACTTTGAGGAATGTTGTGGAATGTTTTTCAAGAGATGCATTGTACAAATATGACTCATGTATATTTTGGAAGCCTGAATTGAAAGTCCATTGTTACAACTGTGTAGTATTTTCAAAAATACAGGTCATTGTTCAAAAATGTTTTGCTTATTTCTTTGATTGAAGAGAAAGTGTACAGTACATACAATAGGATCAGCCTTAATTTAGTTTTATTTATTGAACACTCAATTATATACTATATTATATTATATATTATATATTAGAAATTTGTTATAAAATAAAATAAGCTTACCATAAAATAATCTTGTCAATATAACACATAGTAGTCCAATACAATTAACACAAAAAGTTCATGTCTGATAAACAAGTGGTTTCTATAAATATTTGACCGGAATGAAAAACATAACAACAACATAAAAAAGTCATGTTTGTGTTACCAGAAAAATGTGTGCAGGTATAACATAAAAAACTAAGGTTAACCAAACATAACTTAATTTCGTGCAACCGATTACAATAATTTTTTTACGTTTATACCACTGATTATTTTTTTCAGTGTACACCCTAGATAAGAAGGCAGATCATCACAGGGTACATAGAGACAAACAAGATGGTGAGGATGAGGATAGTTAACAGTCACCAGCTATTCTATTCTACTCTACTCTATTCTGTTCTATTCTATTATTCAGCCAAGGTTCAGACCAGTAACCTTCTTGCTGTGAGGTGACAGCTGCCCTACATGTCCTGTTGCTAACATGAAAATAGTGTTATATCTGCCTTATTACCTCCCCATGTGTCGGTCACATCACCAAAGCTAGCCATACTGAACCTCTGGTGTTACCCACCTGAACAATTTTGTATGTGTGTGTGTGTGTATAGTATGGTCTTTCACACTCATGTATATACAAATGTAATTTTAAAAATCTTCACAAAAACCAGACCTCATAATTCTCTTCGAGACTTTCTAGTATAACAAATGTTATAATGTTACCAATATGAACACCAAGATTCTTAAATAACTTATATACTTCTTAAGAGGTTACCTGATTACCTCCCTGAGGTAGTTAGCATCACCATTGTACAAAACTCCTAAGTCACAGTACTAGCTTGAAGTGTCAAATGTTATTCACTACAAAGTCAGGAAAGTAGTGTCATCAGAGAAAAAAGTCATTATCTATCTGGATTTATAGTCACACTCATTAATTTATTAATGTACAATGTAGAAAAGCACTACAGATGTCACACTACCCTAGAGGGCACTTGTACTGAATGATTTGGGTCAGTGAGTGTGTGAGATGACTTATTTGATGCCAATATTTACCAGTTGTATCTTTAGTAAAAACTTAACTGAAAACATGCAAATCACTACTTATTATGTGTTTATGTGTACTGTACATTTTTTCAACCCATTTTAATGAATGTTTAATATTTAAAATTTTTCAGAATTACAAGCTTCACCTCCTGCTAAAAGTTCTCCACCAGCAGCTGGACCATCCTCTGCTGACAGTGTCGATGCTAGACCAGTCCCAGACCCAGAGGCTCTAAACCAGGAATTTATTCTTCATTTAGAGCCTGTACCAACATCTTCCCTCTGTCAGCCTCCTGCATCCTCCTCTTCATCTCTGCTTCCTCCTGCATCCTCCTCTCCATCTCTGCTTCCTCCTGCATCCTCCTCTTCATCTCTGCTTCCTCCTGCATCCTCCTCTCCATCTCTGCTTCCTCCTGCATCCTCCTCTCCATCTCTGCTTCCTCCTGCATCCTCCTCTCCATCTCTGCTTCCTCCTGCATCCTCCTCTTCATCTCTGCTTCCTCCTGCATCCTCCTCTTCATCTCTGCTTCCTCCTGCATATTCCTCTCTGTCTCTGCTTCCTCCTGCATCCTCCTCTTCATCTCTGCTTCCTCCTGCATCCTCCTCTCCATCTCTGCTTCCTCCTGCATCCTCCTTTTCATCTCTGCTTCCTCCTGCACATTCCTCTCTGTCTCTGCTTCCTCCTGCATCCTCCTCTTCATCTCTGCTTTCTCCTGCATCCTCCTCTCCATCTCCACATCCTGCATCTCCCTCAATTTCTATGGTGTACACCTCGGATGTCCCAAACACAAAAATGACAAGGAAAGGTTAGACGTTATGGTATTGTAAATGTACGAAACACATGACAGGTTCGTTAAGTTTGTTAAGATTTCTTTTTCTTAATTTTTGCATTTTTTCCAGTTTTACAGAACTCATGTAAATATTTCATTTGTTATTTTTCAGAATGCCGAAAACACCGCACACAGAAGATTTTCAAATATGAAGAGATAGTAGACAGGAGAGTTGTAAATGTAAGTAATTTAGCCTGCTGTTGTGCAGATTTGTTTGCATCTTTGGACTTCCCGGATTTGAACTGTGCCTGACTGAATATCCATAAGCTTTTGTATTTGATGAATCTACACTAATTCAGCCACTGAGTCAGGATTTCACTCCAAATAGGACATTAAATAAGAACAGACCACCTGATACGACCTGGTCGTGCTGCCTTCCTGATGTTTACGTTCTTTAAAGTCCTCCTGACATCATGCTCAGAAGGAGTGATTGATGTGGAGGTGCTCCTTCCCATTCAGTAACATCTGCTTCAGTTAGTTTTGCTTGTGAGCCACAATGTAAGCAGTGTTGCTTTGCTGACATGCACTCGATGCTGGCAGTACAAGCATTGTAGTGGTTCTTATGTTTTTGTAAACTAATTGTATAATATATTGAGCCATTCAATAGTACACAAATGTTTATAAGCTCCTTTTTGTATGCAACTTGCATGTCTTTCTTAATTAATTGTTTGTTTATATCATGTTTTTCAGGAAAAAGAAGAAGTTAAAGTCAAGTGGAAGCCTTGCTCAACATGGTATGTAGTAACAACTTTGTTGGACGGGAACAGACATTCATATTGTTGATAAATAGTTATCAACTCAATTTGAATTCATGTATTTGGACTAAAGTAAATTGTCTTCTTCTGTGAGGAGCTTGATAGCTGTCCACCTCCAAAGTCCATTATGAGTTTTGGAGGTGGACATGGTCAACACTTTTAAGAGTAGGCATAAGACTTTACTTATTTATAGAGCTTATAGTTAGGGCTGGTTCAGCTCAGCCCTTAGTTATGCTGTAATAGGACCAGACTGCTGGGGGTTAGTGTCCCCCCCCCCCCCCCCTCTTTCTCTGTCTCTTTCAGGGTTATGCAGGCTCAGTATTGGTTGAAGATGCAGTCACGTCTCCTTTTACTGAAAACTCTCCCCCTCTCCCTCACCACCATCTGTAAACATACATGTCTCAGTAATGCAGTTCATGCATGTTACTAACTAAACTTCTTCCCTGGAGTTTCTGTGCTCTCTCATCCAGCAGGTTCCAATGGATCGTGGCTGCTGCTGTGGTCCTGCTTGACATCTACTACATATATTAATACTCTCTGACTTGATTTGATTAATTTATATTACAATGAAGGCGTATAAAGCATGACATGAATATAGAAGATATTTCATCCTAAAAAATTGTCATATGTCACAACCTAAATTGTCCTATTTTGTGTGTGGTTGTCGTTGTTGTTTGTTATGTTTTTCTCCTGACAGTGGCAAAGTGTGGGATGACACATGGGAACCTGCGCAGTTTTACACACAGTAAACCAGGCACCACAGGTCGCAGAGATCGCACAGTTCACAGCTTGTAGTTCAGCATAAAAGTTCAAAATAAAATATTTACTATACATTTCAACCAGTGTCAGTCTCTGTTTCACTCTCTAATTGTGGCTTAAGTACCTAACACATACATGAATCTGATCGATCAATAATATCTTCCCTGCACTCGACATCTCATAGTTTTACAGCAAATGCTGATTTTCAAAACATTCTAGAGGAAAACAGAGATAAAATAATCTGAACAGTAACAGTGATCTTGGATGAGGATGGAGGCTTCAATGGATTATTCTGTTTCAATCAATAGGTTCGTATCTATGACAATAATTTGATAAGTTTAACAGGTTGGTTTAGGCCTGGCAAAAAAGCAAATATTCACAAACTTTTGTTTTTGAAGAATGTCTATCTTTTTTGGGATGAAGCTATCTGGCAAAACGAGACAACCCTTTTAACCTCATCTTTATGTCTATCATGTGGCTATGATACTGGATTTTGGTTTGATGCATATGCAGGTTACAGCTGGGGAATGGCAGTATGTTGTGGATTGATTTGGCATGTTCAACCACTGTTACACCAAACTCTCTCACTTATAACATGATAAAGGCCTCTTACTCAGTGTCATGGATTTTCTATACTTTTGGGGACACAGGGCCAAAGTCTGAGGCAATAAGTCAGATCAAAGAAGGCAATGATTCTAAAATGGGAGTTTACTTATGTCATTATATATATCCAGGAATATGTGCCTGAGGATAGTTGTCATGAAATCAATATTAAATCAAAGTATTCCTTAATTACCACAGCTGACACGAGTTCTCCATAGCTGCCTGCTGTCTCAGGATCTGTCTCCAAAAAGGACCAGGGAGCGCTAACATGTTATGTTCTAGACTGATGAAGAAAATGCACATTAAACATAGTATAAACTTACTGAGTGAAGTAATGTCAAGAGGATTCCTTTAGCTCCTATTGGGTTGGTTCCTTGATCAATGCAATACAGAATCATTAATCTGGTTTTATGTAATGTCCTCAAAACATGTCAAAATGAGGCTCACTAGTCTGTGTGGCCTCCACATGCCTGTATGACCTCCCTACAACACCTGGGCATGCTCCTGATGAAGTGGCAGATGCTCTCCTGATGGATCTCCTCCCAGACTCCAGGACTAAAGCATCTGCCCACTCCTGGACATTTTGTGGTGCAGTTGGTGGATGGAGCGAGACATGATGTCCCAGATGTCCTCAATTGGATTCAGGTCTGGGGAATGGGCGGGCCAGTCCACAGCATCAATGCCTTCGTCTTGCAGGAACTGCTGACACACTCCAGCGACATGAGGTCTAGGATTGTCTTGCATTAGGAGGAACCCGGGGCCAACCGCACCAGCATATGGTCTCACAAGGGGTCTGAGGATCTCATCTCAGTACCTAATGGCAGTCAGGCTACCTCTGCCGAACACATGGAGGGCTGTGCAGCTCCCCAAAGAAATGCCACCCCACACCAAAACTGACCCACTGCCAAACTCATGCTGGAGGATGTTGCAGGAAGCAGAAGGTTCTCCACGGCATCTCCAGACTGTCACAAGTGCTCAGTGTGAACCTGCTTTCATCTGTGAGGAGCACAGGGCTCCAGTGGCAAAGTTGCCAATCTTTGTGTTGTCTGGCAAATGCCAAACATCTGGCACGGTGTTGGGCTGTAAGCACAACCCCACCTGTGGACGTCGGGCCCTCATACCACCCTCATGGAGTCCATTTCTGACCGTTTGAGCAGACGTGCACATTTGTGGCCTGCTGGAGGTCATTTTGCACAGCTCTGGCCTTTCTTTCCTACCCCACAGTACCTTCCCTTACCATTTGTTTCCTACTCTTTTACTTCTTCTTTGATGACGGTTGTCTTTCTAGATAAGCAATTTCATTTGCTCTGGGGTGAGTCAATGGCTCGGGTGCATTCTGGGACTGTCAGTTCACCAGTGTGCTGGCATGCTTCTTAACAAACACATCACTACAGCAAACATCTCAATTGTACTTGTTGATTTCTTCGACAAAACACTGAACAAAAAATTTACTTGTGAGTGTGCTGCCTGGTGCTTTTAAATTTTGTGATAATTTGAGCAGCCCAGAAAGCATCCCATGAATTAAATTATGTTATCGTATCTGAACATGTACACTAGTCATTAAATTAGATGGGAAATAATGATTCAGGGTAAACAACTGCACCAAGGAAATTCCATTTTTCTTCTCAAAATGTAAAATGTCTGTTGAAAAATCACATTGAACAGAGATGTGATTAACTTTTTATTTTACCAAACATAACATCAATGATGACACAATCAGTCTTCATCAGAAGTGCTCAAATCACTCTCAGTGGCATCGTCTGGAATGTCCTCCTCCTCCGAGTCCATTTCCAGGAGTGGTTGGTGGCTGAGGATTCTCTTGTACACGTCCTTTACTTTGAGCATTTCAGCTTTCAGTTCACTTTGTTTTTTTAAAACCAGGCTACAGAGTCCCTTCTGTGCATCCTCTGACATGCCAACAAAGGAGGCTGTAAAAAGAACAAAACAAATAAATATGAGAAAAGTAAAAAAAAACAAAAAAAAAAAAAAACCTCACCTCATAAACACAAGGAATTAGGATGCTGTAATTAAACATTTTTTAAAAGGGGGAAGGCAGTGTTAGCTAGCAATCTAGATATAGGTAAAAGATCCAGTAAGACTTTAGCATCTGCTCTTATTTTCAATCGATTCATCAAAAAATTAATAAATAAATAAAGTGCTTACAGTCTGAGGAGATTGTCCCCAACACCACAGAACGCATTCGCAACACTGTCCAGCGATGCCGCATCTCCCTGCAAAGGATCATCTCCTCCTCTCTCAGGCGCCTCACAGCCATCACCTTCTCAAAGACCTTTCTCTTTGTCCGGAGGTCAGCAGCAGCTACAGTTTAACAACATCAGATGGGAAAACATAGCAGCATATTATGATTCAAGAACAAAACATTCAACTACTGCTCAGATACTGGGAGCTTGTTTAAAAAGGATATTTATAAATCAAGAGCTTACGTTCACTTGTGCTCTGCCAGGGCCAAATATCGGTCTGCATGAGGGCATCACTGGATACGATTTGCTTTGTTGGTTCAGCGAGCTTGTTGTAGTCGTCAACAGCAGCCGCCAAGCGTTTCTTCTCAACTAAGATGACCTTGCGAATTCTGTGTCGCCTCTTGTTGCTATCTGTAAATAATCATAAAAAATTCACACCTTCACATAATGTATATTATGTGAAGGAAGGAAGTACATCCTCAGCCCAGCAGAGGATGTACTTCCTGAGGCAGCTGAAGAAATTCAACCTGCCAACACGGACGATGATGCAGTTCTACACTGCAATCATCGAGCCATCCTCACCTCCTCCATCACCGTGTGGTACGCTGGAGCCACTATCAGGGACAAACAGAGACTGCAGTGTGTTGTGCACTCTGCTGAGAAGGTGATTGGCTGCAGACTCCCATCTCTGCAGGACCTGTACACCTCCAGGACACTGCGGCGTGCAGCTCGGATCTCAGCTGACCCTTCTCACCCTGGACACAGTCTGTTTGACCTGCTCCCCTCAGGCAGGAGGCTCCGGTCCATTCGCACCAGAACCTCTCGCCATAAGAACAGTTTCTTCCCCTCTGCTGTCGGACTCATGAACAATAACCATATGACTGTCCCCGCCACTAACACATGACCCTACGCTGTGTCACTGCATCATTCCATGTTTGGCACTGATCACCACCTGCACTCATGTATATATCTTTCTACGCAGCACTTTTAATTCTTATTCTCATGTATATATCTCATGTATATCTCATGCATATATCCTTCTACGGAGCACTCTTAATTCTTATCTCATGTATATATCTCATGTATATCTCATGCATATATCTTTCTACGTAGCACTTTTAATTCTTATTCCTACTTTTATTTTTTCATGTCCATTTAATCGCAATTTATGACAGTATGTTTGCACTGAAGCACCGCAGCAATTTCCTAATGTTGTAAACCTGCTCAACATTTGGCAATAAACCCCTTTCTGATTCTGATTCTGATATAGTTACATTTTAATCTACACTCATCAATTTGTTTGCTAGAACAAATCACATCCAGCTTAAACAAACCTGGATCTGATTTTATTCTGTTTACAAAGTAGCTGCACAAGCTGTACAAACTAAGTATCAAACGGTCCGTTTCAAAGAAACTGTGACACCATTTTGTCTGTAAAGACTTTGTGTTCGCACTCTGATGATGACGACAAGCTCCTCTATTCGTGCCTGCAACGCTCCAAGGCTGCCATCAGTTTGATCACTTTCTAAGTGAGAGGAATATTAATCAGAATACAGGATGAGTAACAGTCACCAAACTACAGTGGACTCTGTGATCACTGACTTGATGACATTCATTATAAGACATCTGGAGCCTTCATGTGCTGCTATCTCATGATAATCATGAGATAACAAGTATGTTGGTGTTAAGGTTTATAAAACCAACTAGTACGATATCATTTCAACCCAGGTTCTATCCAATTTGATGAAACGCAACAACTCTGCCATAAATTTGCTTTTACAAGGCTTATTTTTCATTGTTTGTTGACACTGTCAGAAAGATCTTAACTCTAAGTTCTTTAATGAGGCCATGGTGGGTCCTGTTGTTATATACGAGTGCATTATATTAAGACTCACCTTCAGCCCATTTCTGCACATCGGCCACCCATTGCTGCAGCGTGTCGTCATCCACACCCAGCTCATTTCTGGTCGCATTCAGGCTCTCCACTTGTTCTCTAAGGATCCTTATGATCTAAGAATGCATTCATAAATGTCATTCATGTTGACATTAAAAGAGTACTGGTGTTTCCCCCCCATTACCACACACATTAAAATGGGTGTTGAAAAAAATGACCTTTAGATATCGCTGGCTCAAAGTGCGGCCCAGTTGTTCCACTTTCCTTTTGTTCCACCCCAAAGCCAGGAGGGTCAGCATGTCTGTTCGCCCTGCATTTCAGTTAGTATACAAATAAGAATTAATGAGCAGGAGACTGAGTGGAATCTCAGACATGGACACATACCTGCTTTAGACATGTACTTCGTTGTGATGGCCGCCCTAGACAGGAAACTGTTTACTTGTTCCACCTCTTCTCCAACTGTTGAACCGGCCCCATCCTGAAATGCACCTCCCCATTTGATCTATAGAAAGGAGGTCACAATACATGACTGCTGAATTCATTCAACCTTATAACAAAATGTCTCAAACTAATCCAAAACTACAAGCTGCAGTATACCTCGCATTTCCAAGTGTGAGCCTTTGCATGCATGACGGAGAGAAAAGGACGCATTGACAAGAGGTTCCTCAGCTCAGGGCACTGCTGAGCCACCTTGGTTAAATAGGGGAAATATTTACAGGCCACATCGGAGCAAAGGAACGTAATATGTCCTGGGACGCTAGCTGCCAACTTCCTCTGGAGAAAAAGGGGGTAAGCAAAGATCTCCCCTCGAAACATGTTCAATGCAGCTAAGAGGACTCCGTGGCGACAAACAGCTATTTCCATGCCCTCCTCATCCAACTTCCCAGTGGACTTTTTGGACGACTCCTTTGCTGCAGTCCAAGATGAAGATCCGCACAACCCTTTCCCCGGGACCTATACACTCAAAGATTTTAACATAAAAGACATGGCATGATTAAGCCCTATCACGGACAAACTTTTTAAAACAAATGCATAACAATTAGCTGAATTAGCCTTAAGTCACACGAGACCTCATATCTCCCCAGGACAGCACTGATAACACAAAATAAAAATCATGTTGTTTTTTTTAAATACACATGGTGACAAAATTAAGTAAACATTAAGATAAAGTAAAGTAAATAGTATTACGACAACACCAAGAGAAAAATAAAAAAAATATCGACCCATCCATATATGTCTACACACACACACACACACACACACACACACACACATGCACACACACGTATGTGTATATGGTTACGGCATTAACATCATTTTAACAAGATTAACGCATATGTGTATCTTACATGATTTGTGTGTCTCTGGATGTATTTCACAAACTCAGCAACTTCCTCATCTTTTTCAATGAAGACACCTTCAAAGTTCCCCTGCTCTGAAGTGCTGAACGAACACAGTGACAGTTGTTTGAAAAGAAACATTAAAATACATTTTTGTACAAATCCATATTTGATTTATGTCCACAATGCATAACGTACCTTGCATTTGATTGAAAGCGATAAAGCTTGCGGTTTCCATCAACTGAGACGGCGAGCATGTCTGGAGTGCAGGCAGGGCAGCTAAAGCATGGCTCCTTGCACATCCTGTCCACCTCAAACTTTACAGCACTCCACTCCAAGAAACTTTTACTGAAGGCATCAGCTGATATTCGACCATTCTTTTACATAGAGGACATACAACAGAATATTCAAGGACAGTCATCATAAACATTGATTTGCACAATTTCCTTAAACTTAGCAAATTTAGAAACCCACCCTTCCAAAATGGGCTGTTCGTTCATCCAGCATTTTGACAAATGCCTTAAGTGACATCCCTGGTGCAGCCTTCTTAATGTCATAGAAAGACTGAAAGACATCCATTGAAAACAGGGTGCAGAAATTTAAGGTGCCAGGCCAATATCCACTACCCAGGATGTCCTTAACTGAGGGGGACCACATTAGGCCACAGCTGGTGCAGCTCACCACTGGTAGTGTAAGGTTATAACGGCCTTTAGAAAGGATAAGGATAAATTCAGTCATGGCTCAAAGCATTCATTTTTTTCATGTTGTTTTCAAATCGGTCTGGTAAATCCAAATGACCTTTGACAGGTGCCCACATATACTGCGGGCCGAGGGTAATTCAAACCAAGATAGCAATGCACAATTTGCAATAAAACCTCCAAACACATCTATTGTGTATGTAGTGTGTGACAAAAGGGCAACTTACCATTTATGGTTACATAAGCCACAATTGCACCGGGTGAAACCTCAACGTTACCTGCTGGGCAGTCACACACATGGTCTGGCCTTTGCACAGGCAACAGCCGAACTAACATTAAAACACACAATATATATAAAAAGAATTAGAAATTAACTGATACACAATAAATATACAATAACAGCACCCACTCATAGTACATAGCAAGAAATGCATAAGACTTAAAAACCGTACCTATTGGCTTGTGAAACTCTGATGAAGGCTGCAAAAACCCTCCTGTTACTGCCTCTCTGTTGTGCAGGACAAAGCGTGTGTGAACTGCAATATCACAGTCAGCACAAAGGAATGGAAGAGGCAGGCAGTCCAGACACCTCACAACTACTTGTTTGCCACACTGACACACACGGTGTGACTGTGGATCCAGAGTAGCTAACATATTGTCTATAAGACAAGGCCTGGCCTCTTTCCACTTTTGCAAGGACACCATATTTCTGATCGCCCAGTGAGTAGCAGCTGACTCACACGACGTCTCACAAGTCATGGCTGCGTCCTCTTCTCCATCCTCCAACAACTGAAGGAGCTCCTGACGAAGCACCTCAGTTCCATACACTATACAGAAAAAAATATAAAGAAAGGAAGAAACTCTTCCACAAAGTGAAAAACACTCTAGGCAGTATGTTTCTTAGGACTCCACAAAAGCCCTGCCTAACTCAACTATAACAACAAATATAAAAGTAAACAGAAATCACAATATATACAAGAAGGTAAAGTACCTTTTGTTGGGTTGACACTGACAACATAACTAGGTTCTTCACGTGGACATTGATGCTGCTCTCTGGACACTGAGGGGGGGGGATGAAGAATATTTACTTACTGAAATTCTTTGGTGAAAACAAGTTGTGAGATAAAATCAATGGTTGCGTGAACACTGACCACGTGGCATGCAACTAGTACTTCGACTGGTTGATGGTCTTTGAGGAATAAAATCTCCCTGTCTGTCACGTTTTTTCCAGCGCACTGGTCTTGGCTGAGGTTCACTCCGTGCATCATTCTACGCAATTAACAAGGAAAAAAGGGAACACCTAAAATACAGTCTATGATTAAAGCAAAGATTATCAAACATCTTAAGTTAACCAACTTAATTTGACATAAACTTTAAAAATAAATTCAAATAACATAACGTTTACTCCGTACAAAATATTAGACAAGCGTGTTCCCTCTTTAACAACTGTTTCCACTAAAAATGTTACCTGCATATCTTGAAGGAGTTCGTCAGCAGCCTGAAGCTCTTCCTCCAGCTCGGGATCCTCTGAATCACTCATTTTCAAGCTAAAGAGGAAAGAGATTTTTGCAGAACTCAGTGACATAAACACATAACTAACGCAACTCAAATGATTTTCAGTCTTGGCGCTCCAGTTAACGTTAGCAATTAACGTTAGCATCATCAGTTTGTAAAGAGCTAGCAGAACTCTTAGCGCAAAAACTGCTTTACGCACCATGTGAGGGTATTTTGCAGCACACAAGTCCTTTAAAGGGACACCACACCATAACGGCTGTTACAGTACCCTTCCACGTTTTTATGTGATGCTGTGGGTTGTCAATTCATTCCAATATGAACCCGCTCACGGCGATCAGAGACGCTTCGAGCAGAGGCGCCAGCCATCCATTTACTCCAATAATAACCCCGTCACGGCGAAACATGACGCTGTGAAGCACAATCTAACTGGAGAACCGGGGACCCTCTCCGCCAACGGGTTTTTCTCCCTTATTTAATGCTTTCTTGTAATGACATCGTTAACATTTCTCAACAAAAACACGTGAAAGTATCACTGATAATTCAACAATAAAATCGCTTCATGTTGTGGCCATCACACAGTGTTTTCCAAACTGATTCACGATCTGAAAGTGCGCAGATTTAACGTACATAATCCTTTGTTAGGTTTATTATTTTCATTTCACACGTAAAACACATTTATAGATTCATTCACCACTCCTGTTAGTTTTGGATGTCGCTCAGCTCCAACCAATCAGACGCAACCTGTGTAAGCAAATGTTACAGGCATGGTCCTTTAAGGGTGAAGCCTGATGGGAAATGTATGCGGGTGTGTGTAGCGGAACTGCCTGTCGGGTGTGTGAGGGTGAGCGGAGAAGGAAAAGAAGAGTAACGGTTAACTACAGAAGAGACGAAGAGAAAGTTAATAAAAGGAATATAATAACTCCCTCGGCAGCCAAAGTTGTATCGGCGATGCCCGCTGTGAGTAAACTGTTTCAGCCCACTGTACGCGGTGTTCGTGCCTTGGAGGAGAAATAAAGGTTCAGTAAAGCAGTTTCCTACGCCTCCCTCGATCTTCTTGCTAGCGGAGTTGACCTGTATAGTAAGCTGTTGCCGGCTGCGAGTCAAGTAACTGCCAGAGGTTTCCTTACTACGGTTCGGGGCCGCGGATCTGGCGCGGTAACACTGGGGGCTCGTCCGGGATAAAACTCCGCAAAGCGCCGAGAGAGAGGGAGCGAACTTTCTTTTTCTCTTTTCCCTCGGACGACAGAGAAAATGGCGGCTCCGAGAGATGCTGAAGGGGATGGCATGGGAATGTACTTCAGTAAGAGCAGCAACCCATTTTTGCCAGAAACCCCAGAGAGTGGCACAGCTAATGTGGACCGTGCCACTTATGTAAACAATAGAATCCACAGCAGCAACCCCTTCATCACGGACATAGAGTTAACGCCAGCGGCGAGCATAGCAGCAGTCTATACGACGGAGTTTGAGGCTGCATGGCATCTCACCCCGCCACCTTCAGCTCACACCAACCCTTTCTTAACACCAATAGCGAAGCAGAATGCAGTGTGCAGTGAGTTTAAGCAGTTGCAGTGCTCAGACTGCGGAGGCCCTGGTAACACTGCATCTACACCGCTCACAGTGGGACAGCATGGCTCGCATGATCACCCACCTCGGATTGTTACATCTCGGCCATGCAGCCAGCCATTCACCGCCATGAACTGTACCTGCAGTGTCCCTAGAAAAACGCCGTTTACTGAGCCAGCGAAGCTACACATTATGCCGGGTATACCCCAACCTGCGCAGTACAGCTATGAAATGCCAGCTCAGGGCTATTTTTCCCCAACAACTCGCATGGCAATACCAGCACCAGATGGGGGGTGTGGGCTTTGCAAGCATGACCAGGGTCACAGTTCAAAACAAGCCATGCCAGGGCCACGCGGCTGTTTTCCTGGTGTAGTGCAAGACGGGGGTTTTGCAGATTGTAGTGCTGATGGACAGACGAGGGGCAAGGAGAAAATTCCCACATTACAACCAGACCATTTCGATGGGTCAGGGTCATGGAAAGACTTTCTCTATCAGTTCGAGACCTGTGCAAAGGCCAACTGCTGGACGGAGAACACCATGGCTGTCCAACTGAGATTCAGCCTGAGGGGCGCAGCTGGAGCCATAATCCACAAAAACCCCAAATCTGCTCGCTGGAGTTACCAGAGGATTGTGGAGGAGGTGGAGGCTGCCTATGGGCCATGTTCAGAGCATGCAGCAGCCATTGGCATTGAGCTACGGCAGAGAATCCGGAAACCAGGTGAGGCCCTGCACACCCTCAGAGATGATATATATGAGAAGGTTTCCATTGTGTATGCCAACCGCTCCGAGCTGGAGCAGGACTGCATTGCTGTAGAGATCTTCACTAATGCTTTGGCAGATGCTGAAATGGTCCAGAAATTGTTGGAAGAACAACCACGCACCCTGGCAAGAGCCTATGAAATCGCCCACAGGTTCGAGACAACGAAAAGGGCCGCCAGGGCAGTCACACAGCTTATGCAGCCAGGGCCACGAGTCTCTACAGCACAGGGGACCCGAACAGCTGCATTACGGGAGAGTGTTCATATGCTAAGTTATGAACCACCGGAGAGGGCCCAAAGACCTATCCAGCGTGGGCGCCAAAGCTGGAGCACATCTAACAGGTCAAGCAGGAAGGAGGCTGTTTGCCATAACTGCTCCGGCATAGGACATCTACAGAGGAACTGCCCCTCTCCTCGCTCACCTGCCCAAAAGCCTGTAAAAGCTGCTAGAGGCCCAGCCCCTGACCCAGGCACAGTGTTCCACAACGGAGGCCAAGATGTGATGTGTGTCCAGATAGCAATACAGGGACGGGAAATACGGGCCTTGCTGGATTCTGGTGCACGGCGGAATGTGCTGCCCCTCCACTATTTTAACACCATCCCCGCAGAGTCAAGACCTCAGGTGCAGGCATCCATTGCTCAGACTCTACAAGGCATTGGTCCAGAGGGATTGGCCGTTCTGGGCGAGGTCATCCTGCCTGTACAGGTGGGGAGCGGTGTTGAAAATGTAGACTTTCTTTTGGCCGACATGGCTGAAGGCACTGAAGTTATTCTGGGGCACCCTTTCCTGCAACAATCGTGCGCTTGCTTAGACTACGGCCGCCAAGAGATAACCCTGTTTAATGAAAAGATACCATGTTCTGGCGTGGGCCCTCGACCCCAGGTGCTTGTTGTTAGGGTGGCACGCACTACGGTTTTGGAACCAGGCTGCGAGTATGTGGTCCCCGGGTTTTCCAGCTCCCACTGTGCCGCCCATAGAGACATGATGCTAAGCCCTACAAAGGGCTTTGTGGAGAAGCACCAAGTACTGGTAGCTCACGCAGTTGTGCAACCTAGTAAACCCTCTAGCATCCCAATCAGAGTCTTTAACCCTGGGGCCGCAGCTGTCACCTTAAAGCGTGGTGCCGTGGCAGGGGTTCTTCAGCCCGTGCAGGTCCTGGAGGGATCGGGGGGTCGCCCACCAAGGGTCCTGGCAGCCCTCGAACTTAATGGTACTCCCCCTGCTTCTGTACCAAGCCATTTGCAGGCCCTTTACGCCGAGAGCAGGCCCGGTTTGACTCACGTTGCCCGCTACGATCTGGCAGGCCTGCTGAGGTCCTACAGTGATGTCTTCTCCACTGGCCCGAATGACCTTGGTCGCACTGGTGTTGTCCAGCATGACATCCTGACCACGCCAGGGCCACCAGTTAAGCACCCGCCGCGCAGGATGGCAGGGGACAAACAAATAGCGGCCGACCAGCAAGTACAGCAGAGCTTGGAGGCTGGGCTAGCTCAACCTAGCAATAGCGGCTGGGCTGCTCCAATTGTGATGGTGAAGAAGAAGGACCAGAGTCCCAGACTATGCGTGGACTATAGACCACTAAATGAGCGAACCCTTAAAGACGCTTATCCCCTGCCACGCATCCAGGACACCCTTGACACGCTTTCTACTGCCAAGTACTTCAGTACACTAGACCTGACTTCAGGGTACTGGCAGGTAGAGATGACCCCCAGAGCCCGAAAAGCAGCTGCATTTTGTACCCGTAAGGGATTGTTCGAGTGGAATGTGATGCCGTTTGGACTGTGCAACGCACCGGCCACATTCCAAAGGCTTATGGACAGAGTCCTGGCTGGGCTGCAGTGGGAGACATGCCTAGTGTACCTAGATGACATCATTGTCCTGGGCCAGGATAGCACCCAGATGCTGGAGCGGCTCGAGCAAGTGTTCATCAGATTGCGTGGAGCCAACCTAAAACTGAAGCCATCTAAATGCTGCCTGTTTCGGGAGCAGGTGGCCTATCTGGGCCATATCATCTCTGCTGGAGGTATTTCCACGGACCCCCAGAAAGTCCAGCAGGTGACGGACTGGCCTGCACCGCGGACCGTCACAGAAGTGCGTCAGTTTGTTGGCTTAGCCTCATACTACCGCCGGTTCGTGGAGGACTTTGCCACAGTGGCTAAACCCCTCCACGAACTCACTAAGAAGTATGCCCGTTTTAACTGGACTGCCGACTGCCAGGGAGCATTCCAGGAATTAAAAAGACGGCTTACGGCAGCCCCTGTCCTGGGTTACCCACTGGACCAGGGTGACTTCTTCCTCGACACTGATGCCAGCAATTGTGGGATTGGAGCGATTCTCTCCCAAGTGCAAGGGGGCGAAGAGCGGGTCTTGGCCTATGGGAGCAGGCGGCTGTCGGCTACCGAACAAAACTATTGTACGACCAGGCGAGAGCTTCTGGCGGTTGTGGCGTTCACTTCCCACTTCAGACAGTACCTGCTGGGTAGGCCGTTCACTGTCCGGACTGACCATAGCAGCCTCCGCTGGCTGACCAGGCTGAGGGAGCCCGAGGGCCAGCTGGCCCGCTGGTTGGAGAAGCTGGCAGAGTATAACTTCCAGGTGCTGCACCGACCTGGGAAAAACCACCAGAATGCGGATGCACTTTCCAGGAGACCCTGCCGCGCTTCATGCCCGTGCACACTCCCAGAGCCCACCATCAACAGCGACCGGTTCGAGCATAAAGGTGTGCAGTGTAACTTAGAGGACTGTGGTACCAGCATGACCCCCCCAGGGCAGCCCCCAGTGGGGGTAGTGGGGCCTGATGGTACCGATGGGAAAAGCCGGGTAGCAGAACCAGAGTGTGCACCCGTAGCAGCAGTGGACTGTTGTTCCAGTAGTAGCCACGACACCTGCCCAAATATCCACCGGGTGGATGAGTCCCATCACACTAGCTTGTTCAGTGGCTGGACCCCAGAACAGCTCTTGGCTAGCCAGAAGAACGATGTGGATATAGGCCCAGTTTGGGAATGGAAGGAAAAAGGGGAAGGTCGGCCCGTCTGGGCCGATGTAGCGGCATGCAGCCCCGCAACCAAAGCCTACTGGGCGCAGTGGAAGAGACTGTACCTAAAAGATGGAGTGCTGGTGAGGAAATTCCACTGTACAGAAAGTAATGTGTTTTTCCCCCAAATCCTTCTGCCTCACGCCTATCATCACTCCGTAATGCAGCAGATGCACGATGGCCCAGTGGGTGGCCACTTTGGGGCAGAAAGGACCCTGGCACGCTTGAAGAATAGGTACTACTGGTACAACATGAAAGATGATGTGACCCTGTGGTGCCGCACTTGCACCAGTTGTGCTGAAAGGGCGCGGCCCCCAAAAACCCCCCAGGCAGCGATGGGCACGGTACGTGTTGGCGCCCCCATGGAGAGGATTGCAGTCGATCTGATGGGACCGTTGAACGAAACAGAAAGGCATAACCGATTCATATTGGTGGTACAAGACTACTTCAGCAAGTGGGTGGAGGCTTATCCAGTCCCCGATGCACAAGCGCCCACGGTGGCAGGAAAGGTTGTTGCGGAGTGGGTATGTAGATATGGAGCCCCACAGTCTCTGCATAGCGACCAGGGCACCAACTTTGAGTCGGCTGTGTTCCAGGGGATGTGTGAACTGTTCGGAATCAAAAAGACACGCACCACGCCCTTTCATCCACAGTCCGATGGCCAGGTAGAGCGTTTTAATGCTACCCTGCAGAAGGCCTTAGCCACCACCGCGGAGCGCTGCCACTGGGACTGGGATATAATGATTCCCTATGCTGTCATGGCTTATCGGGCAACTAAGCACAGTTCCACAGGATTGACCCCAAACATGATGCTTCTGGGCCGAGAGATAACCGAGCCTATTGACCTGGTCGCGGGTCTGCCGGCCGACGACACCCCCAACTGCACTACACCACAGTATGTGGTGCAACTCAGGGAAAGGCTGGAGCTTTCCCACCAACTGGCACGGGAGGCTCTCGGGAAATCTGTTGAGCGCGCTAAGAAACAGTACGATAAGAATATCTGCCAAGTTCAGTATCCAGTCGGCGCTGCAGTGTGGCATCTGATCAAAGGGACCAAGAGAGTGCGGCACAAGGTTCGCAAGTTTCTGCCTTCCTATGAGGGCCCCTACTTCGTAGTGGGCCTGTTGGATGATTTAGTCTACTGCATTAAAAAGGGGCCCCGAGCAAAGGCTAAAGTGGTTCATCACGACAGACTCAAGCCTTATCACTCAAGAACGCCGCTGGACAACAGCTGGGTCTTCCAAGACTCCGACCAGGCAGCACCCACCGAGGTGCCTCCTCCAGCGCTCGACGAAAGCGATTCTGACATTGATTTCGGCCCCTTCGACTTGTGGGAGACCCCAGCTGGGGCAGATCAACCAGATACTGGTGCTTCCCTGAGAGCTGGCTCTCCGCCACCCACTCAAGGAGATGGTAGTGGGTTGCCAGCCAGCCCTGTTCAGCCTTACGTGGATGGGGCTGAAGGACCAGAACAGCACCCTTCCTTCAGGTCCACACCCCGTTCCAGACCACAGCGTGTGCGGCGGGCGCCGGACATGTTTGGTGACTGGGTCAGTCACTAGGCTAGTATGTCCTAACTGAGTCGGGGTGTAGGCGGATCGCTGCCCTGCTCAGTAGTTGAAAAAAAAAAAAAAAAAAATTGTTCATGTTACATATGTTAAGTGATATGACTGTTGTAAATTGAGTTGTTACAGGGGGCTATTCTTACGTGTACTGTTGGGCTTGTTTGTCTTGCTGTTTCCTGGCAACATGGCTGTCGACGGGCTGCAAGTTATTGTTTGAACTGTTTATACTAATGAGGTAAAGCTGGATATAGGGGTAAACGTTCAGCTGTAGTGCCTTAATGTCTTTCTTTATGAATACTGTCTATGTGAAGGGCGGGATATGGACATTGACTTACACCCTCCTCAAAGTGAACCCTGTACATCCTATGTTTTCTTGTGCTTAAAATATGGACAGTTGTCTACTTCAAGATTGTTCCATCCTAAGGATCGCCATTTTTGGACTGGGGGCACGAATGCTGTATGTTTCCTTGTTAATGGGGGGTTCATGTGCTGGAATGATGTTAAGGGTTTAATTATCATCCAGAGTGGGGGTAGTGTTACAGGCATGGTCCTTTAAGGGTGAAGCCTGATGGGAAATGTATGCGGGTGTGTGTAGCGGAACTGCCTGTCGGGTGTGTGAGGGTGAGCGGAGAAGGAAAAGAAGAGTAACGGTTAACTACAGAAGAGACGAAGAGAAAGTAAATAAAAGGAATATAATAACTCCCTCGGCAGCCAAAGTTGTATCGGCGATGCCCGCTGTGAGTAAACTGTTTCAGCCCACTGTACGCGGTGTTCGTGCCTTGGAGGAGAAATAAAGGTTCAGTAAAGCAGTTTCCTACGCCTCCCTCGATCTTCTTGCTAGCGGAGTTGACCTGTATAGTAAGCTGTTGCCGGCTGCGAGTCAAGTAACTGCCAGAGGTTTCCTTACTACGGTTCGGGGCCGCGGATCTGGCGCGGTAACACAAAGGATGATGGGAGAACGGAGAGACCCATTTATAAGAATAAGAAAATGAGGCGGAACTGATTGATTCTAATGCAGGTATGTAAAAAATACATATATTTAAAGTAATACCTTGATGTGTGTTTCAAAGTTTGTTTTTTCATAAAAGCTTCAAACAAACAGAGGTGACTGAGCTCGGAAACGGTGTAATGTATTTAAAAATGGCCACAGCTACCGTCAGCATGCTTGCGACTTGTAACGACTTGTAACGACTACACGTGGCTACTGCAGCATTAGCCATTTAATCCAACGATGATGGATTAAATCTATTACAAACGTTAGTGTTAAGACACCCAAATCGAGGGTTGATGGTGTCATCAGTGTGTGCCACTGCTCTCGCTCTCTCTCTCTCGCTCTGGGATTATGAGGACACGTACCTTCACGCTCGTGCTTAACGAGGGACGGACTTATGTTTTCTTTTCCAGACCCTTTTTTTGTTTTGTTTGCAACGCTTGGGTTGTATGAACGCTGGGCATTTTGTTGTTGAGCCGCAGCCGTTCAGCCGGGCTTTTATATGGTTGCTGAAGAATGCGTATTAAAGAACCACCGTGGATTACTGATACCAGTGTGGGTGTGTATCCTTCCGCCTAGCCTGCTAGGTGTTTTGCCGCCTCTTCTCAACCACACAACACAACCCAACGTTACAGTACCTTAGGCGTCAGCATGAGAAGTTAAGGGACGTGACAAATCGTCATTATTTTACGCGTCGGGAGTGAGAACGGGTTGTATTGTCACTGCTACATTTCTGTAATGCTACCAGAGATTATTTCCACTAATTAATTACCGTTGAGCTCAAAGGTTATATTAATAAACGGTTAACGAATGTGTATTTATGACGACGATTTGTGAGACTGGTAAACTTACCTTTGTTCGTACGATGGTCTTTCGTTCTACACGGTGCATTTCAAGGTCCTGCACCCATCCGTCGGTAAACTGTACCTGGGCTTGTTACAGTGACCTGAAGTTACTAAACTTCATGAGTGTATGCACTCACTCCAAGAACCGTATAATTATAAATCTGAGCGTGGTGAAAGTTGGGCAGCACGCTAATGTCTTTTGTCCCTCTGTGTGCTCGTAAGGGTCTGACACTTTCACTCCTTTGATTTTTTTCCTCGTATCTTTTCTTTGTCTTTTCGTCGAGTCTGTCTTTGTACGGACCGGCATTGTTCTCCTTTTGTTTTGTACATTCCTTTTTTGTGCGGCAAAGAAAAAAAAAGAAGGTATTGGAACCGGAGAATGAACATTTTGCGGCGCTGCAAACGCTTGCATTTGATGCGGTACTTGGATTGTTTTGCCACGAGTTCCCGGCATGCAATGCGCGAAAATCACGTGATTGCTAAACAAGGGGGAGGGTGCATCCGGCCTCCTCGGCTGTAATTGGTCCAGCCCAGAGTCGATCATGACCAATTGGCCAATCCAACACCTTTCATTATCTATACCCTTCCTAAAAATAAAAAAAATCCATCGGCCCATAAAGACAAAAAATCGCCAGCGGCCCACCGGGCAAATGCCCGGTATGTCCGATGGCCAATCCAGCTATGCACACAATGCACTCTGTTTAGACCCAGACCAAACAATATTTCGTCTTGATGCATTCTCAATCATCCAGCAAAGTAAATCTCCAAAAGTTGAATCTGTTCATCTGGACGTAGCGTTTTGTGGGTTTTCTATAATGTTACATCATATTCTATAAGGATGTTATGTGTTTGTAGACTTTCTGCCCAGTTTGACCCATTTAGCAGAAGTCAGCATGTTTAAGGCTCTGATATCTATTCTGTATGACTTAAAGCAGTTATGACATGGTCTGATTTTCTCACCCAATAAAGGAATATTTAATATATCAGTCTACTCTTCATTTTATCAGAAACAGTTATCACAGCTCGTACATTTTCATTTTGCACATATATGTAAGCATTGAGCCAAATTTAGTAATGCCAACAAATTAAATGAACAATATTTGTCTCTTACATATGATACATCTATACGTATTTATACACTGTAAAAGATTCTTGTCTTTGAGTGAAGATTTATGGTGATGGGAAATATAAATAACTGAAACTTGAATCTTTACTGAAGCTCAGTGTTTGACACAGAGTTCACTCACATGTGCTGTACCAGTGTACCTGCACATGTGATGTGACAATAAAAGTGAATTGTTCACGTGAATTGTTCAAGTTCACTGCTGTAATAACTAATAATGATTAATATAATAACTATAATATTGGCCATATCATATTTACACTGACTTTAGTCTCATAAACAACATTAGCTAATTGTTATTTACTAGCTAATCTTAAAATGACTGTTCAGTACAGAAATGAAGCCCAACAATCATGTTTTACAGTCATGTGGTCTCAGCCTCAGATACTTATTAAATCACACAAAGCTCGTGTAGAAACAAACGAACAAATGAACAAAATATGTTCTCCTTCATTTCTCTCAAACAAAGCTGTATGAAACGTTTACAGCGGTTAGTATCATGGTTGCTAGGCAACCTGGGCAGCGAGACGGAGCTCGACCGGCATTTCACAAGCCTCGCACTTCCGGCCTTAGCGGTCTTTGAGTACGCGGCCCTTTTGGACCGTTAAGGCTGCGTACTTTAGGGCTGCAGAACCTGAATTGGGATACAGCCTAAAGCTGTTCCAATTCTCAGCATCGCTCCTCTCTTTCCCTGAGTCCTTAGCAAATCTCCTTCCCACGATGACGTTTCCATCGAGGGCAAGAAAAAGAGCTTAGGAAAAGGAGATAGGCGCTACTTTTGAAATAACACCCCACATGGTTACGTTGGTCTGCTTAGTCACGTGACCGCACAGCAACAAATCACAGCAGAGCCGGAAAAGGAGGCGGAGCAAAGTGTGTGTGCAGGAGAGGAGTCGAGCAGAGAGAGCTGCTTTTTCATGAAACGGGAGTAAAGTAGTGAACTTACAGGAACATATACCACTGCCAATGTTGGGATTAATTTCTGCATCGATCTGCACACCCTTGTCTCCTGGATCGTAGCCGAGATCAGCGTGAACCACGTGGGTCTCTGCTCCCTGATCTGTTTCTTAAGACTTTCAGCTTCATCACGGAGTTTCTCTCGGTTTGTGGGCTCATATAAAGGTAAGCACCGAGCCAACTTTAATGTGGGTTCAGTTTATGTTGTTGCTGTTAAGAATAATAGATTGCTTGGTATACACTGGAGTTAGACAGACTGTAGAGTTTGTGATTGTCTGCAACATTATAATCTGGCGCTTGCTATGGGGTAAGAATACATACAGAAAAATAGTCTTTGAATATGAACAAAGGGTGCAGGGCAGGAGAAGAGCCAACCCTCAGGACAGGAAGCCACGGGTACAAGCGTGGGGGAGGGCAATCAGCCTTTAGGACTTCATAGGGCTTTGGAGTTGACGTCACGCCACAAAGCATTGTGGGAGCGCAGCGTCGTTTTCGGGGTCTACGAATCAAAACAAACACACTGTGTTGGAACGACGACTACAAGAAAGATGCTTAAAAGCAGCTTAAAAGAGAATGAGCTGTATAGAGACCGATTGCGTCCAGAGGCGAAGCGGCGGTACTTGCAGAAAATAGCGTGCATTGGAAATGTGGACCCGTATGAAATACGGCCGTGGAGTAGAAACCCTGAAGACCAACCGCTACTGACGTAGCCTGACATATTTTCGGACCTTGTCTGTGGAGTCAGCGCGTACAAGTCGTCATTCAAACAAAGGTAAGTCAGCTCGAGTACTGCGAGTGAAACGCGTTTGATTTCCCTGCAAACATTCAGATTAGTGCAGCATAAATTCATTCATGAGGGGAAATTACAGTGAGAACATGTGGAGGCTGTTAGATGGATAACATAGTGAGTTCAGTGCATTGATGTGACATTGTCCTGAAGGATTGTTATTCTTTATGGTTAAAGAAATTGCACTATTCATATTTATTATAAATAATCCTAATTATACATCTTGCTTCCATGTTTGTATCCTGTGTCACTAAAAATACATTTTATTTTAGTTTTATACTTTGATCAATGACCTGCAGAATCTCCTTATCATATTAAGTGATTCATAATTGTCACTTTATGCTTTCTCCATCTCTAAAGTGATGACATCCTTGCATTACATACTTTAGGTTCATTTTCTGCAGGCAGGTTTCTGACAGAGAACAGGCAGATTTACACTATAACATGCAGCGTTCTATAGATGGACACATAAAGAAATGAAAAATCACATGTTTGTGCTAACTTTCTAAACACTTTGTTACATTTATGATAAAGTAGATTAAACACATTTGTGTCGGCCTTGGCTCATTAGTTCTTGTCTTTAAATGAACTTTGTCTGTGTGTGTTTCAGGTCCTGCACTCCCAAAGACTGAATGAACCAGCATCGCAGCCATGGGTCACTGTGAGCATCACAGGGAAGGTTGAAGCCGCCCACTGCAGCTGTATGGCCGGAGTCGCAGAGACCTGCAGCCATGTCGCTGCTCTTTTGTTTAATGTAGAAGCAGCAGTGTTGATCTGTGGCACAAGGACTGTTACAGATGAACCTGCATACTGGGTTTTGCTGGGTAATATGACCAAGATACAGCCAGAGGTTGGCCATAAGATGGACTTCTCCTCTTCAGCTGCCCAAAAAAAGGCTCTTGATCAAAACATAAACAGACCATCTGTAGTGACATGTAAAAGGAGCCGTCCTCAAAGCAGAAAAATCCCACCTGCTACTGTGGAGGAGTTGTCACTGCTATTGGATACTTTGCTGGAACACAGTAAAGCTGTGGGTTGTGGGAATGACCCATCATGTTTTATCTAGGGGTCTAGATTTATGCCTGTAGTGCACTGCCGTGTAAATAATTTGCATTTACTGAATATATACTGACTGAGTCCCACTGTTCAAAAGTTGAATAAAGAAACAAACTAATTTTTGCCTCTTTTTTTAATTTTATTAAAACCACTTTATAGAACATCACATCAGTAACAGTGTAGAATCCATGTCCTTTATAGTTTACAAATGACAAAATGTTTACACAAAATCATGAGTGTTTACATGATATCATTCACTACTAACATTAGTTTATTTACTGTATCTTTTGAAAAAATACAGCAAATTTAACAGCACAAGACTTAAGAGTATTTAACAGGAGCGGGTTTTATTCTTCCCTGGTTTTATTATCACACTGTTCACCAAACGCAGCAAACCTTCACCATCTTATCCAGGAGGGTCACCTCTTCACCCTCACATGGAAGAAGTAATCTGATTGGCATGGTGGTATGTTGGAAGCAGGTCCCTTGAGTAGTGCTGGAACTCAGTCATGATGTTTCATCCATTTCATCGGCTGGTTTGCTGCAATAATGCCAAATAATTAGCAACTCTATAAATAGAAGGTAGTTCTGCAAAATCACTCAGTAGGATGTTTGTTCTAATTTGCTATGAGCTCAGAGCGCATAGAAAATAAAACTAATAGGCTATAAAGAGTGATATGAACATATTGCCTACTGGTGTTGGCCAGAGGGGCCGATGGCACGATATGGCAGCCTCGCTTCTGTCAGTCTGCCCCAGGGCAGCTGTGGCTACAACTGTAGCTGGCTACAACTGTAGCTGCCTCCACCAGTGTATGAATGTGAGAGTGAATGAATAGTGGTATTGTAAAGCGCTTTGGGTGCCTAGAAAAGCGCTATATAAATCCAATCCATTATTATTATTATTAGAACTTACCGGAATGAAAATGTCTGGAGCACCAACAGATATTTGGAGATGGAAGAGAACGTCAGCTCGTCTCACAGCTGCTCTCCAGGCTAGACGCCTGAGTTTTTTGCTAACATCGATACACGAGCTGCCTCGTGTTGCTTCCAGGTTGGGAAAGAATGAAAAGATAAACCATTTTCAAGCTTATTCTCTTGCCGGTTGTGTGATCGAACATTGCAGCTGACCACACAGCAAATACGAACCATGGCTGTTGTGTGTGACTTCGCTCCCTTTTCACTTGCGCTAGACTCCCAAAATGGCGGATCGGGCCAAAATCCTTTCCACGCCCACCCCCGTGACATCACGCTCCAAAGCCCAATAGAGATTGAAAATGTGACGTCACTCAGGGGTAAAACCGCAACGAATTCTGGGAACTCGTGGCAAGAGGTACTAGCGCATGCAGGCTTTCAATTGAAATCAGTTATACAGTGTTAGATTATAATATTATTTTATGCCATGTTATACCCCTAATTAAAGATTGTGAATTATTATGTAGTTTTAGTTTGCATCATTCTCCTGAATTAGAAGAAGCTGACAACTATTCCATTAGTTAAACTGATTTGCATTACATTAAACTGCTGACTTGTTGTGAATGAATGATATTGTTTTATGATGCAGTATACTGCTGAGTTATAAGAAATACTGTTTGCAGAAAGTCATTGCCTTATTATATATTAAATTATAAAAAGAAACAAAAAATGGCAAGAAGCTGTTGTACAGTATTTGTGTACATGACAGCATTGCTGTCCAGCATTGTGTTTATCAAAACTCTTTTTACAAATCCTGCTGTGCGTGTGTCCCCCAGGTGATTAACAGGAGGAGAAGAGTCTGGTGGTGCAACGGAGGAACAATTTCATCCATTTGGACTCAGCTCAGCCACTACAGAGGAAACAATCAATGACTTCAACACAAAAGGTGAGAAAAATATCACAGTTACAATTAGGGATGCACCGATACTGGTATCGGGGCCGATACTGTAAAATGTGTGTGTACTCATACTTGTAAAAGTTAAGCGATACCATGAACCGATAATAATGTAGCCCGGATGGGAATTTGGGAGTAGATACTCATAATTCCCATGGACTTAAACGCCACGGTAACATAAGGTGTTCACAGTTGATGTTATGTGATGTAACTGTACCCAGAATGTAATTTGCCCTGTAATATGTCACAAGGTAAATACAGGTAATTAGAGCAATCAAACTGTTATGTTAATCATAAAGTATTATTTTATGGTATGTAACTCTGAATGGAGTTTAAATATTATTCAGAGTTCTAATTTTCTGGAAGCCCGTGAAGGTAGCATAAAACGGGACCTGTGTATCTGTTGCAATGGAGGAGGAGAAGAGAACGGCATAGAGAGATGCACGAGGTTAGCTGAACCAAAGTGAGAGACTCGGCTAGTTTTACTGAGGTTAACTAGCACAAAAGAGTGTGTGACTAGAAAGCTAACCGTGTGAGAGCTTCGCAACAGAGTGTGGGTGAAGTGACTTTTTGTTTCAACGGTCGCACCACCGTGGAGTGGATTTAGTGTGGGACTGGTGAACGGTGACCTACCGAGCAACGGAACTGTAAGTCAGACTTTTGTGCTCTTACTGGGGAGAAGAGGATTTTTCTCCATCATCTGGCGTGAGCAGCAAACAGGCCTGCAACAAGTGTGAATGTGAGTGTGTGTGGGGCCCATGTGTGAATATTGTGTGTTTAGTGGATTTATATAACGTGTTTTGGAGTGTATATTAGTGAGTCACTTACCAAAAGGTGATAACATAAGTTGGGTTGTGTAATATAATTTGAAAGGGAATTATTTCATTTATACAGTACAGTGTATTTCATTTGGTTAAGGAATTGGAATATTATTTGAGTTTAAAAAAGGGAAGTGTTGTGATGTGTTCAGTAAACGTTTCGTTTGTGTTAAAGAGTTGTCTGGGGTCGTTTCTTTACTACTGGTTAAGTTTAACTTGTGTGTGGTAGAAGTATCGGTTTTTGTACTCAATATCTGCAAGTACTCAGATCCAAGTATCGGTATCGTATCGGTTTGGAAAAATGGGTGTCGTTGCATCCCTAGTTACAATATTACTGAAAGCTGGTGTGTTTTTAAAAACATGATAACAGCAGGTTTATCTTTTGCATCCTGGGCTCATCCATATATATGTCATCCAGGGAAGGACGGACGTTGTTTTGCTGTGCTGTATTTTAATGTGAAGTGTACATATTTATTTTTTATATTGCATGCATTGGTTATATTTTTGTGCAGTGTTTTATTTAGTTTGCATGTTTTAGTTGCCGGCAAATTGTCCTGGAGAGACTCCGCCTTTTCCCCCGTTTTTACTAATTGGACACACCTGAGAGAAAAGAAAAGGTAATTTACAGAGTGCTCAAGGACACATAAGAGGTTTGGAGCCGGTGTTCAACGAAAATGTAACACGGAGAATGCGAGACAGACAGAGGAAAGACACAGACGATCAGAGGGGAGAGCGAGAGACGATCAGAGAGTAGAGATGATCAGATGGAGCAGACGACCAGCGACTGGGAAGAGAGATTACCAGCGACTGGAAAGGGGAAACGATCAGAGGAAAAAAAGGCAGATGACCAGCGACTAGGGACGCGTAGCGGCAGTCTGGTGGCAATAACGACAAGAGCCAGCTCGTGCACTGCGGGAGAACAGAAGCAGTGAGACCGCGGTGCCGATTGCAGTTTGAGGAAGCGGCGGGCGGAGTTGAGAGCTCTGCCCACCCGGGTAAGTCTTTGACTTATCCTTTTTATAAAGTAAACTGCCAAAGGAATAGTGACTGCCGCTCCCTCCCTTTCTTCAGTGCACCAGGACGTGGAATGCGGGGAGGAAGGCGAGGACTCTGCTGGGTTTCCCTCTTTTAATACTACGCTGGACCTCTTAGTTTTCTGTGACTTTTAGGCCGTGGTGGATTCCACTGGACTTTTAATGTTGTGTGTTATTGATTTTTATTGTGTCTTCCCTTGGCCAAGGTTGTTTTAATTCATTTTATATTTTTAACTATTTAAACATAATAAATTATATTTTTAATTCTACAGTTTTGTTTCGTGTGCTTTTCCCTCGGCGGCTCCATTGCTCTGCCTGTTTTGAGGAAGGTTTCCTTCCTTTAAAAAACACAAATCACCTGTGGAAAGAAGATAAGAGAAAGATAAAACTCAGCCTTTCCGCACCGGTGTCACATATACAGAATCTACATTCGAATCAGAAATCACAGAAGTCACAAGAAAATACAAAGATCATATTTTATAAGCACACATTGAAACAACAATATCATCAGTTGAACTTGAAATTTCTTATGCGTAAAAGATTTTCTCTGCTGATCAATATTTCTTCAATAATGTCATTTTCATTACAACTCTCATTGTAGCACATCATTGTAATGTCATACTGCCACCAGAAGGTGGTGGAAACACACCAACAATGTGTTTGTTGACATGTTTGATTCCACCAATGGAGGGAGTTTCAGTTTGTTCCACGACTGCATTTCACTCACTGCCGCTGTTTGTATCTCTGTCACTGCAGGACCAACATGGAGTGAGAAGTCAGCGCTCTCAGGAGGCCGACAAACCTCACAGAAGAAAAGGAGAGAAAACCTACAGCTGTGATGAGTGTGGGAAGTATTTTACCCGGGCTGGAGACTTAAAAACTCACCAACTCTTCCACAGTGGAGTTAAAGCGTACAGCTGTGACTTGTGTGGAAAGTATTTTACCCGGGCTGGATACTTAAAAACTCACCAACTCTTCCACAGTGGAGTTAAAGCGTACAGCTGTGACTTGTGTGGAAAGTCTTTTACCCGGGCTGGAGACTTAAAAAGACACCAACTCATCCACAGTGGAGTTAAACCTTACAGCTGTGACTTGTGTGGAAAGTCTTTTACCCAGGCTGGAAACTTAAAAACACACCAACTCATCCACAGTGGAGTTAAAGCGTATAGCTGTGACTTGTGTGGAAAGTCTTTTACCGAGGCTGGAAGCTTGAAAACACACCAACTCATCCACAGTGGAGTTAAAGCGTACAGCTGTGACTTGTGTGGAAAGTCTTTTACCGGGGGTGGAAGCTTAAAAACACACCAACTCATCCACAGTGGATTTAAACCTTACAGCTGTGAGTTGTGTGGAAAGTTTTTTACCCAGGCTGGAAACTTAAAAAGACACCAACTCCTCCACAGTGGAGTTAAAGCGTACAGCTGTGACTTGTGTGGAAAGTCTTTTACCGAGGGTGGAAACTTAAAAATGCACCAACTCATCCACAGTGGATTTAAACCTTACAGCTGTGAGTTGTGTGGAAAGTCTTTTACCCAGTCTGGAACCTTAAAAAAACACCAACTGATCCACAGTTGATTTAAAGCACACAACTGTGAGTTGTGTGGTAAGGCTCTGGAATTAACGTGTACAGCTGCGACTTTTGTGGAAAAAGTTTCAGTGACAAACAGTACCGAAATATTCACTTACGGATTCACACTGGAATTGATGTTTCCTGCTGTGATCAGTGTGGGAAACTGTTTACAACAGATGCACAGTTACAACAACACATTGAGGAGAGACCGTATAAATGACCTGTGTGAGAAGACTTTTAAAGCTCCAAATCAGCTGAAAAAACACCAACAGATCCACTCCAGAAAGTAACTCTAGACGTGCAGTTACTGTGAGGATGTATTGATTTTTTATCTTGTAATTTTAACCTGATTGTTTGGAAAAATGAAGAAGTAACCCGAGTTTTATAGTTTAAACTGTAAAATTCAATTGGACGTTGGCAGAGATGCTTTTTATTTCAGGCGACGTTCAGGATAAAATTGTTGAAGGAATTCCCTGACATACAATGTCTTTGTTTAGGAGTGGAGCAAAGCACACTGATCCATTTCTCAACCCTGTCGTCACTGTGGTGGTGGGCAAGCGTTTCTCTTTAACCTTTGTGGAAAAACCTCCAATCACGAATGGGACCTAAAACCACATCAACGTAGCCACCCTGGAGACAAAATGAACTACTGCAAAGAATGTGGGAGGGGCTTCCACACACCAAGTACATTAAAACTACATGACCTCTTCCACAGTGGGGTCAAAAAGCACATCTGTGACCAGTGTGGGTCATCCTTCACCACTGCAGGAGCGACACCATACAAGTGCAGACACTGTGACAAAAGCTTCTCACAATCAGGTCATCGTAACAAACATGAACGTACACACATGGAAGTGAACTTCAGCTGTGACCAGTGTGACAAGAGCTTCAGGAATCTCAGTTCATACTCCGAACACAAACGATCCCACGCTGTAAATAAACTGTTTCACTGTTACCAATGTGCAAAAACCTTCACTTCATTGTCTGCTCTGTGCAAACATCAGCCTGATCATGCAGGACTGAAATCACTGGATCACAATGAATCTGAAGAGAGAGAAAGATCCTCTTCTGGTTTCAGGGTCAGACTTAAAAACCTTGAGATCAGGCTCCACAGAGTTCAGATGGAATCTCCTGTAAAGAGTGTCAGCTGATGCCACACTAGGATCTGATGAGTAGTGATGGGCAGATGATGCCTCATGAAGCACTGAAGCTTTTCATCCAATTGGTTCACCCCAACGCGAAGCTTCTTGAAGCTTCATTTGCTCTAGCAGGACACCTACTGGACGTAAAAATATTAGTTGGCATGAATTTGAAGCGTGTGGCCTTTTGCACACAGCCTGTAAATCTCAACAACAAATGGAGTGTGTAAAACATCTATATTGTAGTGATGGCAGTATACTGTGTATATTTATACTGGCAGTATGGAAAATGATTATTTGCGGCAAAGTTCGAACCGCTTCCTGAACCAGTCATGTGGTACAGCCGGGCAGCGAGGCTTCGGACGTCATCATTTTCAGCTCCTCCCATAAATGAAGCAAGCCTCGATACGCGCTTCGCGGAAACGCCCCCTCCATTACTCGACACACGCTTCGAAACCTCGATACAGAACGTCACATCACTACTGATGAGGTAGCTCTGATTTCTGGACCTGCAGTGAATAATTCTGAATGTTACATTTAGGAAGCTGCATGTATAGATATGCATATCAAGTTTATTTTTTTTCCTTTTAGGGGTTTTAATTCTCTAAAATGTTATCCTTGTTACATTTTATTCTTTGTTTCCTTAGGATACAGTAGTGTTTAGTAGTTGTATTCATTTTATGTGTTAGCTAAGTTAAATTTCAATCCTTCATTCATATTTAATCTTTTGCTGTTGTAAAATCTTCTCTTAAATCATTTTCTCCCCAAACTGCAAATGTTTTCAAAGCAGTTGCTCTTAAAACCTCCAAAATGAACTAAATCTGTCCACCAGCTTTGAAACAACACCTGCTGTGACTTTATGTCCAGAAAAAAAGAAACTCAAGCTAAACTGGTTTTGGGCTGTACTTCCATGTAATGCCAGTTTGTACCAGAAGATGGAGCAGTGAGTCAGTGTAACCTTTATTCAATTAGGCAAAGACCACATTCATATTCACAGTGGCAGCAAAGAAATGTTGAAAGTTATAAACAGCAGCACACATCAGGACCATTTTAAAGATCACAGATGACTACTTTTACTTAATTCAAATTCCTTCAAATTTTCGGCTCCTCCTTTCACTTTAGTGTATTTACTGTATCTTTGAAGTCCACATGATGTTTTTTAATGAATTCATTTTGATCCACATGTTCTGCAGCTCTTTCCCTGTTGATTTGAAGTTTGTATTATGAAATCCTGATAATATTAAAGTGTTAGTTATATTTGATGAACTCTGTGTAAAATTTGTCTTATTAAACAGTTTGTTGTGAAAATGAAGAAATGGTCTCAGAACAAGTAGTTTGAGCCATGATTTCAGATTCAAACTAATTTAACTGTTTTCAGTGGTACATGTGGAGGTGTTACAGGAAAAATGATTCTATGTTTCTTTACCTTCTTTTAAATGTACAAAGATGCCTTTTGTCTGCCCTCTGCCTATGGTTAGATTAGTTTAGAATTATCTTTTTAGACTTTCCCAGCAAACACATCTTGTTTCTGGGACATATTGTTTTAGATTGTTTTATCTTCCCTAGCTCTCTGCTGACGAGACTAGCACCATATATGGAGTTGTTTTATTTTATCTGTTTATTATTTGTTATCCTGTTCTCACTGTCTCTGTGCTCTGTGCCTATAAAAATTACCAAGCCACTGTGCATGGTGTGAGTTGTTCTTAGCAGCTCACCCGTGTACACGTTTGATAAAGAAAGTAACTTTGTCTCATTGTGTCTTTATTTCTCCTGGGTTTTTTACAGAGTTTTCCCCCAACATTTCTTGGTCCTTCGGAGCCGGAGCGCCTCCATCGTGTCCCATCTCCGTGACCAGTCCACGTTGCTCGCCTGTCGACAGCTCACATACTAGGTGTGTGATAAAAGACCAAGAGCGTTAAATTCGAGTCTTGGCCAACGTTCTTAGAAAGCGACCTACGGTGGTGGGGCCCGATCGAGGTGGACCAGACCCGGCGACACTGACCAGGTAGATACAGACACACTGACACAATCTTGCGTAAAAGCGCATTTTGAATTCAGGGAATTTAAAATAGCGGAAGTAGCTTGTCGACTGGTAGCGTAGCTCGTCGACTGGAAGCTTTGGAAGCTCGTCGACTGGTAGCTTTGGAGCTCTGGGTAGCTCCCCCAGCTGGGTCTAGACTGGGTCTAGGGAGTAAGTAGCTCTGGGAGCTCCCCTTATTATAAGGGTTCCGGTCGCGCGCGTCGAAGCTGTGAATGTGAATGTGTGTGTGTGTATTGTTTTAATTAATGGAGCAAGCTGAATTTTCACGGTCCAATAAGAGACTGAGCTGCTCCTACTGTTTTTTTCTTTTACTGCTATTCACTGACGTGCTGGTGAGTTGAGAGAACGGTCGAGTTCCGTCTCGTAAAGTTCACACCGCTTTTGGAAATAGTCCGAAAGTAGAAGGGCGTGTGAGCAACCACTCTCGTCTCTAATACCAGCGAAGGTGATAGCAGCTGTATCGTGTATATATTACTTAAACAAAAATAAGTAAATACATAAATAAGATGGGTAATCAAGCAAGTGAACTTAAAACTCATTCCTGCTGACGAGCAGTGGTGAGAAAAGAAAAGTCCAGACGCCGGACAAAAACAGTGTCTGTAAACTGAGAGATTTAAGAAAACAAAATATAAACAGTCAGAAGACCAGAACTCAACTGCCAGTTTAGTAAAACCAGAAGACGAGACACTGTGCAGTGCCCACAATCCTTTTAGTAAACCATCACTCATTCCTGCAGCCGCATCTGCAGCACCACCCATATCAGGAAGAACTTAATAATCCCTTATTAAGTGAAAACTAGAGATCACAGTAGTTTGAAGTAGTTTAAAAGGGTTGAAAACAGACCCCACTGAGTAGATATAAATATAAAAAGTACGAAATAAAGATGAACAAAGGGAAAGTTACAGTAGAAATTATCTTTAGAGTATTTGAAATTAATAATAGCAAGGATAACAACCTGTAAAGTGATATTAACAATGAAACACAGTTGGCATGATGACCATGCCCAGCATGTATAAAATGAATATAAAGCAAATAATTCACACGAAAATATTTTAATAAAATAAATAAAGTATATTAAGGCTGTGTCACTGTTCAGCCAAGGACAGTGTGTGAAAAGGTAACTGTCTCCACCTTGGGAAAAGGATGATTCTGCAGGTCATCTGAAGCCCTTGATGGATACAAAATAAAATATAAATAATATATTATAATAGAACTGCCTGGTCCGCCATGCAACAGAGAGAACAAATGTGACCGCAGATTGGATGAATTCTAAATTATCTGTTTGCTGAATAAGATGATCCTAACTAACAAATTGGCTCAGTAGTAGTATAGTGGTACACGCTGATAAAATATTATAATATGCTATTGCTGTCATATAAGACAAAGAGGATAATATTAACAATGACATAATATTAATATGAAGAGGCACCTTAATCGGTTATGATGTGAGGTGGATAATTGTTAAGCAGTAGTCTGCATCAAGCTTAAGGTTTGCTGAAACTCAGTGTAATGACATGTGAGATGAAGACAATACGGAGAATAACTAAACTAATGAAGTGCATAGAGGCACTTGACCAGCTTGAAACCTATCATCCTAGAATGACACATTGCTGAGATATAGAGCACACCTATAATAACAACCAATAAGCAAAACCCTGTAGACAACAGCTAAAACTACAGGATTGAGAAGCTGAATTAAATATGTAGACACTGCTAAGCTGATGAGCATGTTCCACATTTTCTTTTATTTTTATTTATTTGTTTCTTTTAGAGCAGAAGCTGCTGTAACACACCCAAAGAAAGACTCTAGGTCTGACCAACCGTCTCAGTCGTGGGCAAAAAGATGTCAGTCAATAAAATTCTAAAAGATAATTTATTGATGAAAAATATATCAAGAGATAAAAGATAAAACAGTCCAGTGTCCCACTTAAGAATTGTATAAAAACACACAGTCCCAAGGCCAGAGCCAGCTATGCCACACGGCCAAGTTGCACCCCACATGTTGCCTTTAACAGGGTTAGAAGTTGTCCTTGGGGACCCACCACCCTGCAAGCATATAGTCAGTGGTCACTCAAGCCTCTGCAACCCTGCTGCCTTTAGGCTGTGGCATATAATAGGCCCTGGCCTGCACAGAGAGACAAAACGACACACCTAATATAAAATTCATAGGGCAAAACCCGTCCATCCCAAACATATCTGATTTCATCACATTACATACCTGCACAGAGAGACAAAACAACACAGCAGTGTTTGTAGTGTGGGCTATAAGTAGACCGGTGTATCAGTGCAATCAAGTACACCTGCCTCTAATTAGTCCAACCTCATTCCAGCCATTGGCTCACCAAAAATGTGACACACACAAAACCACTCCCAACCCAGTGCAACTTCACACAATAATATGGAGCTGAATTAACACAGGCACATTAGTCTACCATGTTACAAGCTGCATGCTATTACAAGCCAACATATGCAGACTTCTGCCTTGTTCGGGTGGCAGCATTTTTCTTTTTTCTTTTGTGTCCTGACACGTTTTATGTTTTTTGTTTTTGTTTGATTATTTTGTTGGTTTTGGAAACGAATTTAAACGAACTTGTGACAATACTTGAGAGTCACAGTGACACATAGTGATTAGGCATATGATTGAAAAATGCCTAGGTTTAGAGCTGTGAGCTATGCAAAGTTAAATATATATATATATATATATATATATATATATATGTATAAATGGGAAACAACCCTAACTTGAAAGTTTGAAATGTGTGAGATCCATGCATTGTTTGAAGAACTAGAAATTATCTAAAACTGCCTTAAGTGAAAATGTAGTGTTGCATCTTTTCTCCCAAACCAAGACGAACAAAAAAGAAGAAGCTTTCTGTAACTTCAAAATAAGGCTGACTGTTGACAATAGACTAAAACACTAATCCACAGGTGGCTATCAGGAACAGAGAGGCGAGCAAAGTCACAAACACCAAGGCTGCAGACAGCCACGCAGAAACAGCAGATAACATAGAGACAACGCCTGCTAGAACCGTGGAGAGGAAGGTCACTTCCCACGAGATTGTAGGAGTAGAGGACAAATTAGTTGTAAAGTCAGCTTCAGGCCACACAACTGTACAACAATTAACTGCCCTTTTAGAACTAGTACACACAGCAAGTGGCCGCAGGTGCTTTATTAAATGCATATATGACCCGTTGTGTCCAGTAAATTTGCTAGGTAGAGACGCTCTGACAAAACTTAAGATAGCAGTCATGCCATTCTTTTCTGGTATTACACCTGAGTGCCAGAAACCGACCGAGTATCACAACATTCTGAGATTTAAACAAACTCCAGGCCCAGATCCACCTTATGATCAGCAAGTGTGGAAGCTAGGAGAACAGCATTTGACCTTACAGCACAGGCCGAAATTGTGTAGGTTACGCAGTAACCACAGATAGTAAAATAATAGAAGCAAAACCACTTTCTTCTTCATGTCCTGCACAGAGCGCTGAGCTGATAGCTGTGATACGCGAAAGCTAAATACACAAAGACAAACTAATAAACATACATACAGACAGCCAGTATGTTTTCTCTGCTGTGCATCATTTTGCAAAAAATTTGGCATAACAGAGGAATGATTACACCAACTGACAAACCAGCATGCCAACCTCTTACAACGCCTACTGACTCTTTCATTACTACAGGCAACAATTTTGCTGACAGAGCAGCAAAATAGGCGGCACAACAGGCAAACATCACATTGATGGCAGTAAACACACATCAGATTCCACTGGATGTGTTGAAAAATGAACAAAAAGCAGCAAGCACAGCAGAGCAGGCAAAATGGCTAACACACGGTGCAGTTCTGACAAACGACTTAATGATGTGTTATGGCAAGCCAGTGCTGCCAAAATCGCTCCACAAAATGGCGGCATTAGTGACTCATGGCTGTACGCATTTGTCAACGGGGGGACTGACCAGTATTGTCAACTCTCTTTTCTACACTGTAAATTCTACACTGTAAATTTTGAAACCTCAGCAAAACAATTTGTCAGAACGTGCATGACGTGTCAAAAATATAATGCTCAGGGAAACCTGAGACCACACAATCCATATGGACTTTATTGAGCTAAATGAATGCCAAGGGTAAAAATACACCCTAGTGGTTATAGATGTATTCTCAAAGTGGCCAGAAATCTACCCAGTGAAAAAGGCAGATACAATTTCAGTAGCAAAATGTATGTCTAAGTTGTAGGAAAATAAAGAGATGATTGTAAATGACGAAGAATGTAATGATGTCTATCAAGTGTCTTGCAGATCACAGCCCGGTGACTGGGTTCTGATCAAGGTGCTCCAAAGGAAAAACTGGAGCACACCCAGGTGGGAGGGGCCATACCAAGTCCTCCTCACTACACCGACCGCTTGCAAAATTGCGGAACGACCATCCTGGATCCATCAGAGTCACTGCAGGCGAGTCAGTGAAGCCATCTAAACACAGCTGACGGCAGGCTTGCCCACTTGTTGTGATCTCGCCCGGTGGAGGGGTCAGCTTTCCTGGCCGGGGGGTCTACTCGCGACAGGAGGGTGTGTCCCGTCGTCATGAGGTGGTGGCTCTTAACAACTGCAGCGGCCCTGACCATGGCCGGGCTCCTCATCTTTGCTTCCGTGAGGGACAATAAGTCACGCTATATGAAGAAAAGGCAGACACTGTATGACAAAGGAAAGTACACCAAGTTTCCCCATGGCTATGCCACTAATTTCTGGTGGCAGTTTATGAACACTACAGCTTACTTGAATAATAAAACTGACTGCTATGCAAATACATATACACTTTCTGCCCACCGAGGAACGAGAGGAAGTGTATGGACTGTTCACTCAACGAAACCTGTGCCAGTAACGCGACACTGATGAGCCTCAACTGTCGCTCCAACTACAGCTACCGAATGATACTACAAACAAAGACTCATTACCAGACAGGATGTGCACGGACGGCACCAAGCAGTAAAGGAACCAGAGTTTCGCATCTGAGGAGGAGTGAAATTCTTACAGAGCTTGATCCCCGGCATTGGAGTTGCCGAGGTGCGGGATCACGTGGAAATCAACCGATATGCTCTGCTACGACACATCAACTTAACTAAGGCCCTGGGAACGGCCTTAGCAGGAGAACAGCAGGCCATCAGAACGATGGTGCTGCAGAACAGACTGACACTAGACCTGCTAACAGCATCACAAGGAGGAGTTTGCAAGCTGATCGGGGAAACATGTTGCACTTTTATCCCTGATGGATACGAAACTGGAGGAGACATTTATGAAGCTTTGCAGAATTTGACCGCTCTGCAAAAATATGTCACTGACCACACACCTGGAGCAGCTACAGCACAAGGCTGGCTGGACTGGCTGTTCAGCGGTTCATGGCTGGCTGCTGTAGCAAAGCCATTTTTCCTTCTAGGTCTCATCATGATAGCACTGCTCATATTAGTGTTGTGTGTGTTGCCATGTCTAAGAGTAATGATTTCACAGATGATAACAACTACAATGACTGCTTATGTTGCTGTGCCTGAAGAAGACCAGCATCCCGTTGCAATTCTGTTAGAGGAGAACTTGTAATAACTGCTAATGAATGACGTGGTGATTAAAAATGACTTGTCAAGTGATCACGCACTGATTAAAACATTAGTAGGTTATGCAGGTTTTCATCCTTTTATTTTTTGAAGTTTTCATTTTAAATATGAAGTTTTCATCATTTTTCATATAAAGTTTTCAATTTAAGGTTTGCATCATTTTAAATATAAGGTTTTCATCCTTGTATTTTTTGAAGTTCTCATTTTACATATTAGGTTTTCATCATTTTTAAATACAAAGTTTTCATTTTAGTTTTCATCCTTTTATTTTTTGTAGTTTTCGTTTTAAAATATAAGGTTTTTATCTTTTATTTTTTGTAGTTTTAGTTTTATTATTTTTTCTTGTTTATTCCACTTGTTATTTCATTTACTATGATTTTCATTTACTATGTTTTTCTTTTTATTATTTTCTTTTGTTTTATTCTTTAGACCAGATGACTTCCATTTCTGCTATGCTGACATTTTGAAAATTAAAAAATTGCTTAAGATACTTAATAAATAACCTTCACAGACAATTGTTGTATACATTTAAAATAAGTTAAAACAGGAGGGAATGTTACAGGAAAAATGATTCTATGTTTCTTTACCTTCTTTTAAATGTACAAAGATGCCTTTTGTCTGCCCTCTGCCTATGGTTAGATTAGTTTAGAATTATCTTTTTAGACTTTCCCAGCAAACACATCTTGTTTCTGGGACATATTGTTTTAGATTGTTTTATCTTCCCTAGCTCTCTGCTGACGAGACTAGCACCATATATGGAGTTGTTTTATTTTATCTGTTTATTATTTGTTATCCTGTTCTCACTGTCTCTGTGCTCTGTGCCTATAAAAATTACCAAGCCACTGTGCATGGTGTGAGTTGTTCTTAGCAGCTCACCAGTGTACACGTTTGATAAAGAAAGTAACTTTGTCTCATTGTGTCTTTATTTCTCCTGGGTTTTTTACAGAGTTTTCCCCCAACAGGAGGTTTATCAGAGGAGGCGACTTGGCTGTTCTCCACTCACACAGAACAGGGTTCCTGTAGTTCATTAAAAACTCTGAAATGATCTTCAAGGACCAAAATATTTGATTTTTCTCAAAAACCTGCTGTGGGCATGACGTTTTTAGAGAGTGTGCATTGTGATTAACATCTCACACATTCCAATAAAGCAGATGTTCCTGCATTGCAACAGCGCTTTGCAGATGTGTTCTCCCCCCTACCCGTGTGCACGACTCTCATGGAGCACCACTTTGAAACGCAGCTGATTGGCAGATTCCCTTGTCTGCAGAGTCCAAAGACAAAAACGGCCTCCTCCACTCTGTGTGGTTCGTACCAATTCGTCACACTTCCGTTTGGCTTGTTTGAAGCCCCGCCATTTTTCAGAACCTCCTGTAGTGATAGCTGAGTCCTCACACTGCATATGCTGTTTCCTACCTGGATGATGTCATCATTCATAGTGATACCTCAGTGGAGCATGTGCAGTGGTTGGTCACAGTCCCGGATTCCCTGAGGCAGGCAGGGCTGATGGCAAAACCGAAGAAGTGTGTGGTTGGATGGAGGGAGGTACAGAGTTTTTGGTACAATTTTGAGACCCCATTTGGAGGCTGATTACACCACAGCGACGTGATGAAGGCTGTCCCAATTCCAAATGCGGCCGGAAATGCGCACTTCATTTCCCCGGACTTGAAGGATGAGTCAGGTGTATCATTTGTGGCACAACATATCCCAGAATTCATAGCGCAGCCTTTACTGTGGCTAATTTTTTTTTTTTTTTAAAAATAAGAAAACGGCAGATGGCAGAAGAGTAAACTTTTAAATGTAAGTATTGAATTTTCAGACCTCATCAGTTAACGCTGTCCATGCAGATATTATAGATTTGTAAATGATTACCTAACAATCTTGTCAACACAAAGTTCTTTATTGACAGGCAGTGGGGAGAGGGGACACTTGGGCAGTGCATTTACTGCATATAATGTGTTATCAGCCTTTTCATCTTTTCTCATTACCCACAGCTGCATCCACTTCTGTTGGGCTTAGGCTACTCACTAGGGCTGGGTATCATCACTGATTTCTATAATCGATTTGATTAAATTCAATTTTGACTCAGTAACTGTTTCAAAGTAACTGAGGATAAAACACAGACAAACAGCAAGCTAAGCGCTTTTAAATTTGGCATAATTTAAAAAAAAATGTATTAAACAGCAAAAATGAAGCTTTCTTTTTGCCGGAGAGGAACAAAAGCTGCAGCTCAGAATCAGTGAGATGTTGACTTTCTGCCCCGACGGCGTGTCTGTCAAGTTTCAGTGCTTCGTTTAAACTGTATGATACTTATGTATTTAATTTTATATGTGATAGAAGTGACAGATTTATAAAGCGAGGCAAATTATTGTGATGTCACAATTGCAGGATGATCTACTAACAGTGTGTTTTATATCTCTCTAAGAAGCCACTTCAGTTCAGTAAAAATCAGCTTTCTGCTGAGAGCAGCACCAATTAGTGGCTCAACAATACAGAGTAAGCTCGTGATTCATGCAAGTGTTTCTCACTATCACAACCACAGCAAGAACAAGACAGGATTCTGTGGTAGATTTTGTGCAATTTTGTACGTTACATTTGTGTCACTCGTTTAAATCTTCTTCTCCTGGAAGTAAAACTCTTACAAACACATATGTCATAACTTCAGTCACAAACTGACACTAAGTCTCTTCAGTAAATCCAGCAGCTTTTTAACATCAAAAGATGTCTTTGAGCTGCTGCAGATGTTAGTAAATCTGACCCTAAATGTTCCTTCTTCTTTAAAATTCAAACTTTGTAATGAAAGGATATTTTGAAAAGGCTGTTCTCGTTTATATGACCTCCATAAAACAACAGGGTTAGAACACATTGTGACGAAGTAAGATGTTTGTTTTGTAGTCCATCTTCTGCACAATGTAGTTTCAACAGGCGGACATCCGGTGTTCTGACAAACCATCCTACTTTGGCAAACCGTCCTACCAGTAGGATAATTTTACGCTGCCATATGACAAACTGCCCTACTTTGGCAAAATGTCCTACTGTATGTAATTTATGCACATTTCTGCTGCCAAACAATAATTCCAGCACAAATTTAAGTAGGTATGACGGTTTGCCACTTAACTTTGCCCATCAGAGTATGTTTGTAGCTGATATTCATAAAGCCAGTTCGGTTTGACACTTCTTTTTACCCATTAAAGTGTGCTTGTAGGTCACATTCACAAAGGTAGCATGTTTTGGCACGTAATTCTTCCCATCAGAATTATGCTTCTAGTTTATAATAACAACAGTAGCATGGTTTGGCACTTGTTTGTAGAAGCAGTCTGCATGCCAAGGTGCTTAAGTTATACAGCTGTCACCAATGAAGTGATTGGAACACCTGACTATATAAACTTTGACAATGAACTCACTCCATTATAGTTACAGTATATATTTACAGATACATATATTTCACATTTATAGATCCAACAGAACACAGGGAGAAAGAACTGAAAAAGAAACAGTGTACAAATTATGTACATTTGTTGCACAGGTACTTGACCAGGCTGCTCTCATATTGAACACATCCAAAATGTGACCATCTGGAACAAAACTCGCACTGCACCTGAAGAGGGAGAAGGGGGGGGGGGGTGTAAGTGTGTTAACCAACATTATGAATTTGATGAGAAAATAATTACTACAGTGGCTTGCAAAAGTTTCGGCCCCCGTGAACTTTTCCACATTTTGTCAGATTGCATTCACAAACATGAATCAATTTTATTGGAATTCCACGTGAAAGACCAATGTCTCTACCAGTCTCTAGCTGGTAGAGACAGACCCTAAAAGACTGGCAGCTGTAATTGCAAATAAAGGTGGTTCTACAAAGTATTGACTCAGGGGGCTGAATAATTACGCACACCCCACTTTTCAGTTATTCATTTGTAAAAATTGTTTGGAATCATGTATGATTGTTGTTCCACTTCTCACGTGTACACCACTTTGTATTGGTCTTTCACGTGGAATTCCAATTAAAATTGATTTGTGTTTGTGGCTGTAATGTGACAAAATGTGGAAAAGTTCAAGGGGGCCGAATACTATTGCAAGCCACTGTATATTGCATTTGTGGTTTATTTGTTTTACCATTTCAATCATACTGGACTCAGCATCGGCTTCCAGCATGGAACAAACCACACAGTAGTCATCAGCATTACCTAGAAACACACTGACATTAAACCTAACAGTTTTAAACAAAACTGAAAGTGCTATTGCAATACAAAAGCACATGACTCAACTTACTTTGATGTTCTAGCAGTTCGCAAGCAATTTCAGTGCGGTGCAGCCCAATGGCTTCTGGAGTGGACAGCACCCTAGTAACCTCTCCACTCAGAAGGTAGTGTTCGGCAAACTGTAAAATATGTTACAGTAATTGCAATTGATTAACTTAATTCTAGTTAAATACGTTAAATACAATTGCTTATTAAATACCTTCAACACTAAAACTCCACAACTGCTGGAGTCCATCTGCTTGTTATGTGGCAGAGTCTCCATTTTCCAATCCACTCAGGACTCTTCCTTTCCTTTCATCTTCAGAAAATTCCTAATAAAAACAAAACAAGTTTTTAAAATGTAGCCAGCATTTTGCTCTAAATAAAAAGAAAAAAAAAACCCACAAACCAAACAACCTAAAACAGATAATTAATGAATGATGAATACCTCCAGTTACGCATAACTTTCCTTTCATAACAACCTTCATTTCCAAGAGGGTCTAACAGCAGTACAGATTGTGAGGAGATTTTGACTACCTAAAATAAAAATGAGCTACAAGCATAGTTTGATGGGTAAACGGGGCATAATATTTACCTGAATACACTGCAACGGTTGCACAGCAGTCAGTGGTTTCCCAACTTTTTGACACTGGTCACATTCCTGAATCTTTAAGGTAAAAATATTTATGGAGTTCACGTAAATGTTCAACATTCTCATTTGTAAAAAACAAAAACACTTAATGACATATTCTCTAACGAACAAACTATTTAGCAACAATAGTTTGTGTGTGTGTCTTCAAATCTCTGCCAGGCCTACAGGTTATTACTGTAATATCACTAATTAACCATATTTATATATTTTGCAAGTGTACAGTTTCTCTTTTAACTGATATCAAAAAATTTGCTTATTTTAAACGCTATTTAACAACAGTACAAACAGTTAATACATAACCATGTTTTATGGTCAACTGTCATACCAAACCAGTAAAATCTGGAACACACTGCATTTAGCGTTTTGTGTGTGCCAGTGTGTCCTCCAATTGGAGATGAATGAAACTCATGAAATATCTTCCTGGCATCATCCATGGTTTTTACTACTCTTCTGGTTCCAACAAAGAGTTCTCCATCTGCAGTAAAACAATATATATTTAGAAATTAATTTAACCACATATGAGTTGTTAGTATTAACAATAAATTACTGACCCTTTTGTTTGAATTTTGAGGCATATCTTCTGAGGTTTTGCCTCTGAGCCTTGTCATATCCTGAAGGGTAGAAGCCCGCAGAAATGAACGCGTAAATCTCTTCCCACTTCTTCTCCATATCTACGAATGTCAGTAAACATTTTCTTATGAGCTTCAATATGTGCAGTTGACAATGCAAATAATTTAACTTATTAAACAACGAGATTACCGAAACAGCCTTAAAACACCGAAGCTGCGGACTCAAAAGTGTTGTGCAAATACCACGCGTCCAGTAACTAGACAGCGGACTTCACCGAATCTGCAAATTCGACAGTTTTGTGCAGAAAGCAGATAGCGACTTCACTTTAATATTGACAAACAATCACAAAGGCTTAAAAAAATCAAGTATCAACGTCTATAAAAAGTACTAATACTTACTACTTACCTATTCTCCTGCAAATATGACAATTGAGTAGCGTGAAATCACAGCCGGATGCGCTTAGCTTCCCTTTTTGTGTTGTGCGCATGCGCGTACATGCTCAGGAACAACGGGTAGGACGGTTTACGGGGTAGGAGAAATTCCCAGAACACCGGTGTCACATTGTTACAGAGTGTAAGGCTGTTCCAATTCTCAGCATCGCTCCTCTCTTTCCCTGAGTCCTTATCAAATCTCCTTCCCACGATGACGTTTTCATCGAGGCCAAGGAAAAGTTTAGGAAAAGGAGATAGGCGCTACTTTTGAAATAACACCCCACGTGGTTACCTTGTGAAGCTCGGTCACGTGACCGCGCAGCAACAAATCACAGCAGAGCCGGAAAAGGAGGCGGAGCAAAGTGTCTGTGCAGGAGAGGAGAGTCGAACAGAGAGAGCTGCTTTTTCATGAAACGGGAGTAAAGTAGTGAACTTACAGGAACATATACCACTACCAACGTTTGGATCGATGTCTGCATCGATCTGCACACCCTTGTCTCCTGGATCGTAGCTGAGATCAGCGTGAACCACGTGGGTCTCTGCTCCCTGATCTGTTTCCTGTGTTTGGAAAGAATTCCAGCTTCATCACGGAGTTTCTCTCGGTTTGTGGGCTCATCTAAAGGTAAGCACCGAGCTAACTTTAATGTGGGTTCAGTTTATGTTGAGTTTAGCTCTGTTGAGAATAATAGATTGCTTGGGATACACTGGAGTTAAACAGACTGTAGAGTTTGTGATTGCTTGCAACATTATGAAATGGCGGTTGCTAGGGAGTAAGAATACATATAGAAAAATAGTCTTGGAGTATGAACAAAAGGATGGGCTGCAGGCAGGGCTCTAGAGTGCGACCAAAATTTTTCAATGGTGCGACTAAAAAAAATCTTTGGTCGCACTACAACAACAAAAAAAATCTCCGCAACTCTCCGTGTGGTCAACAACAGACACACGTTATGCCCCTATCGTGGACTAAACCAATCAGAGATAGTCAGGGGCGGGACCTCTCTGATTGGTCGTGGTCCAGTTGAAAGTGCAGGTGGAGAGAGGGAGGTGAGTAGTTTGAATAAAGCGATATCGAATCATTAAATCCTGAATTGACTTTTAAATATAACTTTGTTTTGCCAGAAACGCCAGATTCTCAGATTAAACTATTTCAACATCCACCAAACATTAAGTGAGAGCAGGTACACGGATTCCACACAAAGACGTAAACACACACCCGACGCATCATCAATCAGTTTTGTCTCTTCGATCAAAGGAGCTTGCAAAGAAAAGCGTCTGGACTCCTATAAGTTGCTTGAAGACGTCTCACCTCTCATCCGAGAAGCTTCTTCAGTTCTTTGTCTTTCTCGCCTTTCTCACCTGACACGGCAGACGGACTGTCGGAGCTCAGCGATTCTGCTGCGTCGGGTCAGCTCTGTGTTTACGTCTCCAACCAAAATTGACCGAGGCAGCAGCAAAAGAAGCAGCAAACTAACTTCACATTTGATAAATGTCATCATGAATTCCCTCTGACATTTGCTGTTTTGCTTCCACCACGATAAAAATCACACTTCATGCACAGCTCTCTCTCTCTCTCTCTCTCTCTGTCAAGGGCATAGATTTGGCATGGACGGAAGGGACATGTCCCCACCAATATCCAGCGATTATTGAATTGTCCCCACCAATAATTTGATCTCTTTGAGTAAAGAAAAACAAACCTGATAGAAAAAAAAAAAAAAAAGATCTGTCATTGTCTCATTCACCCAGCGGTGCAGAAAAAGTTAAATTATGCTCTCTACTGGAGTGTAACAGGTATTACAATTAAATAACATGAGATATGCATTAAATTATTGTCTTGACAACTTTGGACCAGTATCAGAAAGTTCCAGGTAAGACCAGAGATGGGCAGTAACGCGTTACAATTAGCGTCCATCGTGCATGGGAAGAAAACTTCTTTTTACAGTGAAAAAAACCCCTAAACTTCCAAGCAAGCACCGAGTGCGCAACGACGTAATGGGAAATTCACAGAGAAACTCGCGGATTCTTCAACTGACCGCAGCACACCTGCACCAGGGTAAACCGCCGCCTACCGCAGTCCTGCTTTACAGGTGAAAATAGAGTAACAGGACCGCTGAGTTTTTGACTTTATTTATTTTCTGCTGTGTTTTACGTGCATCTATTTGAAAGAGTGAGTGTAAACACAAAAAATATTTTATTTTATGTGCTGGAATGTGCAGAAAATAGGTTTAAATGTTAAACTAATTTATTCAAGTCAGAGAATGTTGCATATAATTAAATCTTTGCTTGATGCATGAAGTTAAAAGATTAAAACTGATAAAACAAGTTAAAAAAAAGAGACTTTTCCATTTGATTACATTTTGTATGAAGGATTATGTAGAAAAAGTAGAATTGGGCTGAAAGATCTATCGCTTTATCACCTCTTCAGGTTGTAAATCGTGTTTTTAAAAAGTAACTAAGTAATTAATTACTTTTGAAAATAAGTAATCAGTAAAGTAACGGGATTACTTTTTGGGGGAAGTAATCAGTAATTAGTTACTGATTACTTTTTTCAAGTAACTTGACCAACACTGGGTAAAACTATGGAGCCTTGAAAGGATCAGCAGAGAAGGAACCACTCAATGATAGATAAGATGTGATTTGAATAGAAACTGTATTGAAAGTTGTAAAGTTTACAAACCCTGCCTGTCTAAAGCCGGCATCCTACAGTGCACAAACGCACATTAAAGGGCTTAAAAATAAAATCAAAACCAACATCCTCTTCAAGGAAATTCTCCAAAGAGTTTCAATTAAAGAGCTTCTGCTCCTGTTGCTCAGTGCACTTCTCTTTGGAAAGAGAAATTAGAGTTCCTTGTGTGTGTGTGTGTGTGTGTGTGTGTGTGTGTGTGCTTGTTCTGCTATACTTGCGAGGACCATCGCGGGTTTTAGACCTTACGAGTGAGGACCTTTTGGGAAAGTGAGGACATTTAATATGGTCCTCACTTGTTTTTCACTGTAATGGCTTCTAGAGGCCATTTTTATGCTTCTCTCAAAGTTTGAGCGAGGTCCTCAGAAAGATAGAAATACGAGAAAAAATGCACACTTCTATACACACTGCTATTCTTTTCATACACACACTTTTGCTCTCTACTGGCTACTAGTGGTTATGAAAAATCACTGCTCCTGAGCCTTTTTGCTCTCTACTGCCCTTCTGCCCCTTATGGTTGTGGATAGTCACTGCACCCAAGTACTTTTTGCTCTCTACTGCCCCTACTGCTTTTGGACAGTCACTGCACCCAAGAACTTTTTTGCACTCTACTGCCAACTACTGTCTTTGCCCATTCACTACAAATGAAGATAATGACAGTTTATCTAATGAAGGAGAAATAAATAGTGCTCTATCGCCTTGAAGTTCAATTCAATTTTATTTATATAGCACCAAAGCACAACAAAGGTCACCTGAGGGCACTTTATACTTTAGGGTAAAGACCCTACAAGGTAAGTTAAACATATTATTATGTCTTACTTTTAATATCTGGTCTTGGTCTACCCAAATTGGAAAGCACACCAATACAGTTTTTGAAATTAAATGCTGAAATAGAAATATTGAATATGGACTGGCCTAAACTGGGCTATGAGACAGTGCTTCAGTTCCTGAAAAATTAATACTGGATTTTCAATTTAAACTAAACAGTGTGCTAGTTAACATGGGTTTGATCAGTTAATGTGAGACAGGTTTAGAAATTATTAATGCAGCTCATCATTTCTGCCTTCTGGTTCTCATTTTAGGCGTCTCTTTTTAAACCATACTTTTATCTCTGCTATAGAAATGGCATATAAGTAACTTTTTTAGACCATTCAGTTAAAAAAAAAAATCATTTAACGTCTTGAGGGGCTGCTTTCGATTTAGTGTTACCAGCATATTTTACCAAAATATCTCCACAAATAGGAGACTGAATCTGAAAAACCACCTTGACCCTGCCTTAGTAGTGAGCTACAAATTGTGTCTACATAACATAAATATAGACAATGTGCAAGAAACTGTAGTTTTGTTTCAAGTATTTTTCAAACTATTATAAATCATACTGGTGAATTTTGATAGATTATATTAAAGCATGGGCTTCCGTACAAAGGATACATATATTGCTGTGTTCCCTTTTATATTAAAACCTGGTTCCTCTACTGTAAGCTTCTATTAGTGAAAATCTACCATTAATATATAATCTGTAATGCAATATAATATTGACTCATGTGTTCTGTAATACTTTATAAAAATTAAATATGTCCCATCCATCAGAAGTGCCCATCTCATTATGGCTGCTTCCAGGAGGATAATAACCAGTGTCAAGAAGCTCAAATGATGTCAAATTGCACTCTTAAACATAACAGTTCAGTTCACTGTACTCAAATGGCCTCTACAGTCACCAGATCTCAATCCAAAAGAGGACCTCTATGATCTCTATGGTGGATCAGGTGATCACATTACATGTTATGTGATCACCTGATCCATCATTCATTTACACACACACACATATATATATATATATATATATATATATATATATATATATATATATATGAGAGAGAAATGCTCTCTTTAGGGGTCACAACACCAGAGGCTCTGGTGTTGACCTCTGAGGTCATCTCTGAGGTCATGCTGTTTTCTCCCTCCTTTGTCCAGTATTTCCTCTATCCCTCTTCTGCATATGTCTGAATCATCTCAGCCTTGTCTCTAACTTTCTCTCCATACCATTCAGCATGAGCTGTCCTTCTTGTATACTCATTTCTGTTTCCTGTCCCTCCTCCTGACTCCAGATCCCTGATGTAATCCCACCCTCACCTTGAACACATCCTGCACCACCCTCACATCCAGACTTACCTCATGCAGTACCACAGTTCCTCTCTTAGCATCCCATCATATTCTTTTGCCAGATCCACAAAGACACAGTGCAACTCTTTCTGACCTTCACTATACTTCTGCATCAACACACTCAAAGCAAACATCACATCTGCACTGCTCTTTTTCAGTGAGAAGCCATGCTGCTGCTCATGGATCATCACCTCTCTTCTTAACCTAGCTTCAACAACTCTTTCTTGGTGTGTCTCAGCTTTATCGCTCTGTAGTTACTACAGCTCTGCATATCACCCTTGGTCTTGAAAACTGGTATCAGTACACTTATTCATTCCTCACTCTCCAAACTTGTGTTAAACAATCTGGTTAAAAAGTCCTCTCTGGGAGTGGGCACGATAAACGGAATCCAAATTACCATCAGGGTGTACACCTCACCCCTCGCGTGGTTGCCCACCTCTCAATTTTAAATACACGTAGACATTGAGGGCTAGCAGGAGGGACTATGCGCTTACCTGCTGCTCTCTGGCAGGTAGCTCCATGCCCTCCTGGGTTTTAAATGCACCTTAGAACACACATTCATCAACACTACAATAAGCGGGTGGAAGGAGGTTTGGAGTCTTCTCTCACCCCCGTTATCTGCGGCCTGCTGGAGCGGGGGGGCTAGGAGGAGGAGTTGGCCATCTGGAGTGTGGGGCCTCCCTGCTGCTGCGGAGTCGGGGCGGTCTGCCTCTCCCCACCGCAGGGAAAAGGGTAACACCACCTGGGTCTGGGTGCAGTTCCCCCCTCCAGGGGCAAGGGTACCTAGACCCGGTTCGTTGAGTACGCTTGGGGAGTGTGATCGTGTGTACAGCGTCTCTTTATGTCTGTCTCCACGTTGGTTGAGTGTGAAGTGCATATGAGAGGATGAGGGGATGGGCGTCCAGGTACACACCGGCTCACTCCTTGGCAGCCGCTTATCGGGGCCTGGATCCTGGGGCTCGCTCGGGCCACTTCGGAGGTGGGGTGCCCCCGGCCTCTCAGCCTGGGGCTCGGTCACTCAGGCACAGCTGGCTGCCGGCGGAGCTCACGGGCGCGTCACTGCAACTCCCCCTGGCTTCTGCTCCGCGGCTGCTGAGTGAGTCCTCATCTGGGACTCTCCTCAGCTCTTACTGGGACAGTGGCGCGGCTGCCCCTCTGTTGGTCTTCCTTGGTCTCTTGTGTTCTGGGGGCCTCTGGATGTCTGGAGTTTTGATCTCCTCCATACCTGCTTCATGCCCTGGAGGACGGGGCTGTGGCCCCCCCACACCCTCTAGCAGATCATTACATGAAGGAACCTTTTAAAAAAACAAGCGCGTCCATTTACCGGTCGATCTACGTCCCTACCCTCACCTATGGCCACGAGCTGTGGGTAGTGACCGAAAGAACGAGATCGCGGATACAAGCGGCAGAAATGAGCTTCCTCCGAAGGGTGGCTGGCCTCTCCCTTAGAGATAGGGTGAGAAGTTCGGCCATCCGGGAGGGGCTCAGAGTAGAGCAGCTGCTGCTCCACATCGAAAGGAGCCAGCTGAGGTGGTTCGGGCATCTGACAAGGATGCCCCCTGGGCGCCTCCTGGGTGAGGTGTTCCAGGCATGTCCCACCGGGAGGAGGCCCCGGGGCAGACCCAGGACACGCTGGAGAGATTATATCTCTCGGCTGGCCTGGGAACGCCTTGGTGTTCCCCCGGATAAGCTGGAGGAGGTGGCTGGGGAGAGGGAGGTCTGGGCCTCTTTGCTTAGGCTGCTGCCCCCGCGACCCGGCTCCGGATAAAGCGGATGAAGATGGATGGATGGAAGCGCGTCCATGCTCACAGGTGTACACACGGGTGATCACACCCACAAACTACACCCTTTTTGGCTCCTACCTCAAAGCACACTGTGTTCTGTTGATCCTATGTGCTGCACAATAATGTTTAATATTTCGTATTTACTGTCATATTCCCATATATCATTGTGATGTTGTTTATTCTATTACTCTTGTTCTCTTCTGCTTGCTTTCTTTTTTCTTTCTCAACAGGTGATCCAGGTGATCGATAGATGCATTTTTTTTTCTTTTTCTGCCCATTCTGTTGGTTTTTGTTTTTTTGCCCTTCTCCCCTATCCCTCTTCTCAGCTCTTTCTCTTTCTTTCTCCCCTTCTTTCCCCCAGTCAAGTCTGTCCCGTATTCAACAAGTGAAAATAAAATAAACAATAAAAGGTGAATCAAATGGACCATTACGGCAAGGCTGGGATGGTCAATTTGGTAAAGTAAATCCGTTGGGCATCTTTCTTTGCCTTTAGACAATAATTCTGATGGCAAAAGAGCCAAACGGGACAGGCAAAAAAAAAAAAAAAAGTCCTCTCTCCTCAACATCTCTATACCACCACAGATATGTCATGTGGACCAACTGCCTTTCCTCTCTTCATAGCTGCCTTCACTTCCTCCTTACTTATCCCCTGCGCTTCCTGATTCACTAACTTTCCTCCATCTGTCCTCAGTTTCTGTCTTTATTAATGTCTTCATTAATGAAGACAGTGAGAGAATACTTCTATCTTCCATCTTCTCAACACACTCTCTTCACCATCTTTATCCTTAATCACTCTAACCTGCTGCACATCCTTTTCAGCTCAATCTCTGTATAGCTAATTCATGCAAGTACTGTTCTCCTTCCTTAGTACCCAGCCTCACGTACAACTCAGTATAAGCTTTTTCCTTTGCCACCTCTATCTTTGCAGTTGGCCTGGCCTCCCAGTATTCCTGTCTACTTTTATCCATCTCCCCTGACTATCGCACTTTCTCTTAGCTATTCCTTTGAGGAACTACAGGAAAGTGTCCAATCCACCACCAAGTCTCCTTGTCCTCTTTTCTCTCTCCAAAAGATACACCAAACACCTTCTTTGCCTTTCTCTCACCATTTCAGTTGTATTTTTCCAGTCATCTGGTAACACTTCCCTTCCACCCAGAGAATGTCTACTCCTCCCTGAACTAACAACTGCACAACATTCTTCCTTCTTCAGCTTCCACCATTTAGTTCTTGTCTCTGCCTTCATTCTCTTCCTCTTCTTGACGTCCAAAGTCATCCTATAGACTAGTGTCCAATGCTGCATGGCTACATTCTCTCCTGACACCACCTTGCAGTCTCCTATCTCTTTCAGACTGACCCTTCTGTTTAGGATGTAAGCCACCTGTGTACACTTTCTTCCACTCTTCTACGTCACCTTCTGTTCCTCCTTCTTCTTGAAGTATGAGTTCACCCCAGCCATTTCCATCTTCCTAATTTTGACCTTGTGCATTTCTCTGCTTAACACTATACCTATCTAACACCTCATTATCTCTCTTTCCTTCACCTACATGGCTACTGAAGTCTGCTCCAATCAACACTCTCTACCACTTTATCAAACTAACTGCAGAATTCCTCTTTCTCTTCTAACTGACATCCAACCTTCAACCTGGTCTCCTGCACACACAGTAAATCTACCTTCCTTCTCTCCAGTCATATCAGCCAGCTCTCTCCCTTTGCCAGTCATAGTACTTCCACGCTCCTGCCTGTCCTTCTCTTCGACTCCTAACATGCTTCTCCCCTATATGCAGAAAAAATAATGTTTGATCATCATCAAAAGCCAGATATTTCAAAGTTTCATCTATGAAATATCTGGCTTTCCCATCATAGCAGATGAAATACGTATTTTGCATTAAATTGCATCATTTCGCCTCCTGAAGGGCTCGCAATGAGTCCACTGTGTGTATATATATGTATTTCTTTTCCCTATGGTAATAATACTTTTAGATAAATACTAAGTACTTTTCCACTACTGATGTATATAAAGTAAAATTAGGCTGTAAAGTTAAATCTTACTTTAGATAAATCTTGGTATGTGCTTTTATAATGTGTACTAAATTGTAGTAAAACATGTCAGGGTTCCTTTGTTTCATGTGTTCTGGCCAGTACACTAAGCCTGAGCCTGAGTGAGAGCTGAGCAGAGAATTGTAGCTCACTCTGCTCCCAACTTAACTGATGCCCTGCACCTCCCCCATAGCTGCTGCAGTGGGGGAGGGGCAGGTAAATGTTTCCAGCACTTTGGCAGGTCTGAAGGCAAAAGAGAGTCCAAACCAGGACTAGCAAAGTGTACCTAATATAGCTGTTTAGTGTGTGTAAAATAAATAAATAATATGGTAATGGCTCTTTCCACTACTGATATATATAAAGTTTAATTAGACTGTAAAACTAAATCTTACTTTAGATAAATTTTATTTTGTGATTTCATAATGTGTACTAAACTGTAGTTAAAATAAATGTCAGGATTCCTTTATTTCACATATTGTAGCCTGTAAATCAGGTTTGAGAGTCAGAGCTGAGGAGAAAACTTTGGCTCTCTCTGCTCCTCCATCAGTGACCCTCCCCCCGCGCACCTGCACTGCAGCTCTCAAACTTTTGCAGGGCATGTGACGTCATTCAGTCCACAGTCGGAGTAGCCGTTTAAGTGGAGCTCTGAAGACTGCAAAGCACGCTTTCTGCAGGTAAGATTTCACATTTTTGCTATATGAAAACTGTGCAAATGTTGTCTTTCTAAGAAACGAAAGAAAAAGGTATCTTACATTAAGTTTAATTTTTTTTTAACTTAATGACACGGCAGTAAATATACTTTTTTTTAATTGAACAATGCATAAAGTTCGTCTCAATCTATATTTTATTACAATTAACTATGCATAATTTTTCTTATAATTGAACATAGGAACAAAAACCGATTCCTTCGTGATATATTTAACACTAAATTTTATGCCAAACCTACCGTCCCCTCCCCCTCAATTTCTGGCAATTTCTATCTGTATTTCTCTTCAGTCTCGCTCTTAGAAATATAAAATTAACGTAAGAAATAATTATCGGATCTGGTTTTCAGTTTAAAGGGGAAAAATGTACGCTTAATTACAGTAAAAACATGATTTTTGCAAGAAAACATGAAGTTAGAGATTTTTCACGGTTTCAGTGAGTAAAAGTCTAAAATGAAAAATCCTATGCAGTGTTTTGGTTGCAGACCTGTGTGAGTTCCAGCCTTTTAACAAGACAGCTTGTTGTAACTTTAGTGCAGTTTGTTTGATGACAGCATTTGGATTATTTTGTAAGTGATTTAAGTGTTAGTCACATGTTTAGTGAGAGCTGTTAATTATAGATTTAATTTATTTAACAGGTATTTTCATTAGAAAACTGCGTTTCCCAGAATCCTTTGTGGTAGACAAAAGTTACTCTGGGTTTTTAGCTAGCAAAGAAAGTTTTGGGAAGCCATTATATGTTGCTCTGATGTCGAGCAGTTTATTTGTTGTACATTCCCCCTTTTGAAGCCTTATATAAAGACTATCGTTTCTCCAATTGATGTCCGATCCATTTTTTTGGCTAAGTGGATTCGCCACAACACAGCTTAGTGGAATGCTTTTTAATTCTTCACAAACTTTATTAAAGATAACAAGCGGCCAAACTGTGGTTTGTACCGTTTTATTTAGGGTATCTCTTTAAGGCATTTTATAGCTTGACTGGGTTTTGTCCCCTTCTTTTTAAGTCACAATTTTAGCCTAGATTTAGTCGAAAGGCACTTTTATTCCGAGCGCTTTAATCTTTTGTTAAAACCCAACCTCAGTTGCCCAGCTATAACATCTATCAAGTTAGCATTTCAAAATATGTAAAGGAAACGACTGAAGTGTGACGCATGCGCGTAGCAATGCTTTAACTTTTGTTGTCTTAAAGTGTTTACAATCCAAAATGCTTGAAATCATTGTCCTCCTTTATCCATCAAATATAAACGTTCCCACGTGTTTACGCCAACATGGAGTTTTATGTTGGTGTCGATGTTTCAGTGACTGAGCAGCGTCTGTCCGTCCAGTATATTTACTGACGTAGCCGCACATCAGCATGACCCAGCTGAGCAGCGTGCTCCGTTTAGCCTCGTTTGTCTTATTCCTCTCATTTGTTTTTCACCGTCAAACATAACTGGACAGAAGGCCTGGTGTTCTGTTGCTGAAGTGGGCTTCAGATAGTGTTTTTCTGTGGAACATCAAGGCTGTCATGTAGTATTAATTTGGCTATTCAAAGCAAATAATGTACATGCTTATACAAAATATAAGCCTTTTGTATAGTGTGTTATAATTGTGCCTTCCAACAATTGAAAGTGTGTTTATGTGTTGTCTCTTTGGCTGCTATGTTTTAGTGTTATAATAAGACTCACCTTGGAGGAAACAATAACATGCTGTCCTAATATTGCTTTATGTACAGAGAGTAATTAATAAAAGTATGTTAAAAAAGGAAATGATGTCACTCTAACAGTGTAGCCATCAGAAGGCATATAAGCTTTCCTATATGACACTCTGTTTTTTAAATGCCTAATACTACTATATCTAAAACGGGTGAAACGTTGTGATGCTCCATGTTTTTTTTTTTTGTTTTACTTTAAATTTGATAGAGTTGTAGGTCACAATTTTTACAGCAGGTTCACCTGCATGAGCGCTCACTGCTAAGACACCTGTATATTTATTGAGGTGAGCTACTGTAAATGAATGGGTAATGGGCTGCATCAAAACTGTTGGTGCACTTTTACTGTATCACCTCCAAGTCATTATTGACTGTAACTGGATTATTTAACTGTAACTGAGAAGTAACTTTGACTTTTGTCTTTGGTATTAGGTGAAGGAAGCCACGGCAGCAAGCCAAATACAGGTATGTGCCTTCTTATCGAATATTTGAACATGTAGTCTTTAATCGTTACTGAATCGTACGTAGGAGTGTCAAACAACAGACCAAACAACAGATACTACAAACTATAATATGCATTAAGAATCATTATCAGTTAAGGTGGGAATAGGTGATTCTTAGATCAGACGTGATTGTTTTCTAAATGTGATTCTTTGTTGCTTATAATATGAACAACTGCTGCTAGAACAATACTCATGTGCATCACATCGGCCCCACGTTCTGCATAAAATGTAAATAAAATAGGCATTGATCAGAAAATCATTTGAAGCCTCTTTACCTGAAAATGGCACAAGGACAACACATGGTTGAAACTCAGCATTTTATAATATAAATGATGTAAGCCAGATATGAGAAACAATCCCAAACAGACAACAGAAACAGGAGACAAAGACAAAAAGTTGTTGAACGTAACTTTTGTTTGCAGCCTGTGTCCTCATTGCAGACCTGTGCAGTCCTCTGCAGTCTGATACCACGGTCATACCACAACATCTTATTTTACTTACAGCCAGGAATACACGAGCTCAGTGAAGTCTTATAACTTTAAAAACATATCTTTTCACATGTGAAAATTTTTGTTATTAAGCAGGTTGAAATGATGAGCAGATTTTCAAATGACAAATTTATTTGGATATATTCAATTTATTTATGCAACAGATATTTTGATCCACTGAGAATTTATTTTACATTTAATTTCATGTATAACGTGTTTACAAACACCGTCTCATGGTATATAATCAAGCAATAGGACAAAGTCAGCATCACAGCAGTGGTATGTTTTAAAGAAATTTTTGGTTGATGATTTTAATAAATGTATTTTTCTGAAACAAATTAAAAAAAATGCTTATTAACCAGGTTTCCCACATGCTCAGTGATCTTATGGTCATATTTAGTTTTTGGCTTTGTTAGCTTCCAGCTGGAAGCTGATGTCACTTAAATCCCTGTTTGGAGAAACAGCTTTTCCTGTTCAGGAGAGAACATGTAGAATTCCTTGCTAGAGGACCTCAAACTGAATCCTGACTGGCATAATCTTAAATTTAAATGGGCACTGGTTTTAAAATAAGATTAGTCTTCTATTCATGATCTCCTGCTTGTTGTTTTATGGTGCATTGTTAGTGTTGTGTACTTTAACCTCCTTGGACCTGGTGTCCACATATGTGGACATCACATTTTGGGTTGTCTCGACCAAAATACTAAATTTTGCTCTACAAGGACATTATACTGCCACTGTTCTATCGAAATTTAAAACAAATGCCCTCGTATGTGGATCTCACTCCTCTCAGAAACAAGAGAAGTAAAAAAAATTCAGATAATTCTTTGTTTTTACATCAGGTCCCAATCAGCCCAAATAGCAAAGAGAAATTAAAAATGGCATGAAAGAGTTCAGGTCATAGGAGGTTAAAGCTCATGACAATAGAAATTAGCTTAGGTTATACATTTTACAGTAATGTCATGTTATAGACTTCTCTCTTCATAAAAAATGTCCAAATATAATTGTATCCTTTCAATATTTATTTCTTACATTGCAGACGATAACGTGGCGCTCGCATGCAGTGATAATGGCTGTTCTGATAGTGGTGGTAAGTGTTACCTGCTCACTAGTACAGCTGTTGGTATACTGCCTCATGAATAAGCTGCATTTTTGATAAACTGCTATGCAACTGCAAGTTATGTATGTGACATTGACTAATATTAGAGAGTGACGTTAACCTGTTAGCTTGGGTTCCTAATGGTAAAATGAACTGGGTGGCATGTTACAGCCAAAGAAACACACTGTTGGCCTAGTTCAGTGCTCAGTAGTCTATACAACAGATAACACTTGATCATGTACACTCACTCTATAGTGAGCTCTTTTATTACAGCAAGAACTAGACTCACAACACATGAAAAAAGGACATCTCAGAGATTTGTGGTTTTATCACCACGACCCAGATTCTAAATTAAAAACTGTTACATTTGTCCAGTGCATGTTTACACAAATGGCACCTTTGAATGGTTGTGCTGCATTGTTTTAATTATCTTAACTAAAAGAAGAGTAATTTCATTTCTAGGATGACATAGTGACACTTGGAGAAGTTAAGATTGCTCCTTTGCACGTTGTTGTTGCATCTTTGTTTTTTGTCATATTTGTCAACAATACTGTTTGTGTTTGAAGTTTTTTGTGACTCCAGATGGCTAATATTTGACATAGCAGCTACTCCGTGTCCCCCAGAGAAATGAAAAAGGAGGAGGCAGTGAGATGGATGAAGGTCAGGTTTTTTACAGAGTCATTCAGTACAAAAACACAGTGAATTAGGAAGATGTGGCACATGAATGTTTCTGTTTTTCAGGTGGAAGTTCTGAGCATTTCTCCTCTCAAAAGAGACCGGAGCCCACCAGTGAAGAGAGTTCAGATGTAGATGGTGAGTTTAAGCTTTTGTCTGAAATGTAGTGACACTGTTGTATGTATTCTACTCAAATTCTATTCCAGTACAATCTGCTTTGTACAATAACAGCTACCATTGTTTGTGTGTTTCTGTTTTAGAAGAGAGCAAGGAAGCAAGACTGGCTTTGAGGAAAAGGGGAAAAACCAAAGTGGCCAAAGCAAAGGGTGAGATGTTTTAAGCTTTAAATGTATTTAAAATTTTCTGTTTGCAGTATATGAATCAGGACATGTAGACATGACTTTACAAGCAACAAAGCTCATCGAGTAGACTACATTAGGCTTCAAACTTTCCTTTTTGCTAAAGCATATATTTCAGGCTGGACCAGGTGACCCTGAATCCTCCCTTAGTTATGCTGCAGTCTGTTTTAATATCTTCATATTTGCCTAATACTATACTTTTATCTTTTGAAAAATCAGCTTCTGTTTCCAGTACGCTTTTCAATAATCATTAGTGAACAGATGCTCACAATGCCACCCCTTTCATGCGACCATGCAGGTTAAGCTTTTTGTGACCACTTATCCAGATCGCCACTTTCAGGTTAAGTGAATCCAGATTATGGAAAGATAGCCTTGATGTGTTGAATGTGCTTTGTAGTACAGGCCTTATGACTAATGATAGACAAAACTTAATTCTGCTCTTTGGTATTGTATCTGTGCGCCAGTCGCAAAACTGTGACAGTTTGTCAAATAAAACGCATAAATTCAGATAAAATGAAAAGATCATGTCAATCAGTTATGTTTGGTTCTGAATCATGATCTAGGTAATTTGTTACATTGTCAAGGATATTAGCAATTGTATTTCATAATAAAAAAAAAAATATGTGATGTCAGTTAACTAGATTAGAACTACTACCAACAGCACAGGTTTTTTTTTATTACTAGTACATCAGAAATATTTGCCTTATTTAAAACAATAGCAAATTATTAAAGTCTGACAGTTTTTTTGTTTTTTTACAAGAATATTGTTATGATGAATGATTTTAACAGGACTAATAACTAGTTAGCATCTTATTTTAAAAGGCTAGATGCAACATGTACCTTTGAAAACAAAATGTATAAAAGTAAATTGGCTGCTGTTTCACTCCGTAGGTATATTACTCAATAACTGATCTCATGTTTCTGTGAACTCAAAATACTTAATTTAAAAGTGCTTACTACATATCTTGGGTACAAAATGTAGTAAATTGTTGAACCTACAGTTTGGTTTGGCATTTTCTGTAAATATACACAAGCAGAACCCCATTTCAAAATCAAAACAAAAACAAAAAAACTACGGTTACATACATGTTGTAAAGTTAACAGTCCATGTTGTCTTTTGTGTTATTTGTAGAGATCCCCCGTGCGAAGGTCAAGAGGCCATGGAGTGAAGCAGAGAAGACGGCAGTGCAAAGACGGCTGGGAATTATGTAGGAAGCAGGAAGGTCATACTGGTACAGTTGTAGCCATCCTAAGCTTTACTGATTTTTCTTTTTGGCAGAAGTCAAAACAAACTGATCAAAGTTATTGATCACTATTTTAGTTGTAAGTCATTAGACTTAATAGTTGTCTTCATTGTTATAATAGCAATTATTATTCCTCTGGAAGGATGTTACATTGTGAAATAAACTGAATTTGCTCTTGTTGCAGCATTGTGGGAATTTCCTTGGTAATTATTAATAAAATCTACAGCGGTATTTGAAATGTAATACTACCTTTTGTTATGTAGGGTTGTCTTGATAGATTATCAGAACTTTTTAGTTATTCTATTTATGTATAAAGTTGAGACTGTTTAACTTTAACATTATTTGGTTGCACTAAAATAGAAAATGTCAAGGAGTAAATGCAAACAGAAAAAAACATATAGACAGAAACGAACACAAAAGCACCCCCTGGTGGAAAATCACCTGAATAGCACTCAATGACAAGGTCCTCATTCTGATAGTAGAATGAGTTTTTTTTTTTACTTGAGTGTTTTAAGATTTTGAGGTGATTTTTGGTGTTAGAGAGCCACCCAGTGTTCAAAATTGGCAAAGGTTTGTCTGCAAGTGTAGCAGAAATGGTGGTCCTCACTTTGATAGTACACTTACCCGGTCCTCAGTCGTTATGCAAGACAGGAATGTGTGTGTGTGTGTGTGTGTGTGTGTGTGTGTGTGTGTGTTTGTGTTTCTGTCCATTGGTTCTAACGCTACCCGGGTAGATGTTTAAAGTGTTAGTCTTATCTGTGTCAAGAAATGTAGTAATAGTCCTGAGGTTCGCGGAAGATGGATCCCACGGCTGGCCACACCGCACCCGGGTCCGTCAACAGTCACTCTCTTGGGATTGGCTCGCCACTTAACCCACAGGGTTCAGATCTCGAATGATCCTGTCCTGGTCAAAAACCAATCTATGCACACAGTTCAGAGTGCATACATTACTATTTTATCTATGCTTCTTCCATCACTCATCTTTTAGCCAAGTATTGCTCAAGTATAACAAATTATTTTAGTTATACAGCGTCTCAACCATCATGAAATAACTTGAGTTACATCACACAAGGTCTTAGTGCAACAGAAAATATACCTCATATTTACCATTTTTAAGAATAAATAAACTTGTAAGACTCTCCCATATTTATCCTTTTAACAGCTCGCTTTTAACTGTTCTTCTTTTTAAGATATTTCAACTTGAATTATTTCTCAGAAAAATATATCAACTTCTTTAAACATTAATACGTTCAACAGAGTAATGAGATCCCTCACATTTTATAATCACATTTTATGAACTTTTTGCATCTTTATCAAATGAGTTAACTTTTAAGTCAACAAAACTAAAAGCTGTGCATTTAAGCACTACATGACGATATTACTTCTTCTCCAACGTTTTGGAAAGCTAACTAAATCAACTGAATCACAGTAATGTTAGAACACAGAAATACACAGAAATCACTAAGCAGTAGCTTAATACTAGCGGTTAGCTGGGCACATTTTAATATATTCTTTAGCACTTAAAATTAAACATCTGTACATCAGTGATGTTACAGTACTTTAAACATAAATATCACAACTCCGATTGGTTGTTTTTAAACAGGAAATATATTAACAGCAGTCAACTACATGTCTTCATGGCGCTTACATTCATGTAGCATCCCTTACCGGAGCTAGTGGTGAGATAGCTCGCCCGGCTGACGCAGCTTCCCACGACCGTATTTCACAGATTTCAGATCCTAATAAATAGCCATCTGTTAACAGCTAGTATGTGAAGATAAATTGCGAATTTAACTTTTATTTCAGCTTTTCTTACCAGGATCTTCCAGCTAATTTGGCAGTTGCCTCTTGAGTAATGGCTTCCACAATAGGAAATGTTGACTAACAGAAAGTCATCTCAAGGCATACTCGCCTCCTAGCGGCGGGGAGGGAAAATTACACCTCCAACCTTATGCAGCAGCACAACCCACAAATCTGATGTGGGTTACAGGAGTCCTACCTCATGTGACAAATATGGCCAATGCGATTGGCTGTGCCTTTCAGGGAGCTCTGTTTAGTTTTAGCAGCGGCAAGCCTGCGCTGCGAGGACCTGCAAAAAGGACAGGACGGCAGCAACAAGGAAGAACCTGGATATACACTCAACAAAAATATAAACGCAACACCTTTGTTACTGCTCCCATTCCCCATGGGATGGACGTAGAGACCTAAAATTCATTCCAGATACACAATATAACCATCCCTCCCAAACAGTGGTCACAAATCAGTCCAAATGTGTGGTAGTGGGCACATCTGCTATATTGAGATAATCCATCCCACCTCACAGGTGTGCCACATCAGGATGCTGATCTGACATCATGAGTAGTGCACACCTCAGACTGCCCACAACAAAAGGCCACCCTGGAATGTGCAGTTTTGTCTCACAGCAAAATGCCACAGATGCCACAAGCAATGAGGGAGTGTGCAATTGGCATGCTGACAGCAGGAATGTCAATCAGATCTGTCGCCCGTGCATTGAATGTTCATTTCTCAACCATAAGCCGTCTCCACAGGCGTTTCAGAGAATATGGCAGCACATCCAACCGGCCTCACAACCGCAGACCTCGTGTAACCACACCAGCCCAGGACCTCCACATCCAGCAGGTTCACCTCCAAGATCGTCTGAGACCAGCCACCCAGACAGCTGCTGGAACAATTGGTTTGCACAACCAAACAATTTCTGCACAAACTGTCAGAAACCGTCTCAACTGCATGCCCGTCGTCCTCATCTGGGTCTTGACCTGACTCCAGCTCGTCGCCGTAACAGACTTGTGTGGGCAAATGCTCACATTCGATGGCGTCTGGCACGTTGGAGAGGTGTGCGCTTCACGGATGAATCATGGTTCACATTGTTCAGGGCAGATGGCAGCTGAGAATGTCCCAGTTCTTGCATGGCCAGCATACTCACCGGACATGTCACCCATTGAGCATGTTCGGGATGTGCTTGACCGGCGTATACGACAGCGTGTACCAGTTCCCACGAATATCCAACAACCTCGCACAGCCATTGAAGTGGAGTGGACCAACATTCCACAGGCCACAATTGACAATCTGATAGACTCCATGCGATGATGTGTTGCACTGCATGAGGCAAATGGTGGTCACACCAGATACTGACCGGTTCTGGGTCCCCAGACCCCCAATAGCTCAAAAAACTGCACATTCCAGGGTGGCCTTTTGTTGTGGGCAGTCTGAGGTACACCTGTGCACTACTCATGATGTCAGATCAGTATCCTGATGTGGCACACCTGTGAGGTGGGATGGATTATCTCAATATAGCAGATGTGCCCACTACCACACATTTGGACTGATTTGTGACCACTGTTTGGGAGGGATGGTTATATTGTGTATCTGGAATGAATTTTAGGTCTCTACGTCCATCCCATGGGGAATGGGAGCAGTAACAAAGGTGTTGCGTTTATATTTTTGTTGAGTGTAAGAAAGTATTTTTCAAAGAAACCTGTAAGTCACTTAAAGCCAAGTTCACTCATAAAATGTGTCTGTCATAATAACTTTACAGGCTATGCTAGGCTTTGGCCAGCATCAGTCTAAAATTGTATGTAACCACGAATAACGTGTTTTGGAAACTAACTGCACAACAGGCAGCACTATTAGTTCTCTCAGTCTCAGAGCAGCATTTCTAATTTTGATTGAAACTGTCAGAGAAAACGGCAGCTTCGAGCAAGCCAGGATATTAGTTTACTTAGGCTGTTAAAATTGTATGTCTAACGTTAAAATGTTGGTGACACAATAATTTCATCCTATGGCACTGACATATTCATACGGTTAATTTTTGAGACAAATATCTTGAGGTAGTCATGATTTTGCAACTATTCCACCTTGTAGTGCAGTTTGCACAAATTGTTTTAAAAATGCACTCACCCTGCAAACATTACTGATGAGTCACGATCTGCACAAATTGACAGAAACACTGAAGCAGCTACCCGTTTTATTCTTATTGTCATGTATGTCCTAATTGTCAGGTAACAGTGCAGCTCTGCCATGCTGTAGCTCGGACAGAGGTGAAGAGGCCAGGTCACGGGTGACTGACTGATGATTTGGTGCTATAGATTAACTAGTATTTATCATCATAACAATTGTTAGGCTGCTGATGTAAATTGATTCATTAGTGTATATTTGACAAATAATCTGAATTGACAGGTCTCACTTTTTATATGGCACGAATCAATGTGTTATTTTATCAGGTGGCACGGCGGGGGAAAAGTCACTCGGGTCAGAACATGGGGTGCCACCATCATCCCCTGCCCCGGCGTCTGCCGGAGCGAGCGGTCGGTACGGTGAGAGCCTGTCCCGGTGCAACACCACCATGCGCCCCGGGCCCGGCATGCGGATACGGTACACCACGTCTGTTAGCTGCTCCACGACCTCCGCCGGCCCTTGCCAGTGACTGCAGAGTTTGGGGGACACTCCTCTCTTGCGAACCAGGCAATACACCCAAACCTTGTCGCCAGGCATGAAAACCCCCCCTCGGCACTTGGTGTCGTAGGCTCTTTTCTGTCGTACTCCGGCGCTGGCCTGGGCCTGGCGGGTGTAGTCATGAACCATCTGCAGCCGCTCCCTCAGCCTCCTGTAGTAGTCCATCTCTGGCCCACCATCAATCTCCAGCTCGGGGAGGGGGGGGGCGAACACCAGATCCACAGGCGTCCGGAGCTCCCGTCCAAACATCAGAGCGGCAGGTGTGCACTGGCTGGACTCCTGCACCGCAATCCGATACGACCAAAGGACCAGGGGCAGATGTCGGTTACAATCTCGCTGGTGAGAATGGCGAGCTGGGTGGCCAGCGTGCGGTTGAAGCGCTCAACCAAGCCATCGCTTTGTGGGTGGAGCGGTGTGGTTCTCGTCTTCTCCACCCCCAGTTGCCAGCAGATCTCCCCGAAGACCTTCAATTCGAAGTTATGCCCCTGGTCACTGTGGAGCTCAGCTGGGACCCCAAAACGGGTGAACATCTCCTCCACCATCTTCTCGGCCGTCGTCGTTGAGCTCTGGTCCGGCACCGCGTAGGCCTCTGGTCACTTCGTGAAATAGTCCATAGCTACCAACACATACCGGTTCCCTGACTCGGTGACGGGGAAAGGCCCTAGGACTTCCACTCCCACTCTTTCCATTGGGGCCCCCACCAGGTACTGCTGAAGGGGGCAGTGGAGTGTTGAGTTGGGCCCTTCTGTGCCGTGCAGGTGTCACAGCAGTGCACATGAAGTTCCACATCCCATTGACAGCCAGGCCAGTAGAACCGTCCCCTGAGGCTGCGGAGAGTTTTGGCGTTCCCATAGTGTCCTGCCCCCACCGAGCCGTGGACCAGCTCAAGCACCTGCGACCGCAGCGACCGAGGCACCAACAGCTGCAGGACATCTCTGCCCTGACCGGGGGCCCGCCATCTCCGGTACAGGACGCTGTCGTGCGTCTCCAGATTGTTGTGCTGGGAGTAGTAGGCCTTCACCTCGGGCTCCTGTCCCGACACCCCTGTCCAGGCTGGGCATTGCGCCGCCTCGAGCCAGGCCCCCACCTGAACCAACGTCGCGTCGGCCTCCTGCTCCCGCTTCAGCTGCTGCATTGTCAATGGGAGCCACCCCCCTCCGCCGGCTGTGGCCTGAGCAGTAGCCAACCCCAGCACCTCCTGGGCCCGCTCCTCCTGTCGCAGGCAGTAGCGGCACTCCACGGCTACGCAGGGCCGTCTGGAGAGGGCATCAGTGTTGCCATGCTGTCGACCTGCCCGATGCTGGATCTCGAAGTCATAGCCCTGAAGGACCTCCAGCCAGCAGGCCACCTGCCCTTCTGGGTGTTTGAAGTTCAGGAGCCAAGTCAGAGATGCATGGTCAGTGCGCAGGAGGAACCGGCAGCCGTGCAGATATGGCTGGAAGTGCTGCACCGCTAGCACTACGGCCAGCAGCTCCCACCGGGTCACGCCGTAGTTCCTCTTGGCTCGCCCCAAGGCACGACTGAAGTACGCCACCACCCGTTCTCCAGCCTCGTCCTGCTGGGAAAGGACCACCCTGACTCCTACACTGCTAGCGTCAGTGTCCACAATGAAAGGTTGCCGGGTGTCGGGGTAGGCCAGGACTGGGGCTCTGGTGAGGGCCTCCTTCAGCTGTGCAAAAGCCGCAGCACAGGCCTCCTCCCAGCCAAACAGCTGTCCCTTGTCAGTCAGACGGTGGAGGGGGTTGGCCATCGTCGCGAACCCCTTGATGAACCGACGTTAGTAGGAGGATATGCCCAGGAAGCTCCGCAGTTCTTTGACGTTCGAGGGAGTCGGCCAGTCCCGGACCGCAGCCACTTTTGCGGGGCCAGTGGCAACACCTCGAGCGCTGATCACATGGCCCAAGAACGTGGTCTCTCTCGCCAACAGCCAGCATTTCGCGGGGTTGAGCTGCAGCCCAGCTCGTCGGATGGCACTCAAGACCTCGCTCAGGTGAGACAATCCAATGTCCAATGGTGAATGCAGTCTTAGGCCTTGCGTCGGGGGCTAGCTCCACCTGCCAGTAACCGCTGCGTAGGTCGAGGGAGCTGAACCAACTGGAGCCGGTAACATAATCTAGGGCCTCGTCGATCCGCAGCAGCGGGTACGAGTCCTTCTTGGTGACTGCATTGAGACGGCGAAAGTCCACGCAGAACCTCGGGCTGCCATCCTTCTTATCCACCAGAACCACGGGTGCCGCCCATGGGCTATTGGATGGCTTGATCACCCCAGCCACAGCCATCTCACGGATCTTCTCTTCTGCTACCTGCCGTTTTGAGAGGGGCAGCCGGTGTGGGCGCAGACGGATGGGCTGAGCAGAGCCGGTGTCGATGGTGTGCTGGACCAGACTCGTCTGCCTACAGACTTTGTCACTGGTGGCAAAGATGTCCACATTCTTGTCCAGGAGGCACCTCAACCGCTGGCGCTGGTCAACATTGAGGCCTACGCTGCTACGCTGCCAAAGGTCATCAACAGCCTCGATGGTCTCGGTCGAAGGAGGTTTGTCAGGCTGAGAGGCTGAGGCGAGTGGAGATGACCCACAGCCACCGGCATCCGAAATCTGCTGAGCGGCAGCTGCCCGACGCCTGTCTCGTCTGGTCCCCGCTCCCTGCTTTTGGCCGCGCTGGAGAGCAAAAGTCTCTGCGCCAAGAGTGATAGCCAGCTTCGCGGTGTCGACGCAGGCCCCCCAGCGGCTCAGCAGATCCAGGCCAATGATGCACTGGTCTTGAATGTTGGCGAGCCAGAAGTCGTGCACCAGCTCTAGATCCTTCACTCGGATCCGCAACGGTTTCTTCCCCCGCATAACAGTTTTCTCCCCCGTCACTGTCATCAGCTGGGTGTCTGTGGGCAACCAACCCTTCACCAGTGGCCCGGATGTTTCAGGGAGCACGCCAGGTCGTATCAGGGAAATGGTAGACCCCGTGTCCACCAGGGCCTGGCATAGCTGGTCCTCAACACAGCAGCTCAGGTAGAGTCCCTTGAGGTGCCACCACTGTGCATCGTCCTTGGAGGGGAACAGGAAGCTGGACCGGTGGTCCCCTCGCTACACCGCTCCCTCCTCATTTCCCTGAGGCTTCATAGTTCTGGTCTTCGGGGCTGGTGCTGGGCAGTCACGCGCCACGTGGCCAGACTCATTGCACCGGTAGCAGCGGTCGGTCGGTCGACGAGGACGCCTCCAGGGCACCGAGGGTTGCAGCTGGGACATCTCGGCGACACCCCCCCCCCCTCCCCGTCGCAGTCTGCGGCTCTGATTTGGGGGTAGTTTGGTGGGGCGGCGCCTGCTGGTTAGGTCGCGAGGTGAGCTTCGGCTCGGCCCTTTCAGCCTCAAGGAGCGCCTCACGGAGGGTCTGAGGCATGGCCAGGCGGACGTGTTGGCGTAGTCGCTCTGGGAAAAGTCCTTGCAGAAAAGCATGCAGGCTAAGCTCCTCACAGGCTGCCGCTGGAAACTCCGGGTAGCCACGACGAGCATACAGCAACACGTCTGCTGCAAAGGTGCCCAGGCTCTCCCCCGATCGACGGCTCCGGTTGGTTAGCTGCTCTCTGCTCTGATCAGTGGAGTGCCGCTGCCCGAATCGCCTTTCGAGTGCACGTTGAGGGCCTGGAGCTCATGCTGCTCTGCCGGGGCTAGGTCAAGGAGTATCTGCAGTGCATCTCCCTCTAATGCTAGCACTAGGTGTGTAGCAGTCTCCTCTTCACTCCAGTCACTATGTCTGGCAGCCAGCCGCACTTGTGAGAGGTAGGGCTCTAGCGGGGTTAGCCCGTTGTATTTCGGTACCTTAACTGGTGTGGTAGGCATGACTGCTCGCGGTTGGGGGCTCGGCGTGTAGGTCGACAGGTCGCGGTGCGCTCGCGCCATCGGGACCCGTCGGGGGACTGACATGGCCATTATATTAATCCTCCCACTGAGGGAAAGGGATAATAAGTTCTAGCAGGTGATGTCCTTTTTCAGACTCTTCAACATTGGCAGGTAGTTTATTTTATAAAGATCTTTGTAACAGCCGGAGATCCAGATTTCGAGGAATTTAAACTTTTTATTATTTATTTTGAATGGTATTAGATTAAATGGGATATTTTTTGCAGCTGCATTGATTGGGATGAATTCACTTTTCTGACGATTTATTTTGTAGGCAGACATTGAACCGAATCTTTGTAGAGTGCTTAGTAGTTTTGAGGTGTTTAGGGTGGGGTCAGTTATAAAAAGCAATATATCGTCTGCGTAAAGAGAAACTTTGTATTCTTGGCCTCCTTTAACGACTCCTGTGATACTGGTTCTTGCCGTATGGCATTGTTAATGCTGTATGAAACAGAAATGAAGGAGAAAATGTTTTTGTTCATCTGTTTTTATATAAGCTTTGTTTGATTTGTTGAGTATCTGAGGCTGAGACCACGGGACTGTAAAAACATGATTGCCAGGCTTCATTTCTGTACTGAACAGTCATTTTAAGATTAGCTAGTAAATAACCATTAGCTAATGTTTTTCATGAGACTAAAGTCATCTCACTTTGGTAATGTAAATATAATATGGGAAATATTAAAGTTATTTTTATATTAATCATTATTAGTTATTGCAGCAGTGAATTTGAACTTTGTCAAATACTGAGCTTCAGTAAAGATTCAAGTTGCATTTATTTATATTTCCTATCACCTTAAATCGTCACTCAAAGACAATTATCTTTGACAGTGTATATATAGATGTATTATATATAAGATACAAATATTGTTATTTCATTTTGTTGGCATTACTAAATTAGTCTCAATTCTTATACATATGTGTAACAAGAAAATGTCAGAGCTGTGATAACTGTTTCTGATAGAATGAAGAGTAGACTGATATATTAAATATTCCTTTATTGGGTGAGAAAATCAGACCATGTCATAACTGCTTTAAGTCATACAGAATAGATATCAGAGCCTTATACAGGCTGATTTCTGCTAAATGGGTCAAACTGGGCAAAAAGTATACAAACACATAACATCATTATAGAATATGATGTAACACTATAGATCAACTTACCTCAGAATATATAAAGCATATAAACAATTACAGCAATGCGATGCAACAAACGCAGCAGTACTACTAATCCACAATATTCAAAGCTTCATATAACTGAAACAAACATGGGCACTTATTTTCAGGTCCATTCTGCTGCTGATACATACTTTAGGTTTCTGAATATTCTAAACATCACACACACTCCTTTGTGCCTTTTGCTTTGCCCTGTCCAGATGTTTACCATAAAGGACAGTGACTATATTAGAACTTATAGGTAAATGAATACCACAAACATAAACTAACTTCAATGTTAGTGCTTTCAAAGTCTGGGGTAAAACCCAGATGTGGCCATGTAGAGCCAACATATATCAAACACTTCTGAGCTAAATTTTTACAACAGACTGATAGATCTTTCCTCTTTATCTATGCAGTGTACTGTACTCTTTACTATTGTAGGGCAATAGACCCATTTAAACAGTGTAAACCCTCTCAAAGGAATTTACAATCATCTTTACTTTGCCCACATCAGTGATTGGGGAAACCAAAACAATCACATTAAACACTGGAAGAACTACCTCATTCTTTAGGTGCTTCAGGCATATTTGAGGCCAATCAAAAATCCCTCAATGAAATGTGACGAACCCAAAATCTTACCTATACCTCCTCCCTCACAGAGAGAATTATTATGACCTTGTTTTCTGCTTGATCGTCACCTAAGGATTTACATCCCTGATAAGGAGGAGTCCCACTGTGTGTTCAATGTCTCCCATTACAATGGCCTCACTGTGTTAACATTCCACATGCATGCAAACTGGTGACAGGAGTGCTCTTACTATAGTAAAGTGAGAAAGTGATATTACTTTAACTAATGTGATATGATTAAATATGTGATTAATACATGAGAAGAAAAATCTGCCTCCACAACACCTACAGGCCAGTGGACACTCTTTCACTGATGAGGATGTACACATCCTGGACAGGGAGGAACGCCGGTTTGCGTGTGGAGTCGAGGAGGCCATCTACATGAGAAGGGAAAGACCATCTCTGAATCGAGCAGGGGGCCTAAGGGGACATCTTTCGCCATCTTACAATGCTGTGATTGCAGCCATTCTCCAACTCTCTGTGAATGGTACTCATGGCCATTGATCAGTGGTCATGAGAATTTACATAATTATGATGAAGGAACTGACCTACCAGCCCATTGTTCCTTCAGTGGTTCTAGTTACTGTTTACAAGATTGGGGAAACCTGCAGTCAGCTGAGACTGAAGAAGTCACTTGGATGAGTGACGAAACGTTTCTCCCACTGAAAACACTACGTCCTGATGAACAGAATCAACTTTTCGAGATTTACTTACCTGGATGATTGAGCATGCATCAAGAAGAATTTCGAATGGATTACCTTGCTGAATTCTTTTAGATAAGGGACTTAGGACTTACTATCTAATCGTGTCCCACATAGGTGATGTTCTCCAGTGCCCATTGTAATGCGGAGAAGCTCACTTTACGATTGTTGTATAGTTAGTTCCAATCATGCAAAAATAAAAAATGTAATCCGATCCATTAAATATCACGAAAGCACCTCACAAAACTTGCAACACGCCGTAACTCACCTCAGAACGTTAGCACGTCGAGCAGTATGCATCACGTGATAGAGCAGCTGTGGCATGCGGGACCTGTCCTGGTCTGGATAGCCTGTGGAGCTTCGCTAGCAACCCGGCATTTCATCTCCGACAAAGTTATCCCAGAGAGAAGTAAAGCAAGTGTGTAAGTCCATCTCTGAATGTTTGTAAAGCATTCCCACGTTAAGCTTAACAAGCGACTGCCTCTCGCTCTCCGGCTGCTACTTCAATCGTGAAACTGATCAATGATCAGCTGATCGGCTTTTCTGTCGCGAGTCCGTCTCTCTTGTTTGTTTTTGGCGCACTTTGCACCAGAAAGAGGAAACCAGCGGCTGAACAACAGCAGCACGTTTAAGCTTGATAAGCTGTTGTTAGAATTTATTTAATATTACTTTCTACACCAGGATCTTTTTCTACGTAGCTGACGGCTGGTAACTGTGCAGGGGCGGATCTAGCAAAGTTTAGCCAGGGGGGCCGATAGGGCATGAACAGGGAAAAGGGGACACAAAGACATACTTTTCTTTCTTATTCTCATTTAAAATGTCTAGCTTTTAATAAATAATTATCTGACACCTAAATTTTTAATTTGATGTAAAATGAATAGAAGTCAATTACTGTATATAGTGACTATTAAGTCTAATATGTATACCCTAGTAAGCTATAGTACTTTTTACTTTGGGAAGGTACCATCTGTGCAGTCTGCAATTTTGTTGAAGAAAGATGTTGAATCTATTTAATATTTCTTGAAAAATAATTGATTTCTGTGCATTTTTTTTCACACTGCATCAAATTAAGGTTGATTACGTCGATTAAGCATCATGAGGTGGCACGTGAGGGGTGGTTCCCTATTTTTTATTTATTTATTTTTGTTGTTGCTGGGAGTTGGAACCCTATTAGTTAGGTTGCTTAATATTTACGCTAAGTACTCTTTAAAATACCAGAATAGGGAGGATGGTGTAGGTTTAAGTTTATTAGATTGATCAGTATTGCTGAACTATGAAATATTTTTTTTGTATACAGGTATAACAGAATAGCTTTAGTGTAGTTGTTGTTTTAAACTTGAGTATGAACTTGCAGAGTTGCAAAATGCAGCAAGATATTTTAAAAAACAGTTTTGTTGATTAAAAAACACTATATCGGATTCATATTGGTATCGGCAGATATCCAAATTTATGGTATCGGTATCGGACATAAAAAAGTGGTATCGTGCCATCTCTAATAAGTTTATTCCCATGTAACCAGGTGTATGTCATGGTAAAGCATCCCTCACACATTTGAATTTGAATGTATTTATTTAAAAGGCACAGTGCAGTTTGACATAGTCCAAGTACAAAACATGAAACTGATGTAACGGACATAAGTTTATAGCTATTGCAAATTTTCAACAATTGTCACTTGTTGGGCTTACAATCAAAATAAATACATTTTACCATAAAACATACATTTTCATAAAGCCAAAATACATCGTAAATACAACTACAATTAATAGACAATAAATAAAAATAATAACATTAGTTAAAATGAAAACATCTCTGATTTCCCTTTAACCAAACTTTAACCTTCAATGGAAAGGATCTGATGTCTGTAATCAATTTGATTTTGGTTGGAAGTGGGTTACACAGATTACAAGCCTTTATGGAAAATGCCGACTGACCAAATTTAGATCTGCGATATGATATCTTGCAGTTTCCGTTCACCATGCTTCTAGTAATACAATTACTATCTTGTCTCTGGATGTATCTATTAAGACACTCTGGGGCCATCCTATATATACCTTTAAAGACTAATTTAAGAAAACACAAATGATTAAAACTCTTAAAACTAAGTAAATTATATTTCTCTAAAATGTGACAATGATGCCAGGGCTGCACGATTTTGCATAATATGAGAATCACGATTTTTTTGCTTAGAATTGAGATCACGATTCTCTCATGATTTTCTTTTCCAATATAAATATTTATTGCACTTATTAACTGCACATCAACTTTGTAACAGTTGAGACTGAACATAAAAACAATGTCTCAATTGTCTACTCTTACTTACAAAACCTTAAAATACTTTTAAGAATAACATTTTGAACAGTATTCTTTCCGTGTGTAAGCTGATGAGAGAGGTACGTATTAGGTATTTTTCTTAAAATGTAAACCACAACTATTACCAAAATATAACACTTAGTTTGGCTGGACCATAAGTCTGTCATTGCCGTGAAATGTTGTACTGCTTGTAATTCGATCTCCACACTTGCCCGACACTGCGTGTATAGAGCAGGTAGTGCAACATTTGAAAAATAGTTGCAGGACGGAACTGTGTAGTGTTTGGGTGTTGATCATTTTCCTAAATCCCTCGTTTTGCACAGTGTTGATGGGAGCCATATCTTTAGCCAGGTGATAACTGATTCATTGCGGGTCATAGAGGAGATTTGTTTAAGAACCTGGCTTCTGAAGCTTGCTTCTGTATCACGTGGTATAAGGCTCTGCCCTTGTCATTTGTTTTTTTTTTTGTTGGTTTTTTTTGCCTGTCCCATTTGGTTCTTTAGAATTGTTCTTGAGAATTTAGAATTGCCGTCAGAATTGTTGTCTGAAGACCAACAAGGATACCCAATGGATTTATTTTGCCAAATGGATCATCGTGGCATTGCCGTATTGGTCCATTTGATCGACCTTTGTTTTTATTATTTATTTTATTTTATTTTCAGTTGTTACAGACGGGACAGACATGAGTGAGGGATAGGAAAGGGAGAAAGAAAGAGGAAGGAAAAGAAAAACAGAAGGGGAGAGGGACAGTGAGAAAGGGGAAAAAATAATAATAAAATCTCCTGGATCACCTGTTGAGAGAGAAAGAATAGAAAACAAGCAAAAAAAAACCCCAAATCAACATACTAAACACAACACCATCGCATTAATCTAGCTAAGTGTAAACAGCAGTAAATACTAAATATTCAATGTTGTTGTGCAGCACGCAGGTCAGACAGCGCACAATGTGCTTTAAAGTAGCAGCCAAGAAAGGTGTAATTTAAGTCTACGAACAGTGAACACCCGTGTGCACACCTGTGTGGATCAGCGCGCTTGTATTCAAATGGTTTCCACATGTAATGGTCTGCAAGAGGATGTAGAGACCCATAGCCCTGTCCCCCAGGGCATGAAGCAGGCATGGAGGAGATCCAGGCCCCAGACATCCACAGGCCCCAGAGTGTGAGAGCCCAAGGAGGACCACCGGAGGGACATCCGTGCCACCCTCATGGGAAGGGCTGAGGATCCCCAGACGAGGCGTCACCCAGTAGCCACCGAGCAGAAGCTAGAGGGGGCAGCACCGGCGTGCCCGCCAGCTCTGCCGGCAGCCAGGTATGCCAGAGTGAACCAAGCTGCAGGCCCAGAGGCCGGAGGCCTGAGAGCCCCCTGCACCCCTGAGGAGGCCTGACCGAGCAACAGGCACCAGGCCCCGCCAAGTAGCCACCGGGAGTGAGCTGGTACATACCTAAGCGCCCAGCCCTGGACACCAAGAAGCACCAATGCACCGACCCCTGAGGGCATCGGTCACGGCAGGGAGTGTGGTGAGGGGAGATAGGCCTTGGAGGGCCTGGGAGTTCCCAGAGAGGTGGAGTCTAAGACCCGCCCTGACATATTGACATATAGACACAGACAAACAGGCACACACAGACACAAACATGCATTCCCACCCTCATGCACACATATACAAACACTCAGCACTCACCCAATGTCAGGATTGACATAAATGGACATGTACACATAATCCCACTCCCCAAACATACTCTATACCCCGGGTCCAGGTACCCTCGCCCCCAGAGGGGGAAACAGAACCCAGACCCAAGAGATGTTACCCTTCCCCCCAGGGTGGAGGCAAGCAGACCGTCCCAGGCTCCGCAGCAACAGGGAGGCCAATCGGACCTTCTATATCCCACGATTCATTGTGGGTCATAGAGGAGATTTGTTTGAGAACCTGGCTTCTGAAGCTTGCTTCTGTATCACGTGGTATAAGGCTCTTCCTTTGTCATTTGTTGAGCAGGAAGAGTGAGCGTTTGTTTTCATTCAGATTATGTCCCGGATCAAAATGCGGTACAATCGTCATCTTTTTTTTACCTTTTTTCTTTTTTTTCTTAAATCGTTGTCATTTGGATATGAGATCACACATAAGTATGAATTGAGATTGCGATTTTCTAGCATTTAATTGTGCAGCCCTAAATGATGCCATCGAACAGATTTGACATACCACACAGACGTTCAAAATGAAACAGGAGACATGAGACGCAGACATGACAATACAAACTTGATAACATAAGACACGCAGCATGAAACACAAAGGGTGAGGGAAACTTAAATACAGGGGAAGAAAATAAAAGAGAAATCTATACTCAACAAAAATATAAACGCAACACCTTTGTTACTGCTCCCATTCCCCATGGGATGGACGTAGAGACCTAAAATTCATTCCAGATACACAATATAACCATCACTCCCAAACAGTGGTCACAAATCAGTCCAAATGTGTGGTAGTGGGCACATCTGCTATATTGAGATAATCCATCCCACCTCACAGGTGTGTCACATCAGGATGCTGATCTGACATCATGAGTAGTGCACAGGTGTACCTCAGACTGCCCACAACAAAAGGCCACCCTGGAATGTGCAGTTTTTTGCGCTATTGGGGGTCTGGGGACCCAGAACCGGTCAGTATCTGGTGTGACCACCATTTGCCTCATGCAGTGCAACACATCGTCACATGGAGTCTATCAGATTGTCAATTGTGGCCTGTGGAATGTTGGTCCACTCCACTTCAATGGCTGTGCGAGGTTGTTGGATATTCGTGGGAACTGGTACACGCTGTCGTATACGCCGGTCAAGCACATCCCGAACATGCTCAATGGGTGACATGTCCGGTGAGTATGCTGGCCATGCAAGAACTGGGACATTCTCAGCTGCCATCTGCCCTGAACAATGTGAACCATGATTCATCCGTGAAGCGCACACCTCTCCAACGTGCCAGACGCCATCGAATGTGAGCATTTGCCCACACAAGTCTGTTACGGCGACGAGCTGGAGTCAGGTCAAGACCCAGATGAGGACGACGGGCATGCAGTTGAGCGTCCCTGAGACGGTTTCTGACAGTTTGTGCAGAAATTGTTTGGTTGTGCAAACCAATTGTTCCAGCAGCTGTCTGGGTGGCTGGTCTCAGACGATCTTGGAGGTGAACCTGCTGGATGTGGAGGTCCTGGGCTGGTGTGGTTACACGAGGTCTGCGGTTGTGAGGCCGGTTGGATGTGCTGCCATATTCTCTGAAACGCCTGTGGAGACGGCTTATGGTTGAGAAATGAACATTCAATGCACGGGCGACAGATCTGGTTGACATTCCTGCTGTCAGCATGCCAATTGCACGCTCCCTCATTGCTTGTGGCATCTGTGGCATTTTGCTGTGAGACAAAACTGCACATTCCAGGGTGGCCTTTTGTTGTGGGCAGTCTGAGGTACACCTGTGCACTACTCATGATGTCAGATCAGCATCCTGATGTGGCACACCTGTGAGGTGGGATGGATTATCTCAATATAGCAGATGTGCCCACTACCACACATTTGGACTGATTTGTGACCACTGTTTGGGAGTGATGGTTATATTGTGTATCTGGAATGAATTTTAGGTCTCTACGTCCATCCCATGGGGAATGGGAGCAGTAACAAAGGTGTTGCGTTTATATTTTTGTTGAGTGTAATAACCAAATGAACTTCACTGACCTAAAGAACTTAAACATAAACCATTGTAATTTAGCGCCCAGCTATCTTTCTGAACTACTCCATTCATACAATCCCAACACAGCACTTAGATCATCAATCACAGGCTCCTAGCACAACCTAGGACTCGAATGAAGTCGAGAGGTGACCGGGCCTTTGCATCCGTGGCACCTAGACTCTGGAATAACCTCCCCGTTCATATTCATACTGCCAAGTCTATCCAGTCTTTTAAATCACGTCTTAAAACTTATTTTTTTACTTTGGCTTTTGATTCTGTTTAGTTGGCTGGTCTAGCTTGTTGTGTTGTTACCTATTGTTTGTTGTCCTCTTCTATTGTTTGTTTTAACTGTCTCGTGCTTTTACTGACTGTGAAGCACTATGGTCAACACTGTTGTTTTAATATGTGCTATATAAATAAATTTTGATTTGATTTGATAAACATCAAAAATGAACTAGAACTAAAAACAATGGCTCAAAAGACCCAGGAACGTGACAAATGCATAAATAACTGAGCTGCTAAAGTAGGTATATACAGGGAGTGCAGAATTATTAGGCAAATGAGTATTTTGTCCACATCAACCTCTTCATGCATGTTGTCTTACTCCAAGCTGTATAGGCTCGAAAGCCTACTACCAATTAAGCATATCAGGTGATGTGCATCTCTGTAATGAGAAGGGGTGTGGTCTAATGACATCAACACTCTATATCAGGTGTGCATAATTATTAGGCAACTACCTTTCCTTTGGCAAAATGGGTCAAAAGAAGGACTTGACAGGCTCAGAAAAGTCAAAAATAGTGAGATATCTTGCAGAGGGATTCAGCAGTCTCAAAATTGCAAAGCTTCTGAAGCGTGATCATCGAACAATCAAGCGTTTCATTCAAAATAGTCAACAGGGTCGCAAGAAGCGTGTGGAAAAACCAAGGCGCAAAATAACTGCCCATGAACTGAGAAAAGTCAAGCGTGCAGCTGCCAAGATGCCACTTGCCACCAGTTTGGCCATATTTCAGAGCTGCAACATCACTGGAGTGCCCAAAAGCACAAGGTGTGCAATACTCAGAGACACGGCCAAGGTAAGAAAGGCTGAAAGACGACCACCACTGAACAAGACACACAAGCTAGGGCTGCTCAATTAATCGAATTTTAATCACGATTACGATCTGGAATTTCAACGATCATTAAAAATGACTGAGCCGATTATTAGCCCCTCCCTCATTTATCCGCGACACCTTAAAGGCCGGTCCGTGAAAATATTGTCGGGCATAAACCGTCCGTGGCGCAAAAAAGGTTGGAGACCGCTGATTAAGAGGACCCGAGGGAAGCTCGGAAAGCTAAGCAGAAGTTATTTGGAGAGGAGAGTGACTGCTGTTGGTTGAAAAGAGAGGTAAAAAAAACTTCAGTGGTGTTGCACACTATTTTATATTATTTTTTAAAGTCATTGTTAACCCTTTAAAGCCGGTCAGAGCAGCACGCTCCGTGTTGTGTAACTATTTTTAAATCCCTGTAGAACCGGAACCGTGTAAGCTAGCGCAATAATTTGTTTTGCATATGAAACCGGAGGAGTTGTTCTTACATCTGATGCCATCAGCTTGTCCTCGGTCACGGTTTCCTTCCACATATAGCTTTGCAAAAACTGCATAAAAAGCGCTTGCAGGAACAAAAACATAATACTCCAGAAACAGGCTTTGCCGATCCATCAGCTGTTCGTAACACTTCCCACAGTGAAATGATGCACCTGCTGTTTTCTTTGCAAATTTGCATCATAGGATTGTTTTTTGTTTTTCCTGCAGTATATAAAAACTGTATCTCCAAAATAAAACTATGAAGACACTCAAAATAAATTTCCTGTTGTTGTAAACTATTTTTTGCAACTTTATTGTATTTAAAGTTTTGAGGGATAAACCTCTTAAATTTCTCCAAGTAGAAATATATGTAAACAAAACAAAAGCGATTTTCAATATTTTTTGTAGTTTATTGCACTTTTTTGCAATTTATGTAATTACTATGGACTTAATGCATACATATTATTAAAATATGGGCTATAACAGTTGTATTGATGTATAGCAACTTGAAATGCTCCCACAAATGGCACTACAGCATGTAAAAAAAATAATATAAGCTCTGGTGGACTTGGTTCTATAGTACCCGTTGCCTACTGGTGGTGGTCAGAGGGCCCGGTGGCGCCAGTGTCAGGCAGCCTCGCCTCTGTCAGTGCGCCCCAGGGTGGCTGTGGCTACAATGTAGCTTGCCATCACCAGTGTGTGAATGTGTGTGTGAATGGGTGGATGACTGGATATGTAAAGCGCTTTGGGGTCCTTAGGGACTAGTAAAGCGCTATATAAATACAGGCCATTTACCATTTACCATTTAGGTCTTAAAGGGTTAAATAAATATCGTCAAATAATCGTGATCTCAATTTCAGTGAAAATAATCGTGATTATCATTTTTGCCATAATCGAGCAGCCCTAACACAAGCTGAAACGTCAAGACTGGGCCAAGAAATATCTCAAGACTGATTTTTCTAAGGTTTTATGGACTGATGAAATGAGAGTGAGTCTTGATGAGCCAGATGGATGGGCCCGTGGCTGGATTGGTAAAGGGCAGAGAGATCCAGTCCGACTCAGACGCCAGTAAGGTGGAGGTGGAGTACTGGTTTGGGCTGGTATCATCAAAGATGAGCTTGTGGGGCCTTTTCGGGTTGAGAATGGTGTCAAGCTCAACTCCCAGTCCTACTGCCAGTTTCTGGAAGACACCTTCTTCAAGCAGTGGTACAGGAAGAAGTCTGCATCCTTCAAGAAAAAACATGATTTTCATGCAGGACAATGCTCCATCACACGCGTCCAAGTACTCCACAGCGTGGCTGGCAAGAAAGGGCATAAAAGAAGAAAAACTAATGACTTCTTGTTCACCTGATCTGAACCCCATTGAGAACCTGTGGTCCATCATCAAATGTGAGATTTACAAGGAGGGAAAACAGTCCACCTCTCTGAACAGTGTCTGGGAGGCTGTGGTTGCTGCTGCACGCAATGTTGATGGTGAACAGATCAAAACACTGACAGAATCCATGGATGGCAGGCTTTTGAGTGTCCTTGCAAAGAAAGGTGGCTATATTGGTCGCTGATTTGTTTTTGTTTTGTTTTTGAATGTCAGAAATTTATATTTGTGAATGTGGAGATATTATATTGGTTTCACTGGTAAAAATAAATAATTGAAATGGGTATATATTTGTTTTTTGTTAAGTTGCCTAATAATTAATGCACAGTAATAGTCACCTGCACACACAGATATCCCCCTAAAATAGCTAAAACTGAAAACAAACTAAAAACTACTTCCAAAAACATTCAGCTTTGATATTAATGAGTTTTTTGGGTTCATTGAGAACATGGTTGTTGTTCAATAATAAAATTATTCCTCAAAAATACAACTTGCTTAATAATTCTGCACTCCCTGTAGTTCTGACTTAACACAAAACAATTCAGATTCGCCTTGACCGTCTTAGCAATCTTCTTTACATGCTTGTCCAATTTAAGACGTAAATCAAAAATTATTTCTAAAAACTCAAAATATTTGGCCTTCTTCGTTCCTTACCTGGATTTTAAACTCATCATTTATCTGATCATCAGGAACAAGAAACTAAGAATCTGTTAGTCTCACTCATTTAAACCCTCTGCTGCATTCTGTTCACCCCTGCTATCATTCAATCATCTTTCCTAATATAATATTAGTCCACTAGTTCATATATCATGGTGGCACGGTGGTTAGCACTGTTGCCGCACAGCAAGAAGGTCCTGAGTTCAATTCCAACATCAGGCTGCGGTCTTTCTGTGTGGAGTTTGCATGTTCTCCCCGTGTTTGCGTGGGTTCCCTCCGGGTACTCCGGCTTCCTCCCTCCGTCCAAAGACATGCAGTTTGTGGGGACAGGTTAATTGGAAAATCCAAATTGTCACTAGGTGTGAATGTGCGAATGAATGTGAGTGCGAATGGTTGTCTGTCCCTTTGTGTTGGCCCTGCGACAGACTGGCGACCTGTCCAGGGTGTACCCCGCCTCTCGCCCTATGACAGCTGGGATAGGCTCCAGTGCCCCCCGCGACCCTGAAAAGGATAAGCGGCAGCAAATGGATGGATGGATGGATGGATAGTTCATATATCGCTTCTCATCTTAGTAAGTGAACCGAACAAGATGATAAAATCAGAAACACAGGTTTAAAATACCATCTGGTATTCATGAGCTTCATTGCATGTGTGTGTATGTGTTAGTGGGATTAAAATATTCTGTGCTTATGTATGTCGTTTTAATTACTTTCCCCTTTTTCTGAAACAAATCTGTTTACTACACCTTCTTGTTTCAGAAACATCTAAAGAAGAAAGTCTCTATTGTAGTCAGGCACAGCTAAATTCTGCTTGTGAGTTAACCTAGCCAACCACACTGTGTGTGATTGTAAATGTACCCTCTCATGATGTGTGCCACTTCATCTATGTCCTCTATTTGTACCACCATATGGAGAACCACAATAGCCACACACACATCGAAATACAGAATTCTTAGATGCTTAGATGATAAATTGTAGAATAAATTCTCCATTTGTAAAATAAATTTAGAATTCCACATTAACAAAGTGAGTTTCAAAATGTTTTGAAATTACCATCCTAGGGGAGCTAGGATGGTAATGAGGTGCTTGAAATGTTGTAGGTGGCTGAGTTTATACTGCTACCAATGAGACTGATCGGGACTCCGTCTTTGTGGATCTATGGAAGTCCATATATACAGGGTGTAGCATCCCCTGGGTAAAGGTGGTGATATGCAGGGGGTCAGGGGTTTTTCCCTTTCAAGTTCTTGTAGGCAACTGATGACTTTCTTTTTGTAGTTGCTTCTGGGGTTTCACCTTGAAGCTTAATAGGTATTGTTGTCACTGAGGAGTTTAGTCATGTTTATTTGCTCTGCTTCTTTTTGTCAGGGATAAAATACAAATATATACTTTTTGTGTCCCAGCTGAGTAACAGGAGGAGAAGAGTCTGGTGGTGCAGCAGAGGAACAATTTCAGCCATTTGGACTCAGCTCAGCCACTACAGAGGAAACAATGACTTCAACACAAAAGGTGAGAAAAACATCACAATTACACTGTTATTGAAACTGTGTGCACAGCTGGTCTGTTTTTAAAAACCTGTTAACAGCAGATTTATCTTTTCCATCCTGGGCTCCTCCATATATACAGGGAGTGCAGAATTATTAGGCAAATGAGTATTTTGTCCACATCAACCTCTTCATGCATGTTGTCTTACTCCAAGCTGTACAGGCTCGAAAGCCTACTACCAATTAAGCATATTAGGTGATGTGCATCACTGTAATGAGAAGGGGTGTGGTCTAATGACATCAACACCCTATATCAGGTGTGCATAATTATTAGGCAACGTCCTTTCCTTTGGCAAAATGGGTCAAAAGAAGGACTTGACAGGCTCAGAAAAGTCAAAAATAGTGAGATATCTTGCAGAGAGATGCAGCAGTCTCAAAATTGCAAAGCTTCTGAAGCGTGATCATCGAACAATCAAGCGTTTCATTCAAAATAGTCAACAGGGTCGCAAGAAGCGTGTGGAAAAACCAAGGCGCAAAATAACTGCCCATGAACTGAGAAAAGTCAAGCGTGCAGCTGCCAAGATGCCACTTGCCACCAGTTTGGCCATATTTCAGAGCTGCAACATCACTGGAGTGCCCAAAAGCACAAGGTGTGCAATACTCAGAGACATGGCCAAGGTAAGAAAGGCTGAAAGACGACCACCACTGAACAAGTCACAATACAAAAATACAACTTGCCTAATAATTCTGCACTCCCTGTACAGAATCTACTGCTGTTAACAGCAGCTTTATCTTTTCCATCCTGGACTCCTCAATATATACAGAATCTACATTCACAACCAAAGACCACAGAAGTTACAAGAAAATACAAAGATCATATTTTCTCTACACACATTGAAACAACAATATCATCACTTTAATTTTTTCTGAAGTAAAAGAGTTTCTCTGCTGATTGATATTTTTTCAATAATGTCATTTTCATTACAACTCTCATTGTAGCACATCATTGTAATGTGATACTATTACCAGAAGGCGGTGGAAACACACCAACAATGTGTTTGTTGACATGTTTGATTCCACCAATGGAGGGAGTTACAGTTTGTTCCACGACTGCATTTCACTCACTGCCTGTGTTTGTATCTCTGTCACTGCAGGACCAACATGGAGCGAGAAGTCAGCGCTCTCAGGAGGCCGACAAACCTCACAGAAGAAAAGGAAAGAAAACCTACAGCTGTGATGAGTGTGGGAAGGATTTTACCCTGGCTGGAAGCCTAAAAACACACCAAGTCATCCACAGTGGAGTCAAAGCATACAGCTGTGAGTTGTGTGGAAAGTCTTTTACCCAGGCTGGAGTCTTAAAAAGACACCAAATCATCCACAGTGGAGTTAAAATTTACACCTGTGACTTGTGTGGAAAGTCTTTTACCCATGCTCAAAGCCTAAAAACACACCAACTCATTCACAGTGGAGTTAAACCTTACAGCTGTGATGAGTGTGGAAAGTCTTTTACCCAGGCTGGAGTCTTAAAAAGACACCAACTCATCCACAGTGGAGTTAAACCTTACAGCTGTGATGAGTGTGGAAAGTCTTTTACCCAGGCTGGAAACTTAAAAACTCACCAACTCATCCACAGTGGAGTTAAAGCGTACAGATGTAACTTGTGTGGAAAGTCTTTTACCCTGGCTGGGGACTTAAAAACACACAAACTCTTTCACAGTGGAGTTAAACCTTACAGCTGTGAGTTGTGTGGAAAGTCTTTTACCCAGGCTGGAACCTTAAAAACACACAAACTCATCCACAGTGGAGTTAAATCTTACAGCTGTGAGTTGTGTGGAAAATCTTTTACCCAGGCTGGAAGCTTAAAAACACACCAAGTCATCCACGGTGGAGTTAAAGCGTACAACTGTCACTTGTGTGGAAAGTCTTTTAAATATCCTCATCAGCTGAAAAAACACCAACAGATCCACACCAGAAAGTAACTCTACAAGTGCAGTTACTGTGAGGATGTATTTACCTTTTTATCCTGTATTTTTAACCTGATTGTTTGGAATAAATATGATCAGTAAACTTATGGAGTTATACTGAATGAACTGTTTGGAAAAATGAAGACTCATCACTGTGGTGGTGGGAAAGAGTTTCTCTGTGATCTTTGTGGAGACAAAATGAACTACTGCAAAGAATGTGGGAGAGGCTTCCACACACCAAATACATTAAAAATACATGAACTGTTCCACAGTGGGGTCAAAAAGCACGTCTGTGACCAGTGTGGGTCATCCTTCACCACTGGACATGAGCTCAATGAAAAAGCATAAGGGATTCCACACAGGAGAGACACCATACAAGTGCAGACACTGTGACAAAAGCTTCTCACAATCAGGTCATCGTAACAAACATGAACGTACACACATGGAAGTGAACTTCAGCTGTGACCAGTGTGACAAGAGCTTCAGGAATCTCAGTTCATACTCCGAACACAAACGATCCCACGCTGTAAATAAACTGTTTCACTGTTACCTGTTAAGTCTAATTGTTGAATGTTGCCATTGTGTTTCTTAAATTTGTACAGTCTTAGTTTAAGCAGTAGGATCAAAGCCATCTCTTTGATCCTGACCACCTCTCCAGCCACTCTGTGCCGGGGAGGTTTTATTGTAGATACATCCTATCTGAAAGATCTGTTTCTTTTGATGAAAGCTTCCTGGGGTTTATGACCCTTTGGTCAGCAGGAGGACACACACACACACACACACACACACACACACACACTCACACACACACACACACACACACTCACATTCTCACATAACACACACACACACACACACTCACATTCTCACATAACACACACACACACACATTCTCACATAACACACACACACACACACACACACTCAGTGTATACATTTACATACAGTGCCTTGTCTTTGTAACCAAAGGGGGGTTGCAAGGGGAGGTGTTTTGTAAACTATTGTTTGAAGTTTGTCAATAAAAGGCAGCGAGAGGAGGCCACCATTTGGGGTTCATTGTCATGCTGGACACAGATGAGGGCTTCCCTTGCGCAAGAAATCGATCGAACATTGTTGCCTTGCTTTTCTTTCATGGGAATAAGTTCTGGATACAGCGGGGTCTGAGTTTAGACCCAACATTACCAATGTGGAAAAACCTTCACTTCATTATCTGCTCCGTGCAAACATCAGCCTGATCATGCAGGACTGAAATCACTGGATCACAATGAATCTGAAGAGAGAGAAAGATCCTCTTCTGGTTTCAGGCTCAGACTTAAAAACCTTGAGATCAGGCTCCACAGAGTTCAGATGGAATCTCCTGTAAAGAGTGTCAGCTGATACCACACTTGGATCTGATGAGGTAGCTCTGATTTCTGGACCTGCAGTGAATAATCCTGAATGTTACATTTAGGAAGCTGCATGTATAGATATGCATATCAAGTTTATTATTTTTCCTTTGAGGGATTTAATTCTCTAAAATGTTACCCCTGTTACATTTTAGTCCTTGTTTCCTTAGGACACAGTAGTGTTTAGTAGTTGTATTCATTTTATGTGTTACCTAAGTTAAATTTCAATCCTTCATTCATATTTAATCTTTTGCTGTGGTAAAATCTTCTCTTAAATCATTTTCTCCCAAAACTACAAATGTTTTCACAGCAGTTGCTCTTAAAACCTCCAAAATGAACTAAATCTGTCCACCAGCTTTGAAACAACACCTGCTGTGACTTTATGTCCAGAAAAAAGAAACTCAAGCTAAACTGGTTTTGGGCTGTATTTCCATATAATACCAGTTTGTACCAGAAGATGAAGCAGTGAGTCAGTGTAACCTTTATTCAATTAGGCAAAGACCACATTCATATTCACAGTGGCAGCAAAGAAATGTTGAAAGTTAAAAACAGCAGCACACATCAGGACCATTTTAAAGATCACAGGTGACTACTTTTAGTTAATTCAAATTCCTTCAAATTTTGGCTCCTCCTTTCACTTTAGTGTATTTACTGTATCCTTGAAGTCCACATGTTGTTTTTTAATGAATTAATTTTGATCCACATGTTCTGCAGCTGTTTTCCTGTTGATTTGATGTTTGTATTATGAAATCTTGATAATATTAAAGCATTAGTTATATTTGATGAACTCTGTGTAAAGTTTGTCTTATTAAACAGTTTGTTGTGAAAATGAAGAAATGGTCTCAGAACAAGTAGTTTGAGCCATGATTTCAGATTCAAACTAATTTAACTGTTTTCAGTGGTACATGTGGAGGTTTATCAGAGGAGGCGACTTGGCTGTTCTCCACTCACACAGAACAGGGTTCCTGCAGCTCATTAAAAACTCTAAAATGATCTTCAAGGACCAAAATATTTGATTTTTCTCAAAAACGTGCTGTGGGCATGACGCTTTTAGAGTGTGTGTTTAAGATGCATTGTGATTAACATCTCACACATTCCAATAAAGCAGATGTTCCTGCATTGCAACAGCGCTTTGCAGATGTGTTGTCCCCCTTGCCCGTGTGCACGACTCTCATGGAGCACCACTTTGAAACGCAGCTGATTGGCAGATTCCCTTGTCTGCAGAGTCCAAAGACAAAAACGGCCTCCTCCACTCTGTGTGGTTCGTACCAATTCGTCACACTTCCGTTTGGCTTGTTGGAAGCCCCGGCCAGTTTTCAGCACTTCCTGTAGCGATAGCTGCGTCCTCACACTGCATATGCTGTTTCTTACCTGGATGATGTCATCATTCATAGTGATACCTCAGTGGAGCATGTGCAGTGGTTGGTCACGGTCCTGGATTCCCTGAGGCAGGCAGTGCTGATGGCAAACCCGAAGAAGTGTGTGGTTAGAGGGAGGTACAGAGTTTTTTGGTACAATTATGAGACCCCATTTGTAGGCTGATTACACCACAGCGATGTGATGAAGGCTGTCCCAATTCCAAATGCGGCCGGAAATGCGCACTTCATTTCCCCGGACTTGAAGGAGTCAGGTGTATCATTCGTGGACTACAGGAGGAATGCTGACCCACATCCACCCATCCACATTAAGGGGATGGCTGTGGAGCGTGTGAGCAGCTTCAAGTTCCTGGGAGTCCACATCTCCGAGGATCTCACCTGGACGACCAACTGCTCCAAGCTGGTCAAGAAGGCTCACAGGCGCCTCGTCTTCTTGAGGACTCTGAGGAAGAACCACCTGTCCTCAGACATCCTGGTGAACTTCTATCGCTGCACCATCGAGAGCATCCTGACCAACTGTATAACAGTCTGGTATGGGAACTGCTCTGCCTCAGACCGGAAGGCGTTGCAGAGGGTCGTGAAAACTGCCCAGCGCATCGCCGGAGCACCACTTCCTGCCATAAAAGACATCTACAGGAAGCGGTGTCTGAAAAGGGCTGGGAAAATCATCAAAGACCCCAGTCACCCATCACATGGACTCTTCACCCTCCTGCCCTCTGGGAGGCGCTACAGGAGCCTCCGGACTAAGACCACCAGGTACCGGAACAGCTTCTTCCCCACAGCTGTCAGACTCCTGAACTCTGCCTCCTGACATCTGACCCACGTTAACACATGGACTGAACATACACACACACAATGGACAACTGTACCCTCAAACACACAATAATAACATGGAGTGAACCACTACTCACAACCACTAGCACTTTATATAGCCTCTGTAGAAATTATATCTCACTTATCTTAACTGCACTACTGTATAGCTCTGTGTAAATAATCATTCTGTACATTCGATAATTTTTAACCCTACAACTGTTTGCAGCTTGCATAGTTCCCATTTCTGTATAGCTGTATATCTCAGATTTCTGTAAAGTTGTTTATTTCATATTCTGTATAGTTTTTCATATTTATATCCTGTTCATAGCCTGTACATAGCTTGTACTCACTACAGCCTGTACATACTTAGTTATAGAATATTCACAACATACTTCATACCGTGTACATTATAACATACCATAATAGACCCATTTCTGTAATATACTCACATATCTATAAAGTTGAATTCTATTCATTCGTGGCGCAACATATCCCAGAATTCATAGCGCAGCCTTTACTGTGGCTAATAAAAAAAAGGCAGATGGCAGAAGCGTGGTGGCTGAAGAGTAAACTTTTGAGTATTGAATTTTTCAACCTCATCAGTTAATGCTGTCCATGCAGATATTATAGATTTGTAAATGATTAGCTAACAATCTTGTCAACACAAAGTTCTTTATTGACAGGCAGTGGGGAGAGGGGACACCTGGGCAGTGTATTTACTGCATATAATGTGTTATCAACCTTTTCATCTTTTCTCATTACCCACAGCTGCCTCCACTTCTGTTGGGCTTAGGCTACTCACTAGGGCTGGGTATCATCACTGATTTCTATAATTGATTTGATTAAATTCAATTTTGACTCAGTAAGTGTTTCAAAGTAACTGAGGATAAAACACAAAACAACAGCAAGCTAATCATTTTTCAATTTGGCATAATTTTAAAAAAAAAAGTATTAAGCAGAAAAAATATAGCTTTCTTTAGGCCGGAGAGGAACAAAAGCTGCAGCTCAGAATCAGTTAGATGTTGACTTTCTGCCCCGACGGCGTGTCCGTGTTCATGTCGCCGGGTGAGAAACACGACATGTCACTGATGCATCGGGTCCGCGCTTTGTGTTCATGTCTTTGTGTGGAATCTGTTCACTTGCTCTCATTTATTGTTTGTTTGGTGGTCATTGTAATAGTTTTGTGAGTGCCTGGCGTTTCTGGCAAAATACATAGAATAAAGGACTGAATGAATAAATGGAGCTGCTGCAGAAAAAGCACGATCTCCTCTAAGTTTATGCTCAGTCCTGGGTACATTCAGGAACAGCTGATCAGCTGATCTGAGAGACGTGGGCGCTTCATAGATACAGAGAAAAACCCAACAATCATATGACCCCCTATGAGCAAGCACTTTGGCGACAGTGGGAAGGAAAAACTCCTTTTCGACAGGAAGAAACCTCCGGCAGAACCAGGCTCAGGGAGGGGCGGGGCCATCTGCTGCGACCGGTTGGGGTGAGAGAAGGAAGGCAGGATAAAAGACATGCTGTGGAAGAGAGACAGAGGTTAACAGATATGATTCAATGCAGAGAGGTCTATTAACACATAGTGAGTGAGAAAGGTGACTGGAAAGGAAAAACTCATCATCATGGGAATCCCCGGCAGCGTACATCTATTGAAGCATAACTAAGGGAGGATTCAGGGTCACCTGGTCCAGCCCTAACTATATGCTTTAGCAAAAAGGAAAGTTTTAAGCCTAATCTTAAAAGTAGAGATAGTGTCTGTCTCCCAAATCCAAACTGGAAGCTGGTTCCACAGAAGAGGGGCCTGAACACTGAAGGCTCTGCCTCCCACCAGTGTGTGAATGTGTGTGTGAATGGGTGGATGACTGGATATGTAAAGTGCTTTGGGGTCCTTAGGGACTAGTAAAGCGCTATATAAATACAGGCCATTTACCATTTACCATTCTACTTTTAAATACTCTAGGAAAAACAAGTAGTTCTGCAGAGCGAGAGCGAAGTGCTCTAATAGGGTGATATGGTACTACAAGGTCATTAAGATAAGATGGGGCCTGATTATTTAAGACCTTGTATGTGAGGAGCAGCATTTTGAATTCAATTCTGGATTTAACAGGAAGGCAATGAAGGGAAGCCAAAACAGAAGAAATCTCTCTCTTTCTAGTCCCTGTCAGGACTCTTGCTGCAGCATTTTGGATTAGTTGAAGACTTTTCAGTGAGTTTTTTGGACATCCTTATAATAATGAATTCTAGTAGTCCAGCCTGGAAGTAATAAATGCATGAACTAGTTTTTCAGCATCACTCTGAGACAGGATATTTCTAATTTTAGAGATGTTGCGCAAATGGAAGAAAGCAGTCTTACATATTTGTTTAATATGTGCGTTGAAGGACATGTCCTGGTCACAAATGACTCCAAGGTTCATCACAATGTTACTGGAGGCCAAGGTAATGCCATCCAGCGTAAGAATCTGTGTTGTGGCCATTTTTGTTGAATGCTTTTGGAAAGTGATTGGTTTATTAGTTTATGGACCCTCCCATTAATTAAGAGATTAAGAGCACCCGGGATGGGTGTGGTAAAGAGGTTTTTGTTTTGTTTGCCAAATGTCAGATGGGAGGACGGGAGGGTTAAAAAATGATTTTTTGACCACTTTTGAATTGTTAAAGAAAATTAAGTTAACTTTCGTTTAAGTTTTAAGAAGTTATTTGGCTGATTTCTGTTTGTATTTTTTTTTCCTGAAATAAACGGCATATGATTTTAAAACAATGAGTCAGAAGTGCGTTCCAAAACAAACCTCCCGTTGCTGAGCTGCAACATGAAACATTTGTATTAAACAATTATCTTTTGGACCTTGTGAAACGAATTTTCTGGTTAAAATGGAGGAACAAGAAAGAGAGCTTTTTAATTTAATTAAAAAACGCAGAGCGAAGCTTGGCGTTCTGACAAGAAAACGAAATGACATTAATGCTCTCATTGATGCTGGAGAATCAAAAGCCTCCATAGATGAACACATGAGAACATTTAATGATTATTTGGGAGAGTTTATGGACTCACAGACTTCAGTTCAAAAATTGCTGAACGATGATGAAAAAGAAACAGATCACAGCGATTGGTATGAACCTAAGCTGATCAGTTTTAAAGACTTTCTGCATGAAATCGACACTTGGTGAACTGCAGACCCTGATCCACAAAAGGATGAAGTTGCAGCCTCTAATGTTGAATCAAAGGTAGCATCTCATGACAGTGACATTGCGCCGCATGATAGTGTCTCACAAGTAGCGCAAGAAGCGAGCGACATGATTTCTGAACGAGTTGCTAAACCTGGCAGCAAGGGCTCTAGTAAAGCGCCCAGTAATGTTACTGCAGCCTTAAGTTTAAGGAGTAAAAGCTCGCGTGCGGCTTCAATTGCGCTGATGGAAGCTGAAGTGGAAAGAGCTGCTTTAAAAGCGGAGGTGGACGCACTGCAAGAAAAACATGCACTCGAACTGGAAGAAGTTCAATTAAAAGCAAGAAAAGAAGCATTGGCTCTAAGAACTAAGTTGATTAAGGCTGATGCAAAAAGGCAAATTCTCACCTCTGCTCAGGATCGGCAGAGCCTTGCATCCAGGGCTGAGGTTGAATCAGAAGGCGGGATTACAGCGCCTTCTGGAACATCTACAGAGTTCATACCTGCTGCTACAGCTCGAAAGGCTCCAAGACCAAAGAAAACCCCTTTAGTTCATTCTCCTTTGCCAATGCCCCTAGAGACACATGCGCCTGCTGGGGTCAAACCAGAAGGGGAGAGCCCAAGGCCAATCTCTTCACAGGTTGATGTTCACAGCAGTGCCCTAATAGAGATTATGACAAAGCAAAATGAGATTACTCAGATGCTTGTAAACCAACAGAGGTTGTCACTGCTTCCAGCTATAGACATTCCTGTTTTTGGTGGTGATCCTTTGCGTTTTAGATCCTTTCTTAAGGCTTTTGAACAAGAAATAGAGACTAAAACTGATAATATGCAGGATAGGCTTTATTATTTAGAACAGTTTACTACAGGACAGCCCAGAATTTTAGTGAGAAGTTGTATGCACATGAGTCCACAGACAGCTTATGTTGAGGCAAAAAGGCAGCTTGAGTGGAACTTTGGTAACAGAGCAAAGATAACGTCTGCATTTATAGACAAGGCTCTTAACTGGTCAGTTTTAAAGTCTGATGATGCTTCAGCATTACGTGCTTACACATTCTTTCTAAGAAGCTGCTTCAACACAATGGATGAAGCTGGGTTTCTTGATGAGCTGGAAAATTCAACCAATATGAGGATTCTTGTTTCAAAGTTGCCTTTTAGACTTCGTGATAAATGGCGACTAATAATCGTTGATATAACAGAAAAGTGCGATCGCAGAGCAGGGTTTAAAGATCTTCTTGATTTTCTTGAAAAGCAAACAAGAGCTGCATTAGATCCTGTTTTTGGAGAGAGTCAAAACACAAAAGAAAAGATAGCTTCAAAACCATCAAAGACACCGCTTAAAACTAAAAGCAGTAGCTTTGCTACTTCTGTAGCTGTAGTTTCAGAACAGATCAATGACAAACTCAAACCGGAACGGATTCAGATAAGCCATGAAGATAAAGGGTTAGATCAAACTCGGTGCTTGTTTTGTGACCAAACTCATTTTTTGGACGTATGTGACTTATTCAAACTAAAGGCCAACAAAGAAAAGGTGACATTCCTTAAGAGTAAAGGTTTATGCTTTGGTTGCTTACAGAGAGGCCACATGAGTAAAGCTTGTCCACATCGTTTGACGTGCCACACCTGTAACAAAAATCACCCTACTGTTCTCCACATAGACTCAAATGAACGGCAGTGGCAAGCAGTTAAAGCTGAATTTAAGGAATCATCAGTCTCAAATGCTCTTGTTTCTTTGAACTTTGGTAGCTATACTGGGGCCGGGGCTAATGAATGTGCCTTGTCAGTTGTTCCAGTAAAAGTGAAGTTAGAAAATGGGACGAAGGTTGTGGAGACGTACGCCTTTCTTGATCCCGGCAGCTCTGCAACGTTTTGCACTGAGGCGTTGATGATGCAGTTAAATGCATCTGGAAAAAAAGTGGAAATCATGTTAAAGACTATGGGTCAGGAAAGGCCAGTGAGTAGCTATAAACTTTTTGGTATGGAAGTAGCTGCTTTGAAACAGAATGAGTATTTGAGGTTGCCTGATGTGTACACTCAAAAGTTTATTCCTGTCACTAAAGAAAATATCCCTAAAGAAGAAAACTTAAGAAAATGGCCTTACTTAAAGGAGGTTGAGTTGACACCGATAAATGCTGGCATTGGGCTGCTTATTGGTGTGAATTCTCCCAAAGCGCTGGAACCTTGGAGAATCATTAACAGTGAGGGTAATGGACCCTATGCTGTGCTAACTCGTCTCGGTTGGGTTGTCAATGGGCCACTCAGTCAGGGTAGTGAACGGGATGAGCATGATGCTAGTTTTGTCCAGGTAAACCGCATTTCTATAAGTAGTTTAGAGGAAATGCTGGTTAAGCAGTATAATCAAGATTTTGTGGAGAACCAGTGTAATGAGCGTGCAGAAATGTCTGTAGAAGATAAACAGTTCATGAACATAATGTCAGAGTCAGCTGTACTTAAGGATGGCCATTATTACTTGAAATTACCCTTTCGTAAACCTGAAGTAAGAATGCCAAACAACAAGCAGGTGGCTCAGCAGAGGGCGCAATATCTGCTAAAACGGTTTCAGAAGGATCAGTTATTCTTTGAAGAATACAAAGAATTCATGCACAATGTTAGTATGGAGGGACATTCAGAAATCATACCACAAGAACAGTTGAAGAATGAGGAAGGAAAGGTGTGGTATATACCTCATCATGGGGTCTACCACCCCCGCAAGAAAACACTGCGTGTTGTGTATGATTGTGCTTCAACATTTTCTGGAACATCACTGAACAAAGAGCTATTACAAGGCCCAGATCTGACTAGCACTTTATTAGGTGTGCTGATTCGCTTTCGGCAGGGTCCAATAGCACTTATGACAGACATTAAAGGGATGTTTCATCAGGTCAGAGTAGCTGAGGAACACGTAAACTTTTTACGTTTTCTCTGGTGGCCCGATGGTGACATCACAAAACAGCTGGTGGAACATAGAATGCTGGTCCACATTTTTGGTGCAGTATCCTCCCCCAGCTGTGCCACCTATGCACTACTAAAGACTGCTGATGACAACCAACATCTGTACCCAGAGGAGGTTATACATACAATCAGGCATAGTTTTTATGTAGATGACTGTCTTAAATCTGCTCAGTCTGTTGAGCAGGCCATCTCACTTTATCAGTAGCTTACTGAGGTGTGTGCCAAGGGGGGATTTAAGCTCAATAAGTGGGTATGTAGTGATCGCTCTGTCCTCTGTCAGATCCCGGAGGAAAATAGAGCCACAGGTGTAAAGATGCTGGACCTTAGTCGGGATCAGCTACCCACAGAAAGAGCTCTCGGTGTGCAATGGGATATTGAACGTGATGTTTTCACATTCAGTATTGTGAACAAGAACAAACCACTTACAAGACGTGGTATTCTGTCCAATGTCAGCTCCATTTATGACCCGTTGGGTTTCTTAGCTCCAGTCATTCTGCCTGCAAAACAAATTCTGCAACATCTATGTAAACTGAGGTTTGGCTGGGATGAGACAATACCAGCAGAAATGGCACAAACCTGGCAAAAATGGGTTGAGGATTTAGTTCTTCTTAACAAGTTTAGTATTGGTAGATGTGTCACACCCAAAGGATTTGGGGAGATAGAAAGTGCACAGCTGCATCACTTTTGTGATGCCAGTGAAACTGGATATGGTGCCGTATCATATCTTAGGCTATCTAATGGCAAGCAGGAAGTGTGTGTTTCCTTTATTATTGGTAAAGCAAGGGTGGCGCCGTTAAAACAAGTCACCATCCCACGTCTTGAGCTGGCTGCTGCAGTTTTAGCTGTGCGCTTAGACAAAATGCTATCAGTTGAACTTAATCTTAATCTGAGTGAGTCAGTCTTTTGGTCTGACAGCACAACTGTGCTACAGTACATTGCAAACACAACCATTGTTGAAAACAAGCAGTTCTTTGAATCTTTGGGCTGAAGGAGGGACAATACTCGGTGTATCAATGCTCAATCAACAATCATTTATTTGCATACAATTCAACAATAAGAGCATTAGAACGTCCGGACGGGAGAGATGCTACCAGAGGGTCAGGCACATGTCTCAAAATGGTGACGGGTTGCTCAGCTTTTTATAGTCTCTAGTGGCCCCCAGCTAGTCGTAAAAGCCAAAACATCACATTTTTTCTCTGTTACAGCGCCTAAGTTATGACCTCGGCAGTTGTTTCTCTGCTTTCTGTAAGGTGGGGGTGTGGAATGTGGTCTGTCTATCTCCCCTGTCTTAGACACAGAGTCTCCTGCTTACAACCTTCTCTTCATGATTCAACAATTAAGCATGTCAAGAAAACAGTGTAACACATTCCCAGCAGATCAAGGATACAGAGTGATGCACATTTATCTAATGAACTAATATGTGAATATGTTCTGTTAACTCAAAAGTATAATGAGAACTAAACTACATACAGATCACACACTCTATTTTAAAGGGTATAATATGATCTACAGCAGTATTCTAATTCAACTACTTTGATTACATATATAAGGTAACATATAATAACAGAATAATATCACAATACCCTCTTTTGATCTCTCATTAAAGAGATCACTAATAACAAGCACTTCAGCGTTGCAAGGTCCAGGTTTTCTTGATCCTGAGGCCCTCTGTCCCCTTTTAACGGGTGGACCATATGGGGGATGACCTCTGTGTTCACGCAGTTCAGATGCAAGCAAAGTTAGATTTACAACCATAACAGCAGTTACAGATGACACTCCCATCACTCCCCATTTTCCCACAGCTTTATTTTGGTGCTCCAGTTTTCCACTCCCATTTTAATGCCCCCTTATACCTTTCAAATGTACTTAGACTAGAACCTCTGTCTAAGGAGCTTTTAACCTTTATTTCTATTGCTGCAGCTACCAGTGTCTTCCAGTTGGGTGATTCTCAGCTTCTTTCTTCGACCTCCGGGGTTAGACCACCCTTTAGTCATTGCACAGTTCTGGGGATTATTCCGCCCCGATTTCAAACAAGGATCTGTGTGTTTTGGGTTCACCGGCGTGTCCCCCTTTTTGCCAAGAGCCTCTCGAACCTCGTTGGTCTGGTGTTCCTGGTTTTCGCCAACCCCTTCATTGTTATTGCTGTGTCTGTGGGATCCATCTTTTCCAGGAGCCCAAACGTCATGACACTTGACCCCAGTTGCTGTCTCGGCAGTCCCTACATCTGTCTCTGCTGTGAAGGGTCCTCACATCTCCGTGTCCCCCGTCTGGTGTCTGTTCCTTTCTCTGCAAGAGACAGAAAACCAAAACCTCTCTCCCTAGCCTTGATAATCTAATATTGTTATCCATTGTTGTTCTAATGATTCAAATTTGGTTTAAAATATTATGTTCAGAACCTATTCTAATCATAATCTATGTGTGTGCAAAAGAAATAAAAAATTAGTGAACCCTTTCTAAGTCTAACACATTATAAGCTTAAGTTTTACCATAGCTAATTTATTAAACACAGAAATAACGTCATAAGATGTTCATAAAACCATTGTTTGATGTTCGGACTCAACTCCCCCTTTTTGACACACTCCCATGTGTCAATTCATTGGAGCTAGACAATTAAAAAAGAGAAGGTTAGTGACATCATATCTCAGAAAGTATCAGAAATTCTTCTCTCGAGTACCGTTGCTCCAGCCTTGTCATCCCTGAGGATCTTCGATCCCGAAAATGTCCCTTCTCCTCATGTAATAAAGTCTGTCATCCTTCCATGCCCTGGTAACTGGTCCATCCAGAGCTGTAACATTTTGAAATGTACATACAACAAGCCAAACCACACCTTGGTCACACCAACCCTTTTCTGCCCCGAAGATGTCCAACACCATCTTAGTCTGGACCAGGGTTGTAATAGTTTTGCAATTTTCATCAGTTTTTATTTTTATTTAGCTTCGACTTCAGATTTTCAATTTTATATCAGTTTTAATTAGTTTTTACCAATTCTTTGCTAGTTTAGTGTAGTTTTTATTTTCTGAAAATCCTTAGTTTCAATTTAGTTTTATTTGTGTTTTGCAAAAATTAAGTGTAACAAAATCCCAGTTCCATCATATCAGTCATGCTCTTCTGGTTATCCTTGGGTGTTGAGACTAATAACTATTAACTCTTGCCGCACCGTGTGGTCCTAATTTTGGTTCAAGTGAATTGATAACCTTTTGAAGGCGATTGTTTCACACCTTTATTTAGATGTCCCAGTCCTGTTGTCTCGGGATCCATCACGCTGCCTTATCTGGGGTTAGCTGTTTTCTGGGGATGCGGGTTGAGTGGGTGAGCTCTTCAAGGAGGGGGAGTGTGCTCCCCCTGATGACCCAGTATTTCATTTTTGCACACTGTAGTACACATTCTAGTTTTTGCTTGTAGCTCGCATACTCTACTTGCCACTCCTCTAATTCCTGATGTTTCTTAGAGAGGGCAACAGTACCTTTAAAATTATATCACATGTGTGGGGGTGTGGCCTTGCCAATTGTTTTGCCCACCTTTTCAAAATGGCTGGCGTGCCCACAAGCATATTTCATGGAAAAAGAAAGGTAAGCTTGATATTAACATTTAAAATGTTTTGTTAAACTCAGATTTTTATTTTATTCTTTTTTTGCAAGTACCCCTCCTCGGTGGCGAGAAACTGTTGGTGTGGTCAAGTGGGTGCTCTAGAAACAAACGCTCAGGACAGAACAGTTATCAGTCATGTACTTCCTACAAATTTTGCATATGTTTTATTCCATATTGATCCTCTGAGTGTAATGGTACATTTTAATTTGAATTTATCCAAACTAAACACAATATTTTCTTTATTTACTTTGCTCTTGTTCTTTTGCAGTACCACATCCTATCAAATGTCCCTGTCGATTATATTCTACATTTAATAACTTACTATTTCAAGTGAGAACCTAAATCATGTGGACCAATGTTTATTATTGCATATCTCTATTCTGAATGTGGCCAGTCATTCATAGGTATTGTTCAATTTTGGCGATTTTCCTCTATAAAATTTAATTGACTTTTTACAGTGGCCTGCTGTGGTTAATAATAACATATTCCAGTCATGAGTGATATCAATAGTTATCTCCACTGTAGCATTTGGCATTCCCAATAATATAACATGATACCTTAATCAAAACACAGCTACTATAGCACAGTTTTCTTAATGCAAACATCAGTAACTCAAAATCAGCAACCACAGTGTTAAGTCTGCAGTTCATACTTATGTGAAGCTAGAGTCTCCTCCTCCAGTCTCTCTTATCCTCCTGCTCCTGAAAAAACAAAACAAAACAAAGTGAAGCATCCACCCTTCTCTTGTCGGCTGGGTGAATTGTTTATGAATTGTTTATTGGCATTTACTAATCCTAAAGTGGGTGCAGTCCTTGTCTCAGTATCAAGTCAGTCAAAACTTTTAGTCGTCAGTCCATCACAGTCCATTCGCATGCATACCTCCATACACATTCATACCAGATGTTGCTGATAATGGAGTCTCACGCGCAACCTATTCGAGCATCCATCACCAGCAAGTTGACGTCATCATTTTAAAGGAAAACAATTCCTTGTTGTTTTTTGGGCCGGATTGACTCGGTGCAATCCTTTTAGACTCAGAACTTCTCAGTGTTCCCTATAAGTGAATTTCTCCCAAGCCAATTACAATCATAGAGAAGCACACTTTGCAACTGTTTACAGTAATAATATTTTATAGCGCTTTAAATTTCAATCTTTCAGGCCTTGTTTAAAGAGCTGATTGTTAAATCATGAACTCACAAAATATCAACATATCACCACCGGTGGATCTCACCTCTCAGATGTTTTTTTTTTTCTCCAGTGCACTGTAACAAAAACGAAAACAGACATAACCAACAAAATACTACTAAAATAACACAAATTAGGGCCCGTTGCAGACATGTCCAAGCATAAAACTATCCCTCTCTCGCTTACGAGAAAGAACACAAGCCAAAGCTCACTGATAAAATCAAGCTAGCGCTAAACAAAACCAAACAATCAACCAGAAATTCACAGGAACATTTTGCTTCCTGCCGGGACAATATTGTGTGGGAATGAGAACCTCAGGTGCCGTAACACCTTTTGTTCCTCCTTGAATTAAAACTCAATCACAGAAAATGCCGTACTCCGACCTAACCTTACACTATTACTTCATCATTTTCACTCTGTGCCACTGTTCCTCATCAGGGCTGTGTGAAGCACAGCAAAGAATTCAGTCAAGGCCTTGAGCCATAAACAGACATCACGCACAGACATTGTTTTCATAACCAAACCGTTTTAGAGCTTATTCCTAAAATCTACATAAATGCCTTCTAGGTGACATATAACACATTCTAAGTAATCAATGGCTCCTCATAATAATTATGCATTGGGATGTTTGTGTGCAGCATTTTGCATATCAGCATAAGCAAAGCATTCTTCATTGCATCAGCGTGTGTGTGTGTGTGTGTGTGTGTGTGTGTGTGTGTGTGTGTGTGTGTGTGTGTGTGTGTGGATCACTCTTTATTGCACAAGCGTGTGCATGTGTATGTGTGTGCATCACTTCTCAGTGAATCAACATTCCCGTGTGTGTGTGTGTGTGTGTGTGTGTGTGTGTGTGTGTGTGTGTGTGTGTGTGTGTGTGTGTGTGTTTCTCTTCATTCTGAGTCAGTGCATGTAGATGTGTGTGTTTGTGTGGGTGTTTGTGTTCATCACTTTCCTGTTCTGGTGTTCTGGGTAAACCACGGCCTGAAGCGTGCCCTGGGGTCCTGCCCCCCCCTCCTTTTCAGTTTGTTTGCGACCATTGCTGCTGCTTCTGCTCAAAATTCAGTCCGTCCTGGTTCTGACCCCAATTGGGGCAGTCCTTTCTCCAGGGTCGATGTTCACCGCAGGTGAAACCTGCATCTTCTTCTGTGTTTTTGTCCATTCTGAGGTGCCTTCTGTCCTCAGTTACTCCTCTTGTCTCGGTCACGCCCTTTTTCGCCACCCGATCATCCGTGTTGGTCCATCACTGTCCTGCACAGTGTGAATGCAAAGTTATCAAGGTCAGCATTCTTTCGCTCGGCCTTACTTTTCATTCGGGCTTGGCGGGCGTCTCGTCACAGCTCTGTCAGCTGACGCAGTCTGGGAATTTTCCCCCGTGTAGTGAAACGGGCCTTAGGTTTAGTGCTCTCCGTCTCGGCTGCATGAGATCACATTCCTGCAGGTCTGTTGACATTCTCAGGTCGTTGTTGTGGGTCCAGCTGTTGCAGCATTTGGTCAGTGTCACGTATGGGGGAGAGCAGGAGTCCAGTCAGCCTCGGCTTTCAGGGCCGGCAAAGCAGCCTGTAATTAAATATGTATAGAAAAAACAAAAACAAAACAAAACAAAAACAAACAAAAAACAAAAACAAACGAACAGGAAAATGATGTTGTGTTGGCTGTGTTATTCAGAGGGGAGGCAATGGGGCCAGGCCCTGTGTCAGCCTTCTCTCCCCCTTTTTTTTGTTTTTTGTCTCCCGATATAATCAACTCCTAACCCCCCAAGTTGACAGGACAACACCGGTATATGTTAAAATTCTTAAGATCATGTTTAAAAGCCCAAAAAAGGAACTTTCTTTCATTCAGTAATCACTTTTATTAATCAATCAACAGAAAACATGTCACAATTTGAATCTTTTAACCACTAAATTTGTTGTGTCTTGCCTGGTTGGTTAGACCAGTGTTCCTTTTTTTTTTTTTTAGTTAAATTGTTGTCCTGCAACCCAGAGGGTTTCTTTGTCAGTAATGTATAGACTTCATCATTTAAGTATGTTAATTTTTCTTTAACCTTGCTGGAAAATCTTCACGTGTTCATGGGTGTAAGCTGTTTCTTCATTGCGTGTATGTGCATTTGTATAAAAGCAGGTTAATTTTATCTTTTCTCAAACTAGGCGTTACCTTAAAAGGAGCCTTTCTCTCAGATTTCTCTGCTTGTGTGTGTTTTTGTTTCACCTTTTGTTGTGATGCTCCGGACGCCTTCCCAACCTCCACAAGTCCGTTGGCCCCAATTTTATGTGTTAAAACTTCTCTTAATTTCTCCTCTAATTCTCTCCTCGCTGCTGTCTGTTTCACAGCTGCTGATTCGTGCTGGGTGTGGTTCCCATTACCTATAATTTTGCTTCGGCCGCTGTGCTTGTGGGGGCAGTTGGTCCAGGTCCGCAGCTTCCTGTATTAACACACTAAGAGATTTATTTTAATTTCATTTTCATCACTGTTAAACAGATAAGCAGGCAACACGCCTACCTTGACAGTGTAAACTGTACGCCAGTCTCCCAACACATTCCTCTCTCTACTCCTCCATAATTCTCCACTGCACACCTCTTACTATCTCTCCTTTTTTATTTTTATTACACCACAGAGTAATACACCCAATTATGCCCGTCTATCTCTATGTGGCTCCAAATTCCCTCTTTATTTTAATTTCACACTCGTCAGGGGACAGGCACACAACAATTTCAACCACTGAAACGAGGAATTCAACCTTTTTATATTTCTTTACTAATCTAGACTCAACGTTTGTTCGCAAAATGTGTCTTGTTCTAGTCCGGAAATAAATGTGAACCCGTGATTACACGGCCGTTCCAGTGTTATTTCCGTAGCTATGCGGGGGCCCTCACCTCCCCAAGTCACCACCTCGGCACCCGGACAACGCCGGTCCTGGCCACGCGTCCACGGACAGGAGGGTCGCCACTCCTAGGGCAAAGTTCCACAGGTACACTAGGCATCAACCTTTGATCCTAAAATGTGTATTTGCTCTAATGTCCTCCTAATCAAACACATTAACCGTCACTGTCACTGTGTTCACGCTTCACACTCCACACAAAAACACACTCAGAGCGCACCTCAGTCACACTCTCACTCAGTGCGCGCTTCACCCACAAGACAGCACCCAGAGCGCGCCTCGCAGCTTCACACACACTCTCTCACCCAGAGCGCGCTTTGACACTCACACACAACACTTTTCCTCAGCGGGAATTTTACACAGAAACCTCTGAGCTCAACTATTAGATCTTCTGAAAGCACACTGCACCATAGACCAAAATACCCTTTTCTCTGCGCTTATGACCGCCACAACGGAGCAAAGTCGCATCATAAAAGTGATGCTTGCATCCCCGAAGTTATACCAGACATCATAAACCAGGTTTTGCTCTATGCACTTCTTTGGCAAGTAAAATTTTACTTTGTTTTATGACCGCAGCCCTTAAAAAAAACTCGACTGACACCACAAACCACCGTCAAACCTCTGTTCAATGTACTAAAATTAGCACCAACCACTACTGCACTTCACGGCCGCATCACCGGAACACGGCCGTATCATAAACCAAACCTACGGACGTGTTTCGCTCTCGCGTTGCCAGCGTTCAACCGCACCGTGAAGCCAGCATCTGCTTTTCCTTAAATCAACTTCTATTTCACAGCCGGCAAGAGCCAGGACGTAACCGACATCATAAACAAACTTCAAACCTCGACTTCAATGTACTGAACTAATGGCCGCGTCTTCAGAATAAATTCTAATGTATTATTGCTACAGAAGCCAGTATTAGACAAAATTAAATGTGGAAGGTAAAGTGGCTGCACTCTAGTCCAACGTAGTATGTTATTAGTATCTCGGTAGAGGCAGATTACTGCAATCTAGACCAACGTAGTATGTTATTAGTATCTCGGTAGAAGCAGATTACTGCAATCTAGACCAACGTAGTATGTTATTAGTATCTCGGTAGAAGCAGATTACTGCAATCTAGACCAACGTAGTATGTTATTAGTATCTCGGTAGAAGCAGTTTATTTAACACCCTGGAATTCAGCCTCAACTTATGTTGTTAGTATCTTGCGCCAAAAACCAGACACCGACAAATTTACTGTGAAAATACATGTGACTCAGCGAACAGATTAATTTGGAAAGCCCAATATGCACATTTGGTATTTATAATACAACAGGCTGTGCTTACCTTTTTATTTTTGGACCGGTCCTCTGTTCACCTCGCCTCACGATCTCACCAAAGGTCAAATCTACACCTCCTCAGCACACCAAAGATCCGGGTCACACGGCACCAAGTTGTTGAAAACAAGCAGTTCTTTGAATCTTTGGGCTGAAGGAGGGACAATACTCGGTGTATCAATGCTCAATCAACAATCATTTATTTGCATACAATTCAACAATAAGAGCATTAGAACGTCCGGACGGGAGAGATGCTACCAGAGGGTCAGGCACATGTCTCAAAATGGTGACGGGTTGCTCAGCTTTTTATAGTCTCTAGTGGCCCCCAGCTAGTCGTAAAAGCCAAAACATCACATTTTTTCTCTGTTACAGCGCCTAAGTTATGACCTCGGCAGTTGTTTCTCTGCTTTCTGTAAGGTGGGGGTGTGGAATGTGGTCTGTCTATCTCCCCTGTCTTAGACACAGAGTCTCCTGCTTACAACCTTCTCTTCATGATTCAACAATTAAGCATGTCAAGAAAACAGTGTAACACATTCCCAGCAGATCAAGGATACAGAGTGATGCACATTTATCTAATGAACTAATATGTGAATATGTTCTGTTAACTCAAAAGTATAATGAGAACTAAACTACATACAGATCACACACTCTATTTTAAAGGGTATAATATGATCTACAGCAGTATTCTAATTCAACTACTTTGATTACATATATAAGGTAACATATAATAACAGAATAATATCACACCATACGGTTCAAAACGTATGTAGCTAATAGAGTTTCCACCATTCATGCTTTGACAAAAGTTGAGCAGTGGAGGTACATCAGTTCAAAGCTGAATCCAGCCGATGCAGCCACAAGAGGAATGACAGTTGGCTGTTTCCTGAAATCGTCCACCTGGATCAGTGGTCCAGAATTTCTCAGTAAACCTGTTGGTCACTGGCCTGTAGGCATGAATTGTGTATCTGTCCATTTGGAAGCTGACCCAGAAATAAAAGGGGAGGGCCTGATGTGTGCAGCTGTGCTGAAAGAAGATGTGTGTCCCACTACTAAGCTGCTGTTGTACTTCTCCAGCTGGACAAAATTAAAAAGGTGTGTGGCATGGATCCTGAAAGTAAAAGAAAGACTTAAACTGCAAACAAGGAAAAGACAGAAGTTGCTGGGCACGCACTGTGGAAGTCAAATATGTGTTAAGCAAGAGGATAAATGGAACACTCTGCTCAAAACTGAGGATTTGTCCAAGGCTGAGGAAGCTATAGTGAGCTTTGTGCAGAGAAAACATTTTGCTGATGAAATGACTGCCCTAAACTCTGGCACTGTAAGTAAGTCAAGTCATCTGTATAAGCTTGATCCTGTAGTTGCTAATGGTGTCTTGAGAGTGGGTGGAAGACTGAGCAAAGCGGATTTACCTGAGGAAACAAAACATCCTGCAATTTTGCCAAAAGAAAACAATGTTTCAAAGCTTATTCTTCAGCATATTCACGAAAAGATTGGTCACAGAGGAAGAAATCACATGCTTTCAACCCTTCGCCGTCAATACTGGATCCCTCATGCTAATTCAGCAGCTAGAAAAATAATCAGAGATTGCATAGTGTGTCAAAGACGACGGCAAAAGCCAGGTGAGCAGAAAATGTCTGATCTTCCTATTGACAGAATCTCAGCTGATCTTCCACCATTTACTTATGTTGGTGTTGATTATTTTGGACCAATAGAAGTAAAGAGAGGCAGGAGTCTTGTTAAGAGATATGGAGTTCTCTTCACATGCCTAACCTGTCGTGCAGTCCACCTTGAGGTGGCACATTCTCTTGATACAGGCTCCTGCATTAATGCCATCAGGAGATTCATCTGCCGCAGAGGACAGGTCAAAGAAATCCGGTCAGACAATGGAACCAACTTTGTCAGCTCAAATCGTGAGTTAAAACAAGCTATGTTAGAGCTAAACCAAAGTAAAATCCAAAAAGGTTTAGCACAGGATGGCATAAAGTGGACCTTTAACCCGCCCTATGGGGCCCATCATGGTGGAGTATGGGAGCGCTTGGTGCAAGAAATAAAGAGAATATTATACTCTATCACAAACCAGCAAGTACTAGATGATGAAACCTTGCATACAGTTTTTTGTGAAGTGGAGGCTATACTGAATGACCGCCCAATCACACCTTCTTCTGACGATCCCAATGATGTAGAAGCTCTTACTCCAAATCACTTGCTCCAGTTAAAAGGCAAACCTGTGCTGCCACCAGGTTTATTTAAAAAAGAGGATCTGTATCTGCGAAGACGATGGAAACAAGCCCAGTATATTGCGGATCTATTCTGGAAAAGGTGGGTGAAAGAATACCTTCCTATGTTGCAGGAACGACAGAAATGGAACAAGATTCATAGGAACTTTTGCATTGGTGATGTTGTGCTTGTTGTTGATGGAGCTGCACCAAGAAATTCTTGGCCCATTGGCCGCATCACTGAAACCATGGCCGATGCACACGGAGTAGTTCGCCGTGTTAGAGTTAAGACACGAACAAATGAGCTGGAGAGGCCAATCAACAAAATATGTCTCCTGGTGGAGGCCATCTAGAGGAAACAATGAATGTTTGCCTCCAACTGAGCCAAGTTCTGGAACCTCTGGCTCTACATTTACACTGACACTCACTTTGCCCTACACTCCATTATACAACATACACCTTTTTTGAATACACACAAAGCAAACACATGAACATCAGAGACTTGAAATCATAGAACATTGACCTTTCCTTTTGTTTGTTTTTTAAGAAGACCTATACGGATGGACTGCTGAAGAAAATTGTTGGTATTGCATTTGGTGATGGCCACTTAGAAAGAATTAATTCATGTTACACAGGAATTAGGGGCCGGAATGTTGTGGCCATTTTTGTTGAATGCTTTTGGAAAGTGATTGGTTTATTAGTTTATGGACCCTCCCATTAATTAAGAGATTAAGAGCACCCGGGATGGGTGTGGTAAAGAGGTTTTTGTTTTGTTTGCCAAATGTCAGATGGGAGGACGGGAGGGTTAAAAAATGATTTTTTGACCACTTTTGAATTGTTAAAGAAAATTAAGTTAACCTTCGTTTAAGTTTTAAGAAGTTATTTGGCTGATTTCTGTTTGTATTTTTTTTTTCCTGAAATAAACGGCATATGATTTTTAAACAATGAGTCAGAAGTGCGTTCCAAAACAAACCTCCCGTTGCCACCCACGGCCTTTCCTTGGATTTTTTTTGTTTGGAAAGTAAAAGGCCGCGACAATCTGGTTAGATACCATATTTCTAAGATTTTCAGGGCTGAGTACAATAACCTCAGTTTTATCTGAATTAAGAAGCAGAAAGTTAGCGGCCATCCAGGTCTTTATGTCTTTAAGACATTCCTGCAGTTTAACTAATTGGTATGTGTTATCTGGCTTCATAGATAGACAGAGCTGGGTGTCATCTGCATACCAGTGAAAATGTATAGAATAGAATAATCCTTTAATTGTCCCACAAGGGGAAATTTGATATGCTATGTCTTCTAATGAAACTGCCTAAGGGAAGCATGTATAATGTAAACAGAATTGGTCCTAGCACTGAACTCTGTGGAACACCATAATTAACCTCAGTGTGTGAAGAGGACTCTCCATTTACATGTACAAATTGGAGTCTATTAGATAGATATGATACAAACCACTGCAGCACAGTACCTGTAATACCTACAGCATGTTCTAATCGCTCTGATAGGATATTATGGTCAACAGTATCGAACGCTGCACTAAGGTCTAGCAGGACAAGCACAGAGATGAGTCCACTGTCAGAGGCTATAAGAAGATCATTTGTAACCTTCACTAAAGCTGTTTCTGTGCTGTGATGAGCTCTGAAACCTGACTGAAACTCTTCAAATAAACCATTCCTCACCAGATGATCTGTTAGCTGTTTGACAACTACTCTTTCAAGGATTTTTGATATGAAAGGAAGGTTGGAGATTGGCCTATAATTAGCTAAGATTGCTGGGTCTAGAGATGGCTTTTTGAGTAAAGGTTTAACTACAGCCAGCTTGAAGGCCTGTGGTACATAGCTGATTATTAGAGATAGGTTGATCATATTTAAGATCGAAGAATTAATTTACCAGCTGGAGAACCAAAGGTCCAACTGTAGGTAACACCTCCTATAAGAGTCGAGGAGGGACAGCATCATTTGGAGACCCTGCAGGCTTAAAACGATCAACAGTTTCCTTTAACCGTTTAAAGCCGGTCGGAGCGGGCACGCTCCGTTTTGCATAACTATTTTTAAATCTCGGTAGCACTGGAACCATGAAAGCTAGCGCAATAATTTTTTTTGCATATGAAACCGGAGGAGTTGTACTTACATCTTATGCCATCAGCTTGTCCTCGGTCACAGTTTCCTTCCACATAAAGCTTTGCAAAAATTGCATAAAAAGCACTTGCAGCAACAAAAACATAATATTCCAGAAACAGGCTTTGCCGATCCGATCAGCTTTTCGTAACACTTCCTACGTCCATCAGCGCGAACTATCACATATGCGCCATGACCTGCCCAAAACCGGAAGTGACGTCATTTTCACAGAAATTTAGTTCTTTACCATCAGGGCCTTGTAAGCCTATACTGGTGTTTTTAAAAGTTATGTTTGACTTTATGACTTTCTGTGTCGTTTCTGGGATGCTTAGGATACATATTGCACTGCTGGAAATAGTTTATTTTGATGCATATGCTATTTATTTTTGCAAATTTGCATTATAATACTTATTTTCGGTTTTTTTGGGGTTTTTTTTTGCAGTATATAAAAATTGGTGAATATCAAAAATAAAACTATGAAGACACTCATAGTCTTCATAGACAACTCTGTCGTTCAGCCACTAATTGGTGCTGCTCGGGTCAAAGTTGGGGCTGTATCAAGACACGAGGACTAAACCCCAATTCAACCAGACCCAGAACTGATCTGGAATTAAAACTGGACTGCAACAGTTTAAAATCAGGACTACTTAGGATTTAACCAAGACAGAACCAGAATCAGAACTAGATGATAGTAGCACTAAAAATCATCATAGACCTGCACTGCACCTTTTTTTTAATTCTACCAAAGTCCACTATTTAGATTGAGAAAAGTTTATATAATTATTTAGCCTTGTTGTGCAAACAAGCCTGCAGAACGTAATAAATATAGAATTTGAAAAATAACAAACCTAAAAAGAAACACTAGGTATGAGATACATGAGTACCTATGATACGGTGATACTTTTGGTAAACAACCATGTGACTACCATGTGTGTCTCACCTGCTCTTGTTCATCTCTCTCCCTCTCTGTTTCTCTCTCTCTCTCGCTGTTCCTCTCTCTCCCTCTTTGTTCTGACAATCAAGCCAAACACCAACATCATCAAATATACAGTTGAAACCAGATATTTACATACTCTTCAGATAGGAGAGGAGAGATGCATCAGTACAAACTGTTTCATCCTTTAAACCTAAACTCTGTGAACAGTTGACTGTTCGATGTGCTAAAGAACAGAAAACATTATTTCCCATCAGACCATGAGCAACATTCAGGCATGTAACACAGTAACACTTTTATTTTTTACATATTCAGCAGAAAGAGTTAGCTGTGTGCACTATAAAAAATTAAGAAGCGTAATTCATTTCTGCTTGGTTTCACATAAACTGTATTATTAAGGAACAATAAGTGGGGCTCACCTCAAAACAATCAGTATAAGATCTGACTGGAGAGTTTTAGGCCAGAGCCAAACTTTTGGAACTGAAATAACAACTTTGAGCGGATCAGAGACTTGTTTTGATAACATCTCCCCCTAAAACAATAAACTGTCCTCACTATCACAACCACAGCAGGAACAAGACAGGATTCTGTGGTAGATTTTGTGCAATTTGTAGTAAATTGTGCACCACAGACTTTGTAATTTACATTTGTGCAGTGCTTTAAGTGGCCCAAAAGAGGTGCCGGTACTCTATTTTTTTTCCGCCTCCCCTGAGGTAACAACAACTATATTGAATGGGTTTTATATACAACAGTCAACAGACAACCTTATACAAAATAATAAATCATTTTATTAGTTTGTGGATTTGCTTGAGCTAGAAAGAGCTACTGAACATAAATAAAATGTGCAAAAAGGTATTGAATTTTTTTTTAACAAAATGTACATAAAATAAATTATAAACTAATTTGTATTTTGTTCTCTCTTGAGTCACTGCTGCTATCAGCAGCAGCACTTGTAAAGTTTTTTTTTTTTTACACAAAATGTATATAAAATAAATTATAAACTAATTTGTATTTTGCTCTCTCTCTTGAGTCCCTGCTGGTATCAGCAGCAGCACTTGTAAAGTGTACCTGCAGAGCTTGGTAGTTCTCCCATACTGCTTTCACTGTTCTCTCACTTGAAGCAACCCAAACATAATAACCATAGAACAGTAGAACATAATCTTGAGTCTTGAAGATGGTTCATTTCTTTACCCCTGAAAAATATACAAAAGCAGATTCAGCAAAATACAATCACAGTACACCAAATGAAAAATGAGAAATACTGTACAAATCATTTTACCTAGAAAAGGCTCCAGCATGTTTTGGGCTCCACTTTCCTTTCACTTTGGGCTTCGCAGTTTGTGGATGCTGCACTTCTCCTCCCTAGTGCCAGCCATGTCTGCACATATGTTTGTGCGTTAAACTGATCCAAGGGTGGTCCGTTGCATTTCAGGAAAATCATATTTGAAAGCCTTTTGATGTCGAGAGAGTTTCTTTTATCTGTCAAAGTATCATTCATTGAGCTGAAAGCTCGCTCGCATTCACTTGTTGATACTGCAATGGTGTGGACAGCTGTAAGAAGCGGCTTCAGGGCTGCTGGTGTCTTGGAAGCTTTAAGGTCTTTATACTCCCTAAATCCTAGGACACTTTCCCTCTCCCCAACTCTGAATCTCTGACATAAACGTCTGACCGCTGCATCCCCATATTGAATATCTAGAGATGCAGGCCAGGAGTCAGACTGGAGGACCTTGATGTCTGAGAGGAGGTGACTATCTGTCTTTTCAGATGAGGTTTTACTGACATGGGAGGAAGTTGTTGGAGTCATCCTGCACTTAACATTTTCAGCCAGGCTACGGAAAAATTGGCCATGGTTGATTTTTATAACCCTCTGATTTTCATGCAGGCATACATTTCTGAAGATTTTCTCCTTTTCAGCTTCAATGGCAGTTTGTGTGTAGGGACCAGGTGTGGATACCATTGACTCAAACACCCGGATTTGTCGGTCCAGCTGCCTGTCGGCTTGATCCAAAGTCATGTCCCGTCTCTGGAGCATTCTTGAGAGGTCACTGAGTTCTGTGAGAGCGTCATACATGATGCCAAGATTGACCACAAAAGAAACAGTAGTGAGAACATCATTGAGTCCTTTGTATTTTGCTCTCTCTCTTGAGTCCCTGCTGGTATCAGCAGCAGCACTTGTAAAGTGTACCTGCAGAGCTTGGTAGTTCTCCCATACTGCTTTCACTGTTCTCTCACTTGAAGCAACCCAACGCACTGATAAAACACAGCCTATCACAAGGAGACGTTGTCCAACATTGTGAGCACTCTCGGTTAACTCCCTTTGGTTTTTTGGTGATGCATGGTAGAGGGAGTAAAGCTGATCTAAGAATATTTTAAAGTGGTTGATTCCTCCTACCTCCTTCAAAACATCACAAACTGCCAGTTCCAGTCTGTGATTGGAACAATGCCAGACAAACAGGTAAGGGAATTTGGAACAAAGCTGCGCAGCAACTCCTGCTTTCCTCCCAAGCATCACTGAGGCTCCATCACAAGCAAATGCCAACAAATGTTCCTGTAGGTAGTGAGGGTCAAAGCCATTATTATGTAGACATCCTAACAGTGCTTCAGTGATGTCCTTTGCTGTGGTCCCCTGCAGCTCAATCAGTTCAAAAAATATTGTGTCTGGATTTTCACTGGAAATAGCTGACCGCAGGCACACGACAAGCACAGACTTTCCACTTATTGTAGTGGATTCATCAATGAGCACACACAATTTTCTTTCATTCATCACTATGTCATTGACTACCTTCTTTTTCATTTCAGCTGCAATGTGATCCAGTATACTTGCACATGAGTTATTAGAGTGCAAAACTCTGCCCATCTTGACACCATTTAAGACTTGCAACTGGACATCTATTGGCATGTCTGTAAAAGGACGCCCATGCTTGCCAATCTTATAAGCTGTTCTAAACACATTGCAAGTTGAAGCGTAGTCAGCCTTTCTCATATCTTCAATGTGTTTTTGCATTGTATTTTGTGTTGCCTTCTCTTTTATTTCAACTGCTTTCTTGTGATAAATTGAGTCTCTGTGCTCTTTTATTTTCTTTCGTAGTGAGTTTTGTTGTGCAGCCTTGTCCCTTCCAAATGACGAGATTAAGCACCCACTCCACTCCTGCGACACTCTCTGCCCTTGCTGCATGTCCACGCGAGCACAAACTTGACTACACACACTACAACCCAACTTTTGATTTCTGCTGATCAGCCACTTGTAATTTGTGGAGAAATACCGGACTTGTGCTTGGGACCAACATTCTGGCCACTCATGCTCACTAACGCGGCTGTTGTCATCGGTAGAAATGGTGTCATTCTCGTCCTCGTCGTCGCCAAAAGTGCCGTCGTCCGCGGCTGAGGCACTGGTGCAGCTTTCATTAGCTTGCGTCTGACCTGCAGCGATATCATTCTGGCTCGGTGGGGTGTCAGCCAGCGAGTCCTCTGATTCTGACCTTGTTCTTTTACTACTCAGAGTCTGAAGCCAGGAGAGCATATTAAGTGTTCATTGTTTTTGTATTTTAACCGAGCAGCTGTTTGCGCGTTTTACACACCCTCTCCGGACCACGTTGAGTTGTTGACATGACATCGGCAAAAGCGACGCATGCGCTTTTCACTTGTAAAACACATTGGTGTATGGGTAATGTAGTCTCTGCTCTCGGTGGGACGAATTAGGAAGCGTGCTTGTGAAGGGCGCTCTGAAAAGCGGCAGCGCAGCCAAACGATTATAACAGATGTGCAAATGAGAGTACCGGTACGCTAAAAGCACGTTCTGGGCGCATGGAGAGGTGGCGGTACTCTCAAGAGCTATATTTAGAAGTGGCGGTACTGAGTACCGGCGCGTACCGGCCCACTTAAAGCACTGCATTTGTGTCAATCATTTAAATCTTCTTCTCCTGAAAGTGAAACTCTTACAAACACATTTGTCATAACTTCAGTCACAAACTGACACTGAGTCTCTTCAGTAAATCCAGCAGCTTTTTAACATCAAAAGATGTCTTTGAGCTGCTGCAGATGTTAGTAAATCTGACCCTAAAGGTTCCTTCTTCTTTAAAATTCAAACTTTGTAATGAAAGGATATTTTTAACAGGCTGTTCTCGTTTATATGACCTCCATAAAACAACAGGGTTAAAACACATTGTGACGAAGTAAGAGTTTGTTTTGTAGTCCATCTTCTGCACAATGTAGTTTCAACGGGCGGACATCCGGTGTCACATCGCTCCTCTCTTTCCCTGAGTCCTTAGCAAATCTCCTTCCCACGATTTTCATCGAGGCCAAGGAAAAGAGTTTAGGAAAAGGAGATAGGCGCTACTTTTGAAATAACACCCCACGTGGTTACCTTGTGACGCTGAGTCACGTGACCTCGCAGCAACAAATCACAGCAGAGCCGGAAAAGGGGACGGAGCAAAGTGTCTGTGCAGGAGAGGAGTCGAGCAGAGAGAGCTGCTTTTTCATGAAACGGGAGTAAAGTAGTGAACTTACAGAAACATATAACACTACCAACGTTTGGATCGATGTCTGCATCGATCTGCACACCCTTGTGTCCTGGATTGTAGCTGTAATCAACGGGAACCACGTGGGTCTCTGCTCCCTCATCTGTTTCCTGTGTTTGGAAAGAGTTCCAGCTTCATCACGGAGTTTCTCTCGGTTTGTGGGCTCATCTAAAGGTAAGCACCGAGCTAACTTTAATGCGGGTTCAGTTTATGTTGAGTTTAGCTCTTTTCAGAATAATAGATTGCTTGGGATACACTGGAGTTAGACAGACTGTAGAGTTTGTGATTGCTTGCAACATTATGAAATGGCGGTTGCTAGGGGGTAAGAATACATTATAGAAAAATAGTCTTGGAGTATGAACAAAAGGATGGGGTGCAGGGCAGGAGAACAGCCAACCCCAGGACAGGAAGCCACAGTTACAAGCCTGGGGGAGGGAAATCAGCCGTTAGAATAGGATTTCATAGGATAATCTCCAGATGCATCTGTATTTTATTGTCTTCCAGCGCAAATAAAGACGTCTGATAAAATAAAGACACTGTTTAGTCTTAATGTTTATTACGTATTATACACAAATGCAATAAGCAGCAGGTGCTATAGGCATCTGGAAGCACCTGTATATACAATTCTAACATGTGATTACTAGGACTCCCAGGCTTCTACCGTTCTACCTTTAAAAGCTAAGCTTTAGCTTCAGCCAAGTGGAAGCTAAATTGGCTAGTCATTCATATGTAAATTAGGTTGTTACCTAGGAATTCTGGAGGGAGGGGAGTGGGGGTGTGTGAATGAGGGGGTGGGGGAGCTGCTAAAAGCTGTGAACTTCCTTTTGTGTTTCATCTTGAAGCATTCTCAATCATCAAGAGTGGACTATTCAACATGAACAACAAACGGAGCATGTTCATTGGTTCATGGACCTCCCTGAACTAATGGCATTTATTGCAATTGTCATCTTGCGGGGGGTTTACAGGGTTCCATCTGTAAATGACTGCTGGTCAGCAAACCTGGGAAACACACAGATAATTGGAACTATGGCACGAAGCCGCTTCCAAGATATGATGCAACACCTACGCTTTGATGACAAGTCCACCCGCTGTGATCGAGCAAAGACTGATAAGTTCAGTCTGATAAGAACCAGATATTTATGTATTCTTCAGATAAAAACAGATACACTTTTTAATTGTAACATCAAATCAGACTAAATTTCTTTAGATTGATGAATATAAAAAAACACATTTGTTAACTTTAAGAGTAAAGACAGAAACTATCTGTATTTCTTAATTGCAAATGGCACCAAATTGTATTCAAAATTGAGCCACACTTATGGAGCTCCACAATCCTTTTCCTGGTGTTTTGGTTGACATCTCTTGATTTTCCCATTTCAAAGAAACAGGCTCTGTGTTTTGCCTTATATGCATCCACAGCTGTGCCACCAGTTTACTCACATGGACTCTACTAACCTATCAGAAGCTTCTTCAGCTCAGAATGGAATCGTCTGCAGTTTTCTTATTAATTAACAATAAACCTAGTGTATATGTACTCCTAAATTTGATGAAAGTGATAAAAATAGAAGCTCTGTCTCTCTTTATTCTGACATTTAATTAATTCAAAATATATTTCAATATTTATTTATCCAAAACAAAACAAGTTTACTCTAAATTGATGTTGTACAGTAAAAAAATGTTCTTCTGTTTTCCACAAAGTGTATGTAAATATCTGGTTTAAACTGTGAATATACTGCTGTGTATTGAAGTTCCTCTTGTTTTGCATAGATATACTGAACAACATACAAAGCATAATATATAAAATAACATCTACCAGAGTTTTTTCTTTGAAAGAAGCCCCTTATATCCATTCTTATATTTCAGTACATAACTGAAACCGATTTATTTAGCCGTGGAGGGTAACAACTGAAAAAATGAAATAAACACACATGTAAGCTAAGACTCTCTAAAGAAACAGCATTGTTGTTGATCGTCTTTTCATTTCGCCATTTGTTGATTCACTTGAAGAGCAAGTAACGTAATATGGGTCAAGCGATCAGTTTGATATCAATCTTTCGTGATACACCGTCATATTTACATTATTTGTACAGTACGAATGATTTGCTTTGGTACCTGGTTGAACTTTAGTTCTCCTCTGTCTGGTTGGCTGCGTTTCTCCATCAGCTCACTCGCATCACAGGCTGCAGCTCCCCCCATGCGAGTCAGTGTCTGAGCTCAGATCATACCAATATTAGGAGGATTTATGCACAGTCGTAAATTCCCACAGTGTGGGCTATGTGCTTCGAATATTGTGTGACATAAATAAATAATAAAGCTAAAGACATAAATAAAGCTAAAATACAAAGGTTTGGACACCGGTTTGTAGGGATGGGTATCGAAAACCAGTTCTTGTTGAGAACCGGTTCCCACTGTTTCAATTCCTTGGAATCGTTTGCCATTTTTGCAAACGATTCCCTTATCGATTCCAGTCGCCCCGAATGACGTCACCACGTTGCGGAGCGTCATTTACCTGGCAGGAAACACGGCGCGTAAGCGGCTCAAACGCTCAAAAGTTTGGTTATACTTTATGAGAATTGATGACAACAGGGCAACTTGCAGTACTTGAAAAGTAGATATTTCATTTAAGGGAGGAAACACTGCAAATATGCAAAAGCATTTGCTCACAAAACACGCGATGACCTTAAATGAATGTCGTGTTTTTAATTCCGCTCCGGACTCGTGAATCTCAACCCAGCAGCAGCAGTAACGTTTGCACGTCCTCTTCCGTTAATGCGGCAGGTAAATAATCAACTAACAGTGCATATTACACTCAACAAAAATATAAACGCAACACCTTTGTTACTGCTCCCATTCCCCATGGGATGGACGTAGAGACCTAAAATTCATTCCAGATACACAATATAACCATCACTCCCAAACAGTGGTCACAAATCAGTCCAAATGTGTGGTAGTGGGCACATCTGCTATATTGAGATAATCCATCCCACCTCACAGGTGTGCCACATCAGGATGCTGATCTGACATCATGAGTAGTGCACAGGTGTACCTCAGACTGCCCACAACAAAAGGCCACCCTGGAATGTGCAGTTTTGTCTCACAGCAAAATGCCACAGATGCCACAAGCAATGAGGGAGCGTGCAATTGGCATGCTGACAGCAGGAATGTCAACCAGATCTGTCGCCCGTGCATTGAATGTTCATTTCTCAACCATAAGCCGTCTCCACAGGCGTTTCAGAGAATATGGCAGCACATCTAACCGGCCTCACAACCGCAGACCTCGTGTAACCACACCAGCCCAGGACCTCCACATTCAGCAGGTTCACCTCCAAGATCGTCTGCGACCAGCCACCCAGACAGCTGCTGGAACAATTGGTTTGCACAACCAAACAATTTCTGCACAAACTGTCAGAAACCGTCTCAGGGACGCTCAACTGCATGCCCGTCGTCCTCATCGGGGTCTTGACCTGACTCCAGCTCGTCGCCGTAACAGACTTGTGTGGGCAAATGCTCACATTCGATGGCGTCTGGCACGTTGGAGAGGTGTGCGCTTCACGGATGAATCATGGTTCACATTGTTCAGGGCAGATGGCAGCTGAGAATGTCCCAGTTCTTGCATGGCCAGCATACTCACCGGACATGTCACCCATTGAGCATGTTCGGGATGTGCTTGACCGGCGTATACGACAGCGTGTAGCAGTTCCCACGAATATCCAACAACCTCGCACAGCCATTGAAGTGGAGTGGACCAACATTCCACAATTGACAATCTGATAGACTCCATGCGACGATGTGTTGCACTGCATGAGGCAAATGGTGGTCACACCAGATACTGACCGGTTCTGGGTCCCCAGACCCCCAATAGCGCAAAAAACTGCACATTCCAGGGTGGCCTTTTGTTGTGGGCAGTCTGAGGTACACCTGTGCACTACTCATGATGTCAGATCAGCATCCTGATGTGGCACACCTGTGAGGTGGGATGGATTATCTCAATATAGCAGATGTGCCCACTACCACACATTTGGATTGATTTGTGACCACTGTTTGGGGGGGATGGTTATATTGTGTATCTGGAATGAATTTTAGGTCTCTACGTCCATCCCATGGGGAATGGGAGCAGTAACAAAGGTGTTGCGTTTATATATTTGTTGAGTGTATGTTAGCGCGATCTGTCTTATTACAAAACCTGACATTACTGTGCATTTAGGTGATCATGATGAGAGAGACAGAGTCTGTCTGGCTCAGATGCTGGCAGTTCTTGCTGCAGTCTACCGGTAGCGTCTCCTTTCAGGCCAGGATAGACTAATGTCACCGAGCAGAGACTAAGTTTGTGGTAAAAGGCTGCCACAGCAGATGCCCCCGATTTTCGGTAAGTGAATGTGTTTAATTGTAGGCAGGGACATTACTGGATATTCTTGTGTAATTGCTACAGAATAATTTATGTTATACTTTGTTATTGCTACAGAAGAATATTTATTTTATTATTTTACATTTACAATTTTTTTTCCTGGGGACCCTGTGACACCCCATTGAAGAGCCATAGGCTGGATCTCTTAAGATCTCACTGCTGGGTTTGTAAGGCCATGTTACTTGTAAATTTCTATCTTGTTCAAAGAGAAGATATAAAACAAAGTTCTAAGCTTAGTGTTCTCCTTTTTAAAAAAGAATCGATAAGAGAATCGATAAAGAATCGAATCGTTAAACAGAATCGAAAATGGAATCAGAATCGTGAAAATCTTATCAATACCCATCCCTACCGGTTTGCATGTTTCCCTACTGTAGGGGTCTCTGCAAGCATACTCTGAGAGGGTACAAGATGACAACTTTGGAATTCTACTAGAAACAGTCGATCATATTTGTTTGTCAAAGCTGAATTCAGGGCAAACTACGCTAAATTAGCATTTTTAGCTAACACCTACAATAAGATTAAAGGTACTGTATGGCTATCATTTGTTAACATGACGCTTGTTCCTATACATGTAATACATTTATTAGTAACCTGAGAGTTTATCCGCTGGTCATTCGACATGACAAATGACTTCTGAAGTCTTAATTCAGCTCAAGATGCTGTAGGCCTGCTAGCAAAACGTAGTTCTATTAATCTGCACTCGACTACTCTTGAACCGGAACCGGATTTAAGTCCCAAAAAACTGAATTTTGGAACTGAAATTGAATTGTAGAACTGAAACTGAATGGTGAGAAGTGAATCTGAAATTATTCGAAAGCTGAATTTTTAAAGGATAAAATGCGGTTTCAAAGAAAATTAATTCGTTTTCAAAATATAAAATTAAATTTCAATTTAGTGATGATCATTTTCAAACCAATAAATTGAATTTCAAATTAGGATAATTCATGTTCAGTATTTTAAAGCATTTATTCAAGTTACAATTCAGATTCAATCTGAGCAATTCAAATTCAAATTTAACTTATTCATATTCAGGTTCTGATGGCACAGATTTCTGCCCATAGAGGCTTCATTCAAGAAACACCAGGAAGACTGAAGCTCATGGCATTGATCAAGCGGAACTCATCATCTTCACCAGCAGCTCCCTCACTGGGAAATCTTCAGTACTCCTCATCTTCATGAACACTGTGATGGAGACTTTTGGTTTGTGTAACGTGTAACGTCATAAATACTCGGATACTCTCCAGAGTCTCCGGACATTTACAGATCAGCAGCTCTTTGAAACACCAAACAGGGCTATGTTAATGCTGATATATAGTGACACAGTTACATGGGTGATTAATCCTTTTGACTTTTTGTCTTTGACTTCATCAATAAAACAGCTGCAGCTTTCACTGACAGCACATGTGGTACTTTAACCTTTGTACTGTTTTCATCAGTTAATTTTGCAGTTAACATGTGAACATGTTGGATGATCTGTCTGCTGTCATTGACTGGTGCTGAGGTCTGAACCTGAGGGCAGCTCCTGTAATCGCAAAGAGAACAGAACCATCGCAAACTGAATTATAAAGTCTATCTCTTAAATCTGAAATAAAGCTGATCCTTCTCTCTTCACACGCTCAGGATCTGAAGTTCTTCTCTTACATTTTTTCAGTTCTACAGTTTAATCCATAGTTACAGATTAATGAGGAGTTACTGAGGTACAAGCTTAAAAAAATAAAATAAAGTTGGTGTTACTGTCTTTACACATGTGGAGACTGAATGCACATATTTAATAATCAGCTCTGCGCAGGAGCTGAATCAGAGTGCAGCCTGTTGCTTTTACAGTATAACACTTGTAATGAAAGTACAGTAACGATAATTAGTGACAGAGCAGCCCGGGACGGCAAATTTGCTCAAACTATATAAAAGGTAGTCCCACTCCACCCGGTGGAATGGCCTTCTCAGCATCAAGTGACAGTAGGGCTTCAGGTGTAATCCTTTGAGGGAAGGTCATGAATTATGCTTAAGATGCGTCTAATGTTGAAGAAAGAGTGTCTGCCCTTGATAAAGCCGGTTTGGTCTGTGGAGATGATTGTTAGTAACACGACCTCTAAGCGCTGTGAAAAAATCTTTGCAAGAATTTTTGCATTGGTGTTTAGCAGTGAAATCGTCCAGTATGAGCTACATTGGAGAGGGTCTTTGTTCTTTTTAAGAATGAGTGGAAAAAAACCCTTCTCTCATAGTTGGAGGGAGAGTGCCAGATGAATAGGACTCCAAAAAGACTGACAGCAGAAGTGGTGCAAGTTCGTTAGAAAATGTCTTTAAAAATCCATCTGGTCCAGGGGACTTGCCACTTTGCATTCCACCAATCGCCATCATGACCTCCTGGATAGAGAGGTCCCTTTCGAGTTCAGTAACCAGTTTTGGGTCAACTGTGGTTATACTGAGGTAACTAAGGAAACTGTCCATAGCAGACTCATCTTGGCGTGATTCTGCGGTATATAAATAAGAGTAAAATTGTTGGAAGCAGGAGTTGATTTCTGCGTGGTCTGTATGCTTTAGGCCCTGTTCATCAGCTATTTCAGAGATGAACTGTTTGGATGACTTTTGACGTATTTGATGTGCTAAGACACTGCCAATTCCCTCCTCATAGAAAGTACGTCTAGACTTTAGGATAGGTTGCTCCACTTGCTTTGTTGAAAAAAGATCAAATTTCATTTTGAGGGTCTGACGTTCTTTAAGGGTGCTTTCCGATGGTGAGTGACTGTAGTTTATATCTAACCGCAAAATATCATATAATAGCTGTTTCAAGTGCTCAGTGTCAGCTTCTTTTCTTGCTGCTGAAAATGAGATAATTTGACCCCGAAGATAGGCTTTCAGTGACTCCCATATGACTGAAAAAGACATCCCAGGGGTCTGGTTTGGTTCAAGAAAGTCTCTAATCTCAGATTTTCTAAAATTCATGAATGCTTCATTAGAGAGTAAAAGAGGATTAAAACTCCAGGGGCAGTATATGCGATTGGCACCAGGGATGTGCATTCTCATCACTAGGGGAGCATGGTCTGAAATAACAATAGATTGATAATTGCAAGTTTCAACCAGTGGAAGAGCACGTTTATCAATAAAAGAAAAAAATCTATCCGAGAGAATGTTTTGTGGACAGGAGAGTAGTAGCAGTATGCCCTTGATGAAAGGTTATGAAAACGCCAAAAGGCAACAACGCCGTGGAATTGGAAAAAGCATGTAATAATTTCTGTGGGTTTTGATTTAGGAGTATCCTTATTAGATCATTGGTCTAGGCTAGAAAGCACAGCTAAGATGAGATTGTGTGTTATCATACAGTGGGGCAAAAAAGTATTTAGTCAGCCACCGATTGTGGATTGTGCAAGTTCCCCCACCTAAAATGATGACAGAGGTCAGTAATTTGCACCAGAGGTACACTTCAACTGTGAGAGACAGAATGTGAAAAAAAATCCATGAATTCACATGGTAGGATTTGTAAAGAATTTATTCCTAAATCAGGGTGGAAAATAAGTATTTGGTCACCTCAAACATGGAAAATCTCTGGCTCTCACAGACCTGTAACGTCTTCTGTAAGACGCTTTTCTGTCCCCCACTCGTTACCTGTATGAATGGCACCTGTTTGAACTCATCATCTGTATAAAAGACACCTGTCCACAGCCTCAAACAGTCAGATTCCAAACTCCGCCATGGCCAAGACCAAAGAGCTTTCGAAGGACACCAGGAAAAGTATTGTAGACCTGCACCAGACTGGGAAGAGTGAATCTACAATAGGCAAGCAGCTTGGTGTGAAAAAATCAACTGTGGGAGCAATCATCAGAAAATGGAAGACATACAAGACCACTGATAATCTCCCTCGATCTGGGGCTCCACGCAAGATCTTATCCCGTGGGGTCAAAATGATCATGAGAACGGTGAGCAAAGATCCCAGAACCACACGGGGGGACCTGGTGAATGACCTGCAGAGAGCTGGGACCAAAGTAACAAAGGTCACCATCAGTAACACACTACAACGGCAGGGAATCAAATCCCGCAGTGCCAGACGTGTTCCGCTGCTGAAGCCAGTGCATGTCCAGGCCCGTCTGAAGTTTGCCAGAGAGCACATGGATGATACAGCAGAGGATTGGGAGAATGTCATGTGGTCAGATGAAACCAAAGTAGAACTTTTTGGTATAAACTCAACTCGTCGTGTTTGGAGGACGAAGAATACTGAGTTGCATCCCAAGAACACCATACCTACTGTGAAGCATGGGGGTCGAAACATCATGCTATGGGGCTGTTTTTCTGCCAAGGGGACAGGATGACTGATCCGTGTTAAGGACAGAATGAATGGGGCCATGTATCGTGAGATTTTGAGCCAAAACCTCCATCCATCAGTGAGAACTTTGAAGATGAAACGAGGCTGGGTCTTCCAACATGACAATGATCCAAAACACACCGCCCGGGCAACAAAGGAGTGGCTCCGTAAGAAGCATTTGAAAGCCCTGGAGTGGCCTAGCCAGTCTCCAGACCTCAACCCCATAGAAAATCTGTGGCGGGAGTTGAAAGTCTGTGTTGCTCGGCGACAGCCCCAAAGTGTCACTGCTCTCGAGAAGATCTGCATGGAGGAATAGGCCAAAATACCAGCTACTGTGTGTGCAAACCTGGTAAAGACCTATAGTAAACGTTTGACCTCTGTTATTGCCAACAAAGGTTATGTTACAAAGTATTGAGTTGTATTTTTGTTATTGACCAAATACTTATTTTCCACCCTGATTTACAAATAAATTCTTTACAAATCCTACCATGTGAATTCATGGATTTTTTTTTTTTTTTTTCACATTCTGTCTCTCACAGTTGAAGTGTACCTCTGGTGCAAATTACTGACCTCTGTCACCATTTTAGGTGGGGGAACTTGCACAATTGGTGGCTGACTAAATACTTTTTTGCCCCACTGTATCTGTAATTTTTGAGAGTAAATTGACAAAGAAGTTTTCATCATCCCAGTTCGGAGCATAAATGCTGGCTAAAATTAGTCTGAGTCCATAAAGTTGGCCAGCAACAATAATATAACGGCCCATGGGATCAAATAAAATGCTTGATACAGCAAAAGGGATGCTTTTACCAATAAGGATATCCAATCCTCTTCAGAGTTAAAGTTGGAATGGAATGTTTGGCCAACCCAACTATTCTTCAGTCTATGTTGGTCTGCTATACAAAGGTGATTCTCCTGCAGAAAAGATATGTCAGCGTTGAGATTTTTGAGGTGTATAAGCACCTTTTTGCGCTTAACAGGGTGATTCATAGACTTAACATCCCAGCTTACAAAGTTGGCTGAATAACCAGTACGCTTCGCGTGTTTGTTGACAGCAGCCATAGAGTTATCTAATCAGAGAACAACATTATGCATGAATATGCACCCCCAGACTCCGAAAGGAGAAAAAAAGAAGAAAGAAAGAAAATAGAAAAAATTCTGGCAGTATCCCAAACCCTGTCACCATGTAGAACCCGGTGACCCTGAATCCCCATCTGAACAAGACCACACATTGGAATGCTGGCATTGGGGAAACACTAGGACCAAGAAAAAAACAAAAGACAAGAAACAAAACTGGCAGCCGCCTGGCTATCACTCCGAATGAAATAACATAGCACCTTAATAAACACCTTAAGTAGTGCAAACGTCATTTATCCAGCCTTAACATGATGTGGTATTAACGAAGTAATTACGCTGTCCACTAGAGCTGGGTGATAGAACGATAACGATATCTATCGCGATATAACTTTTACTCGATAGAGGAAAAAAAAAAAAAAAAAAGGTCAGCCAATCCAAATTAAGTAGCGCAGAGCCGAACCAATCACAGCCACAGCGTCACGTCGTGTGACTTGTTACCTACAGCACAAGTGCCAAGCCGCACATTGTGTATTTGTTTGGGAAGCAGCCAGCGACCGTAATGGAGGAAATGAGTGTGCCGACTAGAAAAATCAACCGAGCGTGTCCGAAGAGAAAAAAGATGATGGTTCCAATGCCGGAGAGATTGTCGAACGGAAGAGCCATAGAAGTTCCGTAGTGTGAAGGTATTTCGGCTATTTCAAGTCTGACAAAAAACAGAGTAGCGTGCACTGTAAATTGTGCCGAAAGCAAGTCTGGAAATACAATAAACTGGTGCATGCGTCACACTGTGCGCCACGTTATTTTTTCGGTGAAATAAATTTCTACAATACTGTTACTGTTAATTCTACTCGCTGCAGTGTTTAAATGCTTACATATACACACAGTTACTGTCCCTCCACACATACGACTCAGTTCTGCTTCTATGCCCCAGCTTTGTTTACTTTTTCCCACCGAGGCTTCTAGACTTCTGATTGGCCAACATTTCTGCACGATTAGGAATCTAGCTCCACCTGCTGCTTTGGCATGTTCATAGCAGCGTTTTCCTTCATTTCTGCCTTTATGTGTGGACGGGATTATTTTTTTAAAACGGAAAATTTCCGTTTTCAAAAATACCCGTGTACGTGTGGACATAGCCTCAGTCTCTGACTGGAAGCGCTAATTCGTCATTCAGCTTTTGTCAGACTAAAGTAACTGTTAAAACTGTTTGAAAAGCTCAGCTATACAACAAGGAGAGATTGATAATTTCCTTTTAGTTCTCAGTTTATTTGATATTGACAAAAGTTAGTCAGTTTTGTCTGTTCTTCTGTAAAACAAACTAAGACTTATTTTTAGAATTAATATTTTGTTTCTAAGTGGAATTGACAATTTAGTAGTCTGTTTCGTTTGTTCTATTTTGAAACTTAAACGCTTTAGCGGCTGCCTTTTGTGTAGTTTGCAATATTTGCCTTTATTTATCTGAAAAAGTCTCATGTTCCTTAAGTACATCTACCCTGTTGAACTTCATCCATCCATTCTCATCCGCTTAATGGATGAACTTATTATGGGAAATAAATATTTAAATAAAAACAAGCTGCTGATTATTTCACATTTTACTTGTGAGCAACGGCACATTTAAATCTTACAAATATAGTTATTTGGCTTATATCGTGATATATATCGTTATCTCCTGGAATGAAAAAAAACATATCGTGATATGAAAAAAATCTTATATCGCCCAGCTCTACTGTCCACCAAACCATGTGTCTTGCGAAGCCCATCATCTGCGACTGGCTAGAAACAAGTCAGTCAGGAGGGGAACTTCACCCGGCAGTTTCACTTGGTAAGATGACGTTTTTCACGTACACCATTGCCTTCTCTGGATCCAGAAACTCCTTACTCTCGCCCCTAAAAGATATACGCAGTCTCTCTGGAAACATTCCGTAGCGGACATCTTGACGCCCTCGAAGCAGGTTCCTCACGTCCTTAAAAGCAGAGCAAGCTATGGCAATGCTCGCGGTGTAATCAGGAAAGATGGCCACAGGGTTCCCCTTGTGTTGCAACTGACCCCGCTCCCGGGCCTGCCGTAGCACATTGACGCAGTCTTGGTAATGGAGTTTGGCGATGATAACTTGAGGTTTCCCGTTAGATCTTCTGGGAGCAAGGTCTCTATGTGAGCAGTCCACCAGGATTTCTTCATCCAGTTGCAGAACATCTTTCAATAGAGTAGAAACTGAGCTGGTCGAGCTGGAACTGGCATCCTCCGCAACACCCACAATATGAATATTGCACCTCCGCATTCTTGACTCCATATCTCCATTCTTTTCTTTTAAGCAAGCAAGCTCAGTCTGTAATCCTGCAGCCGTCTCTTGGAGGCTGACAACCTTGTCCGACCATAATGATAAACCCTCTTTCAGGTGGCTAGTAGCGGACTTGACATTGTTAATTTCTGAGCGGACTGCTGCTGTGTTGTTAGCAATCTCCGTCTTAACTTCTCTTAGTTTGTACTTGAGGTAGTTGAAATCCTCTGCAAGCGGACTTGTCAGTACTCACCTGATAATCGTGGAGATATCATCTTTCAGAGAGGAGAGGATGTCCGATTTCAGACCTTCATACTCCATTGCGTTTCCTGACTGCGAGCTAGGCGACAAGCTAGGCGACGAGCTCCCACTTGCTTAAGTATAAGTATGCCGGCCCCTCGGGTTTAGATGCCCTTCCGGTTGTAACCACTGGTCCGTTTTTCCCCGTCGGTCACAGGTGTTAGGGGGAGTGATAGTTCGTTTAAATTATCCTTTAAAAGGGGCTTGGAATTGTTAAAATATAAGCTAGACAGGCGTGAGCCCAGTTCAACATGCCTAACTCCATTGTCGGCTAGGTAGCGCCCCCGAAGTCGGCGTACTTCAACAGCTCCTGAATGAAGTCTTCGGCTGCTCTCCTCGGTGTCTGTTCACAGTTTATTGTGATCACGTTGAGAGAAGGTTGAGAGGGTGTTTGGAAAAAAACACCAACTAATCATTAGCTCAGCATGCTGGGAGAAGTTGATGGTTTGCTCGCTTGTTCAATTATTTCCATCTTACTTTGACTGCAGATGTAACCAGACATATTCCAGCAGGATTTGTAAAAAGCATTTTAACAGACACACAAAGCTGGAAAAGTCTTCATAGTCTTTTTTTCTTTAGGTTACGAGCAGTTGTCTAAGCATTTCACTGCATATCGTACCGTGTATGACTGTGTATGTGACAAATAAAATTTGAATTTGATTTGAATTTGGTGAACCTCTCGGCTTGTGATTGGGAGCGTACGCTCCCGTCTACGATGACATTTGTACGTGCTGCTGAACACTTTAAGGTTTAAGATTTAGGGCAGTGCTGCTGTCTGTTCACCTTGTTGACTCTTGAAACCGACACCTTTGCTCTCGAACTGCATTTGTCTTCTGGGATACATTGATTGTCCTCGAAGCTTGTTCTTTAGTGTAAGATATACATGGGGATGAAGCTGAATAATATTCAACCAAAACACAGGCTCGGTGTGGTTCCAATTATGTTAATCTATCATTTTAGAATAGAATAGAATAGAATTCAACTTTATTGTCATTGCACATGCACAGGTACAGGGCAACGAAATGCAGTTTGCATCCATCCAGAAGTGCTTTAGTGATATAGGTATATTACAATATATATTAGCAATAGTATAGATATGTAAGTATATTACAGAAATGGGTCTATTGTGGTATGTTATAATGTACACATTATGAAGTATGTTGTGAATATTCTATAACTAAGTATGTACAGGCTGTAGTGAGTACAAGCTATGTACAGGCTATGAACAGGATATAAATATGAAAAACTATACAGAATATGAAATAAATAACTTTACAGAAATCTGAGATATACAGCTATACAGAAATGGGAACTGTGCAAGTTGTAAACAGTTGTAGGATTAAAGATTATTGAATGTACAGAATGATTATTTACACAGAGCTATACAGTAGTGCAGTTAAGATAAGTGAGGGTGTAGATAGTTTCTACAGAGGCTATATAAAGTGCTAGTGGTTGTGAGTGGTGGTTCAGTCCATGTTATTATTGTGTGTTTGAGGGTACAGTTGTCCATTGTGGGGGTGTGTATGTTCAGTCCATGAGTTTAACGTGGGTCAGATGTCAGGAGGCAGAGTTCAGGGGTCTGACAGCTGTGGGGAAGAAGCTGTTCCGGTATCTGGTGGTCTTAGTCCGGAGGCTCCTGTGGCGCCTCCCAGAGGGCAGGAGGGTGAAGAGTCCATGTGATGGGTGACTGGGGTCTTTGATGATTTTCCCAGCCCTTTTCAGACACCGCTTCCTGTAGATGTCTTTTATGGCAGGAAGTGGTGCTCCGGCGGTGCGCTGGGCAGTTTTCACGACCCTCTGCAACGCCTTCCGGTCCGAGGCAGAGCAGTTCCCGTACCAGACTGTTATACAGTTGGTCAGGATGCTCTCGATGGTGCAACGATAAAAGTTCACCAGGATGTCTGAGGACTAGGGATGGGTATTGATAAGATTTTAACGATTCCGATTCCATTTTCGATTCTGTTTAGCGATTCGATTCTTTATCGATTCTCTTATCGATTCTTTTTTTTTTTTTTTTTTTAAAGGAGAACACTTAGAACTTTGTTTTATATCTTCTCTTTGAACAAGATAGAAATTTAGGAGTAACATGGCCTTACAAACCCAACAGTGAGATCTTAAGAGATCCAGCCTACGGCTCTTCAATGGGGTGTCACAGGGTCCCCAAGGAAAAAAATTGTAAATGTAAAATAATAAAATAAATATTCTTCTGTAGCAATAACAAAGTATAACATAAATTGTTCTGTGGCAATTACACAAGAATATCCAGTAATGTCCCTGCCCACAATTAAACACATTCACTTACCTAAAATCGGGGCATCTGCTGTGGCAAATGGGTTCAAGCCTTTGACCACAAACTTAGTCACTGCTCGGTGACATTCGTCTATCCTGGCCTGAAAGGAGACGCTACCGGTAGACTGCAGCGAGAACTGCCAGCGAGCGCCAGCCAGACTCTGTCTGTCTCTCTCATCATGGTCACCTACATGTACAGTAATGGCAGGTCTTGTAATAAGGCAGATTGCGCTAACATAATATGCACTGTTAGTTGATTATTTACCTGCCGCATTAACGGGAGAGGACGTGCAAACGTTAGCGCTGCTGCTGGGTTGAGAGTCACGAGTCCGGAGCGGAATTAAAAATGCGTGTCATCGCGTGTTTTGTGAGCAAATGCTTTTGCATATTCGTAGTGTTTCCTCCCTTAAATGAAATATCTACTTTGCAAGTTGCCCTGTTGTCATCGGTTCTCATAAAGTATAATCAAACTTTTGAGCGTTTGAGCCGCTTAGGCGCCGTGTTTCCTGCCAGGTAAATGACGCTCCGCAACGTGGTGACGTCATTCGGGGCGACTGGAATCGATAAGGGAATCGTTTGCAAAAATGGCAGTTGGTCGTCCAGGTGAGAAAGGGCTCATCACACAGCCTTGTGGTCATTGTGATGGTAGATGAGCAGTGGTTATCCAGCCGGACATGTTGGGGGCGGTTGGTCAGGAAGTCCAGTAACCATTTGCAGATGAGGGAACTGATGCCCAGATCTGTCAGTTTCCTGATGAGTTGTGAGGGGTGGATTGTATTGAATGCTGAACTGAAGTCTATAAACAGCATTCTGGCGTAGGTGTTGTTGTTGTCCAGGTGTGAGAGGACAGAGTGCAGTGCGATGGAGACTGCATCCTCTGTGCTCCTGTTCTGGCGGTATGCGAATTGGTGGTGGTCCAGGGTGTGGGGGAGACAGAATTTGAAGTGTGCTAGGACCAGCTGCTCTAAGCACTTAGTGATGATGGGGGTGAGTGCTACTAGTCATTGAGGCAAGATGGGTTGGAGTTTTTGGGTATCGGGACGATGGAGGTGGATTTGAAGCAGGCCGGTACCACAGCGTGGGCCAAGGAGAGATTGAATATGTCTGTGAGCACTCCTGCAAGCTCCCCAGAACACGCTCTGAGAACACGCCCGGGGATGTCATCAGGACCTGCAGCCTTGTGGACATTGATCCTGCTCAGCACCGCTCCTACATCGGTGGGGGAGAGAGTCAGAGGTTGGTTGTCTGGCGTCATGTCTGCTTTGGTTGTGGTTGTGGGGTTCCCTCGCTCAAAACGAGCATAAAAGTTGTTGAATTCGTTGAGAAAGGAGACATCAGAGGATGCGGGGGAGGGTTTGGTGGTCCTGTAGTCTGTAATGGTCTGGAGTCCTTGCCACATGCGTCGGGGGTTGGAGTTGGAGAAGTGTTCTTCTACCTTCTTTTTGTAATGGTGTTTGGCTTTTTTGATGCCCTTCTTTAGATTAGCCCTGGCTGTGCTGTAGGCGTGTGCATCTCCTGACCTAAAGGCGGGGTTGCGGGCCTTCAGGAGGAGACGAACATCCCGGTTCATCCAAGGCTTCTGGTTGGGGTACATGGTGATCCGTTTCTGGGTGGTGACACTGTCTGTGGTTTCGGAGATGTAATCCAGTACAGATGAGGCGTACTGGTCCAGGTCTGTGTGGGTGAACATATTCCAGTCTGTGTTTTTAAATCTGTCCTGGAGCACTGCCTCTGTCCCCTCTGGCCACACTTTAATTGTCTTCACAGCAGGTTTCACACGTTGGATGAGTGGTGAATACCTAGGTGTGAGGAACAAGGAGAGATGGTCCGATTGTCCAATGTGGGGGAGGGGTGTGGCTTTGTAGGCTCCAGCCAGGTTGGAATACACATGGTCTAAAGTCTTGTCTCCTCTGGTGTGGCAGGAGACATGTTGGTGGAATCTGGGGAGGACTGTCTTTAAGTTGGTGTGGTTGAAGTCGCCAGCAACAATAAAAGCAGCCTTGGGGTGTTTATTCTGGTGTTTGTTAATGGCTGCAGAAAGTTCTTTCATGGCCAACCTAGCATTAGCGTCGGGGGGTATATACACGGCAGTGAGTATGATCGAAGTGAGTTCTCTGGGGAGATAATAAGGTCTGCATTTGACCATTAAAAACTCTGCATTAGGTGAGCAGTGACTCTCAGTAGTAGTGGAGTTCATGCACCAAGCATTGTTAATATATATTTTGTTCTGGCTGCTATGCCGTGGTGGACATTGATCCAGTTCCGTAGTCACCTGTAATAACAGACTGAGACACTTATAATATCATTTTCATCACTGCTCAATAACACTTTCCCTCTCTTATTCTTCTATCCACATTTTAACACATCTCTTTCCATCACTTCTTACAGACACTCACAAACACACTTCTCTTTACTGCATTCCTCAGTTTCTACACACTTCATACTCCATGTTTTCTGTTCCATATTTCTGAAAGAGGAAAAAAAAATCATGCAATCAAAACCTGGATCCCGGCTGTACTGCTGAGCTCAGTGCTCTTACTATAGTAAAGTGAGAGTGATATTTCTATAACTAATGTGATATGATTAAATATGTGATTAATACATGAGAAGAAAAATCTGCCTCCACAACACCTACAGGCCAGTGGACACTCTTTCACTGATGAGGATGTACACATCCTGGACAGGGAGGAACGCCAGTTTGAGCGTGGCGTCAATGAGGCCATCTACATGAGAAGGGAAAGACCATCCCTGAATCGCGGAGGGGGACTAAGGGGACATCTTTTGCCATCTTACAATGCTGTGATTACAGCCATTCTCCAACTCTCTGTGAATGGTACTCATGGCCATTGATCAGTGGTCATGAGAATTTACATAATTATGATGAAGGAACTGACCTACCAGCCCATTGTTCCTTCAGTGGTTCTAGTTACTGTTTATAAGATTGGGGAAACCTGCAGTCAGCTGAGACTGAAGAAGTCACTTGGATGAGTGACGAAACGTTTCTCCCACTGAAAACGCTACGTCCAGATGAACAGAATCAACTTTTCGAGATTTACTTACCTGAATGATTGAGCATGCATCAAGAAGAATTTAGAATGGATTACCTTGCTGAATCCTTTTAGACAAGGGACTTAGGACTTACTATCTAATCGTGTCCCACATAGATGATGTTCTCCAGTGCCCACTGTAATGTGGAGAAGCTCACTTTACGATTTTTTGATCAGTAACAAGACAGAACCAGACGTGGAAGCTGCGGGATGCTGGACGGGCTCAGCTGAACCTCTAGCTGTCATGGTGTAGCTGAGATATAATGTACGAATTGTGAACATTCTCAAAACTGTATTGTACATAGGTTATACTTTTTTATTGTGTGAACTTTATTTTTGTGGAACTAAGGTTCCGTGTGTTATTGTTGAAGTGGGACATTAATCAGTGTAACGCCACCTGCGGCCACATTGCGGGTGTGGGGTTTCCTAGCCAGAGCTGTACGGACTCCACACTGGTGAGGCACGCTTTCTGTAGCTCTTCTCCCTGTACTAAATTATCCATAAAAATTCGGTGTATTTGTCTTTGTTAAGTATTGGCTCCTAGGGTTAAAAGCTCTCAAAGTGTTTTCAATCGCTTTGAGTGAGAAAAATGATATTTGGAACTGCGCTTTATCTGTTGTATCATCCGTTTGTGTGGAACTGACTTGTGTTAAACAGGGTGAGGAGAAGCCTGCTGCCGCTGTGTGACACTGATTTTGCTGCTGCACTCTGTTTTATAGGTATGTGTAAATGTGTAGTTTTTGTTTTATGTGTATAATGAGCTCATGTCATGCTCTGAGCAGTATCTTCAGCCATGTTGGGAAGAGTTAAAAAGTTGTTTGAATATGTATTATGCAATTGACCTATTTTAATGGGAATTTGAATGTTATACGTTATTGTTAGTGATTCCATAATTGTCTCTGTTTTACCCCACTGTAATATTTGATTTTGAAGTGGCGGTTGTGAAAATTATTATTTTGATAAGTTGTATTTTCTTTTATATGATGCAAGCAGAGCTGTACGGACTCCACACTGGGTGAGGAGAAGCCTGCTGCCGCTGTGTGACACTGATTTTGCTGCTGCACTCTGTTTTATAGGAATAAACCCTGTTTCCAGCCAGTCCGTGTCTGTTGTCACAACGCAGTCGACCATTTCACATCTGCTACAATGGCAGGATGCTGGATGGGCTCGGCTGAACATCCAGCTGGCGTGGCAGGGCGAGCAGGTGCGAAAACCTCTGGCTGAGGCATGGCAGGTGACGGCATGGCAACCACAGACGGCAGGGCGGGCTCTCCAGAGCACTCAGCAGGAACTGATGGCGGAGCGGGAGCTGTGGAGTGCTGGGGTGGTTCGCCTGAACCCCCAGCAGACACTAGAAGAGTCTACACAAACTGCTCAGTGACCCCCATGGAAGCAGAAACAGGCTCTTCGGGAGGTCCGGAGCAAAGTTAGTCCTCCAAATCAGCCTCTGGATCCAACCTGGCCTGGGTCTCAGTCCCACAGGGGCTTTGCTGAGCCTCACGGCTAGCATCTCCAGTGAAAACAGTCTCGAAGCCTGACTTCTTAGAAGCATGGGTCGTGGCATGATCAATACACAGAGATGCTAGATAATTGTGCAAAGGGATAAGATGTTCTGTGGAAGACTTGGGCAGTAACTTGTCAGTCTTAGTCCTTTCATGAACATGAACAGTCTCTTCATAACCGGGCCAATGAACTAGCAAATCTGTGTTGATTTTAGCTTCCTCCTTAGAAAAAACACGCGGAACACAGTCACCCACCTCATGCTGCTGTAAGCCGCGGTGATGACGTGGACACCGCCTCCTCCTGGAAGCCACGGTTGTGGAAGCTGGCGCTGCCATGGCTGAGGTGAATGTGGTGCTAGAAGCAGCCACTGGTTGTGTCCAGGAAAATGCAGCACTTGTCTGCTGCTGCATCGACATGGACCTGGAGACAGGCGGGAGGCTCAACACGCCAACTTTAATTCCTGTATCTGGTGTAGGGAGAGCTGCGTCACACAGGGGCTGGAGTGATTCGGTCTGCATGCTGAGGGACTTGCTGCTTTGGCAGTGAATGGGAAACTCCTCCAGTTGTAGCCAAAAAAAGTCTTTGTGCTGCTCCGATAAGCGCTCCACAAAAAACAGGTTGGCAGCAATAATCCGACATAGCAGGACCCGAATAGATTCTTTCTCCACCTCCTCCCCTTGAGCAGAGAAGATAATCCAAAATCCATGGAGCTGTGTGACGTGGACACTGTTAAGCGTTCAAATATTGAGGAGGAATACAGGAGGGATTCAAAATCACAACACTTGTCCAGGAGGGTTGGGACAAACGATGATTTTAATAAACACACGTGTGGGGGGATGAACACTGTCACACACTCAGCGTCAATCTCCGCCCAATAATACACAAGCAGTTGTTTTTATAGCATCACGGTATTATTTATGATGCCCCCTCATGCGTCAAGCAGATACAACCCATATGGAAAAGAAATAGTAAAAACTTATATGATTTACTCATGAAAGTGGCCACTTTCATGAGTAAATCAAAATAATAATTTTGATAAATTTTGATAAATAAATAAATTCTCCATTTGTAAAATAATTTTAGAATTCCACATTAACAAAGTGAGTTTCGAAATGTTTTTTAAAAACCTCATTACATTTCAACCATTACCATCCTAGGGGCGCTAGGATGGTAATGAGGTGCTTGAAATGTTGTAGGTGGCTGAGTTTATACTGCTACCATTGAGACTGATCGGGACTCCGTCTTTGTGGATCTATGGAAGTCCATATATACAGGGTGTAGCATCCCCTGGGTAAAGGTGGTGATCTGCAGGGGGGTCAGGGGTTTTTCCCTTTCAAGTTCTTGTAGGCAACTGATGACTTTCTTTTTGTAGTTGCTTCTGGGGTTTCACCTTGAAGCTTCAAAGGTATTGTTGTCACTGAGGAGTTTAGTCATGTTTATTTGATCTGCTTCTTTTTGTCAGGGATAAAATACACATATATATACTTTTTGTGTCCCAGCTGAGTAACAGGAGGAGAAGAGTCTGGTGGTGCAGCAGAGGAACAATTTCAGCCATTTGGACTCAGCTCAGCCACTACAGAGGAAACAATGTCTTCAACACAAAAGGTGAGAAGAACATCATAGTTACACTGTTATTGAAACTGTGTGTACAGCTGGTCGGTTTTTAAAAACCTGTTAACAGCAGCTTTATCTTTTCCATCCTGGGCTCCTCCATATATACAGAATCTACATTCACAACCAAAAACCACAGAAGTTGCAAGAAAATACAAAGATCTTATTTTCTCTACACACATTGAAACCACAATATCATCAGTTGAACTGAAAAAATTTTCTGAAGTTATATAGATTCTTTGATGATCAATATTTCTTCAATATTGTCATTTTGTACAACTCTCATTGTAGGACATCATTGTAATGTGATACTATCACCAGAAGGTGGTGGTAACACACCAACAATGTGTTTTTTTGACATGTTTGATTCCACCAATTTCAGTTTGTTCCACGACTGCATTTCACTCACTGCCTGTGTTTGTATCTCTGTCACTGCAGGACCAACATGGAGCGAGAAGTCAGCGCTCTCAGGAGGCTGACAAACCTCACAGAAGAAAGGGAGAGAAAACCTACAGCTGTGATGAGTGTGGGAAGGAATTTACCCTGGCTGGACACTTAAAACAACACCAAATCATCCACAGTGGAGTTAAAGCGTACAGTTGTGACTTGTGTGGAAAGTCTTTTACACTGGCTCAAACCTTAAAAACACACCAACTCACTCACAGTGGAGTTAAACCTTACAGCTGTGAGTTTTGTGGAAAGTCTTTTACCTTGGCTGGACACTTAAAAACACACCAACTCATCCACAGTGGATTTAAACCTTACAGCTGTGAGTTTTGTGGAAAGTCTTTTACCCAGGCTGGGGGCTTAAAAACTCACCAACTCATCCACAGTGGAGTTAAACCTTACAGCTGTGAGTTGTGTGGAAAGTCTTTTACCCAGGCTGGGGGCTTAAAAACTCACCAACTCATCCACAGTGGAGTTAAAGCGTACAGTTGTGAGTTGTGTGGAAAGTCTTTTACCTTGGCTGGACACTTAGAAACACACCAACTCATCCACAGTGGATTTAAACCTTACAGCTGTGAGTTTTGTGGAAAGTCTTTTACCCAGGCTGGGGGCTTAAAAACTCACCAAGTCATCCACAGTGGAGTTAAACCTTACAGCTGTGAGTTGTGTGGAAAGTCTTTTACCCAGGCTGGGGGCTTAAAAACTCACCAACTCATCCACAGTGGAGTTAAAGCGTACAGTTGTGACTTGTGTGGAAAGTCTTTTACCCAGGCTGGAGACTTAAAAAGACACCAAATCATCCACAGTGGATTTAAACCTTATAGCTGTGACTTGTGTGGAAAGTCTTTTACCCAGGCTGGAGACTTAAAAAGACACCAAATCATCCACAGTGGATTTAAACCTTATAGCTGTGACTTGTGTGGAAAGTCTTTTACCCTGGCACAAACCTTAAGAACACACCAAATCATCCACAGTGGATTTAAACCTTACAGCTGTGAGTTGTGTGGAAAGGCTTTTACCAAGGCTGGAAACTTAAAAAGACACCAAATCATTCACAGTGGATTTAACACTTAAACCCCCCCAGAGAGCAGTCATAAGGGAATCCACACAGGAGAGACACCATACAAGTGCAGACACTGTGACAAAAGCTGGTCACAATCAGGTCATAGTAACAAAGATGAAGATGGTAATATTGTGTATCTGAGTGACTTTTAGGTCTTTATGTCCATCCCATGTCAAATCGGAGCAGAAACAAAGGTGTTGCATTTATATTTTTGTTGAGTGTAGTTTTTTATCTTGTAATTTTAACCTGATTGTTTGGAACAAGTCTGATCAGTAAATTTATGGAGTTATACTGAATGAACTCTTTGGAAAAATGAAGACTCATTTTCTTTCAGTAAGCTGAGTGTTGTAATGTAAACAGTAAAATGTAATTGGACATTGGCAGAGATGCTTTTTATTTCAGGCGACGTTCAGAATAAAAACGTTGAAGGAATTCCCTGACTTACAATGTCTTTGTTTAGAAGTGGAGCGACGCACATGGATCCATTTCTCAACCCTGTCGTCACTGTGGTGGTGGGAAAGAGTTTCTCTGTGATCTTTGTGGAAAAACTTCTAATCATCAACGGGACCAAAAACCACATCAACGTAGCCACACTGGAGACAAAATGAACTACTGCAAAGAATGTGGGAGAGGCTTCCACACACCAAGTACATTAAAATACATGACCTCTTCCACAGTGGGGTCAAAAAGCACATCTGTGACCAGTGTGGGTCATCCTTCACCACTGGACGTGAGCTCAATGAAAAAGCATAAGGGAATCCACACAGGAGAGACACCATACAAGTGCAGACACTGTGACAAAAGCTTGTCACAATCAGGTAACAAAGATGAACGTACACACATGGAAGTGAACTTCAGCTGTGACAAGTGTGACAAGAGTTTCAGGAATGTCAGTTCATACTCCGAACACAAACGATCCCACGCTGTAAATAAACTGTTTCACTGTTACCAATGTGCAAAAACATTCACTTCATTATCTGCTCTGTGCAAACATCAGCCTGATCATGCAGGACTGAAATCACTGGATGTTAATAGGAAAATTGTGCTTGGTAGTCAGTATAGTCTTTCAATGATATAAGTTTGCATATGGTAGAATGCTGCATGTAATCATTTGTGTGTAGAAGTATATAGTTGGTGGCATATTGAAAGAATGTCTCATCCTAGGAGTTCTGTAACATTCTAGGGTGTTCACCCCCACATCCTAGGAGCATGGGAGAGGTCGTACCTTGTCTTATTGTTTTACGGTAGGATTAACGTAGCTATGTCAGTTTAAATGCTTTTTTACATATAGATGAACTGTTGGATTTTCCAGACCAGCAGGTTAAGGGAAGTCGTTTATGGGGCCACACTCTGAACCCCCCCCCCCCCCCCCCCCCACACACACACACACACCTCCACATTCCAATGTAAGGAACAAACGCTCCCTGAAGTATAAATAAAGACCAGGGCAGTTTCTCAGTGCGAGTCTCAGTTCTGGAGACTGCCCTTGCTAGCAAGAAGTTCTGTGTGTTTCTCTTCTCTGAGTCTTTACTGAAGAAGTGTTTTAGAGTATATTTCTTAACACTGGATCACAATGAATCTGAAGAGAGAGAAAAATCCTCTTCTGGTTTCAGGCTCAGACTTAAAAACCTTGAGATCAGGCTCCACAGAGTTCAGATGGAATCTCCTGTAAAGAGTGTCAGCTGATGCCAAACTTGGATCTGATGAGGGAGCTCTGATTTCTGGACCTGCAGTGAATAATCCTGAATGTTACATTTAGGAAGCTGCATGTATAGATATGCATATCAAGTTTATTATTTTTCCTTTGAGGGATTTTAATTCTCTAAAATGTTATCCCTGTTACATTTTAGTCTTTGTTTCCTTAGGACACAGTAGTGTTTAGTAGTTGTATTCATTTTATGTGTTACCTAGAGCTGGGCGATATGAGATTTTTTCATATCACGATATGTTTTTTTCATTTCAGGCGATAACGATATCTATCACGATATAAGCCAAATAACTATATTTGTAAGATTTAAATGTGCCGTTGCTCACAAGTAAAATGTGAAATAATCAGCAGCTTGTTTTTATTTAAATATTTATTTCCCATAATAAGTTCAACAGGGTAGATGTACTTAAGGAACATGAGACCTTTTCAGATAAATAAAGGCAAATATTGCAAACTACACAAAAGGCAGCCACTAAAGCGTTTAAGTTTCAAAATAGAACAAACGAAACAGACTAAATTGTCAATTCCACTTAGAAACAAAATATTAATTCTAAAAATAAATCTTAGTTTGTTTTACAGAAGAACAGACAAAACTGACTAACTTTTGTCAATATCAAATAAACTGAGAACTAAAAGGAAATTCTCAATCTCTCCTTGTTGTATAGCTGAGCTTTTCAAACAGTTTTAACAGTTACTTTAGTCTGACAAAAGCCGAATGACGAATTAGCGCTTCCAGTCAGAGACTGAGGCTACGTCCACACGTACACGGGTATTTTTGAAAACGGAGATTTTCCGTTTTCGTTTTAAAAAATAATCCCGTCCACACATAAAGGCAGAAATGAAGGAAAACGCTGCTATGAACATGCCAAAGCAGCAGGTGGCGCTAGATTCCTAACCGTGCAGAAATATTGGCCAATCAGAAGTCTAGAAGCCTCGGTGGGAAAAAGTAAACAAAGCTGGGGCATAGAAGCAGAACCGAGTCGTATGTGTGGAGGGACAGTAACTGTGTGTATATGTAAGCATTTAAACACTGCAGAGAGTAGAATTAACAGTAACAGTATTGTAGAAATCCATTTCACCGAAACAATAACGTGGCGCACAGTGTGACGCATGCACCGGTTTATTGTATTTCCAGACTTGCTTTCGGCACATTTACAGTGCACGCTACTCTGTTTTTTGTCAGACTTGAAATAGCCGAAATAGCTTCACACTACGGAACTTCTGTGGCTCTTCCGTTCGACAATCTCTCCGGCGTTGGAACCATCATCTGTTTTCTCTTCGGTCACGCTCGGTTGATTTTTCTAGTCGGCACACTCATTTCCTCCATTACCCGCTGGCTGCTTCCCAAACAAACACACGTGCGGCTTGGCACTTGTGCTGTACGTAACAAGTCACGCGACGTGACGCTGCGGCTGTGATTGGTTCGGCTCTGCGCTACTTAATTTGGATTGGCTGACCTTTTTTTTTTTTTTTTTTTTCTTTTTTTTTTTTGAGGACAAGAGCGGCGAGGTCTATCGCGATAGCTTAATTTCTCTATCGAGTAAAAGTTATATCGCGATACATATCGTTATCGTTCTATCGCCCAGCTCTAGTGTTACCTAAGTTAAATTTCAATCCTTCATTCATCATAAATCATTTTCTTCCAAAACTACAAATATTTTCACAGCAGTTGCTCTTAAAACCTCCAAAATGAACTAAATCTGTCCACCAGCTTTGAAACAACACCTGCTGTGACTTTATGTCCAGAAAAAAGAAACTCAAGCTAAACTGGTTTTGGGCTGTACTTTCATATAATGCCAGTTTGTACCAGAACATGAAGCAGTGAGTCAGTGTAACATTTATTTAATTAGGCAAAGACCACATTCATATTCACAGTGGCAGCAAAGAAATGTTGAAAGTTATAAACAGCAGCACACATCAGGACCATTTTAAAGATCACAGGTGACTACTTTTACTTAATTCAAATTCTGTTAAACCTCTAATTTTTGCTCCTCCTTTCACTTTAGTGTATTTAGTCCTTGAAGTCCACATGTTGTTTTTTTAATGAATTCATTTTGATCCACATGTTCTGCAGCTGTTTTCCTGTTGGAGTTTGTATTATGAAATCCTGATCATGTTAAAGCGTTAGTTATATTTGATGAACTCTGTAACGTTTGTCTTATTAAACAGTGTAACTGCTCCTGAAGGTTTTTCATGTTCGAAGTAGAATGAAGGGCCATGCTCCAACTGATGTTCAGCCAGTATTTTAATCTTCTTTTCACCAGCAAACACCGTGAAAAACTATGGTGAAATGATCAATGAAAAACACGGATATTACATCAGGAGAACAAAAATTACAACTCAAATAAAACATGCACACAAAGTAAACGCACCAACACACTGTTTGCGCCTTTCTACTGAACATCCATGAGCAATTGTAGTCCATATCTTCAATATTTCCACCTTTTACACAAGCCAGCATTCTCTTTCTGGCTCGAGCCTTCAGTCTCTGGTGACATGTGCGTTTAATTGAGCATCACCCCAAAGCACGCGCACCACAAAGCGTCACACTCAGGCCCACCAGTAGGTGGCGACAACACAACATGAATCCAGATTAAACACCAAATGTTGAACATTGCAATTACATAATAATTACATTTCAATGCGACAGCTACAAACAGTTTGGTGTGAAAAATGAAGAAATGGTCTCAGAACAAGTAGTTTGAGCCCTGATTTCTGATTCAAACTAATTTAACTGTTTTCAGTGGTACATGTGGAGGTTTATCACAGGAGGAGACACACCGACACATATTTCCTTTCAATTTGGTTTTCTACTTGTTTTCTATCTTTTTAGTTAATTAACTGATTTTAATTCTCAGATTTTGCCACCTAATTCATTATTTCCAAAGATATGCACGTGGCACAGTAACAGTATCTTTAGCAGTAGCTTGGGACCTGACGGTAAATGTTTACTTTGTCTCTCTGAGATTTACTGATAGAAAACTTTGCAGAGAGAACAACACAGTATGAACAGTCTTCTCACAGGTACTGATAAAGAAACAAATATAGAGTTTCTCTTAATTTTGCTTCAGTTTGTTTTCTGTAATCTTGAGCTTCACATGTTAAGTTTACAGATGGTGAGCTTAAGTTGCCAGAATGTAATGTTCCTACAAAAATACAGGCTAAGTGTGTACCTGTGTTAGTGATTTAACTGAGGCAGCTCAACAAAGCCAGTCCTTCTTTGTATTAATTGACTTGACAAAACCAACAAACCCAGGTGAGAGATAAAGGGTATCACAACAGTGGTTTTCTCTTATTTTGATCTAATACAGGGGACATTAAAGTCACTTTAGCAAAATGTATTTTAATAGTTGAAGGTTATTGGCAATAGCTGTTACGGCCCTGGCCGTCTAGAGTTTGTTTCTGTGCTATGTCTTTAAGTATCTACAGGTCCTTCCTGATAGGAGAGCTGGCGGTGGGTTATTGGTCCCCTCATCATGTGGCTGTTTTTAAAACATCCCTCACCAGCAGTTGTTGGCGGCAGCAGGTGACAGCAGCAGCAGACCCATCCTTGGCCTCCAAACTTTGTGACATTCGTGTGTGTGATCCTTAAGACCTACAGAGCTTTGGACATAGTATGTAGACACATTTTCACTTGTAAAGAGTAAACTGTAAATAAGCACTGAAGCAGAAGAGGAGAGCTGCCTTAATATTCTCCTGTTCATTTCAGTTAGGGAGTTAGGTGTAGCATGTGTCCTTTGTTTGGTTTATGTTTCACATAGGGTTTAGATAGCACCTCCTTTCCTGACTTAGCTTGTTTTTTTTTTTGTTGTTGCTTTTTTTTTGGGGGGGGGGGGGGGGGGGGCTTGTTATTTCGGGCTTTGTTCATCCCAGAGTAAAGTTTTTCAGTGTAGATACAAATGAACCACCGCTCACTTCAAAGATTGGCTTCTGACTATGGTTTTTGGAACCAGGGTGGGGTCACTTCCTTTCCAACCCTTATGTTATGTTTCTGTACCCCTAGAATGGGGCGTAACAATAACCTACAAATATGACTGATTGGTTCTCTTATTTGAGCCCTGTGAGCTGAAAGTCACCATATTTTCATCAATCAACAAAATGCAGTGAATGAACAAAAGATAAATCAATAAGTGGTGTAAACACCTTTTGCCTTCAAAACAGCATCAATTCTTCTAGGTGCACTTGCACACAGTTTTTGAAGGTAGGTTGTTCCTACCAGCTTCCTCACATCCTTCTCTCTCTTCATGTAAACCCAGACACACTCGATGATGTTCAGGGTTCTGTGGTGGGCTGTACTATCACTTCCAGTACTTCTTGTTCTTCTCTACACTGAAGATAGTTCTTAATGACTTTGACTGTATGCTTGGGGTCATTCTCCTGCTGCAGGATAATTCAAATTCACTGAATCATCATTTGAATAGAGACAAATACATTCTTACTGCTGAGTTGCAGCTGTGGGTGACATGGGAAATTGTTACCTGCAGAAAAAATTGTTGCTGCAAGAAGAACAGAGTGTAATCAGTGTTTATTAGTGGTGTCCTTTGGTGTACTGCAGTGTTTAGGATGACGTTTTACTTCAGTGCAGTTCAGTGATGGATGGAGGGAATTTTATTGTAGTCACAGAGATCCATAACAGGGAGCAGGAAAAGAGTTCCACTGGATCACAATAATAAAGTCTAAGAGAACAAGATGTATTTAATTTTATCCAATCCAAACCATCTTTATTTATAAAGCACTTTAAAATACCCAGCACAGGACCAAAGTGCTATACAGTAAATCGGAATCAGAAAGGGTTTTATTGCCAAATGTTGAGCAGGTTTACAACATTAGGAAATTGCTGCCTCTGCACTCAGTATAACAGAGTCTAAACTTATTGGTGCTTGGAGTGAATGGGTCATTTGAGTGTGCAGACAAGCAACAACATGCCCCAAGTAAAACTGTGTTGCAATGTGTATGAAACTTATTGATACTTTTGGAAGCATCATTGGAAAGAATAAACTGTGTGTTATGCTGTGTGTGTGACACCTTGTTTTGGAAGGGGAGAGGTTTCCTGTTCTTTGTGCGTTCTGATAAAGGCTCTGTGGTGATGGGAATATGTTTACAAAATGCTGACCACTGTGAGTATCTTTGACCTCTGACCTTGTGACCAGTCAAAGTAGCAAATACACAGTTCCTATTTCCTTCTTTAAATTACATGTGGAGTCAGATCATGACTCCCGGACCTGGAGTGGCGCTCAACCTAAAGCTGACTGCCAGTCAAAACTGCCATTCATCTTCCACAGTTTAGGTCTGTGCCCATTGTATTTCCATATGTTCTATTGTTGTTGTTTTTTGTTTTTTTTACTGAAAAGGGTGCTCTTTGTCATATAAATTGTGTAGCATGTTCGATTGAAAATGTGATATTATACAGAATCTATATTTTTATTTTTATTTTTTTGAACACATCTCAGGAATAACTTCTTAAAAAGGTGGAAAAACAGAAGTTTATATTTTTGTTGATATTGTGGTAGCACTCTTTCTACACTAGTTGGTGTCTTTAGTTCATAGTAGTTTTCTATCACTTTGACTTTCCAAGTATTACTGCTATTTATTGTGGCGTTGTTGTTGTTGTTATTACTATTTGCATAACTTTTTCCTTTTTGGCACTTGCAGTTAAATTACCTCTCTAACTGAAGTGCTCTTGGTCATCATGAAAAATTTCTGTTAAAGCTAACATTTCAGCAAAATATTAATTGTACCTGAACAAAAAAGTCTGTATTTTATTTTCAAAACTGAAGCTGTGCACTTTTGAAATGGAGCAATAACAGTTTTTCAGAAGCTCATAAGAATGGTTTTATGAATGTTTTTTTTGCATCAAACAAATATAGTTGAAATGTAAGGGTATAAATATGAAGGCTTTGCAGTTTTACACTTTATGTACTCAGTTAACTTGTTACATTTGTAAATAACTGTTCCTTGTTTTTTGTACTTCATCTTCGGTGTCCATACACATTTCTTTTTGTGCATTTGCTGATTTGTCATTTTTGTTAGAACATGGCAATAGGTATTTTGCCAAAAATAATAAGAAGGAATCAGGGAATTTGTTTAGAGTGAGTGAATTGCAGAAAAATAAATATTCACAATATCAAAGTGACCACTCAGGATTACAAAGGTCACAGTGACTACAGCCTCTTGTGTATTCTCACCGTTCATTGTTTTCATTGTAGCGGAGACTAAAATGTGATCATGACTGTCATCAGTTCACGTTTTAAAATATGCCTTGGATTTTTGATTGTGGAGAAGTCTCATTTTGAGGTTCATTGGTGTAAAGGGGGGAAAAGGAGAAGATTTGCAAAATAAAAATGTTGAATTCAAAAAAAAAAAAAGGAAATTGCTGCGGTGCTTAGTGCAAACATACTGTCATAAATAACGCTTAAATAGACATGAGAAAAAAAACAAGAATAAGAATTAAAAGTGCTAAGTAGATAGATATATACATGACTGCAGGTGGTGATCAGTGCCAAACATGGAATCAGAATCAGAATCAGAATCAGAATACTTTATTGATCCCTGGGGGAAATTATTTTTTGTTACAGTGCTCCATTTTAAACCAACATTAAGACAAGACAGACAATACGCTAACTAAGAATAGTACAATATATACATATATATACATACATACATACATACATACATACATACATACATACATACATAAGTCACTTATAAATAAATATTTGGAAAAGAAACATGTGTAGTTGTAGCAGCAAACAGTGTGTTAAGTGGATGTGTTGTACAGGGAGATGGCCACAGGCAGGAATGATTTCCTGTGTCGTTCAGTGGTGCTTTTCGGTAATCTCAGTCTCTCACTGAACGAGCTCCTGTGACTGACCAACATGTCATGGAGTGGGTGGGAGGTGTTATCCAACATTGTCTTTATCTTGGACAGCATCCGCCTCTCCGACACCACCTTGAGGGAGTCCAGCTCCATCCCCACAACATTGCTGGCCTTACGGATCAGTTTATTAAGTCTGTTGGCATCTGCGACCCTCAGCCTGCTCCCCCAGCATGCAACAGCATAGAGGATCGCACTGGCCACCACAGACTCATAGAAAATCCTCAGCATTTTCTGGCAGATGTTGAAGGACCTCAGTCGCCTCAAAAAATAGAGACGACTCTGGCCCTTCCTGTAAAGTGCTGTGGTGTTTTTAGCCCAGTCCAGTTTATTGTCAATGTGTACTCCAAGGTATTTATAGTCCTCCACAATGTCAACACTGACCCCCTGGATTGAAACAGGGGTCAAGTGTTTCCTGGTCTTCCTGAAGTCCACGATCAGTTCCTTGGTCTTTGCCACGTTGAGCTGCAGATGATTCTGCTCACACCACGTGACAAAGGAGTCGACCACAGCCCGGTACTCTGTCTCATCATCCCTGCTGATGCATCCAACCACCGCAGAGTCATCAGAAAACTTCTGAAGATGGCAGGTCTCTGTGCAGTGGCTGAAGTCTGTGGTGTAGAGGGTGAAGAGGAAGGGGGAGAGGACAGTCCCCTGTGGTGCCCCTGTGTTGCTGATCACCTTGTCAGACACACACTGTGGGAGACGTACATATTGTGGTCTTCCTGTCAGGTAATCAACAATCCAGGACACCAGAGAAGCATCCACCTGCATCGCTGCTAACTTATCACCCAGGAGGGTCGGCCTGATGGTGTTGAAAGCACTGGAAAAGTCAAAAAACATGACCCTCACAGTGCTCGCCGGCTGGTCCAGATGGGTGTAGACACGATTGAGCAGGTAGATGATGGCGTCCTCTGTTCCGAGACGAGGCTGATAAGCGAACTGAAGGGGATCCAGATGTGGTCTTACTATGGGTCGCAGCTGGTCCAGGATGAGCCTTTCCAGGGTCTTCATGATGTGGGAGGTCAGTGCCACGGGCCTGTAATCCTGGGGGCCACTGGGACGAGGCGTCTTTGGTACAGGGACGAGGCATGATGTCTTCCACATCACCGGGACCCTCTGCAGACTCAGACTCAGCATAAACAGTTTATGAAAGACTCCACACAGCTGGGGGGCACAGGCCTTGAGGACAAGGGGACTCACTCCGTCTGGTCCAGCAGACTTGCCTGAGTGAAGTCTCCTCATTTGCATCTCAACCTGGTATTGAGTGAAGGTGATGGGTGGGGGAGGGGTGTCAGGAATCTCACAGGAGGCAGCATGTGAAGAGAGAGGCTGGCACAGTGGTGTGGCTCTGGATTCCAGGCTGACTGCAGGTGAGGTTGTGGGGGTGGGAGCAGACACTGTGGTGTCGAATCTATTGAAAAACAGATTCAACTCGTCGGCTCTATTCTCACCTCCCTCAGCTCCCCTGCTGTTGGTTGGCCTGAATCCAGTGATGGTCTTCATGCCCCTCCACACCTCTCTCATGCTGTTCTGCTGGAGTTTCCACTCCAGCTTCCTCCTGTAATTGTCCTTAGCCTCTCTGATCTTGTCCTTTAGTAACACCTGGACCTTCCTCACCTCCTCTTTGTTGCCCCCTCTGAAAGCCCTCTTCTTGTTGTTGAGGAGGGCTTTGATGTCCTTAGTCACCCACGGCTTGTTATTTGGGTAACAATGAACAGTCTGAGCTGGAACAATGGAGTCGGTGCAGAAAGTTATGTAGTCTGTGATACACTCAGTAAGCCCATTGATGTCCTCGGCGTGAGGCTCACAGAGTGTTTCCCAGTCGGTCACCTCGAAACAGCCCTGTAGTTCCGCTATTGCCTCCTCTGACCACCTCCTAACAGTCCTGGTGGTCACAGGTTCCCTCCTCACAATTGGCACATAGCGGGGGGTGAGGTGAATCAGGTTATGATCTGACCTACCAAGTGGGGGGAGGGAGGAGGAGCTGTATGCATCCTTGACGTTAGCATACAGTAAGTCTAAAGTTTTCTCTCCCCTGGTGGGACAGTCCACATATTGTTTGAATGTTGGTAGTGTATTGTCCAGTGATACATGGTTGAAGTCACCCGAGATCACAATAAAGGCACTCGGGTGCTGAGTCTGTAGCCGAGCTATGGCAGAGTGGATAGTGTCACATGCAGCTGTGGGGTTAGCAGAGGGGGGAACATAAACAGCCACCAAGATGACGTGAGAGAATTCCCTGGGTAAATAATACGGCCTGAGTCCAACAGCACACAGTTCAGTGTCCGGGCAACAAATCCTTTCTTTGATTGTTATGTTGGCAGGGTTACACCACCGGTTGTTAACTAAAACAGCAAGCCCACCTCCTTTACGCTTACCGCTAGCGATGCTGTCCCTGTCCGCCCGAACAGTGTGGAAGCCTTCCACGGAAGCATTCTCATCGGGAATGACCTGGTGCAGCCATGATTCGGTGAAACACATCAGGCTACACTCTCGGTATTCCCTCTGACTCCGTACCAGTGCTGAGAGCTCGTCGATTTTACTTGCCAACGATCGCACATTTCCCATCACGATAGACGGCAGACACGGTTTAAACCTCCTCCTCGCTTCGAGCCTCCGCTGTCTCACCGTCACCTTTTTTCTTCTCTTCTGTCCTTGACCTCTGCATCCCCGATGTGTTTTCCTCCAAATTTCAGCTGGTACTTCTGCGGGCACTTCTGCGGGCCTGGCCAGCGAGCCGGCCGGCATCAGGGCGATCAGCTGATCTCTGGAGTAAACAGTCCGTGCGTGTAGGAGATGTGCCGCGGTCCCGTTCCATGATAAAAGTAACAGTTCCACGGCCACCAGAAGAACAAAAACTCTCTCAATCCACATGATTGAGTAAGAGATAGAAAACGGAGGAAAATACAAGTCAGAAAAAAAAAAGAATACGTAAGAAAAAAGAGCTAAACTAAGAGAAAAGCAGGAGCGACTGTAACAGGCTGCACGCTGGTTGGCGCATGCGCACTAAATGAGTGAACACAGCGTAGGGTCATGTGTTAGTGGTGGGAACAGTCATACGGTTATTGTTCATGTGTCCAACAGCAGAGGGGAAGAAACTGTTCTTATGGCGAGAGGTTCTGGTGCGAATGGACCGGAGCCTCCTGCCTGAGGGGAGCAGATCAAACATACTGTGTCCAGGGTGAGAAGGGTCAGCTGAGATCCGAGCTGCACGCCGCAGTGTCCTGGAGGTGTACAGGTCCTGCAGAGATGGGAGTCTGCAGCCAATCACCTTCTCAGCAGAGCGCACAACACGCACCTCATCTTGATTGGTGGGTAAAGGAGTAGGCGATGTCTCTGGTTGCAGTCCTTATATAATGAGTGACAGGTGAGTGCGATTAAGGCGAAGCACCACACCCAATCAAAGGTGAGGAAAAGAAACAAGGTGCATCTGGTGAAGTGAATGTGCTAGAAGGTGAGCCTTTACAACAGCCGCCCCCATATTTCTACTGAGAAATATGTTCACAAAGCGGGGGCAGAGGAATCAGACATGCTACAGGTCTAATATAGGTTCAGGGGGTCGACCTAGAGGTCGACAATGCAGGCCAGACAGTTCAGGGGGCCGACCATGTAGCCAGCGGTGGCGGCAAAGCAGGTCCAAATGCCAACCGCGTGGGATGCAGCGGCAGGCCCAGACCTGCAGACCGTTGGGCAGTTTTGCAGGTGCTGGGGGCAATGTACGGGGCTTGGCAGAGGCAGGACCAGGTGATGCAGGAGCAGGCAGCGCCCTGACCACTGGCGGAATGGCAGCCACAGGCGGTGGAACTGGTGATAGTGGCACTGCCGGTGACGACATAGGTAATGCTGATGGTAGAGTATGAGGTGGCTGAATGAATTCAGAGCCGAGCCATCAGCGGACACAAGGATGTGCTGGAGCGGTTCTCCTGAACCTGAACTGGAAGATGTGAACAAACATTGGGCATGTGTGGAACTGCTCTGGGGTTGGAAGTCTGTGATTGGACCTTGGAGTGTCCATCCTAAGCGGGTTTTGACTGCTGCAGGAGATCCAAATGGTCCATGTCTAACTGGTGCAATAGGCGTAATAAGGTGGGTATGATCAGAGCCTATGAGCAGTAGTGGAGCTGCTTTGTTAATGAAGGTTAATGGGATACCTTGAAGATGCTTGTATCTCCGTTGAAGAGAGGATACGGGGTAGGTGTGGTCTGAAAGTGCTAAGTGACTTGTAGCGAAGGCATTATTATTATTGTGTAAGTTTTCTCTGGATGTGCGATGGGAGAAATCTGGAAACTTACACAAGACCCTTGAATAGTTTCAACTTCTTGATGGACAGTTCTGAGTGATAATTTTTCAGCTTTCCCAGTTAGGTGGAGATGCTTAGCTGCAGATGTCAGAAGCATGGTACGTTGGGAGCCATCATCAAGTATTGCATATGTTTCCAGGGTTCTTTTGCCATTACGCAGGAGCACTTTCACAAGCTTTAATAGTACACTGGGACAATCGCTAGGTCTATCAAAGTACAGTGTCCTCACTACAGGATTAGTTTCAGTTCTAGGTCTCTGATTCACCTCACATAGGATCTGTAGATGTAGTCCCATACAGGTGGCACATGCTTTCCTCAGGTCACACTTTGCGGCCTGATGAGTCCTAGCACAACGCCAACACCGTTTGTTTCTCTTTATCCAGTTTATTTTCTCATCCTTTGTCTTGTTAATGAACTCAGGGCACTTGCTAATGTGGTGTTCAGGTGAGCAGCAATATGCACATCTTGCCTTAGTCATTATGATGGGTTGTGCTGCCTGTACAGGATCGGATGCATTTGTCCCATGTAATATTGTTGTGAGTGGAGAGGTGTACTTATGGGCAGGTCGTGGCTGGTTAAAGGATGAAACAGGACTGTCCTTTCTTGGTTGACACTTGCATTCCATTTGCAACCAGGATGAGAACAAAGGTAAGTCATACATCATATCTCCTTGTTCCCTGTAAATGTGCCGTTTGAAGTGACTGGAATGCTCTGCGGGCAACTTTTCAAGTAGGCGATCGACATGGGAGCCACAATTTACTTCTGTCCGTCCTTGATCACCCATAGTGCTAAGCAAACCAACCAAAGCTTGCACACGAAGAGCAAAGTAATCCAGAGTCCGACCATCACCTGCTCTGATAGGAGGAAGCTCAAGTATATTCCGTAGCTCTTTCAATGCTAGCTCTCTTGGTTGCCCATAACGCTCATCAAGAGCTTTGATGGCTTGAGTGTATGGGTCAGGAGCATAGGAAAAGGAAATAGCTAACCGTTTAGCTTTGTCTACTTTCAGGTGATCAAGAAGGACATGATATTTGAAATGCTCTGTCTCATGAGGGTCAAGCAGGTTAGTAAGGGCCAATCGTAACAGCCTATACTGGATTTCATCTTCTCTGGTAAGGTCTGGGAAAGAAGGACCCTCAAGTTTATACACATGTGTTCTAGTGCTAACAGGGTGACTAGAACTAGCAGTAATGGGTACCGAAGGTTTTTGTGCATGCAAACCATCAAATGTAGCTGGTTGCTGCTTTAAAGGAGGGTGCTGCCTTGGTTCTGGAATGCAAACGAGAGGTTGAGTGGGGTCTTCATCTAGAGGAACAGCAGGTTGAACACATGAAATCTGGTGGGGACCTTGCAGTGGCGTGGCCAGGAAATTAAAAGGAGTCTCATCTGATGTAGGAAAAACTGGTCTAGGCAAACCACTTGAAGGAACTGCAGCATCTAATATTGTTGAATTAGGGAAAGGAGGGCTAGCAGCCAGAACTGCACCAGAGTGACGGCTAACCTGGGGGGGGCTGAGAGGGTGATTGACATGTTGCTGGATCAATCACTGGGAACTGCTCATGTTGCTGATGTGTTTGGGGAATGGCTTGTAAACTGCAAACAGAGGATTTGCTTTCATCAGAGACAATGTGAATTGAAGATCTGGAGGAACTGCGAGAATGGGGAGGAGATAACTGAATCATGAGTTGCCTAATCTCCCTCATTGTCATCAGGAGTTCCCTCATCACCTCATCTTGATTGGTGGGTAAAGGAGTAGGCGATGTCTCTGGTTGTCTTCCTGACTCCCCATCAGGATCCTGCAGCCCATGTGTGTCTGTGTCACTATGCTGGCATTCTGTTTGACTCTCTGTATCACATCGAGCACTTCTACTTCCAGGATACTGAACGTCATACTGCTGCAGGTGGGCAGGAGGTCGACTATCATGACCGGAACGTCTCAAATCTTCAGTCAATGGCTGCTGTGAATCCATGACGCTAACGCTACTCCGGCTCGGAGGACCATGTTTTGGAGGAAGGAAGGTTCAGGGTTTCAGTAGTCATCAGAATCAGAATCAGAATCAGAATACTTTATTGATCCCTGGGGGAAATTATTTTTTGTTACAGTGCTCCATTTTAAACCAACATTAAGACAAGACAGACAATACACTAACTAAGAATAGTACAATATATACATATATATACATACATACATACATAAGTCACTTATAAATAAATATTTGGAAAAGAAACATGTGTAGTTGTAGCAGCAAACAGTGTGTTAAGTGGATGCGTTGTACAGGGAGATGGCCACAGGCAGGAATGATTTCCTGTGTCGTTCAGTGGTGCTTTTCGGTAATCTCAGTCTCTCACTGAACGAGCTCCTGTGACTGACCAGCATGTCATGGAGTGGGTGGGAGGTGTTATCCAACATTGTCTTTATCTTGGACAGCATCCGCCTCTCCGACACCACCTTGAGGGAGTCCAGCTCCATCCCCACAACATTGCTGGCCTTACAGATCAGTTTATTAAGTCTGTTGGCATCTGCGACCCTCAGCCTGCTCCCCCAGCATGCAACAGCATAGAGGATCGCACTGGCCACCACAGACTCATAGAAAATCCTCAGCATTTTCTGGCAGATGTTGAAGGACCTCAGTCGCCTCAAAAAATAGAGACGACTCTGGCCCTTCCTGTAAAGTGCTGTGGTGTTTTTAGCCCAGTCCAGTTTATTGTCAATGTGTACTCCAAGGTATTTATAGTCCTCCACAATGTCAACACTGACCCCCTGGATTGAAACAGGGGTCAAGTGTTTCCTGGTCTTCCTGAAGTCCACGATCAGTTCCTTGGTCTTTGCCACGTTGAGCTGCAGATGATTCTGCTCACACCACGTGACAAAGGAGTCGACCACAGCCCGGTACTCTGTCTCATCATCCCTGCTGATGCATCCAACCACCGCAGAGTCATCAGAAAACTTCTGAAGATGGCAGGTCTCTGTGCAGTGGCTGAAGTCTGTGGTGTAGAGGGTGAAGAGGAAGGGGGAGAGGACAGTCCCCTGTGGTGCCCCTGTGTTGCTAATCACCTTGTCAGACACACACTGTGGGAGACGTACATATTGTGGTCTTCCTGTCAGGTAATCAACAATCCAGGACACCAGAGAAGCATCCACCTGCATCGCTGCTAACTTATCACCCAGGAGGGTCGGCCTGATGGTGTTGAAAGCACTGGAAAAGTCAAAAAACATGACCCTCACAGTGCTCGCCGGCTGGTCCAGATGGGTGTAGACACGATTGAGCAGGTAGATGATGGCGTCCTCTGTTCCGAGACGAGGCTGATAAGCGAACTGAAGGGGATCCAGATGTGGTCTTACTATGGGTCGCAGCTGGTCCAGGATGAGCCTTTCCAGGGTCTTCATGATGTGGGAGGTCAGTGCCACGGGCCTGTAATCCTGGGGGCCACTGGGACGAGGCGTCTTTGGTACAGGGACGAGGCATGATGTCTTCCACATCACCGGGACCCTCTGCAGACTCAGACTCAGCATAAACAGTTTATGAAAGACTCCACACAGCTGGGGGGCACAGGCCTTGAGGACAAGGGGACTCACTCCGTCTGGTCCAGCAGCCTTGCCTGAGTGAAGTCTCCTCATTTGCATCTCAACCTGGTATTGAGTGAAGGTGATGGGTGGGGGAGGGGTGTCAGGAATCTCACAGGAGGCAACATGTGAAGAGAGAGGCTGGCACAGTGGTGTGGCTCTGGATTCCAGGCTGACTGCAGGTGAGGTTGTGGGGGTGGGAGCAGACACTGTGGTGTCGAATCTATTGAAAAACAGATTCAACTCGTCGGCTCTATTCTCACCTCCCTCAGCTCCCCTGCTGTTGGTTGGCCTGAATCCAGTGATGGTCTTCATGCCCCTCCACACCTCTCTCATGCTGTTCTGCTGGAGTTTCCACTCCAGCTTCCTCCTGTAATTGTCCTTAGCCTCTCTGATCTTGTCCTTTAGTAACACCTGGACCTTCCTCACCTCCTCTTTGTTGCCCCCTCTGAAAGCCCTCTTCTTGTTGTTGAGGAGGGCTTTGATGTCCTTAGTCACCCACGGCTTGTTATTTGGGTAACAATGAACAGTCTGAGCTGGAACAATGGAGTCGGTGCAGAAAGTTATGTAGTCTGTGATACACTCAGTAAGCCCATTGATGTCCTCGGCGTGAGGCTCACAGAGTGTTTCCCAGTCGGTCACCTCGAAACAGCCCTGTAGTTCTGCTAAGGCCTCCTCTGACCACCTCCTAACAGTCCTGGTGGTCACAGGTTCCCTCCTCACAATTGGCACATAGCGGGGGGTGAGGTGAATCAGGTTATGATCTGACCTACCAAGTGGGGGGAGGGAGGAGGAGCTGTATGCATCCTTGACGTTAGCATACAGTAAGTCTAAAGTTTTCTCTCCCCTGGTGGGACAGTCCACATATTGTTTGAATGTTGGTAGTGTATTGTCCAGTGATACATGGTTGAAGTCACCCGAGATCACAATAAAGGCACTCGGGTGCTGAGTCTGTAGCCGAGCTATGGCAGAGTGGATAGTGTCACATGCAGCTGTGGGGTTAGCAGAGGGGGGAACATAAACAGCCACCAAGATGACGTGAGAGAATTCCCTGGGTAAATAATACGGCCTGAGTCCAACAGCACACAGTTCAGTGTCCGGGCAACAAATCCTTTCTTTGATTGTTATGTTGGCAGGGTTACACCACCGGTTGTTAACTAAAACAGCAAGCCCACCTCCTTTACGCTTACCGCTAGCGATGCTGTCCCTGTCCGCCCGAACAGTGTGGAAGCCTTCCACGGAAGCATTCTCATCGGGAATGACCTGGTGCAGCCATGATTCGGTGAAACACATCAGGCTACACTCTCGGTATTCCCTCTGACTCCGTACCAGTGCTGAGAGCTCGTCGATTTTACTTGCCAACGATCGCACATTTCCCATCACGATAGACAGCAGACACGGTTTAAACCTCCTCCTCGCTTCGAGCCTCCGCTGTCTCACCGTCACCTTTTTTCTTCTCTTCTGTCCTTGACCTCTGCATCCCCGATGTGTTTTCCTCCAAATTTCAGCTGGTACTTCTGCGGGCCTGGCCAGCGAGCCGGCCGGCATCAGGGCGATCAGCTGATCTCTGGAGTAAACAGTCCGTGCGTGTAGGAGATGTGCCGCGGTCCCGTTCCATGATAAAAGTAACAGTTCCACGGCCACCAGAAGAACAAAAACTCTCTCAATCCACATGATTGAGTAAGAGATAGAAAACGGAGGAAAATACAAGTCAGAAAAAAAAAAGAATACGTAAGAAAAAAGAGCTAAACTAAGATAAAAGCAGGAGCGACTGTAACAGGCTGCACGCTGGTTGGCGCATGCGCACTTAACCTGATCCACCGGCAGATGGGATCAGGCACATTCATCTGGGAAAGCTTGCCTCGGAGATGGTCTGGAAGGATGGTGTTGAAGGCAGAGCTGAAGTTCACAAACAGGATCCTGGCGTAGGTTCCTGGGGAGTCCAGATGCTGCAGGATGAAGTGTAGGGCCATGTTGATGGCGTCATCTACAGACCTGTTGGCTCTGTATGCAAACTGCAGGGGGTCCAGGAGGGGGGCCGTGAGGGTCTTGAGATAGGAGAGAACCGGGCGCTCAAATGACTTCATGACCACAGATGTCAGAGCCACGGGTCTGTAGTCATTTAGTCCAGTGATCCTAGGTTTCTTGGGCACAGGGATTATGGTAGAGGACTGAAGCAATTCAATTCAATTCAATTCAATTTTATTTATATAGCGCCAAATCACAACAAAAGTCGCCTCAAGGCGCTTCATAGATACAGAGAAAAACCCAACAATCATATGACCCCCTATGAGCAAGCACTTTGGCAACAGTGGGAAGGAAAAACTCCCTTTTAACAGGAAGAAACCTCCGGCAGAACCAGGCTCAGGGAAGGGCGGCCATCTGCTGCGACCGGTTGGGGTGAGAGAAGGAAGACAGGATAAAGACATGCTGTGGAAGAGAGACAGAGGTTAATAACAGATATGATTCAATGCAGAGAGGTCTATTAATACATAGTGAGTGAGAAAGGTGACTGGAAAGGAAAAACTCAATGCATCATGGGAATCCCCCGGCAGCCTACATCTATTGCAGCATAACTAAGGGAGGATCCAGGGTCACCTGGTCCAGCCCTAACTATATGCTTTAGCAAAAAGGAAAGTTTTAAGCCTAATCTTAAAAGTAGAGATAGTGTCTGTCTCCTGAATCCAAACTGGAAGCTGGTTCCACAGAAGAGGGGCCGGAAAACTGAAGGCTCTCCCTCCCATTCTACTTTTAAATACTCTAGGAACAACAAGTAGGCCTGCAGAGCGAGAGCGGAGCGCTCTAATAGGGTGATATGGTATGTTGAGACTAGTAGTTAAACATATGCCATTTTATGACCAGTAGTCAATGTAGTGAATTAGGTTAACAGCTGTAGGCCATATATTATCCTCTAGTTCTGATGGTGTGCTATGTATGTAGTTTAGTCTTTATTATACTCTTGAATAAAAGAAACATAATCATTTCTTAGTTCATTAGATAAAGTGTGCATCACTCTGTATCCTTGATCGGCTGTGAATGTCTTACACTGTTTTCTTGAAATGTTTTATTGCTGAATCATATGAAGAAGGTTGTAAGCAGGAGACTTGGTGTCTGGGGAGAGGAGATTAAAACCACATTCCTTACCCCCCTTCCTACTTTCACACAGAAAGACAGGGAGGCAAGGTCAGGAGCCAGTCTCGCTAAGAATTAGAAAAACCTGTGAAGATGCAGCTTTTATGACAAGGAGGGGGGCTGTTACTAGCTATAAAAGTCTGTGAAAGTTTCTACCATTTTGAGACATGCTCCTGACCCTCTGCAAGGCATCTCTCCCGTCCGGACGTTTCAAATGCTCTGTATTGTTGAAAGTACAAATGATTGTTGATTGAGCATTTATACACCGAGTACTGTCCTTCCTTCAGCCCAAAGATTCAAAGAATTGGGAGATTTCAACAGGTACTACAAGGTCATTAAGATAAGATGGGGCCTGATTATTTAAGACCTTGTATGTGAGGAGCAGGACTTTGAATTCAATTCTGGATTTAACAGGAAGCCAATGAAGGGAAGCCAAAACAGGAGAAATATGCTCTCTCTTTCTAGTCCCTGTCAGGACTCTTGCTGCAGCATTTTGGATTAGCTGAAGGCTTTTCAGGGAGTTTTTTGGACATCCTGATAATAATGAATTACAGTAGTCCAGCCTGGAAGTAATAAATGCATGAACTAGTTTTTCAGCGTCACTCTGAGACAGGATATTTCTAATTTAAGAGATGTTGCGCAAATGGAAGAACGCAGTCTTACATATTTGTTTAATATGTGCGTTGAAGGACATGTCCTGGTCAAAAATGACTCCAAGGTTCCTCCAAGGTAATGCCATCCAGACTAAGAATCTGGTTAGATACCATATTTCTAAGATTTTCAGGGCCGAGTACAATAACCTCAGTTTTATCTGAATTAAGAAGCAGAAAGTTAGCGGCCATCCAGGTCTTTATGTCTTTAAGACATTCCTGCAGTTTAACTAATTGGTGTGTGTCATCTGGCTTCATGGACAGATAGAGCTGGGTGTCATCTGCATAGCAGTGAAAATGTATGCTATGTCTTCTAATGATACTGCCTAAGGGAAGCATGTATAATGTAAACAGAATTGGTCCTAGCACTGAACCCTGTGGAACTCCATAATTAACCTCAGTGTGTGAAGAGGACTCTCCATTTACATGCACGAATTGGAGTCTATTAGATAGATATGATACAAACCACTGCAGCGCAGTACTTGTAATACCTACAGCATGTTCTAATCGCTCTAATAAGATATTATAGTCAACAGTATCGAACGCTGCACTGAGGTCTAGCAGGACAAGCACAGAGATGAGTCCACTGTCAGAGGCCATAAGAAGATCATTTGTAACCTTCACTAAAGCTGTTTGTGTGCTGTGCTGAGCTCTGAAACCTGACTGAAACTCTTCAAATAAACCATTCCTCACCAGATGATCTGTTAGCTGTTTGACAACTACTCTTTCAAGGATTTTTGATATGAAAGGAAGGTTGGAGATTGACCTATAATTAGCTAAGATTGCTGGGTCTAGAGATGGCTTTTTGAGTAAAGGTTTAACTACAGCCAGCTTGAAGGCCTGTGGTACATAGCCGATTATTAGAGATAGGTTGATCATATTTAAGATCGAAGAATTAATTAATGGCAGGACTTCTTTGAGCAGTTTTGTAGGAATGGGGTCTAAAAGACACGTTGATGGTTTGGAGGAAGTAATTATTGAAGTTAACTCAGAAAGATCAATTGGAGAAAGAGTCAAACTTAACATCAATGGTACTAAGAGTAACTGTAGATAATATTACATCTGTGGGATGATTATTGGTAATTTTTTCTCTAATGAAAAAAATTTTATTTGTGAAGAAGTTCATGAAGTCATTACTAGTTAACGTTAAAGGGATGGTTGGCTCAAAAGAGCTCTGACTTTTTGTCAGCCTGGCTACAGTGCTGAAGAGAAACCTGGGGTTGTTCTTATTTTCTTCAATCAGTGATGAATAGTAAGATGTTCTGGCTCTGCGGACAGCTTTCTTATAAAGCAGCAAACTATTTCTCCAGGCTAAATGATGATCCTCTAGATTTGTGACACGCCATTTCCTCTCCAGATTATGAGTCATCTGCTTTAGGGTACGTGTTTGAGAATTATACCACGGAGTCAGGTACTTCTGATTTGAGGCCTTAGTTTTCACAGGAGCTACAGTATCCAGAGTCGTACGTAGTGAGGAGGTGAAATTATTAACAAGATAATCAACCTCTGTTGGGCTAGCGTTCAGATAGCTGCTCTGCTCTGTGTTGGTACAGGGCATTGGAGATGATAACAGTGGGTGGATTATATTCTTAAACTTAGTTACAGTGCTTTCAGAAAGACATCTACTTTGATAAAGTCTACTCTCCTCTGCTGTGTAATCAATTATTGTAAATGTAAATGTTATCAGGAAATGATCAGACAGGAGAGGGTTTTCAGGAAACACTGTTAAATGTTCAGGTTCGATGCCATATGTTAAAACAAGATCTAGAGTGTGATTAAAGTGGTGGGTGGGTTCTTTTACATTTTGAGAGAAACCAATTGAGTCTAATAACAGACTAAATGCCATGTTGAGGCTGTCATTTTTAGCATCTACATGGATGTTAAAATCACCCACAATAATTATTTTATCTGAGCTCAGAACTAAACCAGATATAAAGTCTGAGAAATCAGACAGAAACTCTGTGTAAGGCCCAGGTGGACGATAGATGATAACAAGTAAGACTGGTTTCTGAGTTTCACAGCTGGGGTGGACAATGTTAAGCATCAGGCTTTCGAATGAATTAAAAGTCTGTCTTGGTCTTTCATTAATTAATAGGCTGGTGTGAAAAATTGCTGCCACACCGCCCCCTCGGCCTGTGCTTCGAGATTTCTGGTAGTTAGAATGACTCGGGGGTGTTGATTCATTTAAACTAACATAATCATCCTGCTGCAACCAGGTTTCTGTAAGGCAGAGTAAATCAATTTGTTGATCAATTATTAAGTCATGTACTAACGCGCCCGGGACCACACCTCCGCCACAGTCATCTACTAACAGAGACTTGGAGGAGAGAGACCTAATATTTAATAATCCACATTTCACTGTTTTACTCTTTGGTTCAGATGTGGATACTGTATTGTTCTTTCTTTGTAATTGTTTATGTTTAAGTTGTTTGTTGCTGGTTTTTAGTTTGTTTTTTGTCTTTTTGGAAGCTGACACAGTCTCTATGGAGATGGGTTTTTGGGTGGGTAGCAGGAGGAGAGAAGCTGCAGAGAGGCGTGTAAGACTGCAACTCTGCTTCCTGGTCCCAACTCTGGGTAGTCATATTTTGGGGGTTTAATAAATTTGTCCATATTTCTAGAAATGAGAGCTGCTCCATCTAAAGTGGGACGGATGCCATCTCTCCTAACAAGACCAGGTTTCCTCCAGAAGGTTTGCCAATTATCTATGAAGCCCACATCGTTTCTGGGACAACACTCAGACAGCCAGCAATTTAAGGATAACGTGCGGCTAAACATGTCACTCCTGGTCTGATTGGGGAGGGGACCAGAGAAAACTACAGAGTCCGACATTGTTTTGGCAAAGTTGCACACCGATTCAATATTGATTGAATCAATATTGAAGGCACATGACATGCCTGCAGTGAGGAGTTGAAAATGCCAGAAAACACTGGGGCCAGCTCGTTTACACAGTGTCTGAGGGTGGCAGGAGACACACCGTCTGGGCCGGGAGCTTTTCGAGCATTCAGACTCCTAAACTGCTTCCTCACATCTGCTTCATGAATATGAAGAGTTTGGTGGGAGGAGGTGGTGTGAAATCCTCCTTTGTGTGGGGTGAGGAGGAGGGTGTTGCAGGTGAAGTGTTTGATGGTCGTGATGGGGGAGAGGTGGGGGAATGTCTCCAAAGTGTCTCTATTGTTGGGGCCGTTGGAGGCGTGAAAGCTGCCTGATGGCTCGTCAAAACGGCAGTAAAAGTCGTTAAGGGTGTTGGCAAATAGGTTAAGAACGATAGAATAAAACAAAACAGTAAAAAAATAAAACACATAATACATCAAAATTAAAACAGCATAGAATAAAAAAAACACAGAAGAGGTCTGTCTTATCTCAAAAGGCATGTTGTTCCACAGTTTTGGAGCTGCTACAGAAAAAGCGTTTACGCTCAGTCCTGGGTACATTCAGGAACAGCTGATCAGCTGACTTGAGAAAGGCGGGTATATACGGCTGTAGCAGCTCAGAGAAATAAGATTGGACTAGGCCATGGAGGGCTTTAAAAGCAAATAAAATAATTTAAAAGGAATCCTAAAAAGAAATGGGCAGCAGGTGAAGTGAAGCTAAAATAGGGGAAATGTGCTCAAACTTTCAAGCTGCAGGATATTGGACGCTCTGTAGATGTTTGAAGCACTGACCCCTATATAAAGTGCATTACAGTAATCCAACCGAGTGCTAACAAAGGCATTGATTACTGTGTCAACGTGCCTTTGTGAAAGAATTGGCTTTATTTTAGCTCGCTGCCTGAGCTGAAAGAAGCTTTTACCACTGCTTTGATCTAATTGTCAAGTTTCAGATCACAGTCCACTTTGACCAGCAGGTTTGTGACAGTTGGCTTAACATACTGGGCCAAGGTATAGGGCTTTGGAGCGTGATGTCACGGGTGTGGGCGTGGAAAGGATTTTGGCCCGATCCGCCATTTTGGGGGTCTAGCGCAAGTGAAAAGGGAGCGAAGGCACACACAACAGCCATGGTTCGTAAATATGATAAGGAGATTCTGCAGGTCATTGATCAAAGTATAAAACTAAAATAAAATGTATTAGTGACACAGGATACAAACATGGAAGCAAGATGTGTAATTAGGATTATTTATAATAAATATGTATAAATTAGTGCAATTTCTTTAATCATAAAGAATAACTAAATCCTTCAGGACAATGTCACATCAATGCACTGAACTCACTATACTATAAAGACACATCTCCTGGATGCACTGGTACGCATCTTCAGTGATGTATCCTAGGGTCATCAGGTGTTTTGGGTCTCACAACATCATACACCCTCGCCCAGGCGACCCAGCCGGGGGTGATCAGGCCCCAACTTGCGTACCAGTAGCTACCCACGGATCAGCCCTCTTAATCCACAGCCACCTTGTGGCTTTCTCTGCCGCTTCACTCACAGCCTGGATGGCCCTCTTCTTGGCTGCCCCAGCCACGCCCAGCCGGCCTAGGACTTTGCAGAGTGATCGTCCTGCAAAGCCCCTACAACCCACTTCTATGGGCTCATAGAAAGTCTTCCAGCCCCTTTCCCTGCACTCTTGCACTAGTTCCTGGTATTTTCCTCGTTTCCTTTCATTAGCCTCCTCAATCCGCTCTTCCCAGGGCACTGTGAGTTCCAGCATGATCAGCTGTTTTGAGGCCTCAGAAATAATTATCAAGTCTGACCGGAGTGATGTTTTTGCAATGTTCTGAGGGAACTTTAGTTGTTTACCCAGGTCAGCCTGTAGCTGCCAATCAGAGGCTGTGTTGAGAAGGCCAGTTGTCAAATGTGGGCGCACCTGGGGTTTCTCTCCAGCCTTAATAAAAGAGATTGCCTTCCTCGGAGCATGATGATGCTTGCTGGTGCTGATTGCTGAGGCAATCTTTTCAGCAACTACTCTGAGCACCTGGTCGTGCCGCCAACGATACCGACCATCGGCCAGGGCCCTTGGGCAGCTGCTAAGGAGGTGTTCTAGGGTCCCTCTTCCAGAGCACAGGGGACAGGCAGGTGTCTCGGTCTTTCCCCACAGATGGAGGTTTGCTGGGCTTGGCAGAGTGTCGTATACTGCCTGCACTAGGAATCGGATCCGGTGGAAGTCTGCCTGCATGATGTTTGCCCAGGTGACCTTGCGCTGCAAGGTGCTCTCCCACCTTGTCCATGCTCCCTGCCGCTTAAGGCCTACAGCTCTGCTTACTCGCTCCTCCTCCACACCTGCTCGGACCTCTTCCTGGAGTAGCTGGTGTCTCTCCTTTCCCTGTGCCCTGCTGACCTGGGCCTTTGGGACGTACCCCAAGCCTGCTCCCCCTGTTGCTAAGACCCCCATTAGTGTTTTCTGCCTTAGGCGTGACTCCGCCACCTCAACTGCCTTCTCAGCCTTCCACTTTCTTCCTGTCCTTACCTCAATGCCTGCTGATGCCACCTTGCAGTCGTTAGAATCTCTGTACTGTAGGGCTTCTCGTGTGCGAGCCACCTTGAACTCTTCTGTGAGACCACTGAAGGGTAACTGCACGCTGTTGCTTGTCCCATACAAGGCAGCGCTGGTGAGACTGCGGGGAAGTCCCAGCCACTTACGAAGAAAGCCACTGATCTTTCTTTCAAGGGATTCCACAGTAGTTATTGGAACTGTATAGACAAGCAAGGGCCACAGGATTCGGGGCAGGATGGAATGCTGGTAGATCCAGGCTTTAAATCTTCCAGGCAAGCCGGACTTATCCACCTTAAGCCACGCTCCCAGCTCCTCATTTGCCTTCTGGATAGCAGTAGAGTCTTTCAGGCTGGAGTCAAAGAGTTTCCCCAAGCTCTTAACTGGTTGTTCCGTTATGGATGGAATAATGGTTCCTGAAATTGAGAACCGGAACTTGTCCGTCACCTTGCCCTTCTTCAGTACCATCGATCTTGACTTGGAAGGTTTAAAACTCATCCTTGCCCATGAGATGAGTCTCTCAAGACCTTGCAAGATCCACCTACACCCGGGAACTGATGATGTTGTAATGGTGAGGTCATCCATATAGGCTCTGATAGGGGGCTGACGAACACCTGACCTTGACCATAAAGAATAACTAAATCCTTCAGGACAATGTCACATCAATGCACTGAACTCACCATGTTATCCACCTAACAGCCTCCACATGTTCTCACTGTAATTTCCCCTCATGAATGAATTTATGCTGCACTAATCTGAATGTTTGCAGGGATATATATATATATATATATATATATATATATATATATATATATATATATTGAATATTACTTAAACTCTCTTAAATTAACTTCCAATAAAAGAGGTTTATCATTGATTGAAATTCATTCAGAAATGTTTAACGAATGAGCTGTCACAACTTTCAAGTACAAAGTTGTTATGAAGTCTGTCACATCCCCCCACCTTTTTTTCTTTTTTCTTTTTTTATCCTTTATTTATTTATCCTTCTTATTTCATTGTACTGTATATTGTTACTCTTATTTGCCTTGTATGTCTACTGTACAAACTGAACTGGAATGTCTGACTCTTCGCTTTATGATTTCCATAACGTTTCGAAAAAAAACAAAAACCTCTTCGGCCGCTCCCTTCTGCCGTATTTTGCGGCAAAATTCTCCACACCCACTGCCGCGCTATGAATTGTGGGATATATGGGACCACGAAACGTACAACAGACCACGCATGATATTTGGGGAAATCAACGGTGCATTTGTAGTATGCATTTGAAGTACACTTCGAATTGGGACAGCCGTGGTCGCATGGCGGTGACGTAACCGCACTTAAAATGCGTACTTCAAGCGTGCAGCCCCTGAATTGGGACACAGCCCCTGAATTGGGACACAGCCTGTTGAAATAAGAAGAGAAAATGCTCTCAATTATGGAGACAGTCAAATAGTCTATTTATGTTTGATGTGTGCTTTGCATTTGTGTGGCTGTTAATAAAGTTAGCGTGCTCTAGGGGGCGTATGCGTTCATCAAAATGGCCGATGGCTGATGTGTATTTTTTCCTCCCTAGAATATCGTCGGCGAAGTTTGCCATGTGCGTTAGATTTCACTGCGCATTTTCATACCTCTGCCAACAGGTTATGGGCCCAGGAAGCTAAGAAGTTTTCCTAAAGCGTCCATCTGTTTTTTGCCACCGAGAGAAACGCCGCGACGTACTGTGCACTCGGTGAGGATTAGCATACCATGCTAGCGCCATGAGCCGACGAGCCGCTGAGTCAAATAGCCGTTGGGCTCGGCTAGTTTTTGATGGAGACGAAAAGAATTACGAACTATGGGAGACGAAATTTTTGGGCCACCTTCGTTTGCAGGGTTTAAGAGACATTATTTTGAGGCAGCCTACCGACGTGGAGGGAGAAGAAGACGGAGCAAAGAATGCAGAGGCCTACGCGGAGCTGATCCAGCGGACGATGGACGGAAGGCGCTGGGGATTCTAAGAAACTATTATGCAGGTAAAGGAAAACCTCGTATAATTAGCCTGTATACAGAACTCACTTCGCTCCAAAAGCCCAGCAGTGAGAGTGTGACTGAGTATGTGATACGAGCAGAGACAATAATCACAGCCCTGAGGAATGCTGGTGAAACATTGAGTGATGGGCTATTGGTATGGTTTTGAAGGGACTGCCAGAATCGTTCAAACCGTTTGCTATCCATGTCACACAAAGTGAAGTTGAAGTGACTTTTGCTGAATTTAAAACTAAACTGCGAAGCTTTGAAGACACAGAGAAAATGCGCGCCGCAGCGTCAGATGACAACATCATGAAAGCACGTGCAAGACCGAGCGACAATTCCACGTTTGAAAAATCGAATGACCGTGGGGCCGGCAACGCAGACATAGTGTGTTTCAGATGCGGACTAAAAGGACACAAAGCCAGGACGTGTCAGCGCAAGCAGTGGTGCAGCGAGTGTAAAAGCACCACCCATCGGGACTCAACATGCAGACGGAAACGGCGGCAAGACAACGCACGGAAAGTTTCTGAGGAGTCGGGTAGCAAAGACTACGCATTCCGGGTAAGCAGCGAGGATGCAGCGTTCCAGTCAGAGCATGGCATCAACAAAAAGGGTCTGATGGTGGACACAGGGGCAACTTCGCATATTGTCACAGATATAACGAAGTTCAGGAGATTTGACGACAGTTTCCAGCCCAAGTCACACTACGTAGAGTTGGCTGACGGCACCAAGTGCACTGGAGTTGCAGAGCAAAGAGGGGAGGCAGAGTTTTGCTTGATGGACAGCAGGGGGCAGTGCCACAAATGGGGCAACTATGATCTTCAAGCAAGGAAAAGACACCCTGCGACACAAAGACGGTACAAGGTTCCCAATACATGAGTACAACAGACTGTACTACCTACAAACAGTAAACACTGAAGGTAAAGACCAGTGTAAGGGTTGCTATGACATGCAAACATGGCATGAAATTCTCGGTCACTGTAATTATGATGACATTCAGAAATTACAGGGGGTTGTTGATGGTATGGCAATCAAAGGAAAAACAGACAAATCTGTCTTGCATTGTGAAGTGTGCACACAGGGAAAGTTTGTTCAAACTAGAAACAGGGACCCTGATGCACGAGCCAAAACCGCCTTAGAGCTGGTACACACAAAGACCTAGCTGGTCCAGTAGACCCAGAGTCCTGAGATGGATATAGATTTGCACTATCATTCACTGATGACTATTCCAGTGCAGTGTTTGTGTATTTTCTGAAAAACAAGAGTGACACAGCAAAAGCGACACAGAAGTTTTTGGCTGATACAGCCCCGTATGGGCAAGTTAAATGTATCAGGTCTGATAATGGAACAGAGTTTATGGGAAATGAGTATCAGGCACTCCTTAGCAAAAATGGAATCAGGCATGAGACCTCAGCACCATACTCACCACACCAAAATGGTACTGCAGAACGCAATTGGCGCACTCTTTTTGATATGGCCAGGTGTATGTTAATAGAGAAGCAGTTACCTAAAGAGTTGTGGACTTACGCAGTGCAAACAGCAGCTGTAGTGAGGAATAGATGTTTTAACAGACGCACAGAATAGACACCATATTTGATGCTGACAGGAAGAAGGCCAAACCTTTCCAGGATGCAGACATTTGGGTCAGTGTGTTATGCCTACAGGCAGAACAAGAGAAAACTAGACTCAAGGTGTGAGAAAGGAATTTTTGTTGGCTATGACAAGAACAGTCCAGCTTATATGGTCTACTACCCAGACAGTGGGAAAGTACAAAAGCATAGACTGGTGAAGTTTGAGACTAAAACAAGAGTAGAGAGACAAACACAGACTGACAAGGTGCCAGATGATGAGGGTGACTTTGAGACACCAAACAGGTTCACCAAGACCAGAGAACAGACTGATGTGAGTACAGAACACACAGATACTCAGGAACAGATCCCAGTAAGCATGTCTGAGATGAGCAGCCAGTCACAGGAGAATGAACTCGACTGCGAGGCTGCAAGGTATCCTTCCAGAGTGAGAAAGAGGCCTGGGTATTTAAGTGAATATGTTACTGATAAGGAGGATTGTGATCAAGTACTTACAAACATGGATTATTGTTACAGAGCAATGTGTAACATTCCCCAAACATTCAAGGAAGCAATAACTTCATCTAACTCAGAGAAATGGGTCAGTGCAATGGATGAAGAGATGCAATAACTAAGTGAAAATGACACATTTACCTTAACCACTTTGCCTGAGGGTAAGAAGACAGTGGGGGGTAGATGGGTGTACGCAGTCAAAAACAATGTTGATGGATCTGAGAAGTACAAGGCACGTTATGTTGCTAAAGGATATAGTCAGAGGATAGGTGTGGATTATGAAGAAACATTTTCCCCTACTGCTAACCTGACTAGTATCAGAGTGTTGATGCAAAAGGCAGCACAAGAAAACATGCTTTTACATCAGATGGATGTTAAAGCTGCCTATCTTCACGCACCAATAGATTGTGAGGTATTCATGGAACAACCTGAGGGTTATGAGGTAAAATCCGACACAAATGAAAAACTGGTATGCAAGTTGAAAAAGTCGCTATATGGGCTAAAACAATCAGGCCGAAATTGGAACAAGTTGTTGCATGAATATCTGAGTGAGAACAACTTTGTGCAGAACCCCGCTGACCATTGTGTTTACACAAAAATGACAGAAAATAAGAAGGTGATTCTGATAGTATGGGTGGATGACCTGATCATTGCTGCTAGTGATGAAAGTGAACTAACTGTTGTGAAGAAAATGCTTGCAGCAAAATTCAAAATGAAGGATTTGGGTAAACTGAGACATTTCATTGGTATAGATTTTGACCAGAGTGATAACTGTGTAAAAATGTCACAAAAACAATATGTGGAAAAAATACTTGAAAGATTCAACATGCAGGATTGTAAAGAAAGACAGACACCTTGTGAGCAAAAACTGAACTATGCTGATGATGCAGAAATGATGAGTGATGTCAAAAGGTACAGAGAGGCAGTTGGTAGTCTGATCTATTTGGCTACATGCACAAGACCAGACTTGAGTTTTATAGTCAGTAAACTTTCACAGTACTTTACTGAGCCAACTGAAGACCAATGGACTACAGTAAAACATGTACTGAGGTATCTGAAAGGGACAACCGAGAAAGAACTGTGTTACAGGAAATGTGACAACAAAGAACTGAGGTTGTGGGCATACAGCGATGCTGATTGGGCAGCTGATGTAACAGACAGACGGAGTACAACTGGTTATTGCATAAGCTTGTCTGTAGATGGTCCTTTAATCTCATGGAAAACCAAAAGACAACCTACTGTTGCATTATCTACCTGTGAAGCGGAGTACATGGCTTTAGCTACAACCCTACAAGAAGTTTTGTACCTAATGCAACTGTTACAAGGTATTGATGGACAAAAATATGCACCGCCAAAAGTTCATGAAGATAATCAGGGTGCAATTGCGTTGGCGAAGAATCCTGTGACGAGACAGAGATGTAAACATGTTGACATAAAGTACCACTTTGTGAGGTCAACTGTGAGTGCAGGAAAAATAACTCTGGATTATTGTTCAACAGAAGAGATGGTTGCAGATGTAATGACAAAGCCTGCAACAAAAGTTAAGTTGTTCAAGTTTGAGAAGTTTATGTTCGGGCATTAACATGGTATACGGACATGTATACAGTACTGAGGAAGAAACCTTTTGTTTGTTGTTTTTTGTTTGCTTAAGAGCATCATAATATGAGAGCAAGTGGGGGTGTTGAAATAAGAAGAGAAAATGCTCTCAATTATGGAGACAGTCAAATAGTCTATTTATGTTTGATGTGTGCTTTGCATTTGTGTGGCTGTTAATAAAGTTAGCGCGCTCTAGGGGGCGTATGCGTTCATCAAAATGGCCGATGGCTGATGTGTATATTTTCCTCCCTAGAATATCGTCGGCGAAGTTTGCCATGTGCGTTAGATTTCACTGCGCATTTTCATACCTCTGCCAACACAGCCACTCACCCCCTCCTTCCTGGCTCACAGCTTTTTCTTCTTCTTGGTTGGCAACCAATGTTAAGGCGCATTACCACCCCCTGGCTCACAGCTCAGTGGACATTTAGATGAGAAAATATATATTTGACACATTTAAGAAAATAAATAAATAAATAAAAATAAACAAAATAAATGTTTATTAAGACATTTTGGTAGGAACTTGCTTTATTTTAAAAATGTTTTTGCTCATTCTTGCTCTATAAAAGAGTTTATTTCTTTTAGAATCACTCATCTTAGCAGTAGGATTTACATGAAAAGAGAAACAAATTAAATTTGAGTGAAAATATACATTTTGCAATCTCTGGTCAACTGACTCAGTGAATCAAATTACTCAAATTCGATTCGCTTTGGTGAGTGACTCATTCAATCTCGATTCAGTAAAAAGAATCTAATTTACCATCACTGGAAAGGAAAGGACTGGAAAGGCGCTACTTTTGAAATAACTCTCTCACGTGGTTACGTTGTGCAGCTGAGTCACGTGACCGCACAGCAACAAATCACAGCAGAGCCGGGAAAAGGGGGCGGAGCAAAGTGTCTGTGCAGGAGAGGAGTCGAGCAGAGAGAGCTGCTTTTTCATGAAACGGGAGTAAAGTAGTGAACTTACTGGAACATATACCACTACCAAAGTTTGGATCGATATCTGCATCGATCTGCACACCCTTGTCTCCTGGATTGTAGCTGAGATCAGCGTGAACCACGTGGGTCTCCGCTCACTGATCTGTTTCCTGTTTCTCTCGGTTTGTGGGCTCATCTAAAGGTAAGCACCGAGCTAACTTTAATGTGGGTTCCGTTTATGTTGAGTTTAGCTCTGTTGAGGATAATAGATTGCTTGGTATACACTGGAGTTAGACAGACTGTAGAGTTTGTGATTGCTTGCAACATTATGAAATGGTGGTTGCTAGGGGGTAAGAATATATATAGAAAATTAGCCTTGGTATATGAACAAAAGGATGGGCTGCAGGGCAGGAGAACAGTCTACCCCCACCCCTAGGACAGGAAGCCACAGGTACAAGCCTGGGGGAGGGCAACCCCAGGGTGAATAATAAAGATTAACAGACCACGTGACTTTCGCGTAGAGCTGGGCGATATAAGATTTTTTCATATCATGACATGTTTTTTTCATTTCAGGCGATAACGATATCCATTACGATATAAGCCAAATAACTATATTTGTAAGATTTAAATGTGCCATTGCTCACAAGTAAAATGTGAAATAATCAGCAGCTTGTTTTTATTTATATATTTATTTCCCATAAGTTCATCCATTAAGCGGACGCGAATGGATGGATGAAGTTCAACAGGGTAGATGTACTTAAGGAACATGAGACTTTTTCAGATAAATAAAGGCAAATATTGCAAACTACACAAAAGGCAGCCGCTAAAGCGTTTAAGTTTCAAAATAGAACAAACGAAACAGACTACTAAATTGTCAATTCCACTTAGAAACAAAATATTAATTCTAAAAATAAATCTTAGTTTGTTTTACAGAAGAACAGACAAAACTGACTAACTTTTGTCAATATCAAATAAACTGAGAACTAAAAGGAAATTCTCAATCTCTCCTTGTTGTATAGCTGAGCTTTTCAAAAAGTTTTAACAGTTACTTTAGTCTGACAAAAGCCGAATGACGAATTAGCGCTTCCAGTCAGAGACTGAGGTTACGTCCACACGTACACGGGTATTTTTGAAAACGGAGATTTTCCGTTTTCGTTTTAAAAAATAATCCCGTCCACACATAAAGGTAGAAATGAAGGAAAACGCTGCTATGAACTTGCCAAAGCAGCAGGTGGAGCTAGATTCCTAATCGTGCAGAAATGTTGGCCAATCAGAAGTCTAGAAGCCTCGGTGGGAAAAAGTAAACAAAGCTGGGGCATAGAAGCAGAACCGAGTCGTATGTGTGGAGGGACAGTAACTGTGTGTATATATAAGCATTTAAACACTGCAGCGAGTAGAATTAACAGTAACAGTATTGTAGAAATTCATTTCACCGAAACAATAACGTGGCACAGTGTGACGCATGCACCAGTTTATTGTATTTCCAGACTTGCTTCCGGCACAATTTACAGTGCACGCTACTCTGTTTTTTGTCAGACTTGAAATAGCCGAAATACCTTCACACTACGGAACTTCTATGGCTCTTCCGTTCGACAATCTCTCCGGCATTGGAACCATCATCTGTTTTCTCTTCGGTAACCTTCGGTCACGCTCGGTTGATTTTTCTAGTTGGCACACTCATTTCCTCCATTACCCGGGCGTTACGGTCGCTGGCTGCTTCCCAAACAAATACAAATGTACGGCTTGGCACTTGTGCTGTATGTAACAAGTCACGCGACGTGACGCTGCGGCTGTGATTGGTTCGGCTCTGCGCTACTTAATTTGGATTGGCTGACCTCTTTTTTTTTTTTTTTTTTTTTTTTTAAAGAGGACAAGAGCGGCGAGGTCTATCGCGATAGTTTAATTTCTCTATCGAGTAAAAGTTATATCGCGATAGATATCGTTATCGTTCTATCGCCCAGCTCTTCTTTTGCGCATTGCATGCCGGGAACTCATGGCAAAACATTCCAAGTACCGCATCAAATGCAAGCATTTGTAGCACCGCAAAACGTTCATTCTCCGGTTCCAATAAATTCTTTCTTTTTCTTTGCCCCCCAAAAAAGGTATGTACAAAACAAAGGAGAACAATGTGACCTGAAGTTAATAAACTTCATGAGTGCATACACTCATGAAGTTTAGTAACTTCAGGCCACTGCAACAAGCCCAGGTACGGTTTACCGACGGATGGTTACAGGACCTTGAAATGCACCGGACTGAGGCAATTTTCCCTTAGGATGACCAGGCATCGCGTGCTGGTGATTTAGCAAAACTCACCTGAGGAATCCTGCTTGACAACGCCACATTCTTATAGAACATTTCAAAATTAGCTGCAACACACCTTGTGAGCTGGATTTGAAGTGGGTTTAATAAACACTTTACAATTTGAATGGAAACATGCCAGCCAACACAAGGATCATCTCGGAAATTCGGCCACCAGCCTTATATCTTATATACACCATCACAGACACTCTCAAACAAAGAACATTCCACAGCACATCATGCATACCTAAAGGTTCAGTCCAGCTCATCCATGACCTTCTCCCACACTAAGAAACGTTATGACCACCCGTCACCTCCCTTAGAGCAGGATGTCTGGAGCTCTTCCAGTCTACGATGGGTCCACTGTGAGGGTGCAATAACATGGGGCCCACTGGTGATAACATTCTACATGCATGCATACAACTGGTGAACACTAAAGTGAGGAAATAATATTACTATTACTAATGTGATATGATTTATAGGAAAGGAAATGTGCCACTGCAACATGCATAACAGCGCTGGTAAATACACACAGAAATTAACAACTACAAGATTAAGTCTGCATGGCCCACAAGCTCATGCGACCCTAGGATGTTGCTGTCATCTTCCTGCTCCTGGAAAAACATACATACATCTACCCTTTCCTTGTCTGCTTGGAGTAGGTGCAATCTGCGTATCAGTGTCAAGTCAGTGAACCATTTGTCCCCATTATCAGTCCAGTAAGTCCCCATTGCGATGTGGAGAAGCTCACTTTACGATCATTTTCCAGCAACACTATTGTATAGCACTTTTAGTTCCAATCATGCAGGCCTGCTTAACGGACAGCAGACTCTCAAACAAAACTCTCAGTGCACTCCTCAAACATGAAAAGGGAAAAAAAAGAAAATACTACAAAATATAAAAATATGAAAGTCTTAGTTTTAGGACTTGCCAAAGCATACTCATCTCCTTAAACTGATAAATCAAACCAAAACGTCTTGACAGGTTCCACTTGGTAAAAGAAAAATGTAGCCGCCAAATAAATCCCCAAAACATTCATCCACCAGTCACACACATTTCACACAACCCTAATGTCCTATTAGATAATAAGTTTATTCCCATGTAACCAGGTGTATGTCATGGTAAAGCATCCCTCACACATTTGAATTTGAATGTATTTATTTAAAAGGGACAGTGCAGTTTGACATAGTCCAAGTACAAAACATGAAACTGATGTAACGGACATAAGTTTATAGCTATTGCAAATTTTCAACAATTGTCCCTTGTTGGGCTTACAATCAAAATAAATACATTTTACCATAAAACATACATTTTCATAAAGCCAAAATACATCGTAAATACAACTACAATTAATAGACAATAAATAAAAATAAAATCATTAATAAAATGACTACATCTCTGATTTTCCTTTAACCAAACTTTAACCTTCAATAGAAAGGATCTGATGTCTGTAATCAATTTGATTTTGGTTGGAAGTGGGTTCCACAGATTGCAAGCCTCTATGGAAAATGCGTTCAATTTAAGAAAACACTGTTTCATCTTGTTCTCTCTATAAACTTCACAAGATGCTTGGTTGAACTTTCCCTCCTCTGAGGTAAACTTTTATTAAACTCTTAATAAACAGTCATGAGTCTCTGCTTCTCACCTTCCGGTGTTACACTCTCAAGACTCCGGGCGGAACACACAGCAATTCCGCTTGCTACATCCCTTTTCTTTTACAAAGACAATGAACTATTCATAAGTTGAGAACTCAGTTTGCAACTGGAACAAAACTTAGACATGACATTTGTTTGTTGGACACCATTTTCTTCAAAAATGAAAATTCTGCCTTCCACTTACTTTTTTTTAGTGTTACTTTTATTCATTTTTTCCATTTTTTTTTCTCTTTTCCTTATTATTTTTTTCTTTCCTTCCAAACAAGTAAACAGATCACAAAGCCATAACTCAAAATATTATCGCAGATGTTTTGCTCTGTTCTCTAACCAGTAAACAAATCACAACATATAACTCAAAATGTCCTCACAGATGGGTTTTTTTTTCTTTTGTCTTTCCTCTGACCAGTAAACAAATCACAACATATAACTCACACACTGCATACATAGTCCTTCAGATATCCAGGTTGTTGTACTACCCGTCCTGACCTGGTAGTGCTGTTTTGTGTGTTCTCTTTGCTCTGTGTCGGCACAGTAATGTTCTGTCCCTCAGGCTGGAGATGTGCTGACATGTCTTTTTTGACCTCCACAGCTCGCCTCAGATGGCGACGATTTCTTCTGAGGACTCTGCCGTTGTCCAACTCCACATCATAGGATCTGTTTCCCAGAGTGTTACACACTCTAGCTTTGGTCCATAAGTTGTGTGGTTCAAAAGGTTGGACTCGCACCAAGTCTCCTGGGTTTAATGTGTCCATGTCCTTCGCTGTCTTGTTGTAGTACTTTGTTTGTCTCTCTCTGTTTTTCATCAGTGCTAACTTGTTGTCAGTCACTTTGGGTTGCAACAATCTGTCTCCTATTGGGAGGAGTGTCCTCGTCCTCCTGCTTAACAGTCTCTGTGCAGGGCTGGTAGTTAAACCTTGTGTTGGGGTGTTTCTGTGGTCCAATAAGGCCAAATATGGATCCTGTCCAGCCAATTTTGCCTTTTTCATGAGTCGTTTGGCAGTTTTAACGGCAGACTCAGCTTTGCCGTTGCTCTGCGGATAGCCAGGTGATGAGGTATGGTGTCGAAATTCCCATTTCCAGCTGAAGTTGGCAAACTCTGTTGAGCTGTACTGGGGCCCGTTGTCAGAAAAAACAATATTTGGGATTCCCTGACGTGCGAAATGAGCCTTTAGTTTCCTAATCACAGTACTCGACTTGGTATCAGGTAGATAATCTATCTCCCAAAAGTTGGAGTAATAATCAACAGTTATTAGGTAGTCCCTACCCTCAAAGTTGAATAAATCTGTCCCAACTTTGGTCCATGGTCTAGTGGTCGGCTCGTGTGGTTTTAGTGTCTCTTTCTGTTGTTTTACATCCACAGACCGACATATGTCACGTGTAGCGATGTACTTTTTGATGTGGTCGTTCATACCGTGCCAGTAGACACAGTCTCTAGCTCTCCTGAGGCACCCTTCTGTGCCGATGTGTGTTGAGTGAATTCCCTGTGTTATATCTGCCTGCAGTGCTTCTGGAATCACCATTCTCTCTCCCTTGAAGACCAATCCATCCTTTGAGCTCAGTTCATCCTGCAAAGATTGGAACTGGGTTATTTCAACAGGTACATCTTTCTTACGGGCCGGCCACCCCTTTTGTATTGTTTTTATCAGTGTTTGTAGTGTGTGGTCGGTTCTTGTCCCTGCCCGTATTCTGTCCATGCTTTCTGTTGAAACAGGTACATAGTCCACCATGTTGACACATTCTGTCTCCAACTCCGTCTGGCTTTTGATGCTATCCTGCAGGTAGGCCCTACTCAGCGTATCAGGAAGTAGCATGTCGCGGCCTGGAACATATGTTATGGTTATATCATATTTTTGCAGCCTTAATAACATCCTTTGCAGTCTCTTAGGTGCATGTAACAGTGGCTTTTTAATAATGTTCTCGAGTGGCTTGTGGTCTGATTGCACTCTCACAAGACGACCATATGTATATTGGTGGAATTTCTCCATCCCAAACACAATAGCTAAGCATTCCTTTTCAATTTGTGCATAACCTCGTTCAGTGAGCGTCAATGCACAACTTGCAAATGCCACTGGTTTTCCATGTTGAGTCAGAGCTGCTCCCAGTCCTGTCTCGCCGGCATCACACTGCAGCGTCAGCTCTTCTTCAGGGCTGTAATATTTCAAAACTGGGACTTGTGTTAGTCTTTCTTTCAGTCTTTTAAATGCATCTTCCTGCACGTCTGTCCACTCCCATAGGCTGTCTCTGTGCGTCAGTTGTCTGAGAGGCTCACAGTTGTCTGACAGATGCTTGTAAAACTTTGATAAATAGTTGACCATTCCAACTAGTCTCTGCACCCCTTTTATATCAGTTGGTGCTGGCATCTCTGTGATGGCCCGTACCTTCTCTGGGTCAGCTCTCAGCCCTTCTGCTGTGAGTAGATGTCCGATGTATGGTACTTCCTGTCTTCTAAGCTTGAGTTTTTCCACATTTAATTTGATGTTTCTCTCTCTGCAGCGTTCCAGGAAAAGTCTCAGGTTTCTGTCATGATCCATTTCTGCCAACTCAGTCGTCTCTCCTTTTCCAGTGATCAGGATGTCATCAGCAATGATGTATGTGCCTGGCAGGTTCTCTAACGCTTGCATCAGTTTGCGCTGAAAGACCTCTGGTGCTGGGCTGATCCGCATCGGCATTCTCAGCCAACGAAAGCGACCAAATGGTGTTGCGAATGTCGTGAGATGGCTTGACTCTTCTGTAAGCTTCACATGCCAAAAGCCATGTTTCACATCACAAACTGTGAAAAATTTCGCTTTTGACACATCTGGCAAGATGTCATCTATTGTTGGTAACGGGAAGTGACTACGCTTCAAAGCTTTGTTGAGTGGTCTTGGGTCAATACATATCCTGGGTTTGCCATTTGGCTTCTGCACTGTCACCATCCCACTGATCCAATCAGTCCTACAATCCACCGGTGCTATTATTTGTCTGTCTGCAAGGCTCATCAGTTCCTCTTTCAGTGGTTTCATCATCGACACTGGGACTGTGCGTTTTGGCAGTTTGACGGGCTGCGCTGTTGTGTCGATTTCCAGCTCATATTCACCTTGCAAACATCCATCTCCTGTAAACACATCCTGAAACTCAGGCTTTATCTCTTCCAACAACCATGCGTTTTTCTCTGATGGAGCTGTTGTCACTGAGCTGTCCAAAGCACAGATGTTATCATATTTAACTTGTATTAGCTTCATCGCTTCACTAGCTGTTCTCCCAAGTAGAGGTGTTTTACAATCCTCCTCTACCACTTGGAACTCGACTCTGTACTATTTGTTTTTTCTTGGGTTTGTCAGCTTGACCTTACACTTTCCTAATGGACACAGCCTTGACTTATTGTACATCACAAGAACCTTGTCTGTGTGCTCCATTTTGATGTTCGGGTTCAACAAGTTGATGGGAATAACGTTGCAGGTTGCACTGCAGTCAACTTGAAACTTGACCAGGCTGTTGCCAATCATCATGCCTGCAAACAGCTGCTCTCGTTTTTTCATGTCTGATTCTCTGATCTGGTTCACTTCTACTGCAGTCTGTGTCATAGCTGTGACAGTCATTATGTCCTCACAGGAATCAGAGTCCTGCTCCGTCACTGTGTGGACCTTTTTTCCATTTTCACTCTGTCTGCTTTTACTCCTGCATGCAAAATGATTTTCTTTGCCACATTTTTTGCATTTTTTTCCATATGCTGGGCATTTTGATTTGAGTCTTTCATGTGCTCTTCCACAAAATCTGCATGATATCTCTTTATCCAGTCTTTCTCTCTCTTTTTGTTTTACTGCATGCAGTTCCTCTACAGCCTGTCCCGCTATTGTTTTGTTGTATTCTCTTGAAATCTCCATTGCTCTACAAATATCTAGACATCTGTCTAATGTGAGGTTCTCTTCTCTGAGCAACCTTTCCCTCCAACTGGAGCTGTTCGTGCCACAGACGATCCTGTCTCTGATCAGTGAGTCTTTTAATTGTCCAAAGTTGCAGGTGCTCGCCAGCATTCTCAGGTCCGTAACATATTTATCAATATTTTCTCCTGGAGCCTGATTGCATGCAAAAAATCTGTATCTCTCGACAGTCTCATTAACTTTGGGATTACAGTGTTCATCGATTTTTCTCATCAGCTCACTTACTGTTACCCTTGCCTCAGCTGCCACCATGTTTCATCTTGTTCTCTCTAAACTTCACAAGATGCTCGGTTGAACTTTCCCTCCTCCAAGGTAAACTTTTATTAAACTCTTAATAAACAGTCATGAGTCTCTGCTTCTCACCTTCGGGTGTTACACTCTCAAGACTCCGGGCGGAACACACAGGTAAATGCAATTCCCCTTGCTACAAACACAAATGATTAAAACTCCTAAAACTAAGTAGATTATGTTTCTCTAAAATGTGACAATGATGCCAGGGCTGCACCATTTTGCATAAAATGAGAATCACAATTTTTTTGCTTAGAATTGAGATCACGATTCTCTCACGATTTTCTTTTCCAATATAAATATTTATTGCACTTACTCCGTAATTTCTTTGTGCCTGGGGGAGTTTGACGGGTATGGGGAAGTGCTGTATAAGGTTCCCGTTATTGATGTTTGGGTGGTTGACGGGGACTGATTTTCTCCTGTCACTTTCTTGGCCTTTACAGCTTCGTCATATTGCACTTTATGGTGACGTTTAAGGTGGTTATACAAATTCGTAGTGTTAGCTTGCGGTGCTGCTACTATGGCAAAACACAGCTTGCAAATGATATCTTTTTGACTCTCATCTTCTTTGAAACCAAAAACCTTCCACATGGAGGAACGAGAACCTTTTCTTGGAATTAATGTTACAGTGGGGTTGTCATTCTCACCACCATCAGAGCTTTTCCTCTGCACTCATTGTGGTTTCTCCCCTCCGGCAGTTTCTCTCACGTGCTCTTCGTTGTTTTTTCCCCTTCCAGCTGGCTTCTGTATCACGTGGTATAAGGCTCTGCCCTTGTCATTTGTTGAGCATGAAGAGTGAGCGCTTGTTTTCATGCAGATTATGTCCCGGAGCAAAACGCGGTACAATCGTCATCTTTTTTTTTCTTTTCTTACATCATTGTCATTTGGAAATGAGATTGCACATAAGTATGAATTGAGATCGCGATTTTCTAACATTTAATTGTGCAGCCCTAAATGATGCCATCGGACAGATTTGACATAGGAGACAGACCTTCAAAATAAAACAGGAAACATGAGACACAGACATGACAATACAAACTTGATAACATAAGACACTCGGCATGAAACACAAAGGGTGAGGAAACTTAAATACAGGGGAAGAAAATAAAAGAGAAATCTAATAACCAAATGAACTTCGCTGACCTAAAGAACTTAAACATAGAACTCAAAACACTGGTTCAAAAGACCCAGGAACGTGACAAATGCATAAATAACTGAGCTGCTGAAGCAGGTATATAGTGCTGAATTAACTCAAAACAATTCAGATTAGCCTTGACCGTCTTAGCAATCTTCTTTACATACTTGTCCAATTTAAGACGTAAATCAAAAATTATTCCTAAAAACTTCTCATCTTACTAAGTGAGCTGAACAAGATGATAAAATCAGAAACACAGGCTTAAAATACCATCTGGTATTCATTGCATTGCATGTGTGTGTATGTGTTAGTAGGATTAAAACATTCTGTGCTTATTAGGGCTGCCACGATTACGTCGACTATCAAAAGCGTCGACGACTGATTTAATAGTCGACGCATCGTTTGAAGCTTTGTAAGATCACAAAAGACGCAGGAATAAGTAGTAGGATTTAAGAGTGTAATAATGGACTGAAACAGAAGATGGCAGCACTGCATGCACAAGGATGCTAGCTGCCGTTAAACCCCGAAGAAGAAGTAGCTCTGTCCCAGAATTCATAGCGCAGCCCAGCTCAGTTTTCAACAATGGTGGCAGCTAGTTGTAATATTACTCTTATTATTCTTTCTGTGTCACAAAATAAACGTTTAACATATTTTCAGAATGTAACTGAATGTATCTGCTCAGTTTACCAAGACACCACATATTTTCAAAAGCGCTCCGACATTTTCGGAGACGTCTGTTGCCCACTAGCTCGATAGCTAGCCGGGGTTCAAGGCTCACTAGAGCCCATGAGAGCACCGGACTCCCGGCAAATCGTTGTCAAACCCACCGCTGTCTTTCACTACTCAGGTTAAACATATATAAGTCACTTAGATAACTTACAAATGTTATTGTTTGGCTTTTTTTTAGTATTTTATTTGTTCCTGAGTAAATCGGTTTGGCTGAGATTAAAGTTATAGTTTTTACACAGCTGAATAAACGTCAAGCAGACAGCTGATTATCAGAAGCATGAGATGCTCGAGAATATACTCCGGTGTCCCGTTATATTTTAGATAGCAAGGAGTTTATTAAACTTCACCGAAACAATCTGCAAATTTCATTAAAATGTAATAAACTATCATCTTGTCTTTATTTTTACTTAGCACATACTTTAAACACTTAAAGCTGTAAGCTAATGATAGTTATATAAGAGCAGATGCATGCTGGTGCAATAAGCTGTATGTTTTACGTCCAATGGATGCATGATCTGATTAGTCGACTAATCGCAAAAAATATTGGTGACTAGTCGACTATCAAAATAATCATTTGTGGCAGCCCTAGTGCTTATGTATGTCATTTTAATTACTGTCGCCTTTTTCTGAAACAAATCTGTTTACTACACCTTCTTGTTTCAGAAACACCTAAAGAGGAAAGTCTCTATTGTAGTCAAGCACAGCTAAATTCTGCTTGTGAGTTAACCTAGCAAACCACACCGTGTGTTGTTAACACCTTAAACATGTACCTCCTCATGCCACTTCCTCTATGATTTTTGACACCCCTATATGGAGGACAACAAGAGCCACGCACATCAAAATAAAGAATTCTGTGCTTAAATAATGAATTGTAGAATAAATTCTCCATTTGTAAAATAATTCCACATTAACATAGTGAGTTTCGAAATGTTTTTTAAAGTCCTCATTACCATCCTAGGGGAGCTAGGATGGTAATGAGGTGCTTGAAATGTTGTAGGTGGCTGAGTTTATACTGCTACCATTGAGACTGATCGGGACTCCATCTTTGTGGATCTATGGAAGTCCATATAGACAGGGTGTAGCATCCCCTGGGTAAAGGTGGTGATGTGCAGGGGGGGTCAGTGGTTTTTCCCTTTCAAGTTCTTGTAGGCAACTGATGACTTTCTTTTTGTAGTTGCTTCTGGGGTTTCACCTTGAAGCTTCATAGGTATTGTTGTCACTGAGGAGTTTAGTCATGTTTATTTGCTCTGCTTCTTTTTGTCAGGGATAAAATACACATATATATACTTTTTGTGTCCCAGCTGAGTAACAGGAGGAGAAGAGTCTGGTGGTGCAGCAGAGGAACAATTTCAGCCATTTGGACTCAGCTCAGCCACTACAGAGGAAACAATGTCTTCAACACAAAAGGTAAGAAAAACATCACAGTTACACTGTTATTGAAACTGCGTGCACAGCTGGTTGGTTTTTAAAAACCTGTTAACAGCAGCTTTATCTTTTCCATCCTGGGCTCCTCCATATATACAGAATCTACATTCACAACCAAAAACCACAGAAGTTGCAAGAAAATACAAAGATCTTATTTTCTCTACACACATTGAAACCACAATATCATCAGTCGAACTCAGAATTTTTTTTGAAGTAAAAGAGTTTCTTTGATGATCAATATTTCTTCAATAATGTCATTTTCATTACAACTCTCTTTGTAGCACATCATTGTAATGTGATAGTATTACCAGAAGGTGGTGGTAACACACCAACAATGTGTTTTTTTGACATGTCTGATTCCACCAATGGAGGGAGTTTCAGTTTGTTCCACGACTGCATTTCACACACTGCCTGTGTTTGTATCTCTGTCACTGCAGGACCAACATGGAGCGAGAAGTCAGCGCTCTCAGGAGGCCGACAAACCTCACAGAAGAAAGGGAGAGAAAACCTACAGCTGTGATGAGTGCGGGAAGGATTTTACCCGGGCTGGAGACTTAAAAAGACACCAAGTCATCCACAGTGGAGTTAAACCTTACAGCTGTGACTTGTGTGGAAAGTCTTTTACCCACGCTGGAAACTTAAAAAAACACCAACTCATCCACAGTGGATTTAAACCTTACAGCTGCGACTTGTGTGGAAAGTCTTTTACCCAGACTGGACACTTAAAAAGACACCAAGTCATCCACAGTGGAGTTAAACCTTACAGCTGTGACTTGTGTGGAAAGTCTTTTACCCACGCTGGAAACTTAAAAAAACACCAACTCATCCACAGTGGATTTAAACCTTACAGCTGCGACTTGTGTGGAAAGTCTTTTACCCAGACTGGACACTTAAAAAAACACCAACTCATCCACAGTGAAGTTAAACCTCACAGCTGTGACTTGTGTGGAAAGTCTTTTACCCAGGCTGGACACTTAAAAAAACACCAACTCATCCACACTGGAGTTAAACCTTACAACTGTGACTTGTGTGGAAAGTCTTTTACCCAGGCTGGACACTTAAAAACACACCAACTCATCCACACTGGAGTTAAACCTTACAGCTGTGACTTGTGTGGGAAGGATTTTACCTGGGCTCTAACCCTAAAAAAACACCAACTCATCCACAGTGGAGTTAAACCATACAGCTGTGACTTGTGTGGAAAGTCTTTTACCCAGGCTGGAAACTTAAAAGCACACCAACTCATCCACACTGGAGTTAAACCTTACAGCTGTGACTTGTGTGGGAAGGATTTTACCTGGGCTCTAAGCCTAAAAAAACACCAAGTCATCCACAGTGGAGTTAAACCTTACATCTGTGACTTGTGTGGAAAGTCTTTTACCCAGGCTGGAAACTTAAAAACACACAAACTCATCCACAGTGGAGTTAAAGCGTACAACTGTGACCTGTGTGGAAAGTCTTTTACCCATGCTGGAAGCTTAAAAACACACCAACTCATCCACAGTGGATTTAAACCTTACAACTGTGACTTGTGTGGAAAGTCTTTTACCCAGGCTGGAAACTTAAAAACACACAAACTCATCCACAGTGGAGTTAAAGCGTACAACTGTGACCTGTGTGGAAAGTCTTTTACCCATGCTGGACACTTAAAAAACCACCAAATCATCCACAGTGAAGTTAAAGCCTACAGCTGTGACTTGTGTGGAAAGTCTTTTAAATTTCCACATCAGCTGAATAAACACCAACAGATCCACACAAGGAAGTAACTCTACAAGTGCAGTTACTGTGAGGTATGTATTTAGTTTTATCTTGTAATTGTAACCTGATTGCTTGGAACAAGTCTGATCAGTAAACTTATGGAGTTATACTGAATGAACTGTTTTGAAAAATGAAGACTCATTATCTCTCAGTAAGCTGAGTGTTATAATGTAAACAGTAAAATGTAATTGGACGTTGGCAGAGATGCTCTTTGTTTCAGGCGACGTTCAGGATAAAAACGTTGAAGGAATTCCCTGACTTACAATGTCTTTGTTTAGAAGTGGAGCGACGCACATGGATCCATTTCTCAACCCTGTCGTCACTGTGGTGGTGGGAAAGAGTTTCTCTGTGATCTTTGTGGAAAAACTTCCAATCATCAACGGGACCTAAAACCACATCAACGTAGCCACACTGGAGACAAAATGAACTACTGCAAAGAATGTGGGAGAGGCTTCCACACACCAAATACATTAAAATACATGAACTCTTCCACAGTGGGGTCAAAAAGCACATCTGTGACCAGTGTGGGTCATCCTTCACCACTGGAAATAAGCTCAATGAAAAAGCATAAGGGAATCCACACAGGAGAGACACCATACAAGTGCAGACACTGTGACAAAAGCTGGTCACAATCAGGTCATCGTAACAAACATGAACGTACACACATGGAGGTGAACTTCAGCTGTGACCAGTGTGACAAGAGCTTCAGGAATCTCAGTTCATACTCCGAACACAAACGATCCCACGCTGTAAATAAACTGTTTCACTGTTACCAATGTGCAAAAACCTTCACTTCATTATCTGCTCTGTGCAAACATCAGCCTGATTATGCAGGACTGAAATCACTGGATCACAATGAATCTGAAGAGAGAGAAAGATCCTCTTCTGGTTTCAGGCTCAGACTTAAAAACCTTGAGATCAGGCTCCACAGAGTTCAGATGGAATCTCCTGTAAAGAGTGTCAGCTGATGTCACACTTGGATCTGATGAGGTAGCTCTGATTTCTGGAGCTGCAGTGAATAATCCTGAATGTTACATTTAGGAAGCTGCATGTATAGATATGCATATCAATTTTATTTTTTTTTCCTTTGAGGGATTTTAATTCTCTAAAATGTTATCGCTGTTACATTTTATTCTTTGTTTATTAGGACACAGTAGTGTTTAGTAGTTGTATTCATTTTATGTGTTACCTAAGTTAAATTTCAATCCTTCCTTCATATTTAATCTTTTGCTGTGGTAAAATCTTCTCTTAAGTAATTTTCTCCCAAAACTACAAATGTTTTCACAGCAGTTGCTCTTAAAACCTCCAAAATGAACTAAATCTGTCCACCAGCTTTGAAACAACACCTGCTGTGACTTTATGTCCAGAAAAAAGAAACTCAAGCTAAACTGGTTTTGGGCTGTATTTCCATATAATACCAGTTTGTACCTGAAGATGAAGCAGTGAGTCAGTGTAACCTTTATTTAATTAGGCAAAGACCACATTCATATTCACAGTGGCAGCAAAGAAATGTTGAAAGTTATAAACAGCAGCACACATCAGGACCAATTTAAAGATCACAGGTGACTACTTTTACTTAATTCAAATTCCTTCAAATTTTGGCTTCTCCTTTCACTTTAGTGTATTTACTGTATCCTTGAAGTCCACATGTTGTTTTTTAATGACTTCATTTTGATCCACATGTTCTGCAGCTGTTTCCCTGTTGATTTGATGTTTGTATTATGAAATCCTGATAATATTAAAGTGTTAGTTATATTTGATGAACTCTGTGTAAAGTTTGTGTTATTAAACAGTTTGGTGTGAAAATGAAGAAATTGTCTCAGAACAAGTAGTTTGAGCCATGATTTCAGATTCAAACTAATTTAACTGTTTTCAGTGGTACATGTGGAGGTTTATCAGAGGAGGCGACTTGGCTGTTCTCCACTCACACAGAACAGGGTTCCTGCAGCTAATTAAACACTCTGAAATGATCTTCAAGGACCAAAATATTTGATTTTTCTCAAAAACGTGCTGTGGGCATGACGCTTTTAGAGCGTGTGTTTAAGATGCATTGTGATTAACATCTCACACATTCCAATAAAGCAGATGTTCCTGCATTGCAACAGCGCTTTGCAGATGTGTTCTCCCCCTTGCCCATGTGCACGACTCTCATGGAGCACCACTTTGAAACACAGCTGATTGGCAGATTCCCTTGTCTGCAGAGTCCAAAGATAAAAACGGCCTCCTCCACTCTGTGTGGTTCGTACCAATTCGTCACACTTCCGTTTGGCTTGTTTGAAGCCCCGGCCAGTTTTCAGCACTTCCTGTAGCGATAGCTGTGTCCTCACACTGCATATGCTGTTTCTTACCTGGATGATGTCATCATTCATAGTGATACCTCAGTGGAGCATGTGCAGTGGTTGGTCACAGTCCTGGATTCCCTGAGGCAGGCAGTGCTGATGGCAAACCCGAAGAAGTGTGTGGTTGGAGGGAGGTACAGAGTTTTTTGGTACAATTTTGAGACCCCATTTGGAGGCTGATTACACCACAGCGACGTGATGAAGGCTGTCCCAATTCCAAATGCGGCCGGAAATGCGCACTTCATTTCCCCGGACTTGAAGGAGTCAGGTGTATCATTCGTGGACTACAGGAGGAATGCTGACCCACATCCACCCATCCACATTAAGGGGACAGCTGTGGAGCGTGTGAGCAGCTTCAAGTTCCTGGGAGTCCACATCTCCGAGGATCTCACCTGGACGACCAACTGCTCCAAGCTGGTCAAGAAGGCTCACCAACGCCTCGTCTTCTTGAGGACTCTGAGGAAGAACCACCTGTCCTCAGACATCCTGGTGAACTTCTATCGCTGCACCATCGAGAGCATCCTGACCAACTGTATAACAGTCTGGTACGGGAACTGCTCTGCCTCGGACCGGAAGGCGTTGCAGAGGGTCGTGAAAACTGCCCAGCGCATCGCCGGAGCACCACTTCCTGCCATAAAAGACATCTACAGGAAGCGGTGTCTGAAAAGGGCTGGGAAAATCATCAAAGACCCCAGTCACCCATCACATGGACTCTTCACCCTCCTGCCCTCTGGGAGGCGCCACAGGAGCCTCCGGACTAAGACCACCAGGTACCGGAACAGCTTCTTCCCCACAGCTGTCAGACTCCTGAACTCTGCCTCCTGACATCTGACCCACGTTAAACTCATGGACTGAACATACACGCACCCACAATGGACAACTGTACCCTCAAACACACAATAATAACATGGACTGAACCACCACTCACAACCACTAGCACTTTATATAGCCTCTGTAGAATTATCCACATATCTCACTTATCTTAACTGCACTACTGTATAGCTCTGTGTAAATAATCATTCTGTACATTCGATAATTTTTAACCCTGCAACTGTTTGCAGCTTGCATAGTTCCCATTTCTGTATAGCTGTATATCTCAGATTTCTGTAAAGTTGTTTATTTCATATTCTGTATAGTTTTTCATATTTTTATCCTGTTCATAGCCTGTACATAGCTTGTACTCACTACAGCCTGTACATACTTATAGTTATAGAATATTCACAACATACTTCATACCATGTACATTATAACATAATAGACCCATTTCTGTAATATACTCACATATCTATATTATTGCTAATATATATTGTAATATATCTATATCACTAAAGCACTTCTGGATGGATGCAAACTGCATTTCGTTGCCCTGTACCTGTGCATGTGCAATGACAATAAAGTTGAATTCTATTCTATTCATTCGTGGCGCAACATATCCCAGAATTCATAGCGCAGCCTTTACTGTGGCTAATAAAAAAAAAGGCAGATGGCAGAAGCATGGTGGCTGAAGAGTAAACTTTTGAGTATTGAATTTTTCAACCTCATCAGTTAACGCTGTCCATGCAGATATTATAGATTTGTAAATGATTAGCTAACAATCTTGTCAACACAAAGTTCTTTATTGACAGGCAGTGGGGAGAGGGGACACCTGGGCAGTGTATTTACTGCATATAATGTGTTATCAACCTTTTCATCTTTTCTCATTACCCACAGCTGCCTCCACTTCTGTTGGGCTTAGGCTACTCACTAGGGCTGGGTATCATCACTGATTTCTATAATTGATTTGATTAAATTCAATTTTGACTCAGTAAGTGTTTCAAAGTAACTGAGGATAAAACACAAAACAACAGCAAGCTAAGCATTTTTCAATTTGGCATAATTTAAAGAAAAAATGTATTAAGCAGAAAAAATTTAGCTTTCTTTTGGCCAGAGAGGAACAAAAGCTGCAGCTCAGAATCAGTTAGATGTTGACTTTCTGCCCCGACGGCGTGTCCGTGTTCATGTCGCCGGGTGAGAAACACGACATGTCACTGATGCATCGGGTCCGCGCTTTGTGTTCATGTCTTTGTGTGGAATCTGTTCACTTGCTCTCATTTATTGTTTGTTTGGTGGTCATTGTAATAGTTTTGTGAGCGCCTGGCGTTTCTGGCAAAATACATAGAATAAATGACTGAATGAATAAATGGAGCTGCTGCAGAAAAAGCACGATCTCCTCTAAGTTTATGCTCAGTCCTGGGTACATTCAGGAACAGCTGATCAGCTGATCTGAGAGACGTGGGCGCTTCATAGATACAGAGAAAAACCCAACAATCATATGACCCCCTATGAGCAAGCACTTTGGCGACAGTGGGAAGGAAAAACTCCTTTTCGACAGGGTGATATGGTACTACAAGGTCATTAAGATAAGATGGGGCCTGATTATTTAAGACCTTGTATGTGAGGAGCAGGATTTTGAATTCAATTCTGGATTTAACAGGAAGGCAATGAAGGGAAGCCAAAACAGAAGAAATCTCTCTCTTTCTAGTCCCTGTCAGGACTCTTGCTGCAGCATTTTGGATTAGTTGAAGGCTTTTCAGCAAGTTTTTTGGACATCCTGATAATAATGAATTATAGTAGTCCAGCCTGGAAGTAATAAATGCATGAACTAGCTTTTCAGCATCACTCTGAGACAGGATATTTCTAATTTTAGAGATGTTGCGCAAATGGAAGAACGCAGTCTTACATATTTATTTAATATGTGCGTTGAAGGACATGTCCTGGTCAAAAGTGACTCCAAGGTTCATCACAATGTTACTGGAGGCCAAGGTAATGCCATCCAGCGTAAGAATCTGGTTAGATACCATAGTTCTAAGATTTTCAGGGCTGAGTACAATAACCTCAGTTTTATCTGAATTAAGAAGCAGAAAGTTAGCAGCTGTTAGTGGAAAATGATTCTATGTTTCTTTACCTTCTTTTAAATGTACAAAGATGCCCTTTGTCTGCCCTTTGCCTATGGTTAGATTAGTTTAGAATTATCCTTTTAGACTTTCTCAACAAAGACATATTGTTTTGGGACATATTGTTTTAGATTGTTTTATCTCTCACAGCTTTCTCCCAGCTCTCTGCTGACGAGACTAGCGCCACATATGGAGTTGTTTATTTTATCGGTTTATTATTTTCTTATCCTGTTCTCACTGTCTCTGTGATTTGTGCCTATAAAAATGCCAAGCCTCTGTTCATGGGTGTGAGTTGTTTTAACAGCTTACCCGTGCGCACGTTAAAGCATCAAAAGTAATCTTGTCTCATTGTGTCTTTATTTCTCCTGGGTCTTTTGCAGAGTTTTCCCCCAACAGCGGCCATCCAGGTCTTTATGTCTTTAAGACATTCCTGCAGTTTAAGTAATTGGTATGTGTTATCTAGCTCCATAGATAGACAGAGCTGGGTGTCATCTGCATACCAGTGAAAATATATAGAATAGAATAATCCTCAAGGGGAAATTTGGTATGCTATGTCTTCTAATGAAACTGCCTAAGGGAAGCATGTATAATGTAAACAGAATTGGTCCTAGCACTGAACCCTGTGGAACACCATAATTAACCTCAGTGTGTGAAGAGGACTCTCCATTTACATGTACAAATTGGAGTCTATTAGATAGATATGATACAAACCACTGCAGCGCAGTACTTGTAATACCTACAGCATGTTCTAATCGTTCTGATAGGATATTATGGTCAACAGTATCGAACGCTGCACTGAGGTCTAGCAGGACAAGCACAGAGAAGAGTCCACTGTCAGAGGCTATAAGAAAATCATTTGTAACCTTCACTAAAGCTGTTTCTGTGCTGTGCTGAGCTCTGAAACCTGACTGAAACTCTTCAAATAAACCATTCCTCTGCAGATGATCTGTTAGCTGTTTGACAACTACTCTTTCAAGGATTTTTGATATGAAAGGAAGGTTGGAGATTGGCCTATAATTAGCTAAGATTGCTGGGTCTAGAGATGCTTTTTAAGTAAAGGTTTAACTACAACCAGCTTGAAGGCCTGTGGTACATAGCTGATTATTAGAGATAGGTTGATCATATTTAAGATCGAAGAATTAATTAATGGCAGGACTTCTTTGAGCAGTTTTGTAGGAATGGGGTCTAAAAGACACATTGATGGTTTGGAGGAAGTAATTATTGAAGTTAACTCAGAAAGATCAATTGGAGAAAAACAGTCAAACTTAACATCAATGGTATTAAGAGTAGCTGTAGATAATATTACATCTGTGGGATGGTTATTGGTCATTTTTTCTCTAATGATAAAAATTTTATTTGTGAAGTTCATGAAGTCATTACTAGTTAACGTTAAAGGGATGGTTGGCTCAACAGAGCTCTGACTTTTTGTAAGCCTGGCTACAGTGCTGAAGAGAAACCTAGGGTTGTTCTTATTTTCTTCAATCAGTGATGAATAGTAAGATGTTCTGGCTTTGCGGAGGGCTTTCTTATAAAGCAGCAAACTATTTCTCCAGGCTAAATGATGATCCTCTAAATTTGTGACACGCCATTTCCTCTCCAGCTTACAAGTCATCTGCTTTAGGGTACGTGTTTGAGAATTATACCACAGAGTCAGGTACTTCTGATTAGAAACCTTAGTTTTCACCGGAGCTACAGTATCCAGAGTCGTACGTAGTGAGGAGGTGAAATTATTAACAAGATAATCGACCTCTGTTGGAGTCGTATTCAGATAGCTGCTCTGCTCTATGTTGGTACAGGGCATTGGAGATGATAACAGTGGGTGGATTATATTCTTAAACTTTCAGAAAGACATCTACTGTGATAAAATCTACTCTCCTCTGCTGTGTAATCAATTATTGTAAATGTTATCAGGAAATGATCAGACAGGAGAGGGTTTTCAGGAAACACTGTTAAATGTTCAGTTTCTATGCTATATGTTAAAACAAGATCTAGAGTGTGATTAAAGTGGTGGGTGGGTTCTTTTACATTTTGAGAGAAGCAAATTGAGTCTAATAACAGATTAAATGCCATGTTGAGGCTGTCATTTTTAGCATCTACATGGATGTTAAAATCACCCACAATAATTATTTTATCTGAGCTCAGAACTAAATTAGATATAAAGTCTGAGAAATCAGACAGAAACTCTGTGTAAGGCCCAGGTGGACGATTGATGATAACAAGCAAGACTGGTTTCTGAGTTTTACAGCTGGGGTGGACAATGTTAAGCATCAGGCTTTCAAATGAATTAAAAGTCTGTCTTGGTCTTTCATTAATTAATAGGCTGGTGTGAAAAATTGCTGCCACACCGCCCCCTCGGCCTGTGCTTCGAGATTTCTGGTAGTTAGAATGACTCGGGGGTGTTGATTCATTTAAACTAGCATAATCATCCTGCTGCAACCAGGTTTCTGTAAGGCAGAGTAAATCAATTTGTTGATCAATTATTAAGTCATTGTGAAATGCACTATACACAGGTACTCACACACACAGGTCTTTATCACCAGGTTCCACATTTATTTACAGTTTTCCGAGGTTATGACTGAACACAGTCTGACAGCTGTCGGTCCCAGCTGATTTCCCTCTCCCTCCGCTCCTCTCCGTCTCACTATAAAAAGGGAAGGAAAACATTATCAGTCCAAATCGCCGTCAGCTGTTCTCACCGGCATCTCCAGCACCGCCCCGTTGAGCCCACTGCACCACTCCTCCCCTGCAGCCGCGCCCGGGACCACACCTCCGCCACAGTCATCTACTAACAGAGACTTGGAGGAGAGAGACCTAATATTTAATAATTAATCCACATTTCACTGTTTTACTCTTTGGTTCAGACGTGGATACTGTATTGTTCTTTCTTTGTGATTGTTTATGTTTAAGTTGTTTGTTGCTGGTTTTAGTTTGTTTTTTGTCTTTTTGGGAGCTGACACAGTCTCTATGGAGACGGGGGGGTTTGGGGGGGGGTAGCAGGAACAGAGAAGCTGCAGAGGTGTGTAAGACTGCAACTCTGCTTCCTGGTCCCAACTCTGGATAGTCATATTTTGGGGGATTTAATAAATTTGTCCATATTTCTAGAAATGAGAGCTGCTCCATCCAAAGTGGGACGGATGCCGTCTCTCCTAACAAGACCAGGTTTCCTCCAGAAGGTTTGCCAATTATCTATGAAGACCACATCGTTTCTGGGACACCACTCAGACAGCCAGCAATTTAAGGAGAACATGCAGCTAAACATGTCATTCCTGGTCTGACTGCGGAGGGGACCAGAGAAAACTACAGAGTCCAACATTGTTTTGGCAAAGTTACACACCGATTCAATATTGATTTTAGTGACCTCCGATTGGCGTAACCAGGTGTCATTACTGCAATATGTCAGTAAACACTTTTAAAAGGGCTGATTCAGTGCTATGAAAGGGTTTAAAAATAGATTGGAAAACCTGTAAAACATTTTGCTTTTCCAGGATGGTCATTCATTGACTGTGAACTCTCTTTTCAAGAATTTTGGAAAGAAAAGGTAGTTAGAAGATAGGCCTGTAATTTGCAAGATTCGTAGGATCAAGAACAGGTTTTTAATCAGGAGTTTGACTACAGCATGTTTACAATCTTTAGGGACTACACCTGACATCAAACTATGGTTTACCAGCTTGAGAACCAAAGGTCCAACTGTAGGTAACACCTCTTATAAGAGTCGAGGAGGGACAGCATCATTTGGAGACCCTGAAGGCTTAAAACGATCAACAGTCTCCCTTAACCCTTTAAAGCCGGTCGGAGCGGGCACGCTCCCTTTTGCATAACTATTTTTAAATCCCGGTAGCACTGGAACCATGAAAGTTAGCACAATAATTTTTTTTGCATATGAAACCGGAGGAGTTGTACTTACATCTTATGCCATCAGCTTGTCCTCGGTCACAGTTTCCTTCCACATAAAGCTTTGCAAAAATTGCATAAAAAGCACTTGCAGCAACAAAAACATAATATTCCAGAAACAGGCTTTGCCGATCCAATCAGCTTTTCGTAACACTTCCTACGTCCATCAGCGCGAACTATCACATATGCGCCATGACCTGCCCAAAACCGGAAGTGACGTCATTTTCACAGAAATTTAGTTCTTTACCATCAGGGCCTTGTAAGCCTATACTGGTGTTTTTAAAAGTTATGTTTGACTTTATGACTTTCTGTGTCGTTTCTGGGATGCTTAGGATACATATTGCACTGCTGGAAATAGTTTATTTTGATGCATATGCTATTTATTTTTGCAAATTTGCATTATAATACTTATTTTCGTTGTTTTTTTTTTTGCAGTATATAAAAATTGGTGAATATCAAAAATAAAACTATGAAGACACTCATAGTCTTCATAGACAACTCTGTCGTTCAGCCACTAATTGGTGCTGCTCGGGTCAAAGTCGGGGCTGTATCAAGACATGAGGACTAAACCCCAATTCAACCAGACCCAGAACTGATCTGGAATTAAAACAGGACTACAACAGTTTAAAATCAGGACTACTTAGGATTTAACCAAGACAGAACCAGAATCAGAACTAGATGATAGTAGCACTAAAAATCATCATAGACCTGCACTGCACCTTTTTTTTAATTCTACCAAAGTACACTCTCCCTCTCTGTTTCTCTCTCTCTCTCGCTGTTCCTCTCTCTCCCTCTTTGTTCTGACAATCAAGCCAAACACCAACATCATCAAATATACAGTTGAAACCAGATATTTACATACTCTTCAGATAGGAGAGGAGAGATGCATCAGTGCAAACTGTTTCATCCTTTAAACCTAAACTCTGTGAACAGTTGACTGTTCGATGTGCTAAAGAACAGAAAACATTATTTCCCATCAGACCATGAGCAACATTCAGGCATGTAACACAGTAACACTTTTATTTTTTACATATTCAGCAGAAAGAGTTAGCTGTGTGCACTATAAAAAATTAAGAAGCGTAATTCATTTCTGCTTGGTTTCACATAAACTGTATTATTAAGGAACAATAAGTGGGGCTCACCTCAAAACTATCAGTATAAGATCTGACTGGAGAGTTTTAGGCCAGAGCCAAACTGTTGGAACTGAAATAACAACTTTGAGCAGATCAGAGACTTGTTTTGATAACATCTCCCCCTAAAACAATAAACTGTCCTCACTATCACAACCACAGCAGGAACAAGACAGGATTCTGTGGTAGATTTTGTGCAATTTGTAGTAAATTGTGCACCACAGACTTTGTAATTTACATTTGTGTCACTCATTTAAATCTTCTTCTCCTGAAAGTGAAACTCTTACAAACACATATGTCATAACTTCAGTCACAAACTGACACTGAGTCTCTTCAGTAAATCCAGCAGCTTTTTAACATCAAAAGATGTCTTTGAGCTGCTGCAGATGTTAGTAAATCTGACCCTAAAGGTTCCTTCTTCTTTAAAATTTTCTTCAAAACTTTGTAATGAAAGGATATTTTTAACAGGCTATTCTCGTTTATATGACCTCCATAAAACAACAGGGTTAGAACACATTGTGACGAAGTAAGATGTTTGTTTTGTAGTCCATCTTCTGCACAATGTAGTTTCAACAGGCGGACATCCGGTGTCACATCGCTCCTCTCTTTCCCTGAGTCCTTAGCAAATATCCTTCCCACGATGAAGTTTTCATCGAGGCCAAGGAAAAGAGTTTAGGAAAAGGAGATAGGCGCTACTTTTGAAATAACACCCCACGTGGTTACCTTGTGACGCTGAGTCACGTGACCTCGCAGCAACAAATCACAGCAGAGCCGGAAAAGGAGGCGGCGCAAAGTGTCTGTGCAGGAGAGGACAGTCGAGCAGAGAGAGCTGCTTTTTCATGAAATGGGAGTAAAGTAGTGAACTTACAGGAACATATAACACTACCAACGTTTGGATCGATGTCTGCATCGATCTGCACACCCTCTCCTGGATTGTAGCTGAGCTCAGCGTGAACCACGTGGGTCTCTGCTCCCTGATCTGTTTCCTGTGTTTGGAAAGACTTCCAGCGGGGCGGTCTGCCTCTCCCCACCGCAGGGAAAAGGGTAACACCACCTGGGTCTGGGTGCAGTTCCCCCCTCCAGGGGCAAGGGTACCTAGACCCGGTTCGTAGAGTACGCTTGGGGAGTGTGATCGTGTATACAGCGTCTCTTTATGTCTGTCTCCACGTTGGTTGAGTGTGGAGTAAGTGCATATGAGAGCATGAGGGGGGGAATGGATGTTTGTATCTGTGTGTGTCTGTATGTCTGTGTCCATATGTCAGGTTGGGTATCAGACGCCACCTCTCTGGGGACATCTCAGGCCCTCCAAGGTTTGGAGGCCTATCTCCCCCCACCACCACTTCCCCTGCCAGTGGCGGACTCCCTCAGACATCGGTGCGTTGGTGGTTCTTTGTGTCTGGGGATGGGCGTCCAGGTACACGCCGGCTCACTCCTTGGCGGCCGCTTATCGGGGCCTGGAGCCTGGGGCTCGCTCGGGCCACTTCGGAGGTGGGGTGCCCCCGGCCTCTCGGCATACATGAATGCATATATGCATCCACACAAAGTCCACCTTTAGTGCTTTGTTTGACGCCCCCCCCCCCCCCCCCCCGTGCATTACCATGGCAACACTCCATCATCCTACCACAGATGCTCTGTTCAGTGGCCTGTAGAGATTGAAAATGTGACGTCATTCAGGGGTAAAACTACAAAGAATTGTAGGTACAAGTGGCAAGCGGTACTAGCGCACGCAGGCGTTCACGTGAAAACAGTCACACAGCGATAAAAAGAAACACAAAAAATGGCAAGAAGCTGTTGTATTATTAACTGCAATTGTCACATGACAGCCATGGGAAGCCGACGGGTAAAGAGATTGTTATCGGATTCCGTCGTGGAAGAGAAATTGTTTAAGCCATAGGTGTCAAACTCTGGCCCGCGGGCCAAATTTGGCCCGCAGCCTAATTACATTTGGCCCGCGAAGCCATACCAAATTATTATTAGAGCTGGCCTACTGGTATTATACGGCTAATATATATATTGTTTAGTATTAAGCTTTGCTTGTTCCATATCCAGTTTTTCAGCAAAACGTGTTTGAGTCCATAAGAAAAGATTCATTCTTATATCTGGAGGAATAAATATATTTCAATAAATATTAACGTTAGCCCGCGACTTTGTTCCAGTTTTGAATTTTGGCCCACTGTGTATTTGAGTTTGACACCCCTGGTTTAAGCCATGTTTCCAAAATAACAAATAGCCTCAATGGCCTCAATTCCAGCCATTCAAAGACCAAATATAACGTCTCAGAACACTCCAGCTCACATGTTAGTCTGCTCCAAGCATTTCCACAAAGGTAAGTCTTCTGTTGTAGTTATTACGTAATTTATCATAACATAATTGTTGATGTAGGTTATAAATAAGTCTTAATTTGAATTGAATTCATTGCGCTGTGCTGCTTTGTTCACTGTGGCCATGGGATGGACGTAGAGACCTAAAATTCATCCCAGATACACAATATAACCATCCCTCCCAAACAGTGGTCACAAATCAGTCCAAATGTGTGGTAGTGGGCACATCTGCCATATTGAGATAATCCATCCCACCTCACAGGTGTGCCACATCAGGATGCTGATCTGACATCATGAGTAGTGCACAGGTGTACCTCAGACTGCCCACAACAAAAGGCCACCCTGGAATGTGCAGTTTTGTCTCACAGCAAAATGCCACAGATGCCACAAGCAATGAGGGAGCGTGCAATTGGCATGCTGACAGCAGGAATGTCAACCAGATCTGTCGCCCGTGCATTGAATGTTCATTTCTCAACCATAAGCCGTCTCCACAGGCGTTTCAGAGAATATGGCAGCACATCCAACCGGCCTCACAACCGCAGACCTCGTGTAACCACACCAGCCCAGGACCGCCACATCCAGTAGGTTCACCTCCAAGATCGTCTGCGACCAGCCACCCAGACAGCTGCTGGAACAATTGGTTTGCACAACCAAACAATTTCTGCACAAACTGTCAGAAACCGTCTCAGGGACGCTCAACTGCATGCCCGTCGTCCTCATCGGGGTCTTGACCTGACTCCAGCTCGTCGCCGTAACAGACTTGTGTGGGCAAATGCTCACATTCGATGGCATCTGGCACGTTGGAGAGGTGTGCGCTTCACGGATGAATCATGGTTCACATTGTTCAGGGCAGATGGCAGCTGAGAATGTCCCAGTTCTTGCATGGCCAGCATACTCACCGGACATGTCACCCATTGAGCATGTTCGGGATGTGCTTGACCGGTGTATACGACAGCATGTACCAGTTCCCACGAATATCCAACAACCTCGCACAGCCATTGAAGTGGAGTGGACCAACATTCCACAGGCCACAATTGACAATCTGATAGACTCCATGCGACGATGTGTTGCACTGCATGAGGCAAATGGTGGTCACACCAGACAGACAATAGCAGAGTAGTAAGCAGATTTGGTTTGACTAATACATTCCTGGTAATACTGAACGTGGTTATTAAACATATCCTTATGAATAGTAAGGCCAGTTTTCTTATAGAGACGTTCAAGCTGTCGGCCTTTAGCTTTCAGTAGCCGGAGTTCAGGGGTGTACCAGGGTGCAGAGCGAGAAAAAAGTACAGTTCTGGTTTTTTGTGGAGCCAGGGAATTTAAAATACTACTAAGGCTATGATTATAAAAAAGTACCAGGTCCTCTTGAATAGCTAAATTGTTAGAAGACAAGCAGCTAGAAAAAGCAGAGGAAAGGATATCAAGATTTATATTCTTGATATTCCGGAAAGAGATAATACGGGGGTTGTTAATTACAGAGAGGGTCATGTGAACATTAAAGGAGAGAAGCAGATGGTCCGAAATTGGCAGTTCGTCAGCTGTACAGATGGAGGGGGTAAGTCCAGAGCAGCAGACTAAGTCCAAAGTGTGGCCCTTAATGTGGGTAGGGAAGTTTATGTATTGTTTAAGGCTGAAGCTGTCAAGGCAGGATAGAAGGTCCTTGGTAAGAGGATGGTCGCAATTATCCACGTGAACGTTAAAGTCACCCAGCAATATTATATTAGGGGAGACAGTAGCTAAATTGGTCAGCAGATCGGCAAAGTCACTGATAAAAACAGAATTAAATTTTGGGGGGCGGTAGATGACAGCTATTACAGTTGGGGTAGGTCCTGAAAGTTGACAAACAACAGATTCAAAGGAGCTGTACGTAGGGGCGGACAGCGGCGAGACTTTCCAGTTCTCGCGATAGATTATCGCGAGGCCACCACCACGGCCGGACCCCGGGGGGGGGTGGAGTCGTTGAGTTGCGAAAAGTCATTGGGCTGTTGCCATGTCTCAGTCAAGCAGAAAAAGTCAAACTTACGGTCTGTTAGGAGATCCTGGATGAGATGTCCTTTGTTCGTAAGCGAACGGATATTAAGCAGGCCGAAGTTGACAGGAATACTGTCGGACTGGATGAGAGTGTTAGCCGACCTAGGCAGACCAGTCAGAACATTGTGGTCAATAGACCTGCAGGGGTTCCGTTGAGAGCGACCAGAGGTGGACCAGAAGGACTGAATTGGTTTGGAATTATCCTGATGGAAATACCGACGGGAGCCTCGATGTACGTACTTTCGGCGAGGGAGGAAGGCAATGTCCGTGTGGAAATGAAGAGCAGCCAACGGCGGAGCAGCTAAAGAGAAGCGGAGCCGGAGGAGCTCATCAGTTGTATATTGATGAAGTCCAGTGCCGAGTCGGTAGGTCGATGACATAAGGATCCAGACCCACACTGAGAGTACATAGATCCTGAAAGGCTACATCATGGACAGGAACAGCCAGGCAGGGACACCGGTGGGCCTTAGAAACAGGAGTAGGACAGAAGTCCAAAAGTCCAGAGTCCAGTAGCGTTAACGTTAGCGATAGTGGTGAGTGGCGGCCGGTGAGTAGCGGCCGCCAGTCGCGCCAGCGTTCACTCAACCGGAAAGAGGTTGACATTACATTTCCATCTGGGGGAATAGCACAATCCTACTTCTCAATCTGCAGGTGCAAAAGGCCTGTACTCACACGTACGCTTTCTTGGTCCTATAGCTCCTGTAGTCTATGGCTGCAGACATGCCCACCACCAGTGTGAGTACTCACTCTCAAAGACCTCCACCAGCATGAGATAGAGCTGCACACCCTCCAGACACATCCAGGAGAAGGCAGCCAAGAAGAAGAAATGCAGAAGGCCAGCAAAGATGGGACAGGCGATCTGAGGGTGGCAGCCATGGAGAGAGCAGAGAGAGGGAAAGGAGAAGGAGGAGGAGAGAGAAAATATGAAGTTAGAGGAGGAGATACAGTTAAGATTAAGGTATATAACTGAATGAACACCACAAGAGGATAGAATGGAGTTGCTATCTGGAAGTACTGCTGGACACTGACAAGGGAAAAATGAAAAGCTGCCCCCTGGGTTACTGGGTTGCAGTAAATGTTTTATAGAGTAGCATAATGACACAGGGCCTCAATTTCAGCTTCAAAGTCATTCAATAAAAAAGCTGAAAAAGTCGCCTGTGTTGTGCATAATGACATTTTCAAACCGGAATCTGTACAAAGTAACTAGATCTTGTCATTCAGTATCATTACAGAAATGGACACAAACACTAAGCTTTGATGCCTCAGCTGGAAATCTACATGTTAAATCACACCATAACTTATAGTGTAACAGGAAACCCCTCTAAACTCTACACCATAACTTTAAAGGTCATCAGAGTCAATCAGAGAGGTTTCTGGTTACATCATCAATTATAATCACTATATTTCTTTAGTTACAACGTTAGCTTAGTGTACTGATAAGCGATTTGTATACTGACACAGAACAAGAGGAATCGAGATGATGATTTTCCTTTGCTATTGTTTTCATGCAGTTTCTTTGTTGGGGGCACGATGCAGTCTCATGACAGCAGAGGAATAACTGCCTCATGATAGTGCTTGTTAAACTCAGCTGCACAGTAAGGTGGTTACTGGTTTGAACACCTATTATGAGGAGATTGTTTGCTCTCTACCTACCTGCAGTCCTCCAAGTACTCCAGCTTTCCTCCACAATCCAAACACACGCTCGTTTGGTAAACTGGTGAGCCTAAATTGAACGTGCATGTGAGACAGATTTCCTTTAATCGCTCACTGGAACAATGAGGTAAAAGATAAACCAGGAATCACTCAAGTAAAATCATAAATGCTTTTAAAAAGTCAAATTTAAAACCTTTACATTGCTGTAGCCTGTGGGAGGATCAGAGGCTCTGCAAAATGTGACATTTGACCCCTGTGTCTCATTCTGTCTTAAATGTTTCATTCATGGTCTTAAGTCCCAGGAAACAGAATAAAAAAATCACTCTAAAACGCTGCCGATCCTGCACAGTGTATGTTTGCAGAACAACTGGACATGTTTGTGGACACCGAACATTATTCAGTGTGATGGGCTGTTTCAGAGTCAGCGTTCCAGTGCAGCAGTGATGCAAGGTGTTGACTGATCGAGCACAACAGCTCAGTAACTTTTGTAATCAAAGCTTATCTCATCGTCTGATTGTGTGACAGGATTTAGAGAGACGTGCTCACACGAAGAACCGCACTGAATCTGTTCTTGTTCTTTACAGTTTGTCTCAGAGAGATTAAAAAGCTCATTTTACCTTCCAGGCCGTCACCCCCAAGTTTATGTCAGTCACATGATTTTTCACTGCTCACCTCACATTTAACAGATTTGACTTGTCCATGGTCATTTGTCAACATTTCCAATTGGTTCTACAGTTATATTCATATTAAATAAAATGATTTACTACCACACAGAGACAGTTTTGGTAGTTCGGGGCCTTTACCTTCTAAGACCTGAACTCTTCCACACCATGCATTTTTAATGTCTCTTTGATATTTGGGCATATTGGGGCCTGATGAATGCAAAAACAAAGAATTACCAGATTTTTTTTTTACCTTATTTTTGGTTTTTTTTTAAATAAGAGACACATATGAGAATATTCGTTTAAAACGTTGATAGAACAGTAGCAGTATAATGTCCTCGTAAGTGGATATCAGGCCCTTGTAGAGCAAAATCGAGTACTTTGGTCTAAATAACCCAAAATGTGATGTCCACATATGTGGACGCCAGGTCCTAGGAGGTTAAAAGTTCCACACAGTCACAACCACAGTGATACTTGTTACGCCCCCAGTCTAGGCGGGTAGGGACGCACATAAGGTTGGAGGAGAGAGAGACAAATCCCCGCCCTGGTTCCCAAGCCAAACATCCAAACCAGTTGTGAGTAAAAAGGTGTTTTTATTTAAGGAAAAGAAGCATAGCTCCAGGGTGAGCCCAGGCCAAAATAATAAACAAAACCAACTAAGTCCCACCAGAGAAAACTAACTAAACCCTAGGAAAGAAAAACAGAACAAACAAATGACAGAGCTATCCCTCGCTCCCTACCCGGAAAACAGGAGAAAACGATTCCAAAAGAAAAGGCAGCTCACCCCTTCCGCTTCAACCCAAGAGTGCCTAAGCGCTCAACTAATTCACTAGGAGCGGCTTTCACAATTTCACACTCTCACAAATACACAAGATAAGCACGGGCTGGGAACACCAGGGTCAGGGCCGCGACGGCTGTCCGGCTACTCGCTCGTTCCACTCTCTCTCTCCCCCTCGGAGCTGTCAGAGCGGCCTTTTGAAGGTAGTCAACCGCTCCATGGTCCAATCAGTCGCTCACGACTCCTCATTAGGGGAGGGACCTGGAAAAGTCTTAAGCACAGTACAGAAAACACAGACAGAAAACAGGCCACACATGGCCACAGCAATACTGCTTAAAATAATCCAATAATTAAAAACAAAGAAATGTCCATATCTTCACTCCTCAAAGGTTGTAAGATGATTCCACCTTTTTCTTCCTCTGCATGAACTGAAATCAGGTGATTGTAGCTCACGCTGCACAGGAGACAAAGGCATGTTTGGTGGTTTGTAATGGGAAACATTATTGCAGTGTGATCACTGAGTTTAGCGTTTTATTACTGCATTACAGACCAATACAAGTAAAAACAACACATCACATTCAACAACATCAGTAGCTGCTGTCTAGAATGTTAACTCCAGTTATTATCTATGCTTCCTGTATTCATTTAGCCTTGTTGCCTCTTTGCTCCTATTTGTCCTTTTTTCTTTCAGCTAAGACCTGATGTAAGAGGATCCATTGTGCCTGGTTCTGTTACACATCTCTAAAAACAAAACTCTGGGTGACACCAGCTCTAGATCACGAGTCGGTGTTGCTGATAGTTTCAATCGTCCATTTGTGTGGGTTTCATTGCTGCCCTGCTTTGGTTGAGCTGTCATGTTGTTACAGTCCATCACTGCAACACACCACATACACAATGATGAGGATGAATGAAAGGACTTTTCCACAAAATAAACAAAGCCTTTACCCACTGCTGTCATGAGATGATGTTGTTTATAACATTCCTCCACAGATAACGTGCAAACAGCTCAGTTTCTCAAACTAATCGATTCAATCAAAAACACACTGTTTTGACCTGTTGGAGCTTTTGATAAGACAAGCTTCTTATTAGTGATGGCCAGCTTGAAGCTGACGCTCCGACGTGTGTGTCAAAAAACATCACATGATCAGTGACGACTGAAGCTTCCTTTAGAACGTAACTGCTTCAGTATCTGAGTCAGTGGATTATAGGGAAGTGAATCACTCTGTAGAGTGGGTAGTCATGATGAAGCAGTACACGTTAATTTGTAGACTCAAGCTGCTCTTCATATTTTTGGCCACCAGGTGTCACCAGACAGGACTGTGTTGAAGAGCTTGAAGTAATGAACCGTTTTTCAGCACAAGCTTCAGAAAGCTTCATTTGGCCATCACTTCTTATCAAAGAGTAAAACGATTAACTTTTGCGAAAAAAGCTCCAAAGGTTTTTATTTTTTATTTGTACCTAATTAAACGTCTTCTCTTGATGTTTGAGCGTCTTCTCCTCACGTGGAAATCAATGCCCGGCTGTGATTGGCTGGTTAGATGAGCTGAGGACCGCGATTGGCTCCCGGCACAGGTAAGACACGCCCATTTCCCCTCCTCGGCTGCCTGCACACCTTCTGCGAGATGATACCCGTTGAGTGGGTGTGTCGCAGGGTGGCGACTGGATCTTTCCTCAAGAGGAATCCAGGAGTCAAAGAGGGCTACCGCTTTTCTCCTCTAAAGATGGAGATGTTCTTTAAAGTGAGTCTTGCTGCGTGCGGCGATTCTCTCCGTGTGTTTTCAGTCTGAGTGTTGCCGCAAACTCATCACTGATTGTGTTTTTAGGATGATGCCAACAATGATCCTCAGTGGTCAGAGGAGCAGCTGCTGGAGGCCAAACTGTGTCTGGCTGGGCTCACTATTGGTCAGTGTGAGGTGGACATAATGAGCCGCAGCACTCTGGCCATTTTTGAGATGGTGGAGAAGGCCTGGGCCACTCAGAACTGCTCCCTGGTGGACATGAAGGTAGGCTGTGCAGCAGCGCCCCCTGCTGGTTAAAGTCACATCTTGGTGCGATCACTTCTCTCCTGTAGCTGCAGCAGAACTACAACTAAGGACTTTTTCTTTGCTTATAGATTGAATTTGGCGTCAGTGTGAAAAGTCGAGAGATTGTGCTCGCTGACGTGATTGACAACGATTCATGGAGGCTTTGGCCAGCTGGAGATCGGAGCCAGCAAACAGACAAACAGGTGATGGACTGACTTTGATTTATTTTCATGCTGATATGAAAAAGAAACAAGCCTCAAACTTTTCTTTTCCCCTTTGTAGGTGTACAGAGAGCTGAAGGAAGTGACCCCAGAGGCAATGCAGATGGTGAAGACGAGTTTTGAGTGGGTCTCTGAAAGGGTCAAGGTACAGCAAACAGATGCCTCTAATCTATTCTTGATCTTGTAGGAGTGTTTAGCTCTTTCTTTGCTTTGAACATCCAAACCAACAAACACTGTTTAACATCACAGAAGCCTGCAGCTGCTTTTGATGTAATTCAGGAAAAAAACAGCACAGCTGCACGATTTTTCTTTTGAGCAGGTAAAACTGACATAAAGTGATGATTCAATGGTTTCTGTGTGTCTACAGTTGCTGCTGGAGCCCCAGGCAAGCAGCAGGGTGGTGCTTTTAATGGGCTCCACCTCAGACGTGGCCCATTGTGAAAAGATAAGAAAGGCGTGCGCCTCCTACGGGATCCCCTGTGTCCTCAGAGTCACCTCGGCACACAAGGGTCCAGATGAGACGCTCCGCATTAAAGCTGAATATGAAGGTGAGCTTTAATATTGACGTAACTGCGTCTTTGTACTGATGTGGGACTCTTTCTAATCGGATCATTTCTTTATGCTGTGTTGCAGGTGATGGCATACCCACTGTGTTCGTGGCTGTGGCTGGGAGGAGTAACGGCCTTGGCCCAGTGATGTCTGGTAACACGGCTTACCCTGTGATCAGCTGCCCTCCTCTCACTCCAGACTGGGGACCACAAGATGTCTGGTCATCCCTCCGCATGCCAAGTGGTGAGCAGAGCTCTTTACTGTAGCGTGCAGCGTTAATCGTTCGTGCTGTTTTTGGATTTATTTTTGTCCTGCAGGTCTTGGCTGCTCCACCGTGTTGTCTCCTGAAGCTTGTGCTCAGTTTGCAGCGCAGATCTTGGGGTTGAGGGACCACCTGGTGTGGTGCAAACTGAGGGCATCCATGCTCAACACCTGGGTGTCTCTCAAGCTGGCTGACAAGAAGTTACAGGCCTGCAGCCTCTGAAGAGCCCAGCGTGCATCACACTCAACAAAAGAGCTTTGGTCCATTTAGCACCCTTGAAGCGAACTGCAGGACTGAAAACGACACAATTCATTTATTGAAACCAAGTTTATAACATGGAACAGTTTCTAACAGATTTGTTATAGTTACTCATTTTAATGGAATTTTATAGAACTTTTTAATTTGTTTATTTATTTTTGCATGCATGTTGTTGCTGCCTGTGTTTTAATGGTGTCATTTTTGTAAAAATGTAAATAATCAGTGTTCCTTAAATAAAGCCAGTACGGCTGCAGGTCAGATGGATAAATACCTTCTAAAAGATCTCATAGTGCTTTATTGTCACAACACAGTACTTCCAGTTCCGTCTTCTGTGGAACCAGCTGGGATTCAGGAGACAGACACTGTCTCTACCTTTAAGATTAGACCTAAAACTTTTAATGAAACCTTCATTTGTCACATGCAAGTTTGCAAACCCCGACCACACATACACAGCACAGACACCACATGGGAGACGGGTAGTAACTGGAAGATATGCACAGCTCAATGGGCAACTGGAGGAGGGGGAAAGAGGCCCCCTGCTCATACTGGGCTGCTTGTGGGAGGTCAGCATGAGAACAGAAAACAAAAGACTCGTCTGCACGCAGAGAGCACAGCTTCACATCACAACACCATGAAGCACATGACAAACAGGGTGAGAAGTGAGCCGATGTAGACGCAGCCATCTTGCCAAGCAGCTTTTAATCCAGCCTTGGATTTCTGCCCACTATAGTTTAAGATGCATTATTTATTTGGTGTAATAACATTTCTGGGACTTTGTAGCTCAAAAAATGAATTTTCATTCCCAAGTAAAGCAAAAAAGTAAATTAGCTTTTGTCAAAGCATCAATCATAGTAGTTAGAACGACTTCGTCAAAGACGCGTTATTTTATTCTTAGAGCTGCATAAACAAATTAAGCAACAAACAATTTTTCACAGAGCTATTGTCTCCTCACCACACAAAGCCTCTCGGCCACCCGGTCTGTCATATAATCACTTAAAGATAAAGATGCTGTGTATGTGGCAAACACAGCATGACTCGCACACAAACACCCAGATGGAGCAGAGTGGGGGACAATCAGGGAGTTTGTTTGAAGTAGTAACGTGTCTGTAATTAGCTCTGTGGTGCTGAATTAGTTTAGATACACAGTGTTAAACACATATTTATAATATTTATCAGACATAAAAGACAGATTTGATTTTAAAGACACATCATCACTGATATTGTAACGGTGTCTGGCAGAGTCGTTAGTCATGTGATTCATCATGGAGTCCACTTCATGAGTCAGGTCAGCTTCGTCAGTCCTGCCCTTTTGAGGGGACCTGTAGAGAAACTTCAGGTTCTTGTACTCAGTGTGACTGTTTCCAGGCAGATCAGGGGAGCATCAAAAGATTAAAAAAAAAAAAAAAAAAAAGAACAGTGTATAAACGTGAGCGATATTAAACTGATTTTATTCATAATTTAAGAAATCTATGTTCCCATCTCTCTTTCCCTCACATCTCTCAGCAACCTCTCTTCCAGTCTGAGACTAATATTTACAGGATGTTTTGACTGTATTCATGAGTACGTGCACTGAGTGAGATTCAAGAAATCACGGAAACCCCCAAATTATCACGAGATTCATGAATACGAGTATTTAAATGTTTTATTGCATCGAGTCAGAAAAGAAAGCTCCATGACACAACTTCCTGTCCACGTGTCTGTGCTGTGAGCCACCGTGAACAAACTGTTTACATGTTTTGATTCCACTTTTTCTGCTGTGATCCAAAAGCTGTGTTTTAAAGAAGCACACAAATACATACAGGCTTCAATCATATGTGTGACAAACACCTACAGTTAATGGGTTTTCATAGTAAACAATGTTTGTAATTGAACTTTTTTTCAGCCAGGTAGATCCCACTGAAACAAAAACCTTTTTTTAGGGAGACCTGACGATAGGCAGCAGCTAGTTACAAAAATGATACAATGAAACACAGGCAGCAACAACATGCATGCAAAAATAAATAAACAAATTAAAAAGTTCTATAAAATTCCATTAAAATGAGTAACTACAACAAATCTGTTAGAAACTGTTCCATGTTATAAACTTGGTCTCAATAAATGAATTGTGTCGTTTTCAGTCCTGCAGTTCGCTTCAAGGGTGCTAAATGGACCAAAGCTCTTTTGTTGAGTGTGATGCACGCTGGGCTCTTCAGAGGCTGCAGGCCTGTAACTTCTTGTCAGCCAGCTTGAGAGACACCCAGGTGTTGAGCATGGATGCCCTCAGTTTGCACCACACCAGGTGGTCCCTCAACCCCAAGATCTGCGCTGCAAACTGAGCACAAGCTTCAGGAGACAACACGGTGGAGCAGCCAAGACCTGCAGGACAAAAATAAATAAATCCAAAAACAGCACGAACGATTAACGCTGCACGCTACAGTAAAGAGCTCTGCTCACCACTTGGCATGCGGAGGGATGACCAGACATCTTGTGGTCCCCAGTCTGGAGTGAGAGGAGGGCAGCTGATCACAGGGTAAGCCGTGTTACCAGACATCACTGGGCCGAGGCCGTTACTCCTCCCAGCCACAGCCACGAACACAGTGGGTATGCCATCACCTGCAACACAGCATAAAGAAACGATCCGATTAGAAAGAGTCCCACATCAGTATAAAGACGCAGTTACGTCAATATTAAAGCTCACCTTCATATTCAGCTTTAATGCGGAGCGTCTCATCTGGACCCTTGTGTGCCGAGGTGACTCTGAGGACACAGGGGATCCCGTAGGAGGCGCACGCCTTTCTTATCTTTTCACAATGGGCCACGTCTGAGGTGGAGCCCATTAAAAGCACCACCCTGCTGCTTGCCTGGGGCTCCAGCAGCAACTGTAGACACACAGAAACCATTGAATCATCACTTTATGTCAGTTTTACCTGCTCAAAAGAAAAATCGTGCAGCTGTGCTGTTTTTTTCCTGAATTACATCAAAAGCAGCTGCAGGCTTCTGTGATGTTAAACAGTGTTTGTTGGTTTGGATGTTCAAAGCAAAGAAAGAGCTAAACACTCCTACAAGATCAAGAATAGATTAGAGGCATCTGTTTGCTGTACCTTGACCCTTTCAGAGACCCACTCAAAACTCCTCTTCACCATCTGCATTGCCTCTGGGGTCACTTCCTTCAGCTCTCTGTACACCTACAAAGGGGAAAAGAAAAGTTTGAGGCTTGTTTCTTTTTCATATCAGCATGAAAATAAATCAAAGTCAGTCCATCACCTGTTTGTCTGTTTGCTGGCTCCGATCTCCAGCTGGCCAAAGCCTCCACGAATCGTTGTCAATCACGTCAGCGAGCACAATCTCTCGACTTTTCACACTGACACCAAATTCAATCTATAAGCAAAGAAAAAGTCCTTAGTTGTAGTTCTGCTGCAGCTACAGGAGAGAAGTGATCGCACCAAGATGTGACTTTAACCAGCTGGGGGCGCTGCTGCACAGCCTACCTTCATGTCCACCAGGGAGCAGTTCTGAGTGGCCCAGGCCTTCTCCACCATCTCAAAAATGGCCAGAGTGCTGCGGCTCATTATGTCCACCTCACACTGACCAATAGTGAGCCCAGCCAGACACAGTTTGGCCTCCAGCAGCTGCTCCTCTGACCACTGAGGATCATTGTTGGCATCATCCTAAAAACACAATCAGTGATGAGTTTGCGGCAACACTCAGACTGAAAACACACGGAGAGAATCGCCGCACGCAGCAAGACTCACTTTAAAGAACATCTCCATCTTTAGAGGAGAAAAGCGGTAGCCCTCTTTGACTCCTGGATTCCTCTTGAGGAAAGATCCAGTCGCCACCCTGCGACACACCCACTCAACGGGTATCACCTCGCAGCGCGCAGCGATGAACGCCGTGTCCGAGTGCTGCTTAACAAAGGCCGTCTTAATGCCTGAGGAGAGAAGGGTGGATATCAGAGCAACCTCAAACTCACGGACAAATGACAACATCTGAGATTAAAAACGATATTTTATTGAATTTGTATACATGAAGTATTACTGCATGATTATCATTTCTGTTCATGCACGAGATTTAGGCTGTTTGTTTCCTGTCACTGAATCAACCTTTGATGCAATCTGTTGTTCCCAAAACCTTGTGCAGAAATAAAAACCTCACCAGACTCCTGCAGCAGCTGGAACACGCAGCTCGTGGTTTTGTTGGCAACGGCAGCTTTGCCCTCCATCTGATCTTTGCTCACGGCGTTCCCAGCTGTGATCTGGTCTTTAGACTGGACTAGAACCAGTCCCGGCTGGTCCACGAGCTCGAAAATCTGTTTAGTCTTGCCCTCATTGAGCTTCTGGCCGATTTTCAACTCTGAAAACAAGGAAAGAATTAAAACATGCACATCTAACTGAAGCGCTAAAGTGCGGATTAAGGCTCGTGCAGTACCTGGGGCGGGGGCCATGGCGCTCGTGGATCCTGAGCAGGCCTGAAAGACAAATCACACAACACGCCAGTGAACTTACAGAAGAATTGCTTCATTTTAGTCTACGCCCATAAAAGCCGGATTTGATTTCCTAGCAGGCAGCACTTGTTTCTTTTTTAAAGAAGAAAATAGTGGAAACACAAATCGCCTTTTCAAGTGTCACTGTTGTTAGCGACATGTTATCATGCAGCTTGTCTGTAAGGATGTCACATGATTGCCACGTTCTTATTTCTGATGAAACATAAGATACAGGTGTTGAGACCAGGCTAGTTTGAAGGTATTAAATTGACGGCAGCTAGACTTTGTTTTTGGTTCATGAAGCTGTCCCACATAGGAATCACACCACAGGTCATGTGACCCACATAACCCATGCATTGAGTCACACGTCAGCTCAACTGATGGGACCCTTAACAACCTGCATAGAAACCGGGCAGGTCAACGATCCATCGTGCATGAGAGGTGAAATGTCTTCATGAACCAAAACCCTGGTTTCCTTCAACTAGCTTGCAGTTTAATGTATTTTTCTTTATTTTCCAATTACATTGAATTCAGAAAGTCAACCAGACAACCACAGGTTAGCAGATTGCACAGCGCAGAAGAGCTAGCTCATCAGGCTGAGACGCGGTGGTCTGTTTACACCTACAGGCCAGTGGCAACTCTCACAGTGCACATCATGGTTTGAGTGGGGAGCCGTTACGTGAAAAGGCGATGACACCTCTGAACGATTGCTCATCATCTCACAGTGATGCGATTGGTACTCGTGGTACCAGTTTGCATACTGACGATCCTGAAACTGAATCGGTGGCTCATTGTTAGTCAGTGGTGCTGGTTTCAGTTGTTATGCAGCTGTTCTGCTTAAGTACTGCACTGTTAAGGTTGTGGTCAGCTGATACTGAAGGAGTCACCTGGAAAAGCAGTGAAATATTTCTCCCATTTAAAATCCTGTGACCAGGTGAACAAAACCAACTCTGGAACTTTCTAACATGGATGAGTGAATAACACTGAAGACATAACTTCTCCTCAGGTTTGATTAACAAATGTCAGCCTAACATACATCATAGAGCTGCAGCTTTAGGCTTTACAATATTTGCATGAATCAATTCATCTTTGTTTTTGCAATCTGAAACAATCTGAAACCTAAACATGTTAAAGTTTACAAATGTAATTTTAATGTGGGACATTTTTATTTGAAAAATAATTATATAATAATCTGTCACTCGATTAATCAAGTAGTTGGGGTAGTTTTAAAAGAACCCACACCAGCGTTCATTATGTCGGAGAATACGTCAGTTTTGTAATGGTCACGTGAGATCAGTGTACGTTACCTGTGGCGATGGAGCAGGGGAGGCCACTGAACAGACTGAGTTGATCTTTAATATGGGGATGTGGTCCTGCTCTTCTTTACACTGGGTGTGCAGTCTGTCAGCAGCAACAGGGCCGAGAGGGTTCAGCTTTTTCAGTGATGTGTGCAGTCCAGGGTCTGGAAATAAGAAGGACAAAGGTTAACGTACGACTAGTGTAACATGTCAGCTCCTAACAGGGTTTCATGAGTTGTGCATTGTTTTAGCTCACAGCCGTGTTCTTATCCATATTTAATTATTTCAGAAGGAGACACATTTCAGACCTTCATCCACAGCTTTCCTCTTCAGTCTTCTGTTTGATGCAGTAGTATTCTCTTTATCGACCTCACTCTCAGAAGCACCTGCAAAAATATATTTAAGGCAGTTAAAACACAGATATAGACATGCTTCTTTGCTGCAAAAGAAAAGCATTGTCTTGGTATTAAACAAAGTAAGACTGGCTTACGACCACCACGAGACTCATTTTAAATAAAACATATCTTAAAACCACTTCCTGGGTGGCTGCAGCTCAAGTTGGACCAAGTTGTTTACTAACCGGAAAGTTTGTAGTTTGAAAATAATATTTATTTCCCTCTACCTTCAAGTCTATTCAGTGTTAAAGGGTCAGTTTACTGAATCACAATTTCTCTGCAGATTTTATGGTTTTAGTTGAAATACTAACTAATATGTTGTGTTGATATAAGATTTTGAGAAATATTTTAAGGACAAAAACAGCCAAAACCTTTGTTTTTGGCTGTCCGTGCTGTTCCTGCTTGCTTATCTTACTCATGGTAACTGACCACTGAATGCATTGCGTAACCTTTTCATCTAATTCATACTGATGATAATGATGATTAAATGATCAGCTCACTCATCAACGTGTGTTCTTGATCCAAACGATGCTCCTTGATTTTATGCCGCTCTGACTCATAAGTGTTTGATGCCTCGATGGTTAAGTCAGAATCAGAGGTGCAGGTTTTGTCCTCCACAGCTCTCCTCGTGTTTGCCAAATTGCCGTCCACGTTATTTTTCTCATCACAGTTGTCAGATATTGTAAGTCTGTCTGAATCTTCTTCTGTGTAGTCGTTAGTCGCGCGATTCATAATGGAGTCCACTTCTTCGTAGAACCTCATGAGGCATCTCGGGTCAGCTTCATCAGTCTTGCCCCTTTGAAGGGACCTGTAGAGATACTTGAGGTTCCTGTACTTAGTGTGGCACTGTTTCCAGTCACGATCGATGCCTTGCTGCAGTAACCTCCTCGAGATCTGGACAAAGATGTCCCTCTTTCTGGTTGAGCTCTCCAGCTTCCTGCATATGCGCTCATCGGCCCAGACTTGGATCAGGGCTCGCACCTCTTGGTCGCTCCAGTTGCGACCAGCGTCCGACACCATGACCACTTGGTCAGAGCAGAAGTCTGTGTGTGCTCGATGGGCATCTGGAATAAAAGAACAGATATGGAAGGAAAAGCTTACATATGCAGCTAAACTCCACAGGTAGCAGATTTTCTTTTCTTTGTTGGCATACCTGTACTTCTCTCTCTCTTTATTTCCATTTCTCCGTCCATGTTGCAATCATCACTGTTGTCATCTTAAATAAGGAAAAATAAGAAAATTATTTTCATGGAGTCTTGAATCTAAAACAACTGCTTGCAAACGTGATGCTTACCATCATCCATGTCGATGACCACCTCACTCTCAGAGCCTGTTATCTGCCCTGTGTGGCCTGCTGGCGTTTGTAGCCTCCCTGCTTTCAGTTCACCATCATACAGTCTCTTCTGCATCTCCATGCTCCCATTTTCCAGTCCTTTGTCCAGTAAAATAGCTTCCACTTCATCAAAAAACTTCATGTACTTCCCCAGGCTTCCTGCACTGCTGCCTCCTGCAGCATGTGCACTTTTAGCAATCTTATAGTCATATTTCAAATTCTTGTATTTTGTACGGCATTGTCTCCAGTCGCGTATCACCCCATATTTTCTTTGCATCTGCCGAGCCATCTCTTGGAATATGGATTTGTTGCGCAGCGTGCTTTTCAAACGTTCCTGAATGTTGCGGTCGGCCCAGACGCACAGCAGCGCTTTTACTTCATCATCTGTCCAGTTGCGGATTCCCTCTTCAGCCACATTCGTAGAGTCAGAAACAGCTGAATGAAATTGAATCTTTATTCCTGTGCAAACATGAAGACATTGTCATTTTTGGCTAAAGGGTGATTGTTTTTTTTAAATAAAAGAAACTTTAACCTCCTAGGATCCACATATAGAGACATCACATTTAGACCAAAACTCAATTTTGCTCTACAAGGGCCTGATATCCACCGAGGACATTATACTGCTACTCTTCTCCTCATATGTGGATCTCGTTTTTCTTAGAAACAAAAATCAGGTGAAAAAATAATTCTGATAATTCTTTGTTTTTACATTCAACAGGTCCCAATCCGCCCAAACATCAAAGAGAAATTAAAAATGCATGCCATGGAAGAGTTCAGGTCTTAGGAGGTTAATGTAATTGTCTGAGTTTGTAGCACAAGCAAGCTTTATCCTTTGATGCTAGTTTTTGTTTTTTCCCCAAGTGAACAAAGTCATGTTGTTATCGTCGTTAGTACAGTTGGTGTTGAACACAGTTACCTTGCTGGACTGGGTAGATTCTTCTTTGATTATCCACACCTTCCTCCCGTGGCCTTTCTTCCACTCCTGGGCTGTAGTTCACTGACGTGCCTGCATCAGGCCTCTTGCTCTGAAGTCTCATGCTTCTGAATTAGCTGAGACTCCTTCCAGCTGCGCACAACACTGAGCCTCCTCAGACGCTCTGAAATCCCCTCAAATGTGCTTCTGTTCTCTACCACGTGCTGATGTCCACCCTGGTCCCACACTGAGAGTAGAGCCAGCACCTCAGCCTCCCCCCACTGCCTCTCCACGGAGCCTTCTCCCTCCCCCACCTCACTATCACCTCCTCTTTGTCTCTCTGCTCCTCTCTCCAAGTTTGAACCGACCCGGAAACGCTTTTCCGCCCAGCCTGTCTGCTGCACGGTTCCCTAGGAAACCAGGCAGTTAAGCCTGAAAGCAACGCCTTCATGCTGAAAAGCTGCCTCACCAGTGGCTTAAGCTGTGTGCTGAGGGGGCGGGACTAAGTGTAATCTGAGAAGCAGCTTGGTAATGGCTGAAACTGCAGCAAGAAGACTCTCCATATATGGCAGCCTCACAGCAGGGAAGCAAATCTGCTTTTTTGTTTTCGGGTGAATTTTGTTTCTGCTCCATTTGGCCCTCGTTAAACCAGTTTTGATTTGCCTCAAGGCGACCGTTACTGTTTCATGCAGAGAAGAAAAGAAAATCATTCATGCAAAAACACATTTCCCACTAATACATGACAATTTACACTGTTATTTTTTAAAAGAGTTGTCAGACACATAATATCCTGTGGAGGCCAAAATTATTAGCCCCCCAGGAAACATGGAACAATTTCCTAAACTTCTTCCCAATTTTATGCAGTATTGATGAAACTTGATATAATCAGAGTCACTGGTGCTATTTAGTAGCTTCTGGTACATTTTGTAATATAAAATACATTTGTAGGCTTGCTTTGTACCAAATGTAGTAAAAAGCCCCATGTGAATGTTTGCTTTCAAAACACACCTACAGTAATGAATCACCTTTAAAAACACACCTCAATTTAAATCAGTTGGCTTCCTAACAACATCCAATCAGCATAAAAAAGACTCCAAGGAACAGGGCACTCGAACACATGACAGGGACGACTGTTACTCGCCAAAGACAAAGGAAATCAGAAAGAAGATCGTAGAGGCTCATAATAAGTGGAAAGGCTACACTGCCATTTCCAAGCAATTCACAGTTTGCTGTGGAAAATACTTTACTGAAGACGTATGAAGTGCAATAATTACACCCTGGAAAAGCAAAAGTTCAAAGAAATCATGAAAACCCCCAAATTATCACGAGATTCATGAATACAAGTATTTAAATGTTTTATTGCATCGAGTCAGAAAAGAAAGCTGACTCGATGACACGACTTCATGTCCACGTGTCTGTGCTGTGAGCCACTGTGAACAAACTGTTTACATGTTTTGATTCCACTTTTTCTGCTACGATCCAAAAGCTCTGTGTGCCTTAAAGAAACGCACAGAAATACTTACAGGCTTCAATCATCTGTCTCTTTATTATTTATTAAATCTATATTTAACCAGGAAGATCCCACTGAGATTAAAAACATTTTTCAAGGGAGACCTGCAGCAAGTATCTCACAGTTAGAAAAAATGACACATATAGACACAGTCAGCAACAACACACGCAGAAATCAATATAAATTCAGTAAAAAGTGTAAACCTCTGCTTAAAAGTAGTGAAAGAGCTGGATCTTGCATCTTAAACATGTCGCTCTCATTGTTCTACATTCTCATGTTTTGTTTTTCTTTACACACAATGAAATTGTGGGTTTTTTTTTTTTTTGATTTGGTTAAATGCAGCTTTTGCAGAGAAATGATGAAAACGTTTTTGACTGTTGTGAAAACTGAAGTGGCTCTAAATCAGTTTTAGTAACTCTGGGATTCTCAAATGTGTCCTCACAGAGAAAAAACAATCTGCATCCATCTTCCACTATCATCCATTTGCTGTATCCTTTTTGTCTCTGTTATCCAAGGGATTAACAAAATAACTAGCTGCCGCTCACCTTTTACTGCAAACAGCTCTACAATAAAGCAGGTCACCAGTAGAGAAAGAACTTCAAGGTTCAAGGTTCTTTATTTGTCACATGCATAGTTATACAAGTATAACACACAGGGAAATGTAACCTGACACGCTCCTCGACATGTGCAAAAATGGGAGGGGGTGTGGGGGGGTTGGAGGAAGAACATTATATATATATATATATATATATATATATATATATAGTATATACATTGGGTGAATGTGCAGCAGTAGCAGCAAGCAGGTGAATTCTGTACATTAATAAGACATCTGACTATTTTACAGAATAGACAATATAAACATATTTAAAATGAAAGGAATTTGAAATGTACATTGTGCCTGGGTTTAGAGTGTCCTTGACCTCATGTCCAAGTCCAATAATTAGATTATTAATGTGCAAAGTTAAGTAAAACAAAACACCCACACAAAACCCACCAATATGACATTTTGCAGCTATTTTCAATGCTGATTCTGTTCTCTGTCTTTAATCCCGCCCAGAAACAAACAATCTTACATTTGCACTGTAGCCCTAAACCCTTCTACATCTGACCTCATAGAGGTTCATGTGAAAATACAATCCGGTGCAGGAAAGTAATTTCTATGCACGATTGACAGTTTTATTGTTTTTTATTGTGTTATTTTGTTGTAATTTAAATCTCAAAAGTACTCAAGAGTCATTAAAGGGTTATGGGGAAATGATGATGAGGAAAATCTGTTGGTTCAAGTATTTCCTGCTGAACAAAGGCGTAGATTTGGCATGGACGGAAGGGACATGTCCCCACCAATAATTTGATGTCTTCGAGTAAAGAAAAACTAACCCGATAGAAAGAAAAAAACCCGATCTGTCAGCGTCTCATTCACCCAGCGGTGCAGAAAGAGTTAAATTACGTCCTCTACTGGAGTCCTACGTCATGTGACAAATATGGCAAATGTGATTGGCTGTGCCTTTCAGGGAGCTCTGTTTAGTTTTAGCAGCGGCAAATCTGCGCTGCAAGGAGGAGACGAGGACGACAGCAAAAAGGAAGAACCTGGATATAAGAAAGTAGTTTTCAAAGAAACCTGTAAGTCACTTAAAGTCAAGTTCACTCATAAAATGTGTCCGTCATAATAACGTTACAGGCTATGCTAGGCCATACATGCCAACACTCCCGATTTTTCTGTGGGAATCCCGAATTTCAGTGCCTCTCCAGGAGCCACCATTCTCCCCATATCTCCCGATTTCCCACCTGGACAACAAAATTGAAAAACCATATCCCAGATTGGCCCAGCCAATTCCAGTTTCCGAACAATGGCTACTATTACTACAGCTACTTAGTTTTAATATTACTCTTATTTCTCTTTCTGGGTCGCAAAATAAACTTTTAGCGTCTTTTCAGGCGAGAATGTAGCTGTGTAAACTTCAAATATCTGAGCTCCGGCGAGAGCAGCAAACTCCCGCGGTCTTTCGCTAAAGTTACTTAAATAACTTAAACATGTTATTGTTTGGCCTTTTTCAGTGTTTTATTTGTTCGTGAGTAAATCGGTTTGGCTGAGATTAAAGTTATTAGATTAAATAAAACTTTATTAATCCCTCGGGAGGTTCCTCCGGGGTTTTCACACAGCTGAATAAACGTCAAACAGAAAACTGATTAAACATAAATATAACCGGACACTGGCGTAAATTCTCGAAGAACGAGACGGTCGAGAATTTACGCCAGTGTCCGGTTATATTTTAGATAAAAAGGAGCAGACGGCAGTGTCACTCCACCGAGAGAGCTCGTGACGTAATTCTGAAGGCTGGATCGTCACAGTCGCTCACTTCCGGCCAAACCGGCTTTCGTATGACCCGCCCACTCAGACCGCGAAGGGCGGGTCCTCAGGTGGGCGCAGCTTCCACCTGAGGTCTCAATGTTGGCAAGTAGGTGCTGGGCTTGGCCCACATCAATCTAAAATTGTTTGTAACCATGAATAACGTGATGCCATGTCCACCAGGAGAGACTGGACAGTATAGATGTTGTCGTGTGGGGCTCCAGTAGTCCATGTGTGTTGCTTTAACAGTAGTTCATGTTTAGAATAAACAATCCCAGCTCACTGAGTTGATAGGGGCAATAGTGTGCCTAAAATGTTGCATAATTCTGCTGAGAGATCTTTTACTCTGAAGAAATATTATAAGGAGTATAAGAAGAAATATTGGGGCTTTGTTAAATATGGAAGCTGCATTCTACAACTAGACATAACTGTGGTACAGCCCTACTGTCAGTGTTTACTTGCATTACTTGTATTGTGTACTGTTTACACAGTTACACAGACTTCTACTTGTGGACTGTAAATCGTGTTAGGACCTTGGTTAGAAACCTTAGGTTATGTTTAACCCACAACAAAAAAGTAATTTAGTGCGTTCCACGAAGTGAGTGCACCGTTACTTAAAGAGTTATATTTTAGTCTGAAAGCTGTAAATGATAAAGGTGAAGATTTATTATTTTGTGTAACGCCTTCTTATTGATGCACACACAGCTTTCTGTGTTTGTATCTTGTGAAATCTGGTGATTGTAGACAGAAACACTTCAGGCTCAGCAGTGTTTCTATCTGAAATGCCGTCTCAAGAGTCGCATGTCTCTGTTAACTGCAGGTATTTTCAACACCTGGCTGTTGGCCTGAGGCAGAGGAGACACTGTGAGAGAGAAAACAGAGACAATAAGGTCCAAAAAACAAAGAAGGAGGCCCTCTGCTGTTGACGCTCCTTGAAAAGATGCATACATGCATTCACACAAAGACTCAGCCGCTCATGGCAAAAACACAGACAATGAATCTCCTCCTGTTGTTTACAACAACAACATGGAAAATCAGTGAGTTATATTGTTGTTCCACATTGAATAGTATAAGGATGTACCTCAGCATAAATCAGTTCTTATCAAGAAAAATAAAAGTGTAACCAGTAGAATACAGTAGAACAGACGTAAAAACATCTGAACATGGATTAGTTGCAATCTGAATAAAATGCTGCATAATGCAAGTTTGTCTTTGTATGACTTTATTCAGTCAGAAAGACTTACAGCAGGGCTTCACTGTGTTTACTTATTGGGACAGACTGAGAACGTGGGTTTTAGTTTGAGATCTTTGTTTTGTAACTTGTAACTCACGTCTGAACCGAGTTTAGCTTTTGTTTTGCAAATCAGCGACACTAAAATGTAAGTGTATTCTGACTTTGGAGACACAGAATACAAATATGAAGTAAATATGAATAAAAGTGTCAGGTTAAACTTGGAGGCCATTATTAAGCAGTCTAGCCTGTAACCTCACAGTACGATGAACAACAACTTCATGCTGAAGACTTTAAAAATGTCCAGAATAGCTTCAGAAAACAAAAACGTATTCTCTTTTTGCAGAACATGAGCTTCTGATGGTTTCATCCACTGATCTCTGTCTCACATTCATTGCCAACACCCCTCAGCACTTCTTTATGTTGAGGTGTTAATGAAACATGTCTGCCATCAGGTTATTTTAACTTTCACAAACAACGACTCTTTCTACCAGGCTTCATCACACATGCTCACTGACCTACGCGACGTTTTATCTGTAAACATTAAATGCTCTCAAAACATACATTGACGCTTTTATTCTGAAACATTTGGCGCAAGGCTTCCAGGTAGCGCTTCCACTGACAGTTTAATCCTGAAGCTCCACGACGTGAACGGAGTGAAGTTTGGAGAATACAAGCTGAAGAGCGGCCTGCTGGCACCCATTTATATTCACCTGAGGGTGCTCGTGTCCCACCCCGCGCTCACGCACCAGGTAACCACGTGCTGCCTTCATGACTGCACAGCATACTGACTTCAGAACAGCTGAAAGCGATACCGGACACAGGAAACGTCTGCTGGATGCACTTTCTGAAGGCAAATGTGTCTGTGTAGGCACTCGTCAGCTCCTGTGTAACATTAATACTCGCGGTTTGTTTTACAGTAATTTAGCAGACTTAATGGTTGAGTTTCAGGGAACTCCTCCTTTCACACAGCGTAAGGCAGTTCAAACAGATCAGACTGGACCTGTCAGCAGCTAATCACTCACTCAAGCCTCAATGATGTTTATATGAATCAGCAGCTTTCTGCAGCTCCTCTTCAGGTCACTCAGGATAAGATAAGGCTCATGTGTTTATTTGTGTTGCTTCACAATCCAGGAACAAAAAATCAGTACAGTAACTCTGTCACCTTCACTCTCTCTCAGCCCCAAGAATGGCAGCGACTCTCCTGCCAGTAAGAAGCTGGAGCTTAGTTATTAAGAAAGAGCCGAGTTAGGAAGTATGTAGTTTTAAAACTTTAATCATTTAAAGTCTGTGAAGGTTCTCAGTCATCCAGGTCATCGTAGCCAAAGGAGCTTGCAAAGAAAAGCGTCTGGACTTCTTTAAGTTACTTGAAGACGTTTCACCTCTCATCCGAGAAGCTTCTTCAGTTCTAAGGTCAAATGGTGGAGAGTCCCAGATATAAACCTAGTGGGAGTGACCCCCCACAGAGGGACAAAAGGACCCCCTGATGATCCTCTAATCGCCTGAGCCAAGGTGTGAAACTGGGTGTGGGTCCCAATCAGTCAGAGTTTTGGGTGTGTTCATTGTGAAACCTGGCCCCACCTTATCATGCGAATTCCTGAGGTCAGATGGCCCAGGATGTGAGTGGGCGTTAAGGCGTCTGGGAAGGGATCTCAAAACTGGATTATAGATGGCAGAGAGTTGGTGTCGTAAACCACCGCCTCTGTTCAAAGATGGTCGCTCACAGTGGACATAGATGGCTTCTTTCACTCCTCTTTCAAACCATCTGTCCTAATTTAATTATTTAAAGTTCAAACAGAGACTGGTGGTGTTTTCTTTGGTTTCTCATTTTCTGTTCCTTCTTCATTTGTTCCTTCTTTTATCTGCAGACATTTACCTTCTAGCATCAAAGCTGCTGAAGATTATGGAGGAGAAGCAGTCCAACCTTTGTGTGTCTGCTGATGTAACCAACAGCGAGGAGCTGCTGCAGCTGGCCGAGTCGCTCGGTCCAAAGATCTGCATGCTGAAGACCCATGCAGACATCCTGGAGGTACAGCAGGATCAGAATCAGAATCAGAATACTTTATTGATCCCTGGGGGAAATTATTTTTTGTTACAGTGCTCCATTATAAACCAACATTAAGACAAGACAGACAATACGCTAACTAAGAATAGTACAATATATACATACATATATATACATACATACATACATAAGTCACTCATAAATAAATAGTTGGAAAAGAAACGTGTAGTTGTAGCAGTAACCAGTGTGTTAAGTGGATGCGTTGTACAGGGAGATGGCTACAGGCAGGAATGATTTCCTGTGTCGTTCAGTGGTGCTTTTCGGTAATCTCAGTCTCTCACTGAACGAGCTCCTGTGACTGACCAACATGTCATGGAGTGGGTGGGAGGTGTTATCCAACATTGTCTTTATCTTGGACAGCATCCGCCTCTCCGACACCACCTTGAGGGAGTCCAGCTCCATCCCCACAACATTGCTGGCCTTACGGATTAGTTTATTAAGTCTGTTGGCATCTGCGACCCTCAGCCTGCTCCCCCAGCATGCAACAGCATAGAGGATCGCACTGGCCACAACAGACTCATAGAAAATCCTCAGCATTTTCTGGCAGATGTTGAAGGACCTCAGTCGCCTCAAAAAATAGAGACGACTCTGGCCCTTCCTGTAAAGTGCTGTGGTGTTTTTAGCCCAGTCCAGTTTATTGTCAATGTGTACTCCAAGGTATTTATAGTCCTCCACAATGTCAACACTGACCCCCTGGATTGAAACAGGGGTCAAGTGTTTCCTGGTCTTCCTGAAGTCCACGATCAGTTCCTTGGTCTTTGCCACGTTGAGCTGCAGATGATTCTGCTCACACCACGTGACAAAGGAGTCGACCACAGCCCGGTACTCTGTCTCATCATCCCTGCTGATGCGTCCAACCACCGCAGAGTCATCAGGAAACTTCTGAAGATGGCAGGTCAACTCAAACCTTGAGTCTGTACATGTAACAAACAAGCTGATGGTTTTTTCCATATGTGTTACAGGACTACACATCAGCCTTCATTCAGAACATGCAAGCCTTAGCAGAGAAACACAACTTCCTCATCTTTGAAGATCGCAAGTTTGCTGACATCGGGAACACAGTCAAGCGTCAGTATGATGGTGAGACGATTTCACACTTTCTTTTTGTCGTGTAAATTCAGGATAACTTAAAAATCATGTTGTTTATATCCAAAGTATTTGAACGCTGTGATCTTCTGTCTTTTCTCCAGGTGGTTTGTACCAGATTTCCTCCTGGTCCCACATAGTGAATGCCCACACAGTGCCGGGAGTGGTGAAAGGTCTGAGCGCTGTAGGAAAGCCTCTGGGCCGAGGCTGTTTGCTCATAGCTCAGATGAGCTGCCAGGGAACCCTGGCTGCTGGTGAATACACAAAGGCTGCGGTGAGCACAACTGTGTGGGACTTGTTCTCAGTTTGTTTACATGTGCTTTGTGTTCTTTTCAGCTTACAGCTGTTTTGTGTTTCACAGGTGCAAATGGCAGAGGAGCACTCGGACTCTGTGATGGGGTTTATCTGTGGCTCCAAGCTCACAGAGAGGCCAGAGTTCATCCACATGACCCCCGGGGTGCAGATGCAGGCTGGAGGTAAATCTGACTGCGTTTGTTGAACTTTTTCCACTTTTATTCATAAATTCACACTAGAAGAACTACAAAGTGAGGTGTGCACACAGTGTTGATATGAAATCCACCCTACTGAAGATACATGGATACACAGTGCATGCTTTTAGTGGTACATCCTTTGTTGTTGTAACTCGTGGAGCCCCGTCCTACACAGACTGTACACCTGAAGGTGAAGCCTGCACCGTGTCTGATCAGGAGATTCAGAGATTTGTGTGAAGTCGTTCTCTGTTTGTAAAGTTCAGGTCAAACTGCACCTCAGACAACCCTGAAGTCTGCTTTTTGCCATGACTCATTTCTAACACATGGTGGTGCTGTAGTACATCAAACAAGCTACAGCTATTGCTGCTCTCCCAAAGTCTGCAGCAGTCTCCCCCTTTAACCCCATTTCCCTCGCATAATCTCCTCAGGGATTAATAAAGTATTCTGAAATAATTCTGACTTGAGATTCAAAGTGCAGCTGTAACAGGAGCTGTGCAGGTAAACTGAGTGTTTGTAGGCAGCGTGTAATGATGTACACGGTAATGTTTGCGTCTGATATCACTGCCACATTAAGGTTTGCACTTGCAGGCTGTTCTTGGCAGGTGTGTATTTTACCGTTGATCTGCTGCTTTAAACGTTTCTGATTCTCTTTAATTTGTCCTCGATCCCTCAGCTTTGTGAACAGTCTGCCGAGCACTGTTGTGTTTCACCGCTGAGCTGTAATCTACAAACAGCAGTCTCACTGTTTGGGTGAATATAGTGAAGTTTGATGCTTAATTTTGCAGTGAAACATGTTTCTTGGATGGAAAAGAGACTATATAGCAACACAAGCTGTTCATGGTGGAAGAATAAGTTTTATATGTCAGATTACACTGTAAGAGAACTACAAGCTTTATACTGGTGTCAGTTTTTAAAGTGTTTTTCACTTTGTTAGCTTCTTTCTGAGAAACAGGAAAAATCGTAAACTACGGTGGAAACTGTGCTGGGATCTCACCTTTTTCTCTGCTCTGTTCAGGAAAATCCTCCCACACACCCACTCACTGTTAAACTGGGTTATGTAAAGCTACTGGCTTAACAAAATGATTTCCCACTCTGGAGAACCGATGTGACTGTGACTGGAAACTGTGCTGGGATCTCACCTGCTGGTTTTTAACACTTTTTAGAATTTTTTTTTTCAAGATAAGATCAATGGCCTAAGAGGAAACATTGCTCCCCTAGATAGCCCCTTCAACCATGATCTTCCACACCCCATAATTATGGAATCCTTTGACCCAGTTTGTTTAAAATATCTATTGGAAATACTGACACAAATGAAACCCTCAAAAAGTCCTACCTACTGTCCTACCTACTTCTCTATTTTGTAAAGGTTTTGACGCAACATGGCCCTCTGTGGTCAAGTTAATAAACTGTTCCCTGCTATCTGGCTCTGTCTTCAGGTGCTTTAAACAGGGAGTTATTCATCGTCAGCTCAAAAAGCTTAACCTGGATCAGACACTTCAGTCAAGCTAAAGACCCATCTCAAAACTTACTTTCATTTCTTTCATTTCATTTCATTTTCATTGCACTGGAGAAGTATAATCTTGATAACTTTCAGTTGTTTTTAGAAAGTGACACTCTACAGAAACATCTGTCCTCAACGTCACAAATGACCTTTTGATGGCAGAGGACAGGGGTGATTGCTTAGTCCTTGTTCAATTGGACCTAAGCTCAGCCTTTAATACCGCTGATCATCTCTTAATCCACCGCTTAAATCACATAGTAGGGATATCTGGATCTGTCCTACAGTGGTTCACCTCATTTCTGGCAGAACACTTTTAGTTTTAGTGGGAAACTTTCGGTCAGATGTAGCTAAATTCTAATGTGGAGTCCCACATGGATCGGTTTTAAGCCCCACTCACAATGTCTTATAATGAGAGGCTGCTTTCTCTCACACATTATGTTCACTTATTATCAGCACATGTTGTTGTTCTGTGGAAGCTAACATCTTGTAGTTTCTGACACTTTGCATGTTTAGCATGAGGCTAAAATTCCCCCTCAGTGGGTCACTGGTGACCTGCTGGATGTTCAGAGGTTCATTAAATCCAACATGACTAAAAACTCAAATGTCAAAGGAAATAAACAAAATATTTAAAGTCAATCATTCTGATCATAATTGTACTTTGACCTTTAACCTCTCTGCTCTGTGTTGTTTCCTCTTTCAGACCAGAAAAACATCACAGCTGAGTCTGGTCAGGACGTCACTCTGACATGTCGAGCTGCAAACAACAACATCTTAGTTGTACAGTGGAGGAGAGATGACCTGATGACAGGTTATGTCCTTTTGTACCGAGATGGTCTCTCTGATTCAACACACCAGCATCCATCTTTTAAGAACCGGGTGGATCTGCAGGACAGACAGATGAAGGATGGAGACGTGTCTTTGATTCTGAAGAACGTGACGATTAATGACACTGGAACATACGAGTGTCGTGTCTTCACGGGAAAAAGACGCTTATGGGAGCCCATCAGCATCATCGACCTTCGTGTAGTTGTTCCTCCAGGTGAGTGAGTAGAGTTGAGTGTGTGTGTGATCAGAGGTGAAGCTGCTTCCTGGTTGTTGATGTTTGTTTATTGTATGGATGAGCTGGTGGATGTCAGAGGTAGACAGATGTTTCTCCAGCTGTTGTCTTTGTGGCTGGTAGTCTAGAGTTGTAGAGCAGCATTGTTTGGTTAGAGCAGAAACAAAGACATTTATGAATCCGTCTCTTCTTCTCTTGCTCTCTAACTCGTCTGTAAACATGTGTGGGGAAACTCAATGTTAAAGCCTACAGCTGGAGGGGAGGGGTGAAGCTGGTGGTTGTGAGTCTGTGAAAGTGAATCCTGCCGGTGCCATAGCTGCTGAAAACGTACTTAGTGCAGACACAAAACGTCCATCAGCTTCAAAGTCTGTCAGAAAAATGTCCACATGGTGACTGATAGGGGTGGGGGAAAAATCGATACTGTGTAGTATCGTGATATTTTGTTTGCTAATAATGTATCGATACAGGGACAGCAGAAATCGATATTTTGTTACAAACAATTTTTTCGTGGACTGGAACATGCTCTGACTTCAGAGCATGTTGATCAGCTCCTTTTTCTGAGCAAGAATCCTGACATTCCTTCATTCTCCAAATGTGTTTAACTTTTTTTTTTTGGCAGCAATAAACATGACAGTTTACTTATTTTAATTTAAGACGTGTTTTATTTTAATTAAGTTTAAAACTTTTTTATTTAATGTAAAATTATATTTTGTTTTAATTTGTTTTCAAATTCTTCAGTTGCTGAATGGGCTGCATAGTTTTCATAAATTGCATAGTTCAGAATAGCTATAATTGTACCAGATGGATGCATTCAGTTAAGTTGGACTAGACTGTGATACAAACCGTTCAGTTTGTCAACAATAAAACTGACTGAAATGAGAGACTGAGTGTGAGACTTTGATATTAGATAAAATTAATATTGATAAAGTTTACCTTTATGTACAGAATTTGAATATCGCAAAATATTTTTAGAAATTGCAATAATATCGTATCGTGAGATGTATGGTGATTTCCACCTCTAGTGACTGATGGATGAGAGAGGTCCCATTGTTGTTGTTGTGCACAAATCATTGAACAACACAAACACTTAGAGCTGCTTTCAGTGCTGCCTGTTTTGTTACTGCACACATTTCTGATGGTCCTACAGTCCAACGTAGCAAATATCTCCCTGAAGCCTCTTCTTAGAGACCAAAGGTTGGATCAGAGCGAGCAGCTGAAAGGACACATCTATGAATGCAGTCAGAGACTTTCTCACAACCTCACACTTCATCTGGTCACATTTACACTCAGGTTTTAATTTGTACCTTTGTTCTTGACAACATCCTTGTGTTTGTCAGGTTTAGCAAGTCAGATATAGCTATTATAAATCAAACGGTTTCTACTGAGTAAATGAAGAATAAAGAGTATAATCTTGATTTATTTCTCAGAATAATTTTCATGTGGATTCAGTTTGTCTCTGTGTATAAAGGAGACACGAGGCTGGGTGGACACTTAACATGTGTAATCCAGCTGTGACAGAGACAAAGTGTAATGTGTGTGTCAGTGTGATGTGTTGTAGTGTCAGGATGCAGCTACAAAGCTTTTTGTTCAGTGTATACAAACAGCTGTAGCTCCATAAAGGCAGCATGCAGAGACTCAGTGTCTTATAATGAGAGGCTGCTTTCTCTCACACATTATGTTCACTTATTATCAGCACATGTTGTTGTTCTGTGGAAGCTAACATCTTGTAGTTTCTGACACTTTGCATGTTTAGCATGAGGCTAAAATTCCCCCTCAGTGGGTCACTTGTGACCTGCTGGATGTTCAGAGGTTCATTAAATCCAACATGACTAAAAACTCAAATGTCAAAGGAAATAAACAAAATATTTAAAGTCAATCATTCTAATCATAATTGTACTTTGACCTTTAACCTCTCTGCTCTGTGTTGTTTCCTCTTTCAGGTCAGAAAATGAACATCAAAGCTGAGTCTGGACAAAATGTCACTCTGCCATGTCAAAGTTCAAACAACAACAACTCCATCACAGGTGTAAAATGGATGGGATCTCGTCTGGAAGGTGAACATGTTCTTTCGTACCAGAATGGGAATTTTGAACGAGACAACCAGGATCGGTCTTTTAAGAACCGGGTGGATCTCCTGGACATACAGATGACGGATGGAAACATGTCTATGATTGTGAACGATCTGACGCCTGCTGACAGT